>NC_081835.1:32964331-33655997 GCF_030867095.1 Alligator mississippiensis | reverse complement strand
TATGTTTCTGCCACATACCCCACTTTCACAATTAGATCACATTTGCCAAAAGGAAGAATTCACAATGTTCACAAAATTACTGAAAACCAAAGATTTTGGGGTATAATGTTCCCTAATTATGGGGCAGGCCTAGCTATGTCTGAAATACAGAAGGTTGCAGTATCCTTAGAAAAAATAGCCAATGCCACTGCCATTAGGTTCCGTGAAATAAGTAAAGAACTGATAGAAATGAGACAAATAACTTTGCAAAATAGACTTGCTCTAGACTATATGCTAGCCAGTAAAGGAGGAGTATGTGCCCTGATAAAGTCTGAATGCTGTGTATATATACCTGATGCCTCGAGTGCCATTGAAAATCAAGCCGAGATTATTGAAAAAGAAGCTGTCAAACTTCACCAAATTAATCAATGGGATATGAAAGGAATGTGGTCTTGGTTAACCTCCTGGTTCCCAAATTTAGGAACCCTTGGCAAGAAAATCCTGTATGAAATATTGCTTGTCTTGATAGTTCTGATTAAGTTTTATGTCTTAGTGCAACTGATCTTCTGCTGCATGAAAGCCAGCAGGCAAAGCTTTAGCAAAGCAAGAAAACACACCGCAGAGTCTAAAATAATGGTGTTACAAAAGTGTGAGCAGATTGAAAGAAAACATGAAAGGCTGCAAGATGAAATAGAACGATTCATGAGAATGGAAGTTTAAGGCTAAAGTGAGACTAAACAGTCTCAAAGGGGGGACTGTGGAATCAGACAAAATGAATGCCTTTAACTTTGGTCATATGAGTCGTACGATGACCATAACAGCTTTGTGGGGAATTGCTGGCTCTGCATATTACAGCAGAGAAAGGGGAAGTATTTGTTCTCTGCAATTCCCCTGCAACTGCTTCACTCACTGCGGCCTTGAAGATAGCAGAAAAAAAGCATGTGCCTGTTCTTCCTGAGGTAGGAGAGTGCTTGCTAGTTGTCTTTGACTGCTTACTCAGAGAATTTTATTTTTGCAATCATGTTCTGTGTAACAGTCTGTTTAAAAGCTTATATAAACTGCATGATTCTGTTTAAAGGTGGAGACCTGCCTGGAGTGCTGGTGAATCCATGTTACTCTGAGCTCTCTCCCACGGTACTGTGGATCTGAATAAAAGCTTCTACTGACCTGACCCTAAAGTCTACATGTGTTTTTCCATGAGATAGGAATATGTTATAACACCTTTGTTATTTATATAACAGTACCACTGCCTCGATATTTCATTGCACTGTATGAAGCTGTGATTTACAAAGTTTTATACAGTGTCAGATAAGTATTTATATCTTTATGGCCAGAGAGGCATGTTTTTACTCTGAGATTGCTACTGGAACCTTAAGAAACAAACAAAATCACAACTATTTTTCGCAGCAAAGGTAAAGTGAATAATAAACAAATGGCAATATAGTAAGAGAAATTATGGGATTCACATTTGACTACTGCATAAGCATATTCCACTGTATTAGAGCTCACCCGATGACTCTCCAGTGTGTATTTACACACTGCATTATCACACCATCTTTTAATTTTTTGTTGAACTGTAAATCTTTGATAATAAAGACAAATGGAGATGAGCTGAATTGTGCCTCATTACAAATCCACTTAATGTCAATTGTATTGGGGTGCACAGACACTACAGCTAGAACAGTGGTTTTCAACCATTTTAGACCTCAGACACTCAGTCTTCTTAGCCTCAAGGCAACCCTTGGAAAATGCCAACTCTTATTTTTTACTCTTTTTTTGACAATGGAAAAATAATACAGCAGTTTAACTATTGCAAAAAACCTCAGAAAGACCGCAGCATTTTAAAATGTTTGTAGTGGAATGGATTCTTATTTGAAATCTTCGGATTTATCTTGTCAATTGTGTCTGCACATCTAACAAAGCTAACTTTGCATGGCAGCCCAGGGAGTACTTAAAAGGATCTTAAGGTACCCCAGAGTGCAATGGCAGCCTGGTTGAGACTCACTGAGCTAAAATCTGGCACCACAGTCCTGGGACCAGTGAGGAGACATTCCTTACCATAAGGAACTCCTGAAATCACTGTGCATCATCCAGATTCCATCAGCATGTTCATTATTGGAAGAATTTATTTTCATTATTTCAATCTTTAACTTGATCTTCATTTCCTAATATTATAGTTCAAACAACCTCCAAGTTTAACAAGATGTTAACTGCAGCTCTCATGTATGCCACAACCCAAGTACAATTAAAGCACCATACACAATGCCTCCACATGCTTCCTGGCCAATGGTTTACAACTCCAGAATGACAAGATGGATGGTGAGAATAGAGAGTTTTGTTACTAATGGATTTTTTGGTTGCTAAACTGAAAGCAATTAAAAGGTTTGATTTTGGGTTGACAGAAATACTTAGTTTGGTCCCAAATTAAACATTCTGTTGGAAGTTATTTAATCCCTTTTTATTTAAAAAAAATATATCATTTTGGAATCACAAGCCAAAATCTTTCATTTCTAAATGAAAGATTTTATTTTCATCTGCCACACATATTTACCAGTTTAAAAAATAATTCTGGCCACCATCAAACTTCATGTTTCTGTGAATATATTATTTGCTAAAAAAAGGTCAAGCAAGTGGTGAGAGGTTATTCCATCTCTCATCTAAATCCAGAGCTGTTCTTATGCAAGCACTAACAGCTTTATTTATAAAAGTGCACTCATTTTGTGACATTAATAAGAAAACTCAACCTATTTTGAGTTGTTATCAGACCTGATCCCTGGCCTCACCATTGCTGTTCATGAAAATCACCTCTTAAGTTGCCTTTCTCCTGTAACTTCCTGTAGCAGGGTAGGTGATGTTCCCTCAAGTTCTTCTGGGGTGTCTTGCCTGCCATGACTTATGTTGGGAGAATAAGAAGAATTCATACCCCCACTTGACAAAATATAAAACAAATACAGTTCGGTTTTAGTCGGTTACAATTATTCCTTTTTATTGAATAATTCCCTTCTGTGTGTTAACTGAAATAGGTGCCTGTCACTTTAAGCGGCAAATGATGCTTTTCCTGAGTCCCAGAGATGTCCTCTGAACCCTGCTCTTTTCTCCTCCAGGAGTTCCTACTCCAGTTCCCCCATCAGTGTCCCGGTGAATACCTTGACCCTGGTAAGTAGGAATTCTTTTTGACCTCTCTTGGTGGTGGGGTCTGGCTGCAATTTGCTCACCCAACTGTGATCTGTTCTGGGTCTCACTGTCCAGTTCTCTGCTCAGCCTCTTGGCCTCATTGTGCCCCTGGGGGTGGATACTCATCGTTAGTGGCTGCTTTTTATTCCCCCCCCACCCGGTTTTCCTGGTGAAGGCGAGGCATTTGCCCATGAAAAACAAAATAATTAATTACCAGTGTCGGCTTTCTTCTCAGCCGCATGGGCATTTTTTCTATGCTTGCCCCATTCCTGACCCCGCGGGGTTACTCCCAGTCACTTCAGTAGCAGGGTTGCTGTGTCACCCTGTTACACTTCCCTTTTTTAATCAAGCCCCTGTGTACTTTGTTCATTTTTTTCCTGTTCCAAAATGCTTTCTCTTATTCTGTTCAGCATATCCTTTCACAAGTCTCTAATAGTGCTTCATAGTCTATTACCTTCATATTGCATGAGCTAAACCAATGAGGCAGTCGTTTGCCTGATGATAGTCATGGCCATTACCATTTACATTCATCAGCAATGGAATGGTTTATGAGCTGTGGAAGGCAATCACAGCACTTGGCCTCCACCAAAATAATAGCTCTTCCCCTGAATTGAGACCAAACAATGAAAACACTAATGGTCTCATTAACCTAATCTTTTCTTAATGTTTATATTATTATTTTGTAGACAATGTTTGTTTTGTACTCATTTAACCCCTATCCCCTTTTCAAACAGGTATCACAGACTATCTAATCTAACATTGTGTGTTATTTTTGCTTGGTGTGAATACCTGGAAGGAGGAGATTATTTGCTAAGCACACTTCTTCACTATTTGGCAGCAATTTTGTTTAGCCTTTCATCACATTGTCAAACTGTAGGGAAAAAAAAACAAACTTCCAATTAAAGGACATAATCACTAACAAGTGCAATAAACAGAGCCAGAAAAGTATAAAAGCATGACTTACATTTAGGGTTTATATAATTAGAAGGGTAGAATAATTTAGGATTTAAAACAAAGCAATGGCCTTTGATTTGAAGATGGATTCCCATGCCATACCTTTCAGATTTACCTTGCTTAAAAAATGCAAAGTGCTAATATTAGTAATTATGAGTGTTATTATTGAGAAGGCTAATGTTGAGCAGGGAGAGATTCAATAATTTCTGAAAAATCAGGTCCTTTTCAGTGGTTTAAAGTTGGACATGCAAAAATCACCATCCACTCTTGATAATTTTGGTCATGATAAACTCTGTGGTAGATATGAAAGACTGCATGAAGCAGATGAGGTCATAATCACTAACCTGGAGGAAGGACGTATTTGTTAGTGATGATTTTAAGAAGTATCCAAGGTATTAATAGAAAATGTGGATACATAGGGTAGAATCCCATTTCACTTCATATGTCCAAACACCAGGTAACCAGCTGAATAACTGCCATATTTTGCACATACATGCTGTGATCCTCCTCCATATGCCATGTGGGTGTATAAGCTTTCACATGGCTACTGAGCATGTGCAGTACCCCTGGCTGGGCAACTATGTGGTTGAGTACACATGTGCCTGAGCATAAATCCCCAACTTCTGATCTGGAAAACCCAGTAGCGGTCTCCTATGTTTTAGTCCTAGAGCCCAGAGACTAAGCCATTTGCCCAGGAAGTGGGAGACCCAGGTTCTAAGTATCCATCACTCAGAGGTAGTTTGAACCTGCATCTCTCTGACTTCCCAACACAGTGCTCTTGTTAGGGTAACAATATGGATTTTGGGTGTTGGGGTAATGATCTAGATTTTGGGGAGTGCTGGGTGTGCAGCTGAATATTTTTTTTTTCCTGTGTCTCAGCAAAAGCCTCTAGTTACAAGGCTGGATGATATATTAAAAGCAACTAACTTGGCTAATACTTAAGTAGGTGAATGCTTAATAAAAGGATAGGGTGCAAAGTTTATGATGTGTTGGGTAAAAATAGGATGTAGCTCACCAACTATCGTCAGGAGACTAAGCAGAAATATGTCCTTGGAGATGGTGCTGAAGTCAGCAAGAAAACTAGAAAGAACCAGCGAGAAACCGCAAGTGAGCAAAAGAAGCAAAGTCAAAGTCTTACGCATGCGCTCTTAGCAGAGAGGCATGTAAACAGAGATGGAGCTTGAGATGGGAGGAGAAATGGGTGGAACCAAAGGAGGGACTTAAGCAGGGTGAATGTTAATAAGTATGAACCAAGGTGTATAAATGTTGGAAAGAACTATTGTTCAGGGCAGGTCCCCTGGTTTATGGGCTGTGTCTGTGAGGGACACTTGTCTGAAGCTGTCTTCATTCTGAATAAAGCTGTTGTGAGCAATGTGTGCTGATGTTTGCTCCCTGCTTGCTCTGGATAATGAGTACCGGGATCCATGAGCAATTGGACCATCATCTCCCTAGTCATTGGAACCACAAGGAGTTGGGTTCTAACAGCTCCAATCACACCACAACTTAGGCATTACCCGGTGCCCTGTCTACCCCTTACATTGAAGCTGAGCAATTGTATCCTGCATTTAATATTCCTCAGCTAAAATAGATAGAAAATAGTGGGGAAGCTTCTGATGAAGGCTAGAATCCACATCCCCTTCTTTTCCAGACCACATCTACATCAGTGGTCTACACAGCTTTCAGCTTGTTTTCTTCCTCCTAGTCCCATATATCTTTCTCCCTTGGCTTCCAGTGAACAACTTCAAGAGGACAGCTGGAAAAGTCACTGGTCAATGCTTAACCTATGGCCTGGTAGTTAGCAGAAAGAGCTAGGAAGTTGAAGAAATGCAACTTCAAACCCTCCTTAGGAAAGAGGGACCTAGAACGTAGGTTTTCAATTTACTGGAGAAGTGCCCCAATCACTAGACTATTGAACAAATACATAGTAGGGCTTCCTTCTCTTGCATAAGCTATCTTCCAGGCCTGGCTTTTTGCAGGTAGAATGTCATGACTTACACTGGCAAGAACTTACAGAGCATGCTCGGTACCCATGTGGATGTTTATTCATCCACACTACATGTGAACTAGGAGTCAAACTGTCCTCAAGTGTAAAAAATGGCAGTTATCTGAGTAACTGCAATTTGGATCTGAAAATGAAGTTGGATATTGTCTATACTACCAAAGGGCAAAATGTTGTCTAAATGTGCAGATGGTCCCAGAGTGTAGCAGAGTAGCTGAGTAGAATTATAGAATCATAGAAAATTAGGGTTGGAAGGTTCCACAGGAAGTCCTCTAGTCCAACCCTGTGCTCAAAGCAGGACCATCCTCAACTATATCATCCAAGACAAGGATTTGTATGAACAGGTCTTAAAAATCTCCAAGGATGGAGATTCCATAACCTCTCTGGGTGATCTGGTCCAGCACTTTACTACCTATCCTCCTAATGAGAAAGATTTTTTCCTAATATCTAACCTAAATTTCCCTTCCTGAAACTTGAGTAGTAGTGGGCAATGGAAGGGAAATGCACTGAGAACTAGAATCTTATAGAATCTTAGAAAAGCAGGCCTGGAAGGAACCTTTGGAAGTCATCACATCCAATTACCTGCCTGAGGCAGGAGCATCACAATCCTAAACATCTTATACAAATCCATATCTAACTTATTTCTAAACTGCACAATAAATCTCATCACACAACTATAAGGCATATCACCCTAGCCTGTCACAAACAAAGTAGAGGGGCAATCATAGCCGAAGTCTTGCTACTGCATGTGTTGTTAAAATGCACTTGAGAGATCCAGGGAATAGGGTTACAATGCCTGCTAAAAAAAAAAAAAAAGGCACAATCCACATCAATCTGATCATGGTTTAAAATTCCTTCCTAGCCCCAAATATGGCAATCAGTTTGATTCTAATCAGAGGGGTGAGATCATCTAGCTAGGAACCTTCATGTTTTAGGCCCAGCAGGAGCATTGTCACAATCCCCCACCTTGGCTGCAAACAACACCCAGTACTTCTGAGGATCTTCTCCCACCCACTCCAAATTCCACTCTTCCTTTACTTCACCCCTGCTCAAAGGCATAAGCATGCAGATGGATCCAGCAACAATGCTGGCTGCATTGGAAAAATTAGGGGTTGAAGGAGTATACTCCAAAATCCAGAAGCTTTCCCATCTCTGTCCTTCACCCACTCCCCTTTCTCTAACCAGGGCAACATACTTTCTTAGGCAGAGAAGACTCAATATACAAATATTAACAAAGGCTGAAAATTGATTGAGACTCTGCTTTAAAAACAAATAAAAAAAGCAGAAATGTGATAGAAGTAAATCATAGTTACAGGGTAGGTTAAGACCATCTGGTGGTTGCACCAGAGGAGAAGGCAGACCTCTTTAACAAATTCTTCACCTCCGTTTTCTTGTGCAGGGACCGGGACTCCCCCATCGTGTTTCAAGACGGACTTGAGGGGAATGCCTCAAGACCTAAGGTTGAGGAGGACCAGGTTAGAGTGCTTCTGGAGGCACTGGATGTGTTCAAGTCAGCAGGTCCAGATGCTCTCCACCCCAGGGTGTTGAGGGAGCTAGCAGGGGTTATTGCTGGGCCCTTTGCATAGCTTTATGACCACTTGTGGTGCTCAGGCCAGGTGCCAAATGATTGGAAGATGGCCAGTGTGGTCCCCATCTTTAAGAAAGGGAGGAGGGAGGACCCAGGCAACTATAGGCCTGTCAGTCTTACCTCAATCCTAGGGAAACTCTTTGATAAGATCATCAAGGAGCACATCTGTGATGGGCCGGCATCGGGGATGATGCTTAAGGGCAACCAGCATGGTTTCATTAGGGGCAGGTCATGTCAGACCAACCTGATTGCCTTTTATGATCAGGTCACAAAAGCATTGGATGCAGGTGTCGCCGTGGATGTAGTCTTTCTGGACTTCAGCAAGGCCTTTGACACTGTTGACCACCCCATCCTCAATAAAAAATGAGGCGACTGTGGCATCGATGCCTACACATTCAGATGGATGCTAATTGGCTGAAGGGTCATACTCAGAGGGTGGTGGTGGACGGGTCATATTCGACCTGGGGGGAAGTGGGCAGCGTAGTCCCCCAGGGCTCGGTCCTTGGGCCTGCGCTGTTCAATTTCTTTATCAGAGATTTGGACGATGGGGTGAAAAGCAACCTGTTCAAATTTGCTGATGATACCAAAATTTGGGGTGAGGTGGGCATGCTAGTAGGGAGGGAAAGACTGCAGAAAGTCCTGGATAGGTTGCAAGGGTGGGCTAACAAAAACAGGATGCGTTTCAATACGGATAAGTGCAGGGTGCTGCACTTGGGCAGTAGGACCCAGCAGCACACTTATAAGATGGGAAACTCCCTTCTTGAGAGCATGGAGGCAGAAAGGGATCTTGGAGTCATTATTAACTCCAAGATCAACATGGGGTGACAATGCGAGGTCACGGTCAGCAGGGCTAACCGGACCCTATCGTGCATCCACAGATGCATCTCAAGTAGGGCGAAGGAGGTGATCCTCCCCCTCTACGCGACACTGGTCAGGCCACAGCTGGAGTACTGTGTCCAGTTCTGGGCACCCCACTTCAAGAGGGATGTGGACAACATTGAGAGGGTCCAGAGGAGGGCCACCCATATGATCCAGGGACAGCAGGGCAGACCCTACAATGAGAGGCTACGGGACCTTAACCTGTTCAGCCTTCACAAGAGAAGGCTGAGGGGGGACCTTGTGACCATGTATAAACTCACTAGAGGGGACCAGAAGGGTTTGGGGGAGACCTTGTTTCCCCTAGCGGCCCCCGGGATAACAAGGAATAACGGCTACAAGTTGTTGGAGAGTAGGTTTAGATTAGACATCCATAGGAACTACTTCACAGTGATGGTGGCTAGGATCTGGAACCAACTTCCAAGGGAAGTGGTGCTGGCTCCTACCCTGGGGGTCTTTAAGAAGCGGCTCGATGCCTACCTGGCTGGGGTCATTTGAGCCCAGTTTTCCTCCTGCCCAGGGAGGGGGTCGGACTTGAAGATCTACAAGGTCCCTTCTAACCCTACTTCTATGATTCTATGATCTATTTTTCCTGTCTCATGATATAAAAACAAGGGGCAGTTCAGTGAATTGGAAGGTGGAACATCCAGAACTGTTAAAAATAACTCTTTTTTATGCACTTCATAAGTAGAATTTCTCACAGGATGTTGTTGAGGCCAGGGCTTTATCAAGATTCAAGGAGAGACTGAAAACTCATATAGGCAACAGGAATACCCAGTGTTACTAAAACTAATACTAATTAAGGATTCAGAAGTGATATAAAACCTTATGCATCAAGGTTTAGACTGGGGGATCACATTCATCTAGCCTTGCAATGCTAGGTCAAGCCCACATGCCAGACTAGCTCCATATGCTTGCAGCACCTGGGATTGGTGAGAGACCGAGGAACCAGATCACAGGGCTCCACTGGCTGGATCCAACCTATGGGCCATGTTTGACACTCCTAGTTTAGGCCAATCTTCAACTACTAGGGGATTAAAATGAGACCTAATGTAAGAGAATACAATGTCCCACATTTCCCTGGTATTGGACTCCTTACTCGGAAGCATCTGGGAAGTTTGTCCTCTATCCAATGAGATTTTTAAAGCTCTGTCTTGTTCCCAGGTGACACACTTCTGTTGTTGGAAAGATAGAGCTTAAAGCCCACCTCACGCTCCATAAACAGGGATGTTTTTCTTATTGTAAATTGCCACAGGTGTCTAGAATATGCCTTGCTTCCAGAAGGAGCCTATACCACTACAACTCTAATGCTATGTTGGCTAGCACTATGGAAGAAAGAGACTTGGGGGTCATCATTGACCACAAGATGAACATGAGCCTGCAGTGCGATACTGCGGCTAGTAAAGTGACCAAAACACTGGCTTGCATCCATAGATGCTTCTCAAGCAAGTCCCGGGATGTCATTCTCCCCTTGTACTCTGCCTTGGTGATGCCACAGCTGGAGTACTGCGTCCAGTTTTGGACAATTCAAAGGATGTGGAGAAGCTTGAGAGAGTCCAGAGAAGAGCCACATGCATGATCAGAGGTCAGGGAAGCAGACCCTACAATGACAGGCTGAAAGCCCTGGGGCTCTTTAGCCTAGAAAAGCGCAGGCTCAGGGGTGATCTGATGGCCACCTATAAGTTTATCAGGGGTGACCACCAGTATCTGGGGGAACGTTTGTTCACCAGAGCACCCCTAGGGATGACGACTAGGTCGAACGGTCATAAACTACTACAAGACCGTTTCAGGCTGGACATAAGGAAGAATTTCTTTACTGTCCAAGCCCCCAAGGTCTGGAACAGCCTGCCACCGGAGGTGGTTCAAGCGCCTACATTGAACACCTTCAAGAGCAAACTGGATGCTTATCTTGCTGGGATCCTATGACACCAGCTGACTTCCTGCCCTTCAGGCAGGGGGCTGGACTCAATGATCTTCTGAGGTCCCTTCCAACCCTAATGTCTATGAAAGACATAATTGTGCCTCTCAAGGTTCTCTTATATTTAAAGAAAACATATATTTTTATATGTGTTTTTGTGTATCAAAATATCATTTTACCTAAAAGGTACATTGAGAAGAGAATATAAGTGATTTGCATTCTGTGCTGCCATTTAACTAAAGCCAAGAGTTAAATGTGTCCTTGGTAGGGCTTTAATTAAAGAAATCAGCTTCTCCAGAGGCACATTGGACTGCCAAGGAAGAGTAAATTCCTCAATAATCAATCTTACTCTACTTTTTAAAGACACAAATAATCCTATTGTTCTGTCTCTATTAGTCTATGGCACAGGAATTCTGCAAGACTGAAATGTCTGAAACATGCCACACATTCTGAACCTGAAATCTTTGCACTGGCAAATGATGTATAGGACATAAATTTCACTATTCCTGTCTGTCCTAGGCAGTTTTTGCACTTTCTGTATGTTATTAATTGTTCCTTTGTCTTTAAAGCAATGCTTGCATCGTATAGTACTTCACATTAGCTTCCCCCCCACCCCATAACTGGGCACGTGTATTTGATCTGAAAGCAATTTACTTGCAAGTAAACTACGTGCAAGTAAATACTCCCAGGCAAGCATCTACACATGCAGAGACTAGAGAGCTAGTTTGCACTTCCTGCAATCCTGTAATGAGCTCCTGCCACCACTGAGGGGAACTCAAGGCTCAGCTGCAACTGCAGCTGCAGCTGCCAGCAGCTGGCAGCCATCTTGAAAAGCCAGCCCCACTCTCTCCTCCCTGGCTGGGAGTAACATGCATGGCACAGAGGTAGCATGTGGCTACTCTCATCTCACTGCCTCTGCTTTCCCATGCCATAGCTGCTCTTTCCTCTTTCCCTGGCAGCAACAACCAGCAACCCAGGCTCCTGCTAGCCATTGCGCTGGCCCACCACCCTGACTGCCATCTGGCCTACAGCTGTCTGGGCCCTTCCAGCTCTCCCATGTTCACTGACTGCCTGCCCAGCTGTAGTGCACCGACTCAGGGCTGCTACTACCATGCAGCTGCCACCTGGACCCTGTTCAGAGACACTGATGATGGGCTGCTGGATACCACCGCTGGGGTTGCCCTTGGCCTCCTGGGCTTCCAGCCCCACTGCCTCTGGGCTTGCCAGGCCACCTGAGACTGGTGGCTACACATTGTCCAGCAGATATGGGACAACAAGCAGTGGCTGGAGGTGTTCTGGATGACCCAGGCTACCTTCTGGGACCTCCTGGTGAAGCTCTGGCCACACCTGGAGCATCAGGACACCAACATGCAATCGCCCATCCCTATGGACACCCAGCTGGCCCTCACCCTGCTCAAGCTAGCCATGCTTGGCAGCCTCCACTATGTGGGCCATCTCTTTGGGGTGGGTAAGGCCACTGCCAGGGAGGATGTCCTGGGAGGGGTATGCTGCCCTCCAAGATGTGCTGGAGCACATGGCGCTCCATGCATTACCCCCTGGTGGATGGTGGTGGGGTTCCATACCCTGGGATTCCCCCTGGATGGGACCCAGATCCCTATCACCTGGCCACCCACAAGGACTGCCCCTAATATAGCTGGAGGGGCTTTCACTTGGTTGTGCTCCAGGCCATCATTGACCACTGTGGTACATTCATGAATGTGAATGTCAGCTGGGCAGGCAGTACCCATGATGCCCACATGTTTCATAGATTCATAGGCATTAGGGTCAGAAGGGACATCAGTAGGTCATCAAGCCTGACCTTCTGCCCTGGGCAGGCAAGAGTGCTGGGGTCAGACAACCCCAGCTAGATAGTTGTCCAGTCTGCTGTTGAAGACCCCCGAGATAGGGGAGAGCACTACCTCCTTGGAAGTCCATACCAGATTCTGGCAGCCCTTACTCTGAAGAAGTTATTTCTAATGTCCAACCTAAATCTGCTCTCCATCAATTTGTGGCCACTATTCCTAGTCACTCCAGGGGGTGCCCTAGTCAATAGAGCATCTCCTATTCCCTGCTGCCCTACTCTGATGAATTTTTAGGCAGCCAAAATACTACTTCTCATCCTCCTCTTGCAAAGGCTGAAGAGATCTAGGTCCCTCAGTCTCACCTCCTAGGGCCTTGCCTACAGGCCTCTGAACATACGCATGGCCTTTCTCTGAACTCTCTCAAGATTCAAAACTGGACACAATACTCCAGCTGCGGCCTCACCAGTGCCACATAGAGGGGAAGCATCACCTCCCTGGACCTGTTTGTTATGCATCTGCTAATGCATGATAAAGTGCAGTTAGCCCTGTTGATCACTTTTTCACATTGATGACTCATGTTAGTCTTGGAGTCAACTATGACTCCAAGATGCCTTTCCACTGCTGTGCTGCTGAAAAGGTCATCCCCCAGCCT
Organism: Alligator mississippiensis; assembly: GCF_030867095.1. Taxonomy (NCBI): domain Eukaryota; kingdom Metazoa; phylum Chordata; order Crocodylia; family Alligatoridae; genus Alligator; species Alligator mississippiensis. The sequence continues at coordinate 33,643,055 of NC_081835.1, read as the reverse complement.
GTAAGTGTGTTGCTGGTTCTTTTTGCCCAGGTGCAGCTCTTTGTACTTGTCCTATTTCATTCTGACCATTTTTCTAACCTGTCCAGATCTGCCTGGATCCATTCCCTATCCTCTGGTGTGTTAACTTTTCCCCATAATTTGATATCATCTGTGAACTTGGAAAGGCTGCTCTCTACACACTTGTCTAAGTCACTGATGAAGACATTGAACAGCACCACTCCAAGGACCAAGCCTTGTGGGACTCAACTGCCCACATTTTTCCAAGTCAATATCCACCCGTCCCCCACCACTCTCTGTGTGACCCCTAAGCCAATTTGCAACCCACCTGACTGTGTAATCACCTACATCATGGCCTGTCAGTTTATTTACAAGAACTGAAAGTGATACCGTATCGAAAGCCTTCTTAAAGTCTGGGTAGATGACATGTACCCTGACTCCTGCATCTAAGCATTTTATGACTTGGTCACAAAAAGAAACAAGGTTAGTCAGGCAGGATCTACTTGCAATGCAACTGTGCTGATTTCCTTTCAGCATTATTTGCCATGCTGGGCTGCCACAGATGTGAACCCTAGTGATTTTTTCCAGAGTTTTCCCAAGGATAGTGTTGCAACTAAGTGGCCAAATTTGCCTGGTTCGTCCCTCCTCCCCTTCATGAAAATAGGGACCACATTGGCCCTTTTTTAGTCCTCTGGGACCTGACCGGAGCACCATGAGTGCTCAAACAGCCATGTCAGTGACTCTGCTATGACACTGGCCAATTCCTTCAGCACCCTTGGATGAAGTTCATCTGGGCCTACTGATTTGAATGTATCCAGCCTCTCCAAGTACCCCTTCACTCAGTCTGTGCTAACAGTTGGTGGGCTGGTATCCCTCCTGTATCTGTCTATGGTCCAGTTGGGAGATTTGTCTTGGTCTGTGTCTAGGAATACAGGTGCAAAGAACTCAAATAGCTCAGCTTTGTCCCCCCTCTCTGTCATCAATTGCCCTAGCTTGTCCTATAGTGGTCCTATTCTATCCTGTGCCTTCCTTTTGCTCCCTATATACCCGAAGGACTTTTTGTTGTCCTTATTTTTTGTCACCAGCCTAAATTCTAATCCTGCTTTGGCCTTCCTAACCAATTCCCTGCAAGTATGAGCCAGGGGGTATACTTCTCCTTGGTAGCTACCCCCTGTTTCCACAGTCTGTATACGTTTCTTTGCCCTTAGGCTTTCCTAGACTTCCCTGTTCAACCAACAGGGCTTCTTGGCCCCTTTGCCCCCTTCTTTGTGCAATGGGATTGTCTCCTACACCAGCAGGATCACTCCCTTGAGGAACGACCACCTTTCCTTGACTCCCATTTTGCCAATGCTCTTGAGCTTTAATGCCTCAATAACTAATCTCCTGGGCATATTGAAGTTAGTCTTTCTGAAGTCTAGCACTTCCACCCTGCTGGTTAGCTTACCCACCCTTTGCCAGATAGTGAATTCAATCAATTGATGGTCACTATCCCCTAGGTTACATTGTACCTGCAGATTCCCCACCAGGTCATCCCCTGTAGCTAACACCAAGTCCAGCAAGGCATTTCCCCTAGTGGGATCATATACCTCCTGCATTAGGTAGAGGTCCTGTATGCGAGTTAAGAACCTACTTGAGCAGTTAGATTTGGATGACTGCTCCTCCCAGCAGATGTCAGGGTAGTTTAGGTCACCCATGACAACCATATCTCTCAACCGTAAGACCTCTGAGAGCTATTTGTAGAATTCCAGGTCTAGCTCATCCTCCTAGTGTAGTGGTCTATAGTAGAACCCCACTACTAAGCCCCTTCCCCCCACCTCCCAAATCCCTTGTATTCTGACCCACACTACTTCAGTTTGGCCCTCCTCTGATCTCATCTTGATTATAGATGATGTGTATTGTTCCTTAACATCGAGAGCAATGACCCTGACATTTTTCCCCACTCTATCCTGTCTGTTCAACCTGTAACCCTCAATGCCTACTGCCCAATAATGAGTATGGTCCCACCAGGTTTCACTTAGTTCAACTAGATTGAAGCTGTTGCTTGCAAGCAGGAGTGCAAGTTCCTCCTGCTTGTTCTCCATGCTCCTAGCATTAGTGTAGAGACATTTAAGACCCCCGATGGGTGCTGTTGGTAGCCCCTGTCCTGATGTTTTTTGGGTCCCTTAGTGCATACTTTAGTGTTTACCTGGACTGAGCCAGTGCATTGCTTGTGGCTCGCTGATCCTCGGTTCTCCTTATCCTCTGCTTCCCCACCCCCCAATGGAACTAGTTTAAAGCCCTTCAGAGGAAATGAGCCAACTTGTAAGGGAACAGACTCTTACCTTTAGAAGAGAGATGAAGACCGTCTTGTCGCAGGATGCCTCCTTCATGGAAGTGCAGATCATGGTTGTAGAAGCCCAAAACCACATGATGGCATCATCTCCAGAGCTGCAGGTTGACTTATCTGATGCAGGTGTCCTGATGTTTAAAGCAACTGCTGACTGGAAGGATGGATGAGAAGAACACCTATGCCCTTGGCTTCCTAAGCCTGGTCCTCAGAGCCCTGTAGTCACTCATGATGTGGCCTGGACTACTTCTGGCTGCGTCATTCATGCCCACATGGACGAGGACCATGGCATAAGAATCAGAGGGCTGGATGAGGTCAGGAATCCTTGCTGTGATGTCCCAGATCCTGGCTCTGGGTAGGCAGCAAACTTCTCATGCTATGGGATCTGGTTGACAGATAGGCCCCTCCGTGCCTCTCTGGAGGGAGTCACCCACCACGATAACCTCTGGTGTCACCCACCATGATGACCTCCAGCTATCTCTTCCTCCGGCTGCTTAGTTGTTGCACAACCTGCCTGGTGCTTGTTGCAGCTTCCTCTGCTGCACCATCCTCCAGTGCTGCCATGGCTTCGTATCTCTTCCCCAGTTGCAATGCAGATGCAGTCACAGCTGCACACTATCTAGCTCTGGAGGTGACTGTCCTCCATTCAGCTGTCCTGTGACTCTCCTGTGATGTCTCTGTACCAGGTGTATGGTCCTACAGAGAATGAATGTATCCATCAATCTCATCCTCTGCAGCCCTGATCCCCCACAGCCTGCTTACCTCTGCATGGAGTTCCCTCACCTGCCCCTTCAGGGCCTCAATCCAGGCAAATGTGGGACAGGCAAGGGAACCCCCAGCCCGCACACTACCCCAGGCCTCAGAGGTCCTGCAAAGCAACCCCTGCAGACAGGGGGCCAGGGCACTGCTGACCCATCCAAGGGGCCTTTCTGGGTGGAGGCCTCACAGGAGCTCTGGGCTGGAGGCAGCAGCAGGGCAGGGACCCTGGCTGCGCTCTGTGTCACCACTACCATAGTAGCTCCCCCTCCTCATTCACTTACCTGAAGTCTCTGTCAGAAGCTCCTGTGTACTTGTGTCCACAAACTAGACTGTGAACTACTCCCCTGTTGGCAGCCCCTGTTCTCTGGCTCCCTGGTCACCTGGGGCGTCTCCTTTTATACCCTTCTGGGCCTGGGCTGACTCAGGCTCAGGCAGCACTCACACAGCCGTCAACAATCCCACAGTAATTAACAATCACCACTCACTCATCAGTCAGCACTCAGCACTCACTCCCAGCTTCTCAGAATACACCCCACACCAAACAAACAAACAAACAAACAAACAAACAAACAAACAGGCAGCTAAACCATAGGTACAGGCAGCTGGATCACTTACCTTTCCTGGGCAGGATTTAGCGCCTGGACTTGCTTCTCTCCTCCTTACTCCCTCTTCTTGCCTCCAGCAACTGCCTGCAAACTGGTCCCCCATTGGCAGTCCCCATTCTTTGGCTCTGCTCTGCAACTCTGACTCACCAGCCCTGTTGCAGAGCAGCTGCTTTGCACTGGCGGTGCTGGACTTGGAGCTGGGCACCATGGTGGTTCTGCCCCTCCTCATCAGGAATCCCACCTACCTGCTCCTGCCCTGTCTTATGTGGCTATACATTGGCCAGCTGGACCCCTACTAGGCCCACTTCAGCCAGTGCCTGGGCAAGACCTGCATACTGGTGGAATGTGCCTTTGTCCACCTCATGGGTTGCTGGCACACCCTCACTACCCTCCTTGAGTTTACCAAGGTCAAGGTCCCCCAAGTCATCATCACAGCCTGCTTGCTACAAAACATTTGTGAGACCCGCTGGGAGCTTTTCCATGAGGCCTGGGTGGGAGAGGCACAGTGGGTGGAGGATACCTGGATCTGTGTTGGCTGCGACAGTGGCAGGTACTCCCTGCCCAGACCCCAGATCAGCTGCACATGGGCCAGCAGTGGCCAGGGCACTGGGTACAAGAGGTACTGGTTGCCCACTTCCTCCTGCACTCTCTGCTGCAACCCACCTGGACAGCCTCCCATGGACCTCCCACTCCTCCACTGTAGCAAAACCCCCAGTTTTTCTTTCCCAGTAATTTCTGACTTTTTTTTCTCTATATATATATTCCCTATAGATAAGTATAAGTGAGTTAAGACATAGGATAAGCTTCAGCATTTTATTTTGGTAGCAAGTTGTATTTGTTTTGTTTTTTCTCCTTATTTATATTGTATAATATTATGTTTATATTGATTTTTACTGCTCTATATTACTATTTTACTGATACTATATGATTTAGGCCTACATTTGTAAGTTAGCATAAGTCATGTTGTAAGGAGTGACCTAGAAACCACTATGCAAAGACCAAGCAAAAGGGAATGTTATGTGATGAATGTCCATCTGCAATGATAAGGAGGAGACAGTCTTAGATAAAGGAGGCTTGAAAACAAAAGCAGAATCAAAGTACTGGGTCAACGAGCTCATTAAAATACTAAAAATCACGCCCCTAGGTGGGGAAAAAGTATGCTAATGAAACATACATGTATGTAAATGAGATACATGGTTAAAACACAGGTATAGAGACATGCTCAGTAAAGAACTCTTTGCGTCACTCCTTTATAACCAATTAGCAAACAAGGATGCTTATGAAGGTTCAAAACTCCTGTATAAAAGATGCTTAGAATTAGTGATCTGTGTGCTTGTGCTTGTTATGTGAAATTATTCCGCTCGCACCTTTTATTGCTAGCAATAAACCTTCTTTATACTTTCACCCCTGGTATCTTTGTTGGCCTTTGCATACCGGGCACGATCCCAGACTTGAGCTGGGGCTCAACAGTTTTTGGCACCCCAAATGGGACTGCCTTAGATAAGCTTTTCCCAGACTAACTGACGACTAGACAGCCACTCCTCCGAAGCGAATGTCAGGCGCGCCCTGGGATCTCTTTTCCCAGTGAGACTTTTGCTTCAGGGGGAGCTGGATCGCTGGGGTGGCAGTAGCCTAACGGTGCAATGCCATAGAGTGAAAGTACCAGTAACAGGCACCTGGGTGAGAGGGTAGAAAGGGCATAAGGCCTACCGTCAGTACGCCTGCCTGGGATTATCTCTGTAAGTATTCTGTCTGGCCCGAGCCCAAGACCAGTGATTTTTCCCCTGTGAGGACAAGGACTAAGAACAGATCCCTGGATCCCAGGTAAGTCGGACGGTCAGAACTGGGAAGGCATCCCTGAGATGGGTACTATTAACAGTAAGGTTAGGAAATATACCCCCCTCTCTTGTGTATTGGGACATTGGGCAGAGTTTGGTGGGGATCCTATGACTAAGAAGAAAGCTAAATTCTTCTGTGAAACTGCATGGCCATGCTATAAGCTATATGATCAAGAACATTGGCCTCCGGAGGGAAGTGTTAATTATAATACCATCTTACAATTGATTTTGTTCTGCCGGCAGAATGGTAAATGGGAGGAATGGATGTATGCGCAAGCGTTTATGTCTCTTTGTAGAGATAGAAAGGTTTTGGAGGAATGTGGATTGGGGGAGGGGGTTGGGATCTGTGAGATGGCCGTGGCTCGACCAACTGCAAATCCTGTCCTGGAATGTCCGGAACCGGAGGCTCCCCTCCCTCTGCTGCCTCTACCTTATTATCTTCCTCTTCCCCCTCCTCCTCCTCATTCGTCTGATTCCTTGTTGGCATCCGCTCTTCCTGCTGCTTCCCCCCCCCCCCCGAGGCGGAGGTTGAGAACACTCCCCGACCCAGGGATCTGGAACAGCACGGACCATGGCTGTCAGGTGCTTGGCAATCTCCAGAATCCCCAACTTCTCCTGATATAATGCCGGGAGGTGGGTGGACAGTACAGTTAGGAGCAGACTCCGGGGTTAAGGGAAAACATCACAGGGAATCTGATCCTGGCTGTGGAAAGGGAAATGGTGTATTTCCCCTAAGAGAACAAGTGGTACCCGGGCCTCTTGAAGATGACGGTGAGCCAACCTACCGTCGAACCTTTGTGCACATTCCTTTTACTACCTCAGATTTGTATAACTGGAGGAACAATACCCCCAGCTTGAGAGAGAATCCTGAAAAGGTACGAAACCTGTTTGAAATGATTTTCAAAACCCATAACCCAACCTGGGCAGATGTTCAGTCTCTTTTAGATATCCTGTTGACACCAGAGGAAAGGAGGATGGTAGTAAACAAAGCCCGTGAGTACGTAGAAAAGGAAATTACCGCAGGGAACCTGCAAGGAAATAGGGACGATCATGTCCCTACCCAGGAGCCAGATTGGAAACCAGACCAAGATATGACCTCCATCCATGCCTATCAAGACTATATCCTCCAAGGATTGAGAGATGCTGTGAAAAAACCTCAGAATCTCAGTAAGGTATATGAGGTTCGACAGGAGACGAATGAGACCCCGAGTGCTTTCTTGGAAAGAATTTACACTACTTTCAGACAATACACTTGCGAAGACCCAGAGGATGCATCAAACGCTTGCATGGTAAATATGATCTTTATAGGTCAGAGTGCACCGGACATTAGAAAGAAATTGCAGAAGACAGACGGAGCAGCAGGTATGCCTATTTCCCAACTAGTAGACATTGTTTACCAAGTATTTACTAACCGAGAAAGTGTTCAGGAAAAGCAACAGGACAAGAAAGAGGAGAGAAAGATGAAAATGCAGACAGCCCTAGTGGCAGCTGCAATCACAAGAAAACCCAGAAATGAGGGATCCTGGAGACAGCCTCAGAGGTGGGGCCCATTAGAGAAAGATCAGTGTGCCTATTGCAAACAAAAAGGACACTGGAAGTGGGAATGCCCCTATCGGAAAGTTGGTGAAGGTGAAAAGAAAAGAGAGGAGAGCAGTGGACTGTTTGCTTTTGGAAGGGATTCAGATTGAAGGGGACCGGAGGCCCGGGAGGGAAAGATAACCCAGATCCCAGTGTCCCCTGACGAGCCTCTGGTTAAAATGCAACTTTAACAGAGATGAATTGGTAGAATTTCTCGTCAATACAGGTGCTGCCCATTCTGTCTTAACTCAAAAACTGAAACCTTTAAGTAAAAAGACTGTGCCAGTGGTAGGGGTCACAGGGAAAGCAGTAACACGACCCTTCCTACAGCCAATGACCTGTAATCTTGGGCAGGCCGAAGTCACCCATCAATTCTTGTACATGCCAGACTGCCCTGTTCCCCTTTTAGGGAGAGACCTCCTCTGTAAACTGCAAGCTACGTTGTCATTTCAGGATGGGCAAATGTTTTAACAGTGCCTCCTGAAAAGGGGTGGCATTTGCAGGCTTGCCTTCTCGGCCTTCTCCGAGAGGAAAGTACACCGGATATTCCTCAAACCCTGCTCGATGCTGTTGTTCCATGGGTATGGGCAGGTCACCGACCGGGAAGGCTAAAAATGCTGACCCTGTAAAGATTCAACTTTTGCCAGGGGCCCAGCCTCCACGTATGAAACAATATCCAATGCGGATGGAAGCCAGGAAAGGACTGAAGCCGTTAGTTGAACGGTTCCTGGAGTATGACCTTCTCCATGAATGCACATCCACTTTTAACACACCCATCTTGCCTGTGAAGAAGCCTAAGAGTGACGAATATCGTTTTGTCTAAGATCTGAGAGCTGTAAATAAAGTGGTTGTGAGTATACACCCGGTAGTTCCCAATCCATACACTCTGTTGTCTGCCTTAAACCCAGTTCATAACTGGTTTACGGTTATTGATTTAAAAGAAGCTATATGCCGGCTAGCACCCCCCAAAATGAAGAAACAACTACGGGGATTCTTAGGTACAATAGGTTTTTGCAGGATTTGGATTCCAAATTTTGGGGTTATTGCAAAACCTCTGTATGGAGCTACACAAGGTGATGAAAAGGTGCTCGAATGGACTGAAGAGTGTGAGCAAGCATTCTGCCAGTTAAAGCAGGCTGTCATCGAAGCACCTGCCTTAGGACTACCAGACATGAGTAAGCCTTTTTCCCTTTTTGTGCATGACCGAGGGGGGTAGCCGTGGGAGTATTAACACAGAAATTGGGTAGCTGACAACGACCAGTGGCATATTTGGCTAAACAATTGGACTTTGTGTCATCCAGATGGCCTGCTTGTCTCCGGGCTGTTGCTGCCACCTGTTTGCTAATACAAGAAGCTGAAAAGTTAACCCTAGGCCATGAAATGACTGTATATGTGCCTCACGCAGTGCTTACAGTCCTGGAGCAGAAAGGAGGGATCTGGTTAACCCCGGGACAAATGGCTCAATACCAGGCCATCCTCCTAGATAAGCCTGAAATAAAATTGGCCACTGCACTGTAAATCCAGAAACACTATTGCCACCTCTGGCTGACACACCAGATCTTGTACATGATTGCCTGCAAATATTGGAAGCTGTTTACTCCTCAAGACCAAATCTGAGAGACAGACCTCTTGAAAAGGCTGACCTGGAGTTATACACCGATGGCAGCTCGAGTATGGAGAATGGAATTCAAAAATCCGGATACGCTATCATGACTACACAGAATGTGATAGAAGCAGGACCTTTAAACCCATCTGTTTCAGCTCAAAAGGCTGAACTCATTGTTATGACTCAGGCTTTGCAATTGGCGGCCAACAAAACTGTCAATATTTATACTGACTCTAAATATGTTTTCCTTGTTTTACATGCTCACGGAACGCTGTGGAAAGAGTGGGGTCTACTTGATGCTAAAGGAGCAGGCATTAAGCATAGCAAGCAAATAAAAGCTCTCCTCAAGACAGTCTGGGAACCAAAGGAGGTAGCGGTAATGCATTGTAAGGCACATCAGAAAGGGAACGACCCCATCCACAAAAGGTAATCGATTTGCTGATGCTACAGCAAAGAGAGCAGCTAAAAGACCTCAGACAGACTTGCTGCCTGAAGTAAGTAATCTGTTACGTCTCCTCCCAGACCTATACAAGCCTGTGACACCACAGTGTGGAGAAAGAGACAAAAAATTGTGTCTCAGGGCACCTCGGTGCCCTGCTCCTATAGAGGAGAAACTGCCAGGGAGCGAGTGAGCGCGCCCTGGCCTGACATAACGAGCCCAGCTGAGGCTTGCTCAGGTAATGAGCGCAGCTGCGGCTTACCGGAGCAACCAAGGGGAACCAGCTGCCTGTAGGAGGCAGGGCCTGGCCCTTATAAAGCTCAGGGCTGAGGCCAGGCTGGCATTTCTCTGCCAGCAGCCAGAGAGGCAGGAGCTCACTCAGCCAAGCTATGGGGAGAAGTCTGAGGGGCAAGTACAGCTCATGATAGCCCTGAGAGGATTGGGCACTAAAGGTTTAGCCAGGGGGCTTTATGTTTGTGTTACAGCCAGGAGGCTTGTGTTTGTTTGGCTCTGTTATTACACCCGGAGGCTTGGGCAAGGCTGTAGGGGTTGGAGGAGGCCTCAATTATAGGGACCCCAGAGAGTGTGGGGTGCCCTAGCGCCAAGAGGGCGCATTATTTGCATAGCACCAGGGAAGGCGCAGCTCGCACGCCAGGGCGTGAGCAACTGGCGGCGAGGAGTGCGGCCAGTGGGTCGCAGGCACAACCCATAGGTTGCGGACGGGGACCTAGACCCTGGATTGTGTGTTGGGGAACATAGACCCCGGCCCCAGGAAAGGGGCGGTATTATTGAGTAGCCCAGAGTGGGCACGGTGAGCCCCAAAGAGGGGGAGCGCCATACTGAGGAGCCCTAGAGAGAGGGGCAATTACTGAGAAGCCCAACATGGGCATAGCGAGCCCGGCCACAGGCTAGTGCAGTAACACCCCTCAGACTGAGGCAGGGCGCTGCGGTTGCCCCGAGAAGACAGGGAGTAGCAGCACGGTGAGCCAGGGTCAGAGAGGGTGCCCATGCGGTTGGCCCATAGGACCGGAGGCCCGCTAGAGAGTCCCTGAGCAAAACCACACCGGCAGGGGAGGCCCAGAGTGGGCTAGACGAGAGTCCCAGCAAGAGGCTGGGCACGAGAGAGGGAGCCCAGAGTGGCCCACAGTAAAGAGGAGGCCCGAGAATCGGGCGTACAGACCGGACAACGTCCATTACATCTGCGAGGCTTGGGGCGTGGTATTAGGGGTTGGTAGGAGCCACGCATAGCCCACAAGGCTAGGGTGTCTGGGGAACACCCACCATATCGGGAGACCCCCAGGGGGTCCGGAAGAACCGCGGGGACAGAGGTCCCGAGTAGCCGTGCCCAGGGAAAACACAAGGCAGCCTCCCAACATTATATTTACCATCAAAGACGTGGCGGGCGAGAATTAGAGGGTGTCTTGGGCCGGCCTGACACGGAGCGAGGGACCTCAAGGAGATCACGGCCCTCCGTGAGGACCCCACTGTGACAAATTGATAAAAGAGTTTCAAGCAAAGAAGGGGGAGCACGGGTGGTTAGTAGCAAAGGATGGCCGCATTATCATCCCGGCTGCCTGGGTTCATGTGGTAGTAAAGAGCGCTCATCATGGCACCCACTACGGACCCAGGGCCCTGGTAAGATGGATCAGTCACTATGTAACTGGAGTGGGATTAAGAGAGGCTGCCAAGAAGGTATCAGAGACATGTGAGGTCTGCCAGAGAAATAACCCAAAAGGAGGGAAAAAAGAAACTTCAGGACATCAGAGAATAGGCAATGGGCCAGGAGAAGAATGGCAGGTGGATTTTAACGAGTTGCCCTGGCAACAAGGGATGAGATATCTCCTTGTCTTTGTGGACACTTTCTCTAATTGGGTTGAGTGCTTCCCATGTCGGACTGCCCAAGCCCGAGAGGTGGTCAAGGCACTCCTACGAGAAATCATACCTCGCTTCGGACTTCCAAAAGGAATAGGGTCAGACAATGGCCCACATTTCATTGCACAAATTACTCAGAAGGTTTCTGAGTTCCTGGGAATCAGCTAGCATTTACACACCCCTTGGAGACCCCAGCCCAGTGGAAAGGTGGAACGTATGAATCAGACCTTAAAAAGACACCTTGCAAAGATTTGCCAAGAAGCTCGACTCAAATGGCCAGAGGCCCTACCCTTGGCCCTGTTATGAGAAAGGGTTGCACCACATTCTAAATTGGGATTAAGCAAGCCCGTTTGAGATAATGTATGGTAAGCCTTACCCTCTGAGTCTGCCCATAGGTACTGAACAACAGTTACGGGTTTTAGGAGAGGGAATGATTAGAGAATATGTATGGTCCTTGGTTTCTGTTTTGTCTTCCATCCATCAGCAGGTACAGGACGTGCTGCAGACACAGGACCAGTCTCCTGCCCCGGAAAATCGACTATTACCTGGGAGTTACGCCCTTGTGAAAGACTGGAACGAGGAACCACTTCGAGCCAGATGGAAGGGCCCATATAGGGTGCTTTTGACGACCCCGATGGCAGCCAAGCTCGAGGGAATCAAGACTTGGATACATTCTAGTCACCTAAAGCTGGTGGCTGGGCCAGAACAAGAAGGAACCCCTGCAGACTCCGGGACCGGAGGCAGAGAACAGTGGAAGGTGGAGCCAATAAGAGACTTAAAATTCCTATTCAAAAGAAAGGAACTTTAAATAATTTGTCAATCTTTGATCAAGTTTTACAAGCCTTATCATGAAATTATTCAAGGTTTTATTGTGGGGCGCCCTGATCTGTCCACTCCTTCTCAAAGGAGGGGAAAACCTTTTACAAGAAAAATTTGACCCTCAGGAAAATGTCTGGATTTATCTGGCCTGGGAAATTTTAAATAGAATGGACTTCTGCTTAGCGGGAGGGATCAATGCTCACCTGGTTTTTACCTCATGCTTAATCGCAGTACCAACCCCTTTGAAAATTTTACAAAATTATACTATGCTGAAAGAAGTAGATAAGGAAAGTACATATCAGGGTATATATAAGTGGGGGACTGTTGTAAAAGAGAAAAGCAGAAATATATTTTCCGTACGAGTTCAGGCAACAGCTAATGCTTCCGAATGTTTCCTAATGGTTAATTGTACTAATAATTGCTTTAAATTGAACCAAGGTAAAAAAATCCTCTGTAATAAGACCAGTCAAATATCCTATGCATACACACATACCGTCCTTCCTCTAGGATGGTTTCTAGCCTGCGGGAGAATAATATATTTATACCTTCCAGCGAATGCTACTGGGGGACCATGCACCATTGCCCGGGTAACTGCAGCTTTTCCAAGGAAATCTGACCTAATGCACACTGAACAAACCCCTCTCGGTGGGAGGTTTAAACGAGCATACACTATTCTCACTGCCAATTGTGATGAGAATGATTCCCCTGGACTATTATCTAAGGCTGAATACGTAGCTTTAGCTGCATCTATGGTGGGGGTTCCGGGTCTTGCTGTAAGTAATAGGAGAAATCTTAATGCAGTGGCCTGTGTTCTAGCAAAAGGACTAAATGCTACATCTCGAGCGCTCTCAGCCCTGAATGCTGAACAAAAACAATTAAGGGACGCTGCCTTAGAGAATAGAGCCGCTATTGATTATCTTTTGTTACGACACAATCTTGGGTGTGAAACTTTAAAAGGAATGTGCTGTTTCAACCTCACTGATAATTCTGTGCTAATTGAAGACAAAATTGGTGCCTTACAACAATTGACACAGACGTTGAAAGAATCATCTGGCTTAGACTTTTCCTGGTTAAATTCCTGGCTTCCCAATTTTGGGTGGTTGAGACAGTTATTTAGTATGGTTGTCTTATTTTGTGTTATAGGGATTATGGTTTGTTGCTGTATCCAATGTATACCTGTTTTTATATCTATCTTCAGGCCTAAGGTGAATCAAATGATTTTACAAAGAAAGCTGACGATACTAGATTTGTGTTAAGCCAAATTGAATGGAGCAATCATAATAATAATAATTAAAAATGCTCCAGAGAGGGGAATGTAAGGAGTGACCCTAGAATTCACTATGCAAAGACCAAGCAAAAGGGAATGTTATGTGACGAATGCCCATCTGCAATGATAAGGAGGAGACAGTCTTAGATAAAGGAGGCTTGAAAACAAAAGCAGAATCAGAGTACTGGGTCAAAGAGCTCATTAAAATACTAAAAATCACGCCCCTAGGTGGGGAAAAAGTATGCTAATGAAACATACATGTATGTAAATGAGATACATGGTTAAAACACAGGTATAGAGACATGCTCAGTAAAGAACTCCTTGCGTCACTCCTTTATAACCAATTAGCAAACAAGGATGCTTATGAAGGTTCAAAACTCCTGTATAAAAGATGCTTAGATTTAGTGATCTGTGTGCTTGTTACGTGAAATTATTCCGCTCGCACCTTTTATTGCTAGCAATAAACTTTCTTTATACTTTTACCCCTGGTATCTTTATTGGCCATTGCATACTGGGCACGATCCCAGACTTGAGCTGGGGCTCATCAATGTCAATTTTCCATTTTGTTTGTCAAGTCTCCATCTTGTCTCCATGCCCTGTTGTATAAGTATGTTGTAACCTATGACTCATACCTACCCCTCCTATGTAACTTGGTTCCTGAATGAATGGGGATGAATGAGGGTGCAGTAGGTCTAAAAATAGCTCCTTCTGAATGACTGAACCATCAAAACCAATACCTGGAACAATGACCTGCCATTGGAACCACCCTCAGCATTCAAGAAACAAAGGATGAGGGAACTCACCATTGTGCCAAGGCTGCAGATACTCATTAAGTGCCCAGCTGTCTGCCTCAGTTTCCAGTCCCAAGCTCCCAGGTTTCTCCTTCTCTCTCTTTCCTAGCTGTCTCCTCCTTGCCACCGGGCTTTTTACCTTGCACCAGTGAACTTGAGTAACCCTGGGGTCACTTGACCTTAAGTGACCCCTAGCCTCAGTTCCTCAGCCCAGCTTCTCTCTAGTCTACCAGTTCTAATACTGTTTCCAGCAACTTTCACTCTTTACACTTTCTTTCTCACCTTAGCCTTCCCCAGGTATCCCAAGTATCCCAAACACACACATACATACCATACCATCCAAGTTAGGACCTCATCTGTGTGTAGGTGGGTGGTATGTGTGTGAACTGGTGAATATATATATATATGTATATGTATTTATCTCATCATGTGTGTGATATATGAATTAGTGATCCGTGTATGTGTACAGAGTGTGTTGGTATTGACAACTGATTGTTGCCTAATTTTTGGTGTATGTACTGTGTATGTGCTTGAATTGGTGATAGGTATGCATGTGCCTAGCCTGGTTTGGATGTGTATGTGCCTGAGTTGGTAGTGTGTGTGTGTGTGTGTGTGTGTGTGTGTGCGTGCACCTAATTGATTTGTGTGTTTGTATATGTGCAATTGTGTCACACTCCTCGTAGGGCCTGCCCTGCTGCCCCCTGACCATGGGGGTGGCCCTCCTCTGGACCCTCTCAATGCTGTTCACATCCCTCCTGAAGTGCAGCACCCAGAACTGGACACAGCACTCCAACTGTGGCTTGACCAGTGTCGCGTAGAGGGGGAGGATCACCTACTTGGACCTGCTTGAGATGCATCTGTGGATGCATGACAAGGTGCGGTTGGCCTTCCTGACTGTGTCCGCACACTGAAACACACTAGAAACATCCCTAATAAAAGAGCACACCCCAAAGTGATGGGCAAATCTGGTAACAAAGGTGAGTAACAGGCCTGAGCCCAGAATGAGGGCTGGATGGTAGGGTACCCGGAGTGGAGGCTAGGCCAGGAGATCCTGGCTGATGGAAGCAGTGCTAGACCTCTGACCAATCCTGATGGGGGCACCACTGTTGGGCAGGAGGTGGCTGCCAGCGGTCAGGTAGGGCTAGGGTTGGGGGCCAGGCAGCGGGCAGCATGAAAGTGACCACCAGAGGCAGGATGGTGTCCAATACCTAGCAGTCTCTGTCTGTGGCTTGCATTGCCCTACCCAGGACTGCGGTCTACTCCCACAGGGCTTTCTGCTCCACTCTTTCATGCCCCAGGCCCAGAAGCTGTACCCAGAACTCCCACTCTGCCCAGTCCCACACATCTTTGCAGGCCATGTTCTCCATCCACCAGGTCCATGCGTCCTCCAGACAGTCTTCCAATGTTATTACCAGGTAGTCCAGGAGAATGGTGCAGTCCTGGGTCTTCCTCTTGTGGAACTGCACATCCACAGGACCCTAGCTGTAAACAGTGGTGGCCCTGAGCCTGCATGCCAGCTGCCAGCTGGGGCTTCTCCTCTGTGTGCAGCTGCAGAGCCATGAGAAAGAAGCTATTTGTGAGAGTTTGCAACATTTTTGAGATAAGATGCTCTGTACCAGGGGCCATGTGCTGCCTCCACAGATGGCGGGTGGGGGCATGCACGGGTGTCCAGGGACCATGGTAAGTCAGCAAGGCAGGTCTGGGCCCAGGTGGCAGCTAGCTAGTCCCACATCCCCATTCACTCCCCTGGGGCAAATGGACTGCTGGGTGCTGGCCAAAGGCATCCTGCCTTCCCGACCCTGTTCCCAGCATGGGATCAGCCAAGATCCTGGCAGCGCCTGCTGCTCTGACTCCAGACCCTGGTGTCCCACTTCTCCTTCTGCAGGCCAGACTGTCTCCTGTGCTGCTGCCAATCCCACAGACCTTGGGCTTGGAGGGTGTGGGGCACCAGGATGAGTGGGATGAGGAGCTGCCAGCCCCCCCCCCAACACCTACACTGCACCCTGACCATGCCTCTGCTGCACATGTCCCAGGCACTGTATGAGGAGCTGTTTGTGTGGACCAAGGAGTGCCCAACCCACTATGCCCTGGTTTTGCTGACTGCCATGGTGCCCCAGGTGTATCTGCGCAATTGGCATGAGACCCTGAGCTTCAACAGCATGGAGGACAGTCCCAGGTTGCCCCACAACCTCCACCACCACCTGGAGGGATACCTGTGGCTCTGCTACACATCCCTGAGACCCACAGCAGAGGCAGACATCACCACCTGAATCAGCGCATTCCTCAGCATGTGAGAGGCCTGTGACTACCTACTTGTAGGGGCATGGGGTGCTCAATAAGGTTTTGCACTGTATCCTGCCCTCCTGTGTGTGTGTGTGTGGTGGGGGGTACTCCTGGGGAAGGGAATCAGGCTGGGTAGGGAGGAGGGAAAGGGCAGGGGCAGGGGCAGGGCCTGCGGTGGGGAGGGAAGGGCCCTCCCCCCAGTGTAGAGCTTACCACAAGACTGGGGCTGATGTGGCCGGTATTTCCACTTGATCCTGGCTGGTGGTGACCATGTGTGACTCTAGGTGGTGTCCTCAGATGGGCAGTATGGTGTGTGGGCACCCAGCCAGGGAACCCCCAGGGAGCAGCTGGCACTGGTGGCAGCCAGAGGTGACATGGCCAGCTTCGCCTCATAGCTGGGGCTTGGGCTGTGGAGCTGTTAGGGCAGAAGGTAACCTGGGGTCCCCAAGCTGCTGGTCAAAGCTGCAGCTGGGGAGCTCAGTGGGATGGGCTGCTGGTGTCCCAGGGGGCCCTTCCCTTATGACACATCACTGTGGTTACCAGGCTGGGATGGGGGCTTGGGCAGGCCACCTGTGCTGCTGTACACAGCATAGCTGTAGCCTGGGTCCTGGGACACGAGGATCTATGTCAGTTGCTGCATAAAGGGCATGGACTTGAGGGCATTCCCCAACCAACGATTGTGGTCACAGGTGACCCACTGTGTCCACAAGGCCTTGACCTTTATACAGATTTGCTGCACTGACTGGTTGTGCCCACACTCCTACATATAGCCTGAGAGCCCCTCATACACATGGGCATTGGATCACCTACATCTCACAAACTGGTGCTACACCTCCTCCTCACCCCACAGTGCCATGAGGTCACCAGTTTCCTCTATGGATCATCTAGGGCCCTGGGTGGTGGGCATAGACATGGGTGATGATAAGGCCATCAGGGATCCTGTGTCAGTCCTCTGGGCCTCTGCAAAGCTATCCCTCTTCTCCTGGGCCTGGGCAGCTGCCTTCAGTGCCCAGCACTGGGGATGGGCACGGGACTGGTATTTAAACAGTGAGGCAATGCCCCACAGCAACTCCAGACTCCAAACAGGTTGCTAGGAGTGTATTGCAGGCAGCTGCATCTGGCTCTGGTGGCCAGGTGCTCACTGCAGCTGGGTCTGGGTTCTGGCAGGCCTGGCAGGAGCTTGTAGCACTCTGCAGGCCTGGATGTCAGGGTTGTGGCAGCTGTATGGCATTGCAGTGCCAGACAGCAGTGCCAGGGTACAGGCAGGCTGGTATGGCTAGCTTGAAGCCTATCCAAGGAAACATAGGGGCCTGGAGTGGCCTCAGACTGCCTGCATGTGTGCTCCAGGGCTCGGAATACCTGAAAGCTTTTAAGGGCCTGAGGCTGGGGCTGCTATAGAGGTAGCCCAGCCCTGGGGCAGAAGAGGCTCCCAGCCCCAGAGGCCTAGGGCTCTGAGCCTGGCCCCCTAGTGGCAGGGCTGCCTAGGAGAAAATCTGCTCCCAGTTGGTGTCTACACATTCTTTACTGTGCAGTAACTACTCACAAGTAAATTTGCTACTTGAATTTGCAGGTGCCAAATGCATTCTTTCTTGAGAAATGCATTTTTTATTGATACTAGAGTTTATGTTAAATTATTCACTCAAGTCTTCTTGACCTTTCACTGTGAGTGTTGCATCTTGATATAAAGACTTTACAATACATATTTTTATATATACAGGCAGTCCTCAACTTACAACGTTTATAAATTGACACCCTGTTTCAACTTTATGATGTCAGTTTCAACTTTACAACGTTTGATCCGATGCAATGCCACACCAGCGAAAAAGTTCACTGGGTCGCTCATCTTCCTGGAGAACATCTGTCCAAACTTCTTCAGACACTTTCTTTAAGAAAGCAGACAAGACTCCAGAAAAACCTGCAGCCAAGACTCCTGAGAAGACTCCAGTCAAGAACCCTTCAAAAAGTCCAGCAAAGTCACCTCAAAGAAATATTTCTAAGTCAATATGATTGCTATTTATAATATAAATACATTAATGTAGCTATAGTACTTATCCATAATTGATTGAGTACATAATTCTGGGGTATTTTTGGTGAAAATAAAGTATCGGGCCTTGGTTCAGGAACCAATCTCCCATTTATAACATTGTTTCTTATGAGAAAATTCGTTCTGAATTACACCGTTTTGACTTAAGACACAGTTTTCAGGAACCAATTGTGTCATAAGTCCGAGGTCTGCCTATACTATGTTTATCAGGACACTTCTGGAGCTTCTAGAATAAACTGAAGCAGATTCCATGAAAAACTCATAAAAGTATGGAACATTTATGAAGATTGTTTTTTGTAATTAATGATTTCTTTCATTACTATTCTTAGGGTAAATGTCTGAAAGACATGATCTGCTGTGGTAAAATCTAACCTTTTTCTTCCCTTCCCTTTGCTTCAACTATTACAATAATAATAGTTTATTGTAATTGAAGAAGACTCTGATAATCAACATATTTTAGATCTTTCTAAATTAAATAAATCAAGATCCAGTACAAGTCTGTGTATGACACTAAAAAAAAGTCTGGAAGCAGGAGGCAGAGCATGCCATTTTAAGAGGAGCTATCCTGCTTCACCTGTCTTAGAATGAACTACTGGGTTCAGAAAATTCCCCATGCTTGAACAAGGGATGTACTCATGATTGTTCTTACTCTTGCAAAACTTTATTTAAGGATACTCGCAGAGGCAGGCAACAAGACAGAGCAGAGAGGATAATCACTTCACATCGGCTCTAGGCAGCAGCTGCTGCCCCTCATAGTTCCCCTGGTCGCGGAGTGTCTCGATCCTGGGGATGCAATAGCCTGCGCTGGGCTCTGCGCAAGTCAGGATTCTCGCCAGAGTTTGAGGAACTCCTGTAACTTAAGAATGTACAGCTTATATAGTCTGGAGTAAATAATGTTATCTTGAACTAGGGATTTGGTTATCTCAAGCTAAGAATTTTGGGGACGAGTCATGATCCAACACACCTGGTGTTTACCACATTCCGCTATATTACAACATTCTACTATCTAGGTTCATGGTTTGGTCACTCTCACAAAGCAAGAAGCTATGTACTATAATACCGGCCTACTATGGAGTTGAAGGGGAATAAAATGGAGTTGAATTGCCATTATGTGTAAGCGAGCAGATCACGTATCCAGCTTAGGCTATGGGGAAGTCAAAAGGACATGACCCAAAACCGCCAGACGAACGCAAACTGGAACAATCCTGTCCTAGTCCAGAGAAAGCAGAAACTTAGTGTAAAAATAATTCTGAGCAGGTCACGTACTGGCCTGCTGAGTCAGCCCAGAACGGGAAGTGACCCTGTGGTTACAAGCCAGAAGAAACCCCCTAAACTAACACTGCTATACTAAAAATAAGTAGAAACATGAGCATTACTAACAGTGTCATGGCAAATGCTGATTGGCATATGCTGTTGCTGTGCTTATGATGTCAAATTTTCTATATGAACTCATCTCACCTATTGTACAGGGTCAGACCGCTTCACAATTCTCCAATTGTGTATGAGTCTGTCCAGAATACATTCTCTAATAAACCAAGTTCTTTTTTACTTTGAGTAGTCTGTTCGTCTGAGCCTCCGCCCAACGAACTGGGGGCAAGTTTTCCCCAACAGAGTCAGCATACAAAACTCTTGCTATGAGCATTAAGAAAAGCCCTTACTATTACAGTCCACCCCTTGATTGTGAGATAGACCACCAAAAATGTTGAGGTCTAACTCGCAATCGTCCTAAGCAGTTTGCATATGCTGAATGTTATACAGATGGGTGAGAGACCGAATACGCAGATACAAAAAGCATGCTCCTAATAACAAGCATACCGCTACAATACAAATAACAACAATAGGATGCAATAGGAGATTCAATACAACATTCGCTTTAGGGGACCACCCTTTAAAAATGTCCCACCATAAGGTCGTGCTCTTCTTGGGCGATCCTCAGTAGTTCACCACACTGGGTCATTATCAGGACTCCAGTTCGGGCAATGGTGGTAGCTATCTTCTGGAGCTGGCAAGTGATTTCTTCATGTTGGTCAAGTAGCTGCTCAAGCTGTGTAAAGAAACCTTAACACGTATTACCCACAGAGGAATGGGGAGGATAGAGTGCATGGCTTCATATGAGACATTAAGGAAGGGGATGCTCTCCTTGGTACGTAGGTCGGTAATAATCTTCACCTGATGGCGGCACTCACACACAGGGGGTGAAGAGAACTTGTCCCCATTCCAGTGAATTGGGTTAGGAGAAAATACACAAGCTGTCCCATTCCTTAAGTCATATGTGAGGGTCTCTTGTAACCACCAGCATTCCCACCTACAATGACTTGGGTCATGACTGTAGGTGCATGGCTCATACAAATGGTTATGAGCTGGGCACACCCATCCCTCTGGGCAATTCTCACAATCATCTATGCGATGAGTCCTATTCATTAAATCAATGTGGGAACCCTCAAACATGGGGACCCACCATTGATCTCCAAACAACTAGGGGAATATCTGCATTTCACACCACACGGCAGGCCAGGTCTGATTAATGGCTAGTTTAAACTCCGCAGTGCAAGCTGGGGTATTGCACTGGGTGTACTGAGGAAGGGGTTGCAGCCACACCTTAAACTGTATCCCCAGGGTCTTTCACCATTCTGACCCTTCAGGATCCTTGTATGACAGCTCTTAAATTATGATATTGCTGATATGCTTGCAATTGCAAAAACATAAACAAGGTTGCATTCTGAAAGGTGGATTGCTTCTTCAAGATGCCAGTTATTTCAAAAGCAGTCTGGTTGACCCATTGCCAAAGATGATAAGTACCAACTAAATGCATCCCGGTCAACCAAGGCAATAAGGGGCTACAAGAGCCTATTCATTTTAGAGCCTGTCCATCAAGTGAGCCTAATTTATTCAATTTATTCACTAAGGTTTCAATGTCAAAGCTATTGACCACCCCTGTGCCTATGCCAATTCCCCCTAGGATAGTATCACTTATTTCTCTCTTAACTCACAATGTATGTTCAAACCAGGAGGCACATTCCTTTTTTGATTTTCGAAGGTATACCTTGGTTATATTGATGGTATACTAAACATGATGGATATGAGGTCCTTGCCACATGGTGCAACAGGTTGACTTAACCCTAGCTATGTGGGGTTTCCAGGTGGGCACGCTAAGTTGGTGCCTAAAGTCAAGCAGTTGAACCACCATCCCTTCCCTGTTATGATCCTTGTATTATAACAAATCAGGGTGGAGTTTGGAGAAAATTGGGTCATTGGGATTTTACTCCTGAATCCACTCTCCCAACTTCTGCATAAGTTTTTCAGGCTCTGCTGAACCTCTCTGTTTGTCAGCCATAGTTGCTTGATTGTGGTACATTTAATGAGGTGGTCCCCAATAGCAAAGGAAAAGTTTCATAGGTTTCATAGTTTCATAGGTTTCATAGGCATTAGGGCTGGAAGGGACCTCGGAAGATCATCGAGTCCAGCCCCCTGCCCAAAGGGCAGGACGACAGCTGGGGTCATAGGATCCCAGCAAGATAAGCATCCAGTTTTATCTTGAAGGTGTTCAATGAAGGCGCTTGAACAACCTCTGGTGGCAGGCTGCTCCAGACCTTTGGGGCTCGGACAGTAAAGAAATTCTTCCTTATGTTCAGCCTGAAACGATCTTGTAGTAGTTTGTGACCATTCGTCCTCATCATCCCTTGGGGCGTTATGGTGAACAAACGTTCCCCTAGATACTGGTGGTCACCCCTGATAAACTTGTAGGTGGCCATCAGATCACCCCTGAGCCTGCGCTTTTCCAGGCTAAAGAGCCCCAGGGCTCTCAGCCTGTCATCGTAGGGTCTGCTTCCCTGACCTCTGATCATGCACGTGGCTCTTCTCTGGACTCTCTCAAGCTTCTCCACATCCTTTTTGAATTGTGGAGCCCAAAACTGGACACAGTACTCCAGCTGCGGCCTCACTAAGGCCGAGTACAGGGGGAGAATGAGGTCCCGGGATTTGCTTGAGAAGCATCTATGGATGCAAGCCAGCGTTTTGGTCGCTTTACTAGCCGCAGCATCGCATTGCAGGCTCATGTTCATCTTGTGGTCAATGATGACCCCCAAGTCTCTTTCTTCCATAGTGCTAACCAACATAGCACTGCCGAGCCTATAAGGATGCTGCGGGTTTTTTTTCCCAAGGTGGAGAACCTTGCATTTATCGGCGTTGAACACCATCAGATTCTCATCCGCCCACTTGCTGAGCCTGTCCGGGTCAGCCTGGATCATCCGCCTGTCTTCTGGTGTGGATGCTTTGCCCCAAAGTTTGGTGTCATCAGCGAACTTGGCCAGTCCGCTTCTGACTCCAGTGTCCACATCATAACGAAGATGTTGAACAGTATGGGTCCAAGGACAAAGCCTTGGGGGACCCCACTGGTCACAGGACACCACGATGAGTGACTTCCATCAATTACTACCCTCTGGGTCCGACCCCGGAGCCAATTTTCCAGCCAGTGGATCGTGGGGGACCCAAAGCGACAATTGGCCAGTTTCTCCAAGAGACGATCATGAGACACCAGATCGAAGGCTTTTCTGAAGTCAAGATATATGACATCAATCTCATCTCCCTTGTCCAGGTGATAGGTCACCTGGTCGTAGAAGGAAATGAGATTGGTCAAGCAAGACCTACCCGCAACAAACCCGTGCTGGCTATCCCTTAAGATGTTGGCGTCGGCCAGTCGATTAAGGATGGCCTCCTTAATAAAATTTTCTAAGATCTTCCCCAGGATAGAAGTCAGGCTGATGGGCCTATAGTTAGCCGGATCCACTTTCCTCCCTTTCTTGAAGATAGGCACCACGTTGGCCTTCTTCCAGTCTTCGGGCACTACACCAGAGCGCCAAGAGTTTTCAAAGATCCGCACTAGAGGCTGGGCTATGATGCTCGCCAGCTCCTTGAGTACCCTGGGGTGAAGATTGTCAGGGCCAGCTGACTTGAAGGTATCCAGCTTCTCAAGATGTTCCTTCACAAAGTCAGAATTAATGGAGGGCAGGGGATCACCCTCACCCGGACTTCCCGGCCCTGTAGCGGGCACGGACGTCCCATGGGGCTGATGAAAGACCGACTCAAAGTACCTATTTAATAGGTTGGCTTTTTCCTGGGCGTCAGTTGTCAGTTGCCCCATCTGGTTCAGCAGGGGTCCAACGTTGCCCCTGCTTTTCCTCCGGCTCCCCACATATCTGAAAAAGGACTTTTTATTGTCCTTGATGCTCAAAGTTAGCTGGAGTTCAGTTGCAGCCTTGGCTTTCCTGGTCTGCTCCCTACAGGACCGGACCAGTGCAGAATAATCCTCCTTGGAGGTGACTCCCATCCTCCATCCTTTGTAGGCCTTTCTTTTTAGCCTCAGGAGGTTTGCTAGGTCCCTGGAGAGCCAGGGGGGCTGCTGTGCCCTCTTGCTGCCTTTCCTCCGAGATGGAATAGACTTAGTTTGTGCATTGAGGATTGCTCCCTTGAGGAGCAACCACTCTTCTTGAACTCCCCTCTCCCTGTGGTCACAGTCCCTTAGGGCCTCACTGACAAGCCTCCTGAGCTTGTCAAAGTCAGCTTTCCTGAAGTCAAGGACTTGCGTGTTGCTGACTGACTTGCCAGCTTTTTGGCGGATGGTGAAGGTGATCAGCTCGTGGTCACTGTCACCCAGCTTCCCATCGATCACTAGGTCGCTGACTAGGTCCTCCCCAGTAGCCAGCACCAGGTCGAGCAGCGCTTTGCCTCTCGTTGGCCCATAGACTTCTTGAGTCAGGTAGAGGTCATCCACGCATGAGAGGAAGCTCTGCGACCGCTCAGATTTTGCTGAGCGATCCTCCCACGAGATGTCTGGGTAATTGAAGTCACCTATGACAACCATGGTCCTGGAGCATGCTGCTTCAGCCAGTTCCCAGGCAAACTCCTGGTCAAGCTCAGGCCTTTGGGTGGGAGGTCTGTAATAGACTCCCACCATTGTGTCCCCTGTGCCGTGTTCCCCATGGATTTTAACCCAGAGGGTCTCCAGCCGTCCACCCTGGTCGCCAATATCGGCTTGCAGGGACGCGTAGCTTTTCTTAACATAGAGAGTTACACCCCCGCCCCTTTTCTCTACACGATCCCTCCTGTACAGAGTATAGCCATCTATCCCCGTGGTCCAGTCATGGGTGGAGTCCCACCAGGTCTCCGTGATCCCTATGACATCGTAATTGTTTGCACTGAGCAGGAGGATGAGCTCCTCCTGCTTATTCCCCAAGCTTACTGTAACCATCTCATTACAAAACAAAGTCCACCACCCAGGTGATGGTCCTATCTTACATGAGGTGCTATCAACACTTAAATTTAAATTTAAAAAGAGACAGGACCACAAATCAGGGGGGCATGTATAATTGCCAGAAATGCAATTTCAAGGTGCACCTACCCATCCCCCATGGTATTGGTAGGTAGCTGCAAAGACTGCATCTCTGCAGAGATACAAGCAAGACAAACACACAAAACAGTACATGACAATGTTAAAGTGATGCATAGCAAAAACAGGTTTCTTCCAAAGAGGCTCTGCCATATAGTGTGTACCAGTCCAATTAATGTTGTCAGTCTGGAGAAGTTGGCCACTAGCCAAGCAGTCCACCCAACACCATCTTCAACGTCCCACTGGGCTGTCATCTGGATTGAGTGCTAAGGGTTATAATCCCCTTGCTTTCAATTGGTCTCTAGGTCTCAAATGGTATTGATTCCCACCCCTAGGTGCTACACAATCAGTATTACCTTCTTCTTCGGCGATAAGTTCAGTGGGTATAGGATCCTTCCCAGGTTGGTTTACCCACACTCATTGCTCCATAGACTCACAGCTATCCTGATGCCACACCTTTGAAGAACTTGATATCTGACCATTAACAGACACAAGGGGAGCAGGTAGAAGCAATAGTTGGGCTATTCGATCCCCATTTTCCCAGGTAAAAGGGGTTTCCCCCTGATTGTGCATTATGACCTTCACTTCCCCCCAGTAGTCTGGGTCAATCACACCTCCCTCGGTCACCACCCCTTGAACCACAAGCCCCAACTGAGATTGTATTTGTCCAAACCAGCCAGGAGGTAAATCCACAGACCAATTCAAAGGTACTACTGCCGTCTGTCCCACATCCAATGTACCTGCTCCAGGTGCTGCTAAATCCATACCCACTGAAACAACAGTCATGGGGGTGGGAAGAAAAAAGGGTTTTTGGATCTGTATTGGTTTTATGGTCAATGGGAGCATTGTCTCTCCCAATGCTCCCTCCTCCACCCCTTTCTTCCCGCATCCATGCATCCTATCCATAGGTGATTGTCCTCTGACAAGTTCTCTATTATTAAGGGGAGCCACTGTTTTAGGCAGGTGAGAGGGCCACCCCGGGAGGGTCGGGCCCAATGTTTTGGTCAATGGTTGTTTCAGTTGACCGTTCCATCTCTCAACAAGGCCTGCTTCCTGCTGGTGGTACGGCATATGAAATGTCCAAGTAATGCCGAGTCCAGCTGCCCATTGCTGGGTAAGCAATGCAGTGAAGTGTGTACCTGGATCGGAGGAAATCTCATCGGGTATGCCATGAATATGGACAAGATGTGCCTCCATTACATGGAGGGTGGACAAAGCATCTGCCTTCTGGACTGGTACAGCCATCTCATATCTGGAGAAAGTGTCAATGGCCATCAAAGCAAAGCAATAATGATTTACTGCTGGCAATGGCCCAATATAGTTAACTTGCCATTTCTAAGCAGGTCCGTGCCCTCTAGGGATATGGCCGAGCTGTTCATTTAAGGGATTCTGTGCCAATTGACAATGTGGACACCGCGCTGCTGCTGATGCGGTTTCACGCTGCATTATGGGCAAGTCACGTGTGACTGCCCAGGCATAGGCTGAGTCCCTTCCCACATGTTGTGATTGCTGGTGTATCCAATCAGCTAAAGAGTCGGTCTGACACTCCAACACTGACCAGGTCAAAGCATCCGCATAGTTGTTCCATTCATGTTCAGGATTTCCAGTGTTGATAGGTTGGTGGGCGTCCACATGACCAACATAAATTTCTATTACAGCAGATTTTACAGCCAGTTGTTTCCACAGGTCCTGGCCCCATAAGTCTTTTCCTCTGATTTTCCAGTCTGATGCCTTCCAAGCACCAGACCATACCGCCCAACCATTCACCACTGCCCAGGAATCAGTACAGATCCAAACTGCCGGGCTTTGCTGTTTGGTCTCATAATCCACCACTAGCATAAGAGCTCTCAACTCAGCCCATTGGGAGGAGGCCCCTGTCCCAGTATCCTTGAGTGGGTGACCAATCACAGACTTAATGGTGGCTGCAGTCCACACGTGAGTAGGACCCTTGTATTGTGCTGAGCCATCTGTAAGCCAGGCAGCCTTCCTTTGGTCAGACAGCAGATCATCGTAGCAAGGGGGCCATGAGGCAAGTGGAGGGGGCAATGTCACAATGGGTAACAAATCTGGTCCACCTTCCACTGGTGCCAGCAGGGTAGTTATTTCTTCATGAAGTTTGCTTACACCATGGGGGCTGGGCTTTGCGCACTCTTGTATGTACCACTTCCATTTGATAATGGAGGACTCTTGGGCTCTCCCTATGTTGTTGGAGATGGAGTCCTGCATGACTCACTGTATTATGGGGATTTCTGGTCTAATACGAATCTCATGTCCCTCAGTTATTCGTTCCATATCAACCAATGCCCAATAGCATGCCAGCAACTGCCGTTCAAAAAGGGCATAGTTACCGGCTGCGTCAGGTAATTTCTGAGTCCAAAAGCCTAATGGGTGCTTCTGGTGTGTCCCTATGGGAGTCTGTCACAAACTCCATGATGCATGATCTTGATATACTGATACTTCTAAAGTAATAGGGTCAGATGCTGAATAGGGACCCAGGGGCAGAGCAGTCCATACAGCTGTTTTTACATCATTGAAAGCCTGGTGTTTTTTTCCCCATTCAAAAGCAGCAGCTTTATGTGTTACTTTATACAGGGGCTGCATCAATATCCCAAGGTGAGGTATGTGGGTGCGCCAGAATCCTAAAAGGCTGATCAGTCTTTGTGCTTCTTTTTTGGTAGTAGGGTCAGGGAGAGAGAGTAGTTTATCCTTTATTTTCTGTGGACTATCTCTAGTAGGTCCTGACCACAGAACCCCCGAAATTTTACATTTTGGGCTGGACCTTGAATTTTCTGTGGATTTATCTCCCACCCCCTCTCCTGTATATGTTTCACTACACATTCTAGATCTTCAGCCACAGGATTCAGGGTGTTGCCTATTAGCATTACATCATCAATATAATGTTTGGCTAACACTCTTTCAGGCAAAGAAATATCACTTAAATCACATCTGACCATATTGTGACAATAAGCAGGGGAGTTTAAATACCCTTGTGGAAGCATGGTGAAAGTGTATTGCTGTTCCTCTCAAGTAAAGGCAAACTGAGCTCAATGATCTGCATGCAGGGGGATAGAGAAAAATGCATTAGACAAGTCAATTACAGCGTATCATTCACCGGAGGCTGCACTAATATCCTCTAACATAGAAACCATATCTGGTACCGCAGTTGAAATCGGGTCTACTGCTTTGTTATGTTCCTGATAATCTACTGTCAATGTCCATGACCCATCAGGTTTGTGAACTGGCCAGACAGGAGAATTGAACAGCGAGTTAACAGGCACCAGTACACCCGCTTCCTGAAAGTCCTTGATCGTCTTGGTGATGTCTTCCTTCCCACCTGGGATTCAATATTGCTTAAGATTAACAATTTGGTGGGGAAACAGTAGTTCCAGGGGTTCCCACTTAGCACCATCAATAAGTGTCTGACATTGTTCGGAGTACCTACCCAGAAATTTTCCCATTCCCCTAGAACATCAATCCCTACAATACATTCAGGAATAGGCGATACCACTACCCACATTAATCTGCATTTGGTGCGTCCCACAGTAATATACACAGTCACCAGACACCCAGTCATGGATGCATTCCCATATCCTCCTAAAAGCATCTTTTCCCCTTTCAAGTTAGTCAGGTCTCCTGGTATAATGGTAATCTCAGAGCCAGTATCTAATAGTCCTAGAAAAGTTTGAACTCCTCCAGCCGGCCATTCCACCGTCACTCGAGCATATGGCCTCCAGTCCCCCTGGCGGGGAGGCTCACACTTCAGCAGGAGGGACCTTGGCCATCATGTCATTGTGGCTGGGGAGTATGAAACTGCTTCAAATCCGGGTATAACAGGGGCTCTGAGGGTTGGACTCCCTCTGCAGGAGACCTCTGTCTGCTTAAAAGCTGATACTTCTGCACCAAAACCTTCGTGGACTGCCCATCAATTTCTTCCTTGGGCACCCTGTGGCTTATGAGTCAGATCCATAAATCCTGTTGAGTTAACAGATTTTTATTCCCTCTCTGCTCCTTGTCTGCTTGCTTCTGAACTGCCCGCATTTGCAAACCCCCAGTCGCCACATGAGGAGTATTCTCTAACAATTTAGCAGCTATGTCCCTGACCAGTTTCCCCTGTCGTTCTGCCAATAGGAGGGATACATGGGCTTGCAAATGGGAGGGAGCAGTATTGATTAACAAATTCTTAATCTGAGATGTAAAAGGCATATTCTCTGGACCATTCGCTACCCATCCCCCATACATTCAATTCTGCATTGCTTCTTCCCACAAAATCCCCAGTCCCTCCTCCATGGTCTGCCAAGACCGTGGCCTTGGGTCATCATGATCTCCCCTCTCTGGCAACCTATCCATCCAGCATTCTATACACCAGTCTAATAGCAGAGCATGGGTGCTCGCTGGGACTTGTGCAGTATGCATTGTAGCATTGTATAAAGTGTCTCTTGTCAGATTTCCTAATGCCTTTAATTCAGCTACAGTGACACTTATATGTGCACCACCTTCATCAAGTACCCTTAATATGCATGCTTTCAGTCCCTCTTTTGGCCCTGGTCAAAATTTCTCTGGCAAGGTAAACAATTCCATTGTTGTGTACGCCCTTATCTCCTGGGATCTGCTGACTCCTGTAGGTCCCTGGGTGGTATGATCATAACGTACTGGTCGTGCAAATGCACGTTGGCCCTCCCCACTAGCCAAAGTCTCATTATGTTCACCTTCATCACTCCATATATTCCCATCCCGCTGCTGACACCAATTGTCTTAGAATGAACTTCCTGCACTTGAACAAAGGACGTATTCATGATTGTTGTCACTCTTGCAAAGCTTTATTTAAGGATACTCACAGAGGCAGGCAATAAGACAGAGCAGAGAGGATGATCACTTCACATCAGCTCTAGGCAGCAGCCACTACCCCTCATAGTTCCCTTGGCCCCAGAGTGTCTCGATCCTGGGGTTGCGATAGCCTGCGCTGGGCTCTGCGCAAGTCAGGATTCTCATCAGAGTTTGAGGAACTCCTGTAACTTAAGAATGTACAGCTTATATAGTCTGGAGTAAATAATGTTATCTTGAACTAAGGATTTAGTTATCTCAAGCTAAGAATTTTGGGGATGAGTCATGATCCAACACACCTGGTGTTTACCACATTCCGCTGTATTACAACATTCTACTATCTAGGTTCATGGTTTGGTCACTCTCACAAAGCAAGAAGCTACGTGCTATAATACTGGCCTACTATGGAGTCAGCATACAAAACTCTTGCTATAAGCATTAAGCAAAGCCCTATTACACCACCTTACACATGTATGGCACCATGAGGGGGCAGGAGGAGTTACCAGAAGGGCCTCCACTGGAGGAGGAACAGGAAGGCCCTGGGATGATGGAACAACTGGGTTATGAGAAGCATGTCCCTGGGGCCCAAGGGGAACAAAGTCTGCTCCTAACAGTGGTCCCTGAGGACTCCAGCCTCATGGTACTAGACCCCAAAACAGAGCAGGATCGAGGAGGAGAGATGCATCTACAGCTAGACTTGAGTTTGCTTGGCATCTTCTCAAGCATGGTTGATTGCACAGGCCATGGAGCACAGGACCGGGGGGTGAGTTCCAAAGCCAGGGTCACCAGGACCCAGGACCTGGACCCCAGTGTCATGACCTCCATCTTGCAGGAGTACCATCCACCCCCCCCCCTTCCTCAAACCCATTGACAGCAGCTGAACTCACAGGGCATCCTGCAAGTTCATCATCAACTTAGATGCAAGTCCAGGCTGCTTCACCCACTTCTTTGTCAGCTAGGTGGAGAGCACTCAATATGCCTGCATCTTCTGCAACTCCATCCACCTCCAGCTGATGGAGAACAGGAGCTTCATAGACTTTCATAGACTTTCATAGGCATTAGGGCTGGAAGGGATCTCAGAAGATTATTGAGTCAAGAGAAGGAAGTCAGCTAGGATCAAAGGATCCCAGCAAGATAAGCATCCAAATGTTTCTTACAAGAGTCCAGAGTAGGTGCTTGCACCACCTCTGGAGAGTCTATTACAGGCTTTGGGAAACCAGACAGCAAAGAAGTTTTTTTCCTTATATCCAGCCTAAAACAGTCTTGGAGGAGTTTGTGACCGTTGGACCTTATCATCCCTTGGGGCACTCTGGTGAACAATCATTCCCCCAGATCCTGATGCACAATCCTGATGTACTTATAGGCTGCCACCAGGTCACCCTTGAGGCTGTGCTTTTCCAGGCTGAAGAGTCCCATAGCTCTCAGCCTCTCATCATAAGGCCTATTCTATTGGTCTCTGATCATGCACATGACTTTCCTCTGTACTCTCTCAAGCTTATCCACATCCTTCTTGAATTGTGAAGCCCAGAATTGGATGCAGTACTCCAGCTGTGGCCTCACCAAGGCCAAGTACAGCAGGAGGATGACATCCTGGGATTTACTTGACAATCATCTATGGATGCAACCCAGAGTTTGGTTTGCTTTACAAGCTGCAACATCGCATTGATGGCTCATGTTCATCTTGTGGTCAATCATGACCCATAAGTCTGTTTTGGCCATGATGCTAGTGAGCATAACACTGCCAAGCCTGTAAGCATGCTGTGGGTTTTTTCTCCCAAGCTGGAGCACCTTGCATTTGTTGGTATTGAATGTCATCAGGTTTGTATCTGTCCACTTTTTAAGCCAGCCTGGATCACCAAGCTATCCTCATGTGTGGATGCTCTACCCCAAAGTTTAGTTCATTGGCAAACTTGGCCAGTCACTTCTGACACCAGTATACACATCATTGATAAATATGTTAAAAAGAACAGGTCCAAGGATGGAGCCTTAGGGGTCATCACTGGTTACAGAGTGCCTTGATGATTCACTTCCATCAACTGCCATTCTCTGGGTCCTGCCTCAGAGCCAATTCCCTAGCCATCAGACTGTGATGCTGGCCAATTTTTCCATGAGGAGATCATGGGACACCAGATCAAAGACTTTTTTAAAGTCCTCCATCTTACTTTCCTCCCTGCCATCTGACAACTCCAGGGAAGGAATTCTACCTGATCTACACATCAAAGAGATACTCAGCACAACTCACAAAGACACTCTCATGGACCCAGAGGGACAGCCTTCCATCTCCAGCTCCCTCTGTGCAAAAATAAAATTTATTTCCTACCTATGGGGACTTTTTACAATTTGTACCTTTTCCCAGAGCCTGACAAATAGACTTTGACACTGAAAGCTTGCAGAAAAGGACAATTTTCTTCCCATTTTCCAGTCTAGACCTGATAAAAGGTATCATTTTGGAATCAAGAATTCTAGTTTTTTGTATGCCTTTTTAAAGTCCAGATATATGACATCAATCTCTTCTACCTTGTCCAGGTGATATGTCAACTGGTCATAGAAGGAGATGATATTGGTCAGGCAAGACCTACCCACAACAAAACCTGTGTTGGCTGTCCTTCATGATGTTGCCATCAGCCAGCTTGTCAAGAATGGTCTTTTTGATAATTTTTTTCCACTATCTTTCTAGGGATTGAGGTCAAGCTGATTGACCTGTAATTCCCCGGATCTACTTTCTTCCCTTTGTTGAAGATAGGGACCACATTGGACTTCTTCCAATCTTCAGGTTCCTCACTTGAGTGCCAGAAGTTTTTCAATATCTTTGCCAATGTCTGGGCTATGACTCCTGCCAGCTCCTTAAGTACTCTGGGGTGCAATCTGTCAGGACCTGCTGACTTGAAGGTGTTCAGATTCTCAAGTTGTTCTTTTACAAGGTTTACATCAATGCAGAGTATAAATTCACCCTCATCCTGGCTGTCCTGTATCTTGCTAGGCAGGGTGATCCCTTTGGATTGATGAAAAACTGGTGCAAAGTACCCATTAAGCAGGTTGTCTTTTTCCTGGGTGTCAGTTGACAGTGGTCCCATTTGGTGTAGCAGGGGTCCAATGTTACCCTTGCTTTTCTTCTGACTCCTCACATATCTGAAAAAGGACTTTTTATTGTCTTTGATATGTATAGCCAGGTGGAATTCGGTTGCAGACTTGGCTTTCCTGGTTCTCTGTCTACAGGTCTGGACCAGTGCAGAATACTCCTTTGTAGTGATTCCTATCTTCCCTCTTTTATAATCCTCTTTTTTTGGTATAAGAGGTCCATGAGTTCCCTGCTGAGCCAAGGGGGTTGATGTTCCCTTTTGCTACCTTTTCCTACCTTCAGTCCAGGAGTCTCTGGTTTCATCATAACTGTCCTTGTATCACCCCTCATCAGTGGAGACCTGGCTTACCCCTTTCTGCCCTGGCTTATGAAGCCCCACATGGGGCAGCTGCACCACTGAAAAGAGTTCTTCAGCTGCTACCTCAGCAGGTACTACATGACTGTGGAGTGCACTTTTGACCATCTCAGTGAATACTGATGGGCTTTCAGTACACATCTCAAAGTGGAGAACCTTGTGCATCTTGTTGTCACTTAATGCATCCTTCACAACCTCTGGCAACATCTGGGAGGTTTTCTGTGAAATTTGGGCAGAGGAGGCACAGCACAGAGACCGGGCATTGAGGCCTGGCAGTTTTTAGCCAGGATTGAGGCCTGGGAAGACTTCACCCAGGAATAGGCCTGGCTCTTTTTGTAGCCATTGTAGTTTATTTTATCTCAACCTAGCTTTGGGTCTGAACCCTAGCTGTATGTCCAGGCTGTGCAAGTAGACCTGGCCCTCTTGGAATTCTTTTGCAGTTTTCTTCCCCAGCAGACCTGTGTGATTGGGACTAGGAATTCTGGTGGTTGTGGTATGCTAACTGAAGCTGCAAACACCCCCTTAAAGCCATGTGAAAGTGGAGGTTGGTGCCTTACAGCTTCTCAAGGAGCAACAAGGGGCCCCTTGCATTGCAGAAGGACCAGTACTAATACCTGTGCTCCCTGTGCTAGTAGCACCCCAAGGCACAGTGAACCCCTAGGAGCAACTCATTAGATTCTCCTGTGTGGGCTCCACTGTCCAGCCTGACGCTGAGTAGCATGTATAAGGGTGCAGGCCACCAGAACTAAACCTTTGGGTGAGTCCTCCCCAAGTCTCAGACTGCCTGGTCAAGGTGGGAATCTTCCCAAAAAGGGTGCAACCTCTAGGCTATACCTTGTAGTTAAGAGTGTTCGAATTGCATTTGGTGTTTTCCTTTATTTCTTTTGACTTTATCATCTGTAATAAATATTTCCTTTTGTGTTTACACTGCTTTCAAGAAGGGGATTTTGTTTATGTGGGACACCCCAGCCAAATTCAGTGATCTTCTAGGTTGGCAGATCTTGTTCTAGGTTGGCAGATCTCTTCTAGGTTGGCAGATCTCCTCCAGCGGGCTTTAAACTAGGCTCGTCGGGGGGAGGGGAAGATGAGGGCAGGGAAAGCTGTGGACAACCAAACCATGTGGCACCCACAAGGACAGCCCAGCCTGAAGAAAGAGAGCATTGGGAACTTGAAAGCCATGGGGAGGCCAGCATTACGGCACAGGTAAGAAACGAGAAGGTAAAAATCAAAGGGCCCCTTGGGACTCTGAGCGGGGAGTCAGCAAAGGCACCAGTCGCAGGGCTCAAGTGCCTATATACTAATGCTAGGAGCATGGGAAACAAGCTGGATGAACTAGCGCTCCTGCTTGCACTAAACACCTATGACTTAGTGGGGCTAACGGAAACCTGGTGGGATTCATCCCATGACTGGGTGGTACATATTGAGGGCTATAGATTGTACAGAAAGGACAGGGTGGGGAAGAAAGGGGGAGGGGTTGCGCTCTATGTCAGTGAGCAATATACATCAACCCTCATCAAGATGGAATCCAAGGATGAGGAAGTAGAAGGACTGTGGGTTAGGCTACATGGGGGGCAAGGAGAAAGGGATTTGGTGGTAGGGGTCTGCTACACACCCCCACATCAAGGGGAAGAAAGAGATTCAGGGC
This sequence comes from Alligator mississippiensis, assembly GCF_030867095.1. Lineage (NCBI taxonomy): Eukaryota > Metazoa > Chordata > Crocodylia > Alligatoridae > Alligator > Alligator mississippiensis. The sequence continues at coordinate 33,608,546 of NC_081835.1, read as the reverse complement.
TCCTGAGGCAACTCTCGGAGACCATAAAAGCTAAAGAGGCGGTAGTCATGGGGGACCTAAACTACCCAGACATCTGCTGGGAGTCACAGACAGCAAAGTCCCACCACTCACGCAGGTTTCTAACCTGTGTACAGGACCTCCACCTGACACAGGAGGTACACAGCCCCACTAGGGGGAATGCCATACTGGATCTGGTATTGGCAACGGGAGATGACACGGTAGCGGACCTCCAGATCGGTAGCCATCTGGGGGACAGTGATCACCTAATAATAGAATTCACCATAAGACGGCGAGTGGGTAAGGTAACTAGTAGGGTGAAAGTGCTAGTCTTTAGGAAAGCTGATCTCAATGAACTCAGGCGATTAGTCAAGGACGCACTGCAGAGATTTGAAGAGGAGATTTGAAGAGATGGAAGCCCAAGAAGGGTGGCTGTGCCTTAAGGAAATGATCCTTCGGGCACAAAGCAAGACGATCCCCGAGTGAAGCAAAAGAGGGAAAGGGGCCAGGAGTCTTCCCTGGCTGACCAGAGAAATCCAGAGCAGCCTAAGGGACAAAAGGAGAGCACATAACAAGTGGAAACAGGGAGAGATCAACAAAGATGAATATACCTCCTCTGCTCATGCTTGTAGGGAGGCAGTTAGATGGGCCAAAGCTACCATGGAGCTGAGGATGGCAACCCAAGTAAAAGACAACAAGAAATTGTTTTTTAGATATATAGGGAGTAAAAGGAAGGCCCAGGGAGGAATAGGACCCCTGCTAAATGGGCAGAAACAATTGGTGACAGACAGGGGGGACAAGGCTGAACTCCTCAATGAGTTCTTTGCCTTAGTGTTCCTAAGTGAGGGGCACGACAAGTCTCTCACTGGGGTTGTAGAGAGGTAGCAACAAGGAGCCAGACTTCCATGCGTAGACCCTGAAATGGTGCAGAGTCACTTGGAAGAACTGGATGCCTTTAAGTCGGCGGGCCCAAATGAGCTCCATCCAAGGGTGCTGAAGGCACTGGGCGACATCATTGCAGAACCACTGGCGGGAATATTTGAAAGCTCGTGGCGCACAGGCCAAGTCCCGGAGGACTGGAAAAGGGCCAACGTGGTCCCCATTTTCAAAAAGGGGAGGAAGGAGGACCCGGGCAACTAGAGACCTGTCAGTCTCACCTCCATCCTTGGCAAAGTCTTTGAAAAAATTATCAAGGCTCACATTTGTGAGAGCCCGGCAGGACAAATTATGCTGAGGGGAAATCAGCACGGGTTCATGGCAGGCAGATCGTGCCTGACCAATCTAGTTTCTTTTTATGACCAGGTTACGAAACGCCTGGACACAGGAGGAGGGGTGGATGTCGTATACTTAGAATTCAGGAAGGCCTTTGATACGGTATCCCACCCCATACTGGTGAACAAGTTAAGAGGCTGTGACTTGGATGACTACACAGTCCGATGGGTGATGAATTGGCTGGAGGGTCACACCCAGAGAGTCATGGTGGATGGATCGGTTTCGACCTGGAAGGGTGTGGGCAGTGGGGTCCCACAGGGCTCGGTCCTTGGACCAATACTCTTTAATGTCTTCATCAGCGACTTGGACGAGGGAGTCAAATGTACTTTGTCCAAGTTTGCAGGTGACACAAAGCTATGGGGAGATGTGGACATGCCAGAGGGCAGGGAACAGCTGCAAGCAGATCTGGACAGGTTGGACAAGTGGACAGAAAACAACAGAATGCAGTTCAACAAGGAGAAATGCAAAGTGCTGCACCTAGGGAGGAAGAATGTCCAGCACACCTACAGCCTAGGGAATGACCTGCTGGGTGGCATGGAAATGGAAAGGGATCTTGGAGTCCTAGTGGACTCCAAGATGAACATGAGTCGGCAGTGTGACGAAGCCATCAAAAAAGCCAATGGCACTTTATCATGCATCAGCAGATGCATGACGAATAGATCCAAGGAGGTGATACTTCCCCTCTATCGGGCGCTGGTCAGACCGCAGTTGGAATACTGTGTGCAATTCTGGGCGCCGCAATTCAAGAGGGATGCGGATAACCTGGAGAGGGTCCAGAGAAGGGCCACTCATATGGTTAAGGGTCTGCAGACCAAGCCCTACGAGGAGAGACTAGAGAAACTGGATCTTTTCAGCCTCTGCAAGAGAAGGTTGAGAGGCGACCTTGTGGCTGCCTATAAGTTCATCACGGGGGCGCAGAAGGGAATTGGTGAGTATTTATTCACCAAGGCGCCCCCGGGGGTTACAAGAAATAGTGGCCACAAGCTAGCAGAGAGCAGATTTAGATTGGACATTAGGAGGAACTTCTTCACAGTTAGAGTGGCCAGGGTCTGGAACGGGCTCCCAAGGGAGGTGGTGCTCTCCCCTACCCTGGGGGTCTTCAAGAGGAGGTTAGATGAGCATCTAGCTGGGGTCATCTAGACCCAGCACTCTTTCCTGCTTAGGCAGGGGGTTGGACTCGATGACCTATTGAGGTCCCTTCCGACCCTAACATCTATGAATCTATGAATCCATGATTTCTGGGTAGGGGCTCAAGCTGTTGGATGAAAGACCAATGCACAGGTTCAGCAACCAACATCTTTATTGAGTGGCACACATAGATCAAGTGGGGAAAAGCAATGCTTTATCTAAAACCATTCATATTAACACAGACACACACACACAGGCCAACCCACTGGTGCTCAGGTTCAGTCATGATGGCTAGTTGTGGTGCCTCTGGACACGATGATCTTATGGGAGGTAACCCAGTAATTTTCTCTCAAGTTCATGTGGATGGCATACAACATTGCTGGGGCCTGGTCTTCACGATCCTTGTATACTTAGTTTAGGCAGACTTTGCTGCAGTGCCCCTGGTAGCACACTTAGCCAATCACCTTCTTGCTTTTGAGCTGGTTCTAGTCACATACCTCATGGCTTAGATATGCAGATGGATGGTAAGGCTTAGACATGCAGATGGTAAGATGGATGGTAAGAAGTTACTTTGATTTACAACATCGAGACAGGGGAGACAAGGTGTCTGCTTGCTCCTTATCTTCTTGTAGATGGCTTGTTTGTTCTTTTCAAGGCTACTTTCTCAGTAGACTGAGTATGCTTGATACCGTATTCATTCAGTCACTCATGCATTCATTTAAAACTATTTTTTGATAATATTCTCAACAAAGCCACAGTAAAAACTTATTGGGTATCCCAAAATTTGAACCAGGCCCTTATTTGTGCCAAATGGTGCCCAGCACAGGGCTTACACTAATAAAATGAAATATAAAGGCAGGCATTTTGGACCTTTCTGTTACCAGATTTGCCCATCACCTTGGGGTGTGCTCATTTATTAGGGATACGTTTCTAGGGTCTTGGTAATTCTATCAATGTGCTGCTTGTGTTACTTGTGTTTCTATACGGAGCTGTATATCTCCCTTCTGCCAGTCCTCATCCCTAATGGAGTTATCTTGCAGGACTCAGTTTCAGTGGGGCTGGGTTCCTCCAGTCACCAAATCAGTCATACACACATGAACACACACAAATTAACGTGACATGCCTGACCTGGCCAGGGTGATCAGCATGGACAGGCTGACACCCTCATATGCCAAGAATCAGTTCATTAGAGCAACAATAAACTGCAGTCAGAGACAAGCACACAGGTGAACAGAATACCTCTGAATCTGGCTGGGTGTCCAGCTGACACCCTCATGGGCCAGCATTTAGTTCATTAGGGCATGTCTGAGCCAAGCTGGGTCAATCAGCCTGTACAATCTGATCCCCTTATGTGTTTCAAATTCAGCATGTCCCAATCTTTACCCTCTTGATGAGCAGACCCCACAGTATTTTTGGGCTTTACAGGGATCTTTAGCTTAGGTAAGAGATGTGTTGCTGCAGAGCAAGTGGGGAAGGACAAGAAGAGAAGGAAAAATATACCCAGTTACTACCAGTTCAACTATAGAAGTTATTTATTGCTAAGTATATGAAATATATAATGGTACTAGTAGTAATAGACATGCAAAGGCAAACAAACACAAACAATTGCAATACTACCTTGGTTTTACTAAGTATCTGGGGAAACTTAGCTCAAGTTTAACTAATGCAGCTCAGGTTCAGAAATGTATGCGTAGAGAGAAAAGAGAGAGAGAGAGAGAGAGAGAGAGAGAGAGAGAGAGCTGGGATCTCACCAGTCCAAGGCTCTTGAGTCTCAAAGCTGACAGGTAAAGTTCCTAGCACAGTCCTTGAAGGGAGATGATCTGCCTCTTTTTGCCTCTTGAGAAGAACAGCGGATGGTGTCAGCACACACACTGCTGCTTTTTTACAGATTTTTATACCCTCAGTTCAGTTTCTTCAAAGCATGCTTAATAGTGTAAATCATTGTCTTTTCTATTGACAAGGGGCTATCTGGTTTGGAACATCTCAAGAAACTGACTGATAATCAGGAAACAAATAAGGTTAGGGAGTAAACAAACACTTGGGAGCCAGCTTGAAATTCCTATGGATAGCAGATATACTTATGGGATATCTCATGGTTTCTTCAGAAACAATAGATAGCTTGCAGTATCAGGGTTTTGGATTTTTACTTGTTGTGAACAAGCCTCAGCTTAGCATGACTTTTGCAGATCTTACTGTAGTCTTTTAACAGACTTAAGGCAATTATTGGGGTGTTCATAACCTTTTGTGGAGAGGACTTCCACCAGTCATCCCAGGAAAAGTATGACAACAATTGTGGTTAGGGATCCAATGGGCTGGACGCTGTGATGAACACTTTACCATTGTTCAAATGTTGCCCGTACCCGCTCTGACTTAGGTTCTTTGCCTCAGCATTCCTTAACCCGGCAACTGAGTTTTAGTCAATCAAGTTTAAATAGGCCTCCTATAGTGGGACCAGGGAATGTATGGCCCGAGATGTCTATTAAACTTTAATTCTGCTTAGAGGGGTGTGTGTGTGTGTGTGTGTGTGTGTGTGTGTTTGTGTGTGTCTGTGTGTGTGTGTGTGGGAAAGGTCCTTTATAAATCCAAATTAGAACTGGTCTGATAAATGCTGAGCTTGGTGTGTGTAAATGTGGGTTGATTATCATTTGGATCACAGATTCCCCATCATGAAGTGCTCAGCTGCTTCTCACATCCCAGAATTCACTGCAGTCTCTGCTTCAGGCTTTCTGTTCTCCATCTCTCATGTAAATGAATGGTCATCTGGTTCCATCTTGGATGCAAATGAGACCTAGGACAGTTGTTTCACTCTTGTCACCCTTATCTGGAGGGTTTTATGTGTGTCTCCCACTGCCTCTTAATCAGTTTTGTTTAGGTAGAGGAGTGGGGGGGAATTCTTTGTGAGTCAGACAGGCTGCATCCTGTGCCAGGGTTCCCCAAGAACACGGAGATGAGAGGTAACACTCCCATCACTTGCCTGGGAAGTTATGCAGAGACAGCAAGGTAACTATGGTAAGTCTTCTGTCTTGGCCTCCACCCCCGCCCCCTGGGGCCAGGAGCTGTGCCACTGGTCTCCACCTGGCAGTCCGAGCATAGGCATCTAAGTTACATGGTTTTCTGCAGTCTGGAGGTGGTGCCAGAGGACCCTTGTGTCCACAGCATCCTGGGTGGCCTCATCCTCATCAGACACATGGAAGTCAACTGCTCAATCCAGGAGTTTCCTGTGGTTCAGGATGTGGTATCTGGCTCCATGCAGAATGGCCAGCTGCTGCCACAGGAACAGGAAACCTTGTCCCCTGCTGACTAGTAGGGCTGTGTGAATCTTTGGATCATGCTTCGGATCCGGGGCCACTTCAGACGGTTTGGCGTGCGAAGCGGCATGTCTGAATCAAACCATGGGCTCAGTTAGGCTGTCTGAAGCAGTTCAGAGCATCCGAAGCACTTTGGAAATGCTTTGGATGCTTTGGGTGCTTCAGACAGCTTGACTGAAAGTTAGAAGAGGAAGGGGGAATAGGGGAGGGAGGGAGAGTGGGAGAGGGGGGAGGGGGAGCAGGGGGGAAGACTGACATGTGTAGGTGGCCAGGGAGAAGGATTTCTCCCTGGCTGCCTTTTCAATGACAGCATCTGTGGGGTGGGACTAGAAACAACATAAAAGCCTCTGTTTGGAGGTGTGCTGTGCCTTTTTCCCAGCCTGTTCCCCCTCTGGAACTGTATGAGAGAGCAATGCTCAGACTGAGGCATTGCAGGTTGCTGTCTGTACTCAGTAATTGAACCTGCCTGCTCTTTTTTCTTGTTACAAAGGATTGGGTAGGATTTAGCTTATCTTAGGTTAGCTGTTCTATTAAATTACAATTAGTATTACTATTCAATTAATTTCTTTGAATTTATATTTGCTCTTTTTTATTTTTGAAAGTTTGAAATAAGAAAGCTGTGTTTTCCCTGCCTGTGTGATCCATCACTGTGCAGGAAGGCACACAGATTGCTTGCATGCATGCACACACACAGACACAGACAGACACACTGTAAAGAAAAATCAGAGATTCATAGGAGAAGAAGACAGACAGCACACAATTTTTACATAACTCTTAACACTGAAGCAAACAATCAAAGAAGAGGCCAATGCACGCATGCAACAGGGGGAATAAAATGCAGAATACAAAACAATTCACACACACAGACCTTTGGCAGCACAGGAAAAATCAATATGAAGCATGCTGGAAAGGCAGGTGCCAGGTCTTCTGGCAGGGTAGGAACAGGGGGTAGGGGGATAGCTAGAGCTGCAAGCCCCCCTCCCCAAAACACAGACACATTCTATTACCAAGCAGCCAAGACATAAGTGCTTCCAGTGGAAGCTAGGAGGTGGGAGCAGTGTCTGCACCTCACATCCCTGCACCTGCACCACCTCTGCTCCGTCCAGAAGTGGGCACCAGCAGTGGAATCACTGTCTCCCCCACCCCAATTTCAGCTCTCAGTGTGAGCAACCTACTGCCAGAGGAGGAGCTGGAGCTGGACCCAGGAATGCTGAGTGTGCTGGCTCAAGCAATTCTGGGGACTGAGGGGGAATCAGAGTTTGTGCCTCAAACCCTTCAAGTTTCCCCTAGACCCAGGTCTCCTTCAGAAAATAGCACCTCAAAGGAGGCTGAGGTTGTGGAGGCAAGTGGCTCAGCTGAGGCAGCTCCTCCTGCTATTGAGCCTCAGTGTCCTGAGGAGTGGAAAAAGGCAGGATCCTCACCCTCAACCCAGAAGTGGGGGAGTAGTGCAGTGTGGGTTCATTTTGAGGTGGCAGATGATCCCAGGATTGCCATCTGCCAGCACTACCAAAGGCACATGAGCCGTGGCAAGGACACGAGACATTTTTCCACCACTGCGATGCTGATGCATCTGAGGAGGTAGCACCCCCTTGCCTTTCTTCCTCCTTAGCCTGGCACCAGTGTGTGTGTGCTGAAAGGGAAGTCCCCGACTCACTTCAAAGTCCCTTTCCCTCCAAAGTAGAGGCAGGCCACCCTGGACCAGTGGGGGAAAGGTAGACAGAAAGGGGGGCACATTCCCAAGGTGAGCGAGATCACCCAGAGCATTGGGGAGATGCTTGCTCTGGATAGCCAGCTCTTCTCCCTAGTGGAGCGGGCAGAGTTCAGGCAATTCATAGCACTTCTGGACCCATTTTACAAAATGCCTGCATGCACCACCTTTAGCAGCATGGTGGTGCCCTACCTGTATGAGGCATTCAGGGAGCACTTGAGAGAGGAACTGCGCAAGGCAGGGCCACAGGTAGCCTTGCACTTCACCTCTGACATCTGCAGCAGCTGGGGTGGCGATCACACCTACCTCTCCCTCACAGGGCACTGGTATGCTCAGTCAGGCTGTCGGTGGGCTCTGCTGGAAACCAAGGTGCTGGATGAATCCCACACGGCAAGGGAGAACATGGGGGCCATGAACTGCATGGTGCAGGGGTGGCTCATTGGGCAACTGGAGCTCAATCATGGGTTCATGGTCACCAACAATGGGGCCAATATGGTGAAGGCTGTCCATGATGCCAACTTTGTTGGCATTTGCTGTGTGGCACACAGGCTGCACCTAATAGTAAGGGATGCCTTGGAGCGGGACAGGGCTGCTGGTGATGGTGCCACTACCACTACTGCTACAAGCCAGCTGATTCTGAAATGCAGGAAGGTGGCTGGATACCTCCACCTCAGCATCAAGGGGGGCAAGAAGTTGTGGGAGAAACAGGTAGAGCTGAGCATCCCACAGCACAAAATCATGCAGGATGTGGAGAGTTGGTGGAACTCCACCTACCTAATGCTCAAAAGTTTGGTGGAGTAACAGAAGGCTATCCATGAGATGGCCTTGCTTGGGGAGATTGGGATCAGTGGCCCCCTGAACACAGCTGAGTAGGGTACCATCTCCCAGATCTTGGTGGTCCTCAAGCTCTTCCTTGAGGCCACCAAGACCCTTATTGCTGGCGATGCCCTCCTCAGCCAGGTGATCCCCAAAGTGAGTGAGGGAACTGGAGAACCAAATGGAGAAGTTCCAGGGGATCAATGTTCCTGGCTGGGGCAGGCTGCTCTCACCAGACATGCAGGCACTGGTGAGGTAGCTGAAGGAGAGCATCAGGAGATGGCTGGATTCCCTGCAGTCTCGTATGGTCCACATGATGATGGGCATGTGTGACCCGAGGGTGAAGGGGAGCATGTGCACTTGCAGCCCCAAAACCCTTGATCACTGGACTCTGGTGCTGGTCAACAAAGTCAGGGAGGCCAAAGTGGAGAGGCAAGGAGATGTGGAAGAGGGGAATCTACTTTCCCAAGCCAGCACTCCCAGCACCAGCGCCAGCACCAGCACCAGCCAGTCTCCTCCACACCAGCCACTGCCAATGTGGGCCATGGGCATGGCTTTAATTCTGGGGTCCAAACACACCAGAACCCAGCCTCAGGCAGGTAGCACTGATGCTTTGGTGGCTACCTATCTCATTGAGGATGTGGAGCCACTGGACTGTGACCCCTTGGCCTACTGGGTAAACTGCAGCCAGATGTTGCAGGATCTGGCCACGGTGCCCGGCAATACTTGTCCTGTCTAGCAACCAGTGTTCCAAGTGAGAGGGTGTTCAGCATTGCTTTGTGATGTTGTGACACCCCACTGCACCTGCTCGGATCCTACTTTGATGGAGCAGTTCGTGTTCCTAAATGTGAACATCCTGCTGCTAGGGTTCCCAAAGCTCCACCTGCAGATACACTGAGTTCCACCATCCTCACTCCATCTGCACCAATTTCCTTTTTTGAGTTTTTTAAAAGCTGAGTAATGCTCTGCTCTCAGCTGGAGGGGGCACTAACGGCAGTGCCAGCCAGCAGGGGAAGAGCATGTCTCTGCTGAGCTCATTTCCTTGCCAGGAAGAGCTTGGAGGTATGGGATTGGGACTATGGGGGTGCACCCTGCCAGGGTAGGGAGGCCTGGTGGGACTGCTGGTGGCACAGAAGCCCCATAAATACCAGAACCAATGATCTCCTGGTGAAAGGTGGGTAGGAGGCACCATAACCTCCAGCTAACACATGCACCCACGAAGTCCTGGCTGGGGAACACACAGACCTGTCACATCTTTGGCAGGCCTGATGCTTGCTGGTTTCAGTGCAGTTGTGTGGCTCCTGGTGAGCTCAGCTTAGCTACCCAGGATGCTAGCTTTAGGGTTGAAAACCACTTTGTCAGGCTGAGGAAGTACCTGCAGTTGGTCCTGGATGGAAAGAATAGTAAAGAAGCCAGAGGCTGGCCTGGCCCACAATACAGACAAGAAAGTGAGTCAGTGAAAATGGAAATGAAGGTGTCGGGGGGGAGGGACAGGCTGGGTTGTGGGATAGGGGGGGAAGGGGGATGTAGCAGCACAGGTAAAGGTGAAGAGTTGCCTGGGGTGTCTGATTTCAGGCAGATTGCAGTGAGCCAGAATTCCACTGTGTATATTGAGTACATGAATTTCTAGGAGGTTGATGAAGTGCAGTTCATATGCCCAGCTCTGAAAAGTGGTTTGCATTGTAATTTGTTCCCTCTCAGGATCAGGCCCGAGAGACTGGAGGCACAGTGTTTTTTTTCATGAGGAATGTGCCCCCATAGGTAGTTGGGTTTTGTTGTCTTTGATAGATTCTAGTGTGCAGTTTGTGGGGGTACTGGAGATAGTTGGCAGGTCTTGTGTTTTGAACTGTAGAAAGTTGGCTTCAGTTTTGATGATGAGATTATGTGCTTGTTTGAATTTACAAACTGCTTTTCAGAGCTGGGCCTATGAATTGCCCTTCATTAGCCTTCTAGGTGGTAGGTACAGAAAGTCATGGACTCAATATACACAGAAGAATTCTGGCACACTGCAACCTGCTGGACATCTGACACCCCAGGCACCTCTGCACTTTTACCTGCACTGCTACATCCCCCCTTTCCCTGCTATCCCCACCCCTAGCCTGTCCCTCCCCGCCCCGATGCCTCCATTTCCATTTTTACTGACTGGCTTTCTTGCCTACATTGCAGGCCAGGGCAGCCTCTAGCTTCTTTAATATTCCTTCCATCCAGGACTAACTGCAGGTACTTCCTCAACCCTAAAGCTTCCAAAGACACATTTTTTAAGTACTTCGTTTTTTTTTTTCTTTTCATAATACACGTATAGACATAAAAACACAAGGTAAGCAATCACACACCATGAGTAACATCATATGTCCAACACAACACAACACAACATCTTTACTTCCTGCTGTGAATTCTTTTATAAAAAAAAAAGGCACTATGACAGTTCTGTTTGGGTACCTTTGATGCTGCTGCTGCTGCTGCTACTGGTGTTGAGCCAGCTTTGTTATTTTAGCTGTTGTTAAGTAAAGTGGAGGACTGGACGTGAGGTTGTAGGGGAGGAGGAGGCCTCACTGGGGCACACTGCCATGTTGTGGAGAGGCCCAATGCCAGAAAGGGTGCACCTTAACACACACAAAATGTCACCCACCCACATCATGAGTTTTGCCTGTCAGCACCTTGAGGTGCAGGGCCCCAGATGACAGACTCCCCCAGTGAGACAAAAACAACTGGCAGGCTTTGTGGCCTGGCAGGGCCCAGCACCCAGGCCTGCACTAGATTTCACCCCCCTGTGCCCCAAGACAGATGCAGTCGCCCAAGCACCCATCCACATCACGAGTTTTGCCTGTCAGCAGCTTGAGGTGCAGTTTCCCCCAAACCCATGTAGTGATCTTCTTGAAACTTGGCATACTTTGTGCCCCTCCCCCCCCCCCCCCCCGCCAGGGGCTACAATCCCTGCAGTCTTCACCCCCTGTGGTGTAACACATAGATGTAACAGGAGTTTTGCTTTCATGAATTTGGGGTGCAGTTTCTCCCAAACCCCTGCACCTATTGTCTTGAAACTTTTCAGGATTTATGCTCTGAGCAGTGGCTACCCACCCTGCAAGCTTCACACAAATTGAAGATAAAACAACAAAGTTATAGATATTTCATTGATCCCCCATTATATCCTATAGCCAGATCTCTGAGGCAGCTCCAGAGCTTCAGAGCTGCTTCAGCCAGATCACTGTGGCAAACTGATCTGGAGCTCTGGATCGGATAACTGCCATCTGAAGTGGCTGGATCCGAAGCTGGATTGTATACCTGCCTACTCGGACAGGCCTAGTGACTAGCTGCCATGTCATATCCAGAGGGCCATGGATGATGTCCTGCAGCCCCCAGTGAGAGTTGCACAGACAACTCTCAGGGCATGCTGTACTTCCTGGGTCTGAGGGCTTGATTGTGGGTGGTGGGGCACTGGGTTAGGGTTCAGGCAGTATAGGACACAAAAGAATATGCAATTAACTAGGGATGGCACTTGCTCTGGGGCTCTTCTGGAAGTATCTGGATGGGCACAGGGCAGGATCCATGATGAGTTGACAGAGGGTTGGGGGCGTGGTTGCCCCAGGAGTGGACTGGGTGCTCAATTGCACTTGGCCATCTCTGACAACCTGGGAAGCCTGTAGGGCATGCTGAGAAGCATGCAGGTGTATCTGTGGGCTTGTGCGAGCACAGGTTGCTTGTGTACTACTGCTCTACAAAGGCAAATGTGTATATTGTTTGCTCCCAATCTAAACTAGGTCATTCAAAGAAAACCATGCAAATGAGATCAATTTCTCCCCCAACTTTTTGAACGTCTTTACAAAGCCTATAGGCACTTGTACACATTATGAAAAATGCCCTTTTTGTAATTTAAGTGCATTACAGTTTACACACATGTTTTTTTCTGGCAATTTAAATGTCCTCTTTGTGATTCAAACTGAAACACATCCCAATGTATTTTACTTTGGCTTGCCACAAATTAAACCAATGTGTCCTTGGATCCATCACAGGAAACTGAAATTCACTCAATGATGCATAATGAGCCCCTTTGTCCAACAGATGCTGCTACAATGTTTGTATACTGAGCCCCACCCCCCTTGTCCATCAGATGTTGCAGATTGGAGAGAAAGAGGATGCTGCAAGTTTTAGGTACTTGGTTAGAATGTGTCTTTTGGACTCCAGGTGTTGCATACCAGGTGTTGCAATACAGCCAGTCTGACATAAATAAAATTTCTGCTCACCTGCATGGACACCTGTTCACCCCTTTTCCCCCCCATGCCTTGGTCAGGGTAACATCTGCCCTTGGTTCCATCCAGAAATGAAGAATCACTTGGCCACCTAAAGCGGGGAGTGCTTTTTTTTACTTTCAGAGAAACTGGTGCCCTTCTGATCACAGGATTTTAGCCCATAGCTTCCACATGCAAGCTTACCCTACAGGAAGACCCATGACAGCAGGCACCCCTTAATGAAAATTGCACCATCACACCATAATCTGCCCCGGGTCAATCCAGGAATGAAGAACTGCTTGGGTACCTAAAGGAAGCACCCTGGACCTCTTTCATTGGCCCTTCAGAGCAAATGACTCCTGCCCTTCCACAGCAGTGACTGCAGTCCACAGCATCCATGCTTCACATTTTTTTCCCCCTAGTGCTGGCTGCTTCACCAATCATGATTACACAAGCTCAACCCACAGTCAGAACCATGGGTGGTCCTGCAATGGCAGCAGGCAGGCCTTACTGACAATGTCACTGTAACAGGGTCTTTATTGGGAGCCCTGTTACTTGAAGAAATACTTGGGGGCTGTTAATGACAATGCCCAGCCAGGTGGGGGATGATTCCCCACATTGCTCAAGATTGGCCAAAGAGATGTAGCTTCTGGGGATAAAAGTAGAGGAAGGACCCAGAGAGAATGCCTTCGGGCATGCAAAAGTCGGCAGGATGACGTGGATTGGACACTCACCCAGAGACGGAGCTGCAGCACTGAGTTCAAAGGGGCAGAGACCCCCTCACCACGAATGGAGGGGGTGGGATCCAGTGAAGATAAGGAGGACCCCAGCTTAGGAGAGGCTGGGCTTGGCTTCAAGCAACAGCTGGAGACGCTCTCCACCCCAAAGAGGGAGACAGGCTTTAATGAGGGCAGGCATGAAGCCGATCAATTACCGGTAGGGAATGGTGGTGCAGGACAAGAAGAAAAGAAAGACTGGGGAAAGCTTCAGTGATGGGGGGGGGGAGACTGAGCCTCAGAGAGACTACCCAGCCCCGGCTAGTCCTGGTATGAGAACTGTGAAAAGGGGTTGCCCAGAGCTTTGCACCAGCAAGCGGAAAAAGAGACTGAAACCGCACTCACTAATGAGGTAATTAGTGCCACAGAGCACCGGTGAGAACTTACCATGAGGTTTTTGAAGGCAGGGATCCCCTCCAAAGCCCAAGAGTGATTCAGGGAGCAAGTCGAGTGGGCTGCTGCCTGCAACCTGGGCCACTGTAAAAGAAAAGAAAAGAAAAGAAAAGAAATATTACCTGGAGTGACTTAACATGTCAGGAGTCAAAGAGGGAGGCAGGCTTTAATGAGCGCAGCAGCAAAGTTGATCAATTACCAGCAGGGAGCAGCGGTGCGGGAAAAGAAGAAAAGAAAGACCCGGGAAAGCTTCGGTGATGTGAGGTCATAAATCAGGTCTGCTTAAAACTCAAGTGGGCTCACTTACAGATTGCCCACCATGGATGACAGTGGGCAGCATGCCCACCAGGTCCACACGGTCTTTCTGTCAAGTTGAGGCACATCATAATTATCAAGGGAACCCCCTGGGTCCCAGTCCTCTTGTGCCCATGTGTTAATCCAAGCCTGGCACAAAATTAATAATTGCTTCTCTGTTTTCTGTGCTTTCATTTGCCATTTAAACTAGCATGTGGTTCTTTAATTTCATGGCTGCAGGCATCGGAAATACTTTGCCTTATTATCTTCACCCTCTGCCCCTCAGTACTTTGACCAGGTCATACATAAGCTAGACTCAAGGCTTCTGCCTGGTCCAATGCCAGGGAAGGAGCATGTGTGGTCCCAGTCACTTGAGAGGTTGCGGGGTGGTTGAGGCAGGGGTCCCTGCTTCTGACTGGGTGAATGGGTCACAGTGCCTGGGTCATTGAGGTTGGCAACATTTATTTTCCTCAGTGCAATTCCCAAGAACCCACTAGAAGTGGTAAAAAGCCATTCTGAGCATGGCATTCACTGGTGCCAGTTGAAATTGCAACAGCTGCATTGCATAAAATATGTTAGGAGAGCATAGCTCCCCAGACTTTGCACAAACGCAGCAGCCTTAAGGAACCAAGCTCCCTTCTACCCTCCACTAAAACATCTCTTTTTGGCATGCTGTGGCTGAATTTTACCTCCTGCCCCCCAACCCACATATTCAAATAGCAGTTTTACAGAAAACCTAACAAACAGTGTTCTGTAAGCCCGTGGGACTGTTTAGCATAACCACCCACTTTATGAATATTGGGTCAGTTCTTTCCTCAATGGGCATGACAGCACTAAAGGAGACTCTGAGTAATATTAGGATTAGAATTACCATTAGGGTAGGATGTCATGACAACACCACCTTGTCCCATTGTTCCCACCAGCACAGTACACACACAGGCATGACAAGGTTCACAACTTTCTTTATCATCCCATTTCCTTTCCACAGAGTGTCCCACTCACACACCAAGGAAGGCATCCTGTGGCAATGTCATCCTCGGTTTCAGGGGTCAAGGTTATGTAGCACTGTGACAGGTATCCATTCAGCCATTGCCAGAGGCTGCATGGCAGGCCAGGTAAGGGTCCCAACCCAAAATACAGGTGTGTCCAGGGAACCAGCAGGGTCATCATCAGCAGGTTGTAATTCTCAGACAACTCTTAGCCTGCACAAAACGCTCATTGTGCATGGCCTGGGGCACACATAGCACTGTCATGCTCTGGGCACATTGGTGTTGTTGGGGTGACCTTCCCTGGGCTGCTTTCCCAGAAAGGCCCCCAAGGGGGATGGTTGTTGAACAGTAAGACCCTTGTAACAGCCCTGCACAACCTGAGCCTAGGTACTGTGCAACCAATATATACTTATATACTTATACTGGTGAGACCACAACTGAATTACTGCATCCAGTTCTGGGTGGCACAGTTTAACAAGGACATGGAAAAGCTTCAGAGAGTCCAGAGAAGAGCCACCCATATAATCAGAGACTTGCACAGCAAGCCATACAAGGAAGGGCTAAGGGACCCAGGACTCCTCAGCCTGAAAAAGAGAAAGCTGAGATGGGACTTGGTAGCAGCTTACCGCTGCATCAGGGGAATACATTAAGAGCTTGGTGAACAGCTGTTCACCAGGTCACCCGTGCAGAACCCAGGAGTAATGGCCACAAACTCCCAGAAGACCATTTCAGGCTCAACATTAGGAAAACAATTTTCATAGTCAGGGTGTCCAGAATGTGAAATAAGCTCCCTCCAAAGGTGGTGCAATCACTTACTCTGGAAATCTTCGAGAGGACACTGGACAGTCACCTTGCTGGGGTCACTTGACCCCATTTGTATTTCCTGCTTGGTGCAGGGGACTGGACCCAATGATCTTCCAAGGTCCCTTCCAGCCTTACAGTCTATCTATCAATCTATCAAAACCTTAAGCCTGGGTACCACAGCCCAGGTACTGATGGCTGTGCAGCAGAAGAGCAGAGCAGTTGTCCTTCATGGACATGGGGTGGGGGGGTGGGGGACAGTTTGGAGCAGTGGCAACAGTTACCTGAAGCAATCACCTAGTAGGACACTGGTCAGAGTGGACCAAGCTGAGAAGTTGTGGGGAGTCATACAATGGCCTCCTGGCTGCCA
Organism: Alligator mississippiensis; assembly: GCF_030867095.1. NCBI lineage: Eukaryota > Metazoa > Chordata > Crocodylia > Alligatoridae > Alligator > Alligator mississippiensis. Next base: position 33,592,468 of record NC_081835.1, on the reverse strand, counting down.
GGTCTGATCAGTTGATTTACCATTCTCACTGGCCATACACCCTGATACTTGTCCAAGCCCCCATCTGAGGAAAGGCAGCATGCGGCACTTGGTGCTGAGAATCTTATCTGTGAAATGTTGTGAAGTTTCACAAAAGGCTTCTGTCTCTTGGCTCTGCAGACCCAACATCTGTACATGGGGGAAGAGTCCAGCTCATGGTCCCAAACACCTCAAGGTGACATGCTTAATATATCAAAGTTTCTATGTGCCTGACTTCAGATTCCATGTGTATTCTGGCCAAAGGGAGGGACTTGCATAACCTTGATGGGCAGGCACTTTCTTTTTCAATGAGAGCTATTACCCAGACACTATTTTTCAATGTGGGCTATTATCACATACTCAGACTAGTTTCCCTACCTTTGTTCTTCTCACTTGCAAAACCAATAGCAGTTGACAGAGGCACCTGTAGAGGGGTTTGTTAAACTTTTAAAATTACAAAATCTGTTAAAATTACATATCATCTTTGGGGAAGGGGTGAGGGTAATGAAAAAAAATGTCAGGAGTCAAGGACCTGGTTGGCACCCTTGCTAGGCACATGTGTGATGGATGTGGACCGGCAGAGCCCCATTTACTGTTAAGGGAAAATGAAAGTGCCTCCAGGTGCCCATGTTAATCACCCAAGCATTTATTAAGTCCTTGCAGGAACCAGGGGCCAATTAAGGGGCACCATGGCATTGGGGGGGGGGGCACCCGGGCCACAGACAAGTGGAGGTGCATGGCACAGCTTCAGGTGACATGGTTGACCCTGCTCCCTCCCATGCCCTGACATTTTCCTTCAGCCTCTGCAACCAGCATCGTTATTATAGTATGAGGTAACCCATGTGGGCAGCTAGTGTCAGACCTGCCCTGCCCCTGCTCCCACTAGAATTCAATTCCGTTGCACCATGAATTACTGAGGTAACGTCATTTTGCACCCCCCACCCCTTTCCACTGTCCACTTGTGGAGAAGTACTCTCTGTCATTACCATTATGTATCTGAAGCAAGCCAGGGAATGTTTGGCTTTGCTTACATCAGCCAACACCCAGAACCAGGCATTATCATCCCTCCCCAATAAAGAAGGCAGACCTGGATGGTAAATAATTTTTATTAGACCACAGCACTTCATTAAATGACAATGACATACCACAGGATGCCCGCTCCTGGATTTCTTGTATAAAAAGCAGCATTACCAAATAGTAACCCCTCTTCCATCATATGCTCTTTTTTCCCAGCTGTATATCCCCTGTCTAAACTGCCCCTTGTTCCCTGAACTGCAGTGGTGCTCTCCTGGTACTGCTGGAATTGGGGTGGCCCTCAGTCACAGACAATGTGGGTGGGGGAACAGGCTCAGGAGTCTCACTATTTGTGACCTCCTGTGGAACTCATCTGCACTCTCCTGGGAGGGGATCCACTTATAAATCAAGGGCTTGTTCATCAATTTAAGGACCCAGTCCTTAATCATGGTGTGTCTCCTGAAGATCCACATGGCACTGCAAGGCCAGCACAAGAAATTGGTTTGTGCTGTTTAGAATATCCTTTTGGAATGCCCTACTTTTGGCCATGCTTTCCATCTCACTCTGTTTAGCTTCTCTAAGCAGCTCCCAGATTTCATCCTGCCAGTCATCCCTGGTGGTCACTCATGATTGCAGGAACTCCACCAAGACTCCATCATGCTCTCTCTGAAGCATCACTGCCTGACATGGGATTCCAGTTTGAGCTGGTGTCTGAGCTTTGGGCACACATTCCTGGCTTCCATTGGATGCAGTAGCTGGTAATAGGAATTGTGGGGGGGGGGGGGGAGTGTTCATGGTCAAATATATCATCCTGAGCCATAAACAAAAGGTTAACCTCCACCTAAGCTACTTGAAGAAACCTCCCAGTATATCCACTCCAATGGAAACAAAACATTGCTTGCCATAGTGCCAAAAATGGATATAGTGCCCATTTCCCAATACTTACAAGTCCCCAGCCATGGATCCTTTTGCATCTCTGGAACAGAAACTGATCTTTGGGTCTCAGGAACTTCTACCAGCACTGGAAAAGCACAGTTCCATCTAAAGTGTTGTCCACCTCCTGCGTGCTCAGCACCCAAGGTATCGGGGAAATTGATTGCATGGTCAGGATAACTTCTTTTTGGATGTCCTTGTCTACCAGATCCTGCAACAGGTTGTCCCTTGCCTCTGACATGTTTCCTATTCAAGTCTCAAGACTGACTGTGGTCCCTTGCTGAGGTGTGCTCTCTTGAACATCTGTCCCAAATGACCAGACACAAGCTTCACCTGCAACCTTGGCAAGAATAATGGACAGTTGGTTATAGATTGGTACAATTGTGCATGCTGCCCCAAAATGAGAGCTCTTATCCTTGGCATGATGGAAAGCACATTTCATGGACTTGATCTTGCTGCGGCACTGTGTCCAGTCTTGGTTGTGGCTGCACACCTTCATTTCCTTTGCAATTCCCATATACACTGGCATATTCCATTTACTTTGCAGCTGCTCAATGATCTTTTCCTCTGACCAAATATGGATTAAGTCTTTAAGTTCTTCCCAGGTCCAGTTGGGGCCATTGTTTATAGATGTATCAGGCTTCTGCTCTGTAACCTGCATACTGGACTTGTCCTTTGGTGTTGACATCAATAAATTTTTCATGGACAAAAGGAGTCAAGAGAGAGATAGCTATACTGCCACCAGAGTCACAAATACCAAGTTTTGGTGTGTTCAGCAATAGAAATGTAGCATGGGTGTTAATGATGCCCTATTCCAAAACTGGGTGTGGGTTGATTTTGGACCTTAGTGACTATGAGACGACTTGGTAGTTCTGGCACCTGGATGCCTGGCACAGGTGTTGATGTGCTAATGGGAGCTATGGAAACATAGTGCTGGCCCCACACACCCACACTTCAACCTTGGCTTATTCTGGGGTGGGGTACATTTATAGGGTGATACTTCTTGGGTGTCCCTATTCATTGGTCCAGTAAACACCAGTATCTGCACCCCAGGGCATATGACAGTTTTCTGGTATCATCCTAAACCACACAAGTTCTTGATGGATGGGCAGAGCATGACCTGCCCATCCCCACTCGTTACAGGCCAAAAGCTCTGCTGTGTCTAGGCCCAGCAGAAGGCCTCCTGATCTGTGTAAGCATTGAAATGAAAATAACAGGACAGTTATAATGCTAATAGATTGTATTCAGCAGCCTAGCTATTCAGACAACCCCCTTAATGAACCTTGGTGGTGTTGTGTGCTAAACAGTCACCCTGCTCTGTGCTTCTAAAACAACATGGCTTCATGGAATCCTGATGGACTGAGTGTGGGGGACCAAATGGAGTTAGATCACCTGCTGATGGCCTTGGATGCAATCAATACTGTAGAGCTACAGCTACTGATCTCAATGCAGAGTATGATGAACCTTCTACTAAGTTGTGAAGACATGACAGAAAATAATCACAGCACACTATACCAGGCAATATCCTGTGCAGTACACTGGGAGAACTGAGAAGCAGCTGTGGAATGGGCAGATGACAGGGCTTTGTGGATCAACCTAAGGAGCAACTATCACAGTGTCTGGGCCCACTCAAGGAGCTCTGACTGGTTGGAGCAAATTATATTGTTGACTTGGAATAATTAACAGTGGCTGTAGACTTTCCAAATGACCAGGGAGACATTTAATCACACTTGACACTAAGGCTACAAATTGTGATGCTGAAGACTGCCATTGTATTGGGCAAGAGGCTGGCCACCCCCACCAGCCTCTGCTATGTTGGGAACCAGTTCAGTGTGGCTCCCTGCTGTTACCAAATTTGCCCATTACTTTGGGGTGTGCTCATTCATTAGGGATAGTTTCTAGGGTCTTGGTGATTCTGTCAATGTGCTGCTTGTGTTACTATATGGAGCTGTATTTCTCCCTTCTGCAAGCCCTCACCCCCAGTGGAGCTATCTTGCAGGACTCAATCTCAATGGGACTGGGTTCCTCCAGTCACAAAATCAGTCATACACACAAACACACACACATTAACGTGACACTGACCTGGCCGGGCTGATCAGCATGGACAGGCTGACACCCTCATATGCCAAGAATCAGTTCATAAGAGCAACAATAAAATGCAGTCAAATACAAGCACACAGGTAAACAGAATCCCTCTGAATCCGGCTGGGTGTCCAGCTGACACCCTCATGGGCCAGCATTCAGTTCATAAGGGCACGTCTGAGTCAAACTGGGTCAATCAGCCTGTACAAGCTGATCGCCTTATGTGTTTCAAACTCAGCACGTCCCATCTTTGGCCTCTTGATGAGCAAACCCCACAATAATTTAGGCTTCACAGGGATCTTTAGCATAGGTAAAAGAAGCGTTGCTGCAGAGCACAGGAGGAAAAAGAAGCAGAGAAGGAAAAATATACCCAATTACTACCAGTTTGCCTATAAAAGTTATTTATTGCTAAGCATATGAAATATATAATGGTACTAGTAGTAATAGACATGCAAAAGAAAAACAAACACAAACAATGACAATACTACCCTGGTTTCACTAAGTATTTGGGGAAACTTAGCTCAAGCTTAACTGATACAGTTCAGGTTCAGAAGTTTATGCCTAGAAAGAAGAGAGAACGCTGTAATCTCACCTAATCCACGGTACTCAGGCTGCAAAGCTGACAGGCACAGTCCGTAGCACAATCCTTGAAGAGAGAGACGATCTGTTCTTCCAGCGTCCCAAGAACGACAGGAGTTTTCTTCTTCTTTCCTTTTCCTTCTTTCCTCTTGCTTCTTCTTCTTTCTTTCTCCTCTTAAACACACACACTTACAGATTTTTATACCCTCAGTTCAGCTGCTTTGAAGCACCCTCAGTAGTGTAAATCATTGTCTTTTCTATTGACAAGGGGTTATCTGGTTTGGACCATCTCAGGAAACTGATTGATAATCAGGAAACACTTAAGATTAGGGAGTAACCCAAATACTTGGGAGCCAGCTTGAGATTCCTATGGATGGCAGATATACTGATGGGATATCTCATGGTTTCTTCAGGAACAATAGATAGCTGCAGCATCAGTATTTGGGATTTTTACTTGTGCACAAGCCTCAGTTTAGCATGACTTTTCCAGATTAAAGCAATTATTGGGGTGCTCATAACCTTTTGTGGAGAGGACTTCCACCAGTCATCTCGGGAAAGATACGACAACACCTGGGATTAGGGCTCCAGCAGGCTGGATGCTGTGAGAAACCCTTAACCATTGTTCAAATGTTGCCCATACCCCCTCTGACTCGGTCTCTTGCCTCAGCATTCCCTAACCTGGCAACCGAGTTTTAGTCAATCAAGTTTAAATAGGCCTCCCATAGTGGGACCGGGGAATGTATGGCCCGAGATGCCTATTAAACTTCGAGCTGTGTGTGTATGTCTGGGGGGGGGGGGGGAAGTCCTTAGCAAATCCAGATTAGAACTGGTCTGATAAATGCTGAGCTGGGTGTGTGTGAACATGGGTTAATTAACATTGGAAGCACAGATTCCCCATCATGCAACGCTCTCCTGCTTCTCTGGTCCCAGAATTCACTGCAGTCTCTGCTTCAGGCTTTCTGTTTTCCATCTCTCATGTAAATGAATGGTCATCTGGTTCCATCTCAGATGCAAATGAGACTGAGGGAAGTTGTTCACTCTTATCACCCTTATCTGGAGAGTTTTAGGTGCGTCTCTCACTGCATCTTAATCAGTTTCGTTTATGTAGAGGAGGGGAGGGAGGGGGTGAGTCCTTTGTGAGTCAGACAGACTGCATCCTGTGCCAGGGTTGCCCAAGAATACAGAGCTGAGGTGTAACACTGCCCAGCCGGGCTGGCAATTTGTGTGGTATACCAACTGCTGCAGGACACTGTGATGAACAACTTTATTTGCCTCAATAACCCCTTGGAAGTTACTGAAGGCTTCAAGGCCATGGGTTCCCTAACTGCGTGGGTGCATTGGACAGCACACACATCCCTGTGTTACCCCATTGTAGGTGAATCAGTCATTCACAAACAGGAAGGGATTTGCCTCAGTGATGCTGCAAGCCACGGTAGATCACCAGGGCCATTTCACTAATTTTTATACAGCCTGGGCAGGTAGCACACATGATGTGCGTGTGTTAAGAAGCTCTCTGCTGCCTGGTTTGGTGGAGAAAGGACAATATGCACCCAGAGTTCCCAGTACAGTGATCCACGGTGTTACTGTCCCTCTGCTTATCATAGCAGACATGGATTAGCCACTCTGACCCTGGCTCATGAAGCCATATGGAGGACATGTTACTGACCCGCAGGTTTCAATATCTATGGAAACCAGCCCCAGCCATGTGGGTGGAGGCTGCTGGGAAATGGATTCCAGCCGCTGGTTTGGTTTATTAATGGCAGAGAAAGAAAGATGGAGGCAAACACCCCTGTCTACCTCCCCATGCTGTCCTTATATATGGTGGTATTTTTTCTACCACTACCATCGCCATTGCTGGTAATGCTTCCCCCTCCCCCCGCCCTGCACTCCTCAACTGCATACAATCATGAACCCACCAACCTTGCAAGAGGTGCAGCAGGTGCAGCATGTGGTAAGTTTGCCATTGAGGGGGAAAAGCTGGGTCTGGATAAATACTATAGTAGTAAGTACTAAATGGTAACATGTTAACATGTTAATATTTCAGAGTAACTTGCTTATAGTCTTTCTTATAGTTGCCTTCCAGAAAAACCACATACCATGGAGGCATCCTCCCAGATCCCTCCCCCAAACTATGCTGCATTCTGGGTGATATTTAGGAATTGACACACATAATGCTTGGAGAAATCTCCCATGGTAGATTTTGTAGCCTGTAGGGGAGGAGGCAAAGAAGGTGATTTGGGGAGTATAGAATTATTGAATAATTGAAATTAAAGGGCTGGAGGGGACCTTGAAAGATCATCAAGTCCAAAATCCCTGCCCTGAGCAGGAATACTGATGAGATAAAATGATCCCAGCAAGGTGTATGTCCAGTGTCCTCTTTAAGACCTCCAAGATTGGGGACTGTTCCATCTTGGTTACCCTTCAGCATTGTGCCTTCTATCAGTCTCTCACTTTTTGATAGTTCTTGCCAAGATTTTACCTGGTATTAAAGTTAAACTAACCAACATATAGTTTCTTGGATCCTACCTCCTCCTCTTCTTAAAACTGGTACCATGTTGGCCCTTTTCCACTCTTCTGGGACCTCCAGGAGTCTTCAGGTACCTTTGCCAATGGTCCCACAATGACCAATTCTCTCAGCACTCTCAGGTATGATTCCTGCTGACTTGAAGATTTTCAGCTGCTCTAAGTGCTCCCTTAACAGTTCAACACTGACCAATGGTTGGCAATTGTCACCCCCAACACCCTACCTCCAATCCATCCAGTATTCAACCAGGCAGGCAACCAGCATTTGCATGTAGGAACACTGACACAAAGTATTGATTAAAAAGTTCAGATTTCTCCGCACTGTCTGTTATCAGCTGTCCCATCCCATTCTGCAAGGGCTTCACATTTCCCTTGGCCTTCCTCCTGCTCCCTATATACCTAAAGAAGGACTTCTTATGGGGCAAAACCCATCTTCTTTCTTCCCCTGCAGAAATATTAGACATAGAAAGTAATGCTGCCATTTTGGAAAAGTATTGGAAAAGTTTATTTATGTAAATTGTTGTTTTTATTTGCTTTTCAAAGAAATATATAAACAAATATATATTTTTTATTTTTACTGAATTTAAAAATATTTTTTGTAAATAAATAAAAGGTTTCATCTATAAAGTTCTTTCCAGATGTGGTGTGTTTTTTTCATAAATGGATTTATGAACATGCCAGCTGTGTGGACCTGGGGCAAGGGGCCCCTGGCTCACTGTGGATGAAACTGGTGGCCAGGCCAGCCTGGGCATGCACCATGCAATGGCCCATGACTGATGGGTATCAGGTAGGCAAGTGCAATCACACCAGAGCCCTGGGAGTGCCCGGAGCCACCAGCAGTGGCAGGGAGCAGTGGGGCAATGGGGAATTTTGGGGTGGTTATCCCCTTCCCCCCAATAGCACAGCCCCTGCTAATAAGGGGCATGGTAGGGTGTGGAGCTGCTCAACAGACAGCTTTGGATCTCATGGTGGTGACAGCATGGCCCAGCACATGCAAGCTGTAGATTGTGACTCTGCCACAGCTATGGACCATGCTGTCACCACTGCAAGATGCCAGTCCATCCAGCTGCAGAGCATCTCCGTGCCCTGCCAACACATCTGGGCTGATCTCCATGGAAACCAGTTCCAGCCACAGGGCACACCCATGCCAGGGCCATGGGGCATGACCCTGCAGGTGACCACAGCTTGTCATGGGGCTCCCAGCAGGCAACTACAACTTTGTGGGGTACATTTTGGGAGTCAGTAGATGAGTTTCCCAGTGCCTTCTGCTGTAATTGAGTATCAAAAAGATCAGTAGGGTAGATTATTATGTGGCTCCCCTTGCTGCAATTTAGTGTGAATTGCACACTGAACTTAATTTGGTTTAAAGTCTGTCAGCTGTAAACAATGATGTATTGAATTAAAAGAAATCATTTCAATTTTAATACACCTATTTAATATAGTGAGGATTAAACCCCATCAAATGTACAAGTGCTCTATATGTCTAACAAACCAATGTGCAAATGCTTTGCATGAGCAAATGACTACTTGAGTATATATTAATACAACTATAGAAACATGGTGTATTCAAAACTTCTAACTGGTCCTGATTCTGTAGAAGAAAATTTCAAGAAAAATCACCACTTCTAGCTAAATATGTTTAGAAAGGGCCTTCAGTTATTCTTTGGCCATTACTTTTCTTCAAGCTTAGTTTGTTTAGATTTTAGGAAATCACTTTCTCTTTCACCATGCATATTGCACAGTTTTTCAATGCTGAGTTCTCCCTTAGTGAAGAGAATTAGTCATAATGCTAGGTCTTTCAAGACCTTAGACCTGTTGTAGGCATGAATGTTACACACTAAACTGAAGAGTACTGAACTAATCTAGTTCTCTGCCAGCATTTTCAATAGAAAATCATGTTGAATCATAGGATTTTCTCTCTCTCATGGTCTCTTGTCCCCATATGTAAATCATACTTTTATTCAGAATTCTAAGTTCCCTATATAGAATATAAGCTCAAGTTTCTCTTGCTTCTGTTTCTCTTCCATTCTGAGATATATATTTATTACTGCATCAGTGTCCTACCTCAAGCTTATCCCTGCATGCTAATCTTTTAAGACATTCATATGTTTTAAAACTTTTTATATTGGAGCTTGCAGGTCTGTTCCCTTATTCATGCACAATAGCCATGTCTACATGAGATGCTGACTGTGCAGTCATTACTACATAGTCATTTAGTACTTGTATAAGTGTCATGTTGCAAAAACCATGACATGGCACTACAGTGCCGTAGTATTAGGCTGTTTCTCAGTGCTACAAATATAAACAGGTACTAAATGACTGTGCAGTAACCTGAGTAACTGTGCAGCAGTTCCAACAAATGCCTTTTTTGTGATGTTATTGCTCAGTATCTAATCCTACTGTTCAGTAGCACCATGCCACCATTTTTTCCCATGCAATGGTACTACCCAGTAGTATTTGGCTACTGCTCAGTCAACATCTTATGTAGACATGGTCTGTGTCTTTGTTTTCTGCAGTGGTAGAAGATCTTACTTTATAGCCTGAATTTTCAAGGTGGAAAAACCTAACAAAACATAGCCCATTCATACAAGTGTCAGTCATTGTAGCATGCTGAGAGTAAAAATGCACCTGAATAGCTATTAATATTGGTGTGCTTTCTACTTGTTAGCAGATTAATAACTTAGCTGGAGGAAAAAAACAACATGAAGCAGTCACAGATAGGCAGTTTCATATAGACAAATGTCCTTTTCAGTGTCATACAAACTATATCCAATTGATACGTGAGGCCTGTGCCACGTAAGAGGAGAAAACAAATTAAGGGAGAGTTCTCAGTACTGGGATAGCACTGGGATTTTATTTGAAGGTGACAGGATGGTGATTTTTAAGGTATTAGAGAAAAAAAATTAAGAAAAAGGTACTGAGATATTTAAGGACTAGTCTGAGACATGCAGTTACTACATATGTGTCAAGAAACCTTTTTTTGCCTGCCCCCCTGCTCCAATGTGAAGCCCTTCCATATGGCAAAACACCCCTTTTGCAGTATTTGCCCCCTTTTGGGGATGCATTCTCTTTTCTACCATTTCTTCCTTCCTCCATCTTTTTCTTTTATTATATTATTATTATTTTTATATTATATAAGGTGTACTTGTAATAAAATTATAGTTTGTAGATGCTTTTATGGATATAAAATAGTATTCTGAATCAGTATGTCCCCTGCCCCACCCCCATTGAATGTAGTTTATTTGTTGTATGTGCCATGGCATTTCACTTTTCTATGTTTTATATTTTATGCTTTTTAACTTTGTAACAAATATACTTTAAGTTTAAAAGTAAGTTGTGCCATTTAACAATGTTAGCAGGGGCAGGAATCAAACCACAGCTTCTCTGTATGAAGCAGGTCCATGAATGAATCTTGGTTGATTGCATAACACAGTAGCTAGATAGGATAACAGGCTAATTAGTGGCAATTAACACCTACAAAGCCACAGACTAAGGAGAAGGAAGAACCAATACAGAGCCAGGAACTCCCTGAAACTTCACTGTTAAAGGTACAGAAGCCCCAGTTTGAACTAATTACAGCAGTGAATTAATCAAACTTTATCAATGGACTCCCAAGACTTCATGCACCTGCAGACGTGATCCCTGAGGCTCCCAGCTGTCATCCAGAAACCACCAAGGGGGACGTCCGATGAGGTCCATCACCCCTGGATTGAGTAAGCCCAAAAATTGGGGAGTCACCAAAGTCTGCCAAAGAGGGATAAAAGGCAGTGAAGAATGTGGTGTCTTTAGAAGAGTTGGTGTCTTCAGGAGAGCTTCGGATTCTACAGCCATGACCAGCACTTCCAGGGAGGAGGCTTCCTGGGAGATGATGATCTTCATCTCTCTCCTAGAGGTAAGTATCTGTTCACCCACATGTTGGATGATCTCCTCCAAAGAGCTTTAAACTAGGCTCAAGGGGGTTTGGGGAACTGGTGGTCGAAGAGAGCCCAGGGTTGGGAAACCACAAACAAGATGACAGATCACACCAGGTATGTATTAAGGGGTCGGTAAACCATAAACAAGGCACCAGACCACACCAGGTAAGTAATAAAGGGAATACACACCATCAAGGCACAGGGGAACAAAGAACCCCCTTTGGGGGACTAAAATGTCTTTATACAAACGCCAGGAGTATGGGGAACAAGCAAGAGGAGCTCACACTCTTGCTAGCTAGCACCCAGTATGACCTAGTTGGACTAACCGAAACATGGTGCAGTATATGTCTTCCACCATCAAGGCGGGGGTGGAGGAGTGGAACACTGAGGCATTGTGGGTCAGGATCCAGGGGGAGCCAGGGGAAAAGGACTTGGCTGTGGGATCTACTACAGGCCTTCTCATCAGGATCAAGAGCTAGATGATGTATTCTCCAGGCAGCTAGCAGATGACACACAGGCAAGGGAGGCGGTGGTCATGGGAGATCTAAACTACCCAGATATCTGCTGGGAGGAGCAGACAGCCAAAACAAGCCACTCATGGAGGTTCTTACACTGTGTGCAGGACCTCCACCTAACCCAGGTTGTGTCTAGTCCCACTAGAGGTAGCACCTTGCTTGACCTCACTTGGTCGAGTTCACTATCCAGTGAAGGGTGGGTAAAGTAACTAGTGGGGCTAAGGTGTTGGATGTCAGAAGGGCCAACTTTAGCAAGCTTAGAGGGCTAGTTAGTGAGGGGATGCAACTCAAGAACATAGAGCAAGTGTGGGTTCAGGAGGGTTGGAGGTATCTCAAGGGAGTGACCCTTGGAGCTCAAAAGGAGTCTATCTCATTATGTAGGAAGGGAGGTAAGGGGCAAAAAAGCCCCCTTGGCTGAACAGGGAACTCCAGGTGAGTCTGGGGTCAAAGAAAGAGATGTATAGGCAATGGAAGCAGGGAGCAGCCACCAAGGAGCAATATATCTCCCTGGCGTGCTATTGCAGGGATTCAGTTACACAGGCCAAGGCGGCGCTTGAGCTCAGGCTGGCTTCAACAATCAAGGACAATAAAAAGTCCTTCAGGTATATAGCAGGCAAAAGGAAAGCTCAGAGCAACATGGGGCCCCTGCAGGAGAAATCAGGAGAGTTGGTGGTTGACGCGGGGAAAAAAGCAGAGCTCTTCAATTAGTTCTTCGCTTCAGTATTTCTAAGTACCAACCAAGCCAATTCCCCCACCTCAATCATTGACGGATGTCCACATGGCACCAGTCTGTCTACGGTTAGTTCTGAAATAGTTAAGGAGCTCCTGGAGGAGCTGGATGAGTACAAGTCAGCAGGCCTGGATGACCTCCATCCACAGCTGCTGAAAGAATTAGTCAGTGTCATAGCTGAGCCGCTGGCACAGTTGTTCGAGCACTTGTGATGCTCTGGCCAGGTCCTTGAGGACTGGAGAAGGGCTAATGTGGTGCCCATTTTCAAGAAAGGGAGAAGGGATGAGCTGGGTAACTTTAGGCCAATCAGTCTTACCTCTATTCCTGGGAAAATGCTAGAGAAAATAATGAAAGAACACATTTGTGCAGGCCCAGGAGGGAATACAATGCTGAGGGGAAACAAACACGGGTTTGTCACAGGTTGATCCTGCCTGACAAACCTTGTAGCCTTCTATGACCAGGTCACACACTGCCTGGATGTGGGAGCTGAGGCTAATGTCATCTTCCTGGACTTTAGGAAGGCCTTTGACACAGTTTTGCATCCTATCCTCATTGGGAAGCTAGCAGACTGTGGAGTGCAGGCCTACCTAATGGTGACAGTCTCCAACCTAATGGCCAACTGGCTTAGGGACTGCACCCAGAGAGTGGTGGTGGATGGTTCCTTCTCAGCCTGGAGGGAGGTGGGCAGTGGGGTCCCGCAGGGTTCAGTCCTCAGACTGATATTATTTAATATCTTCATCAGCAATTTGGACAAGGGCATGAAGAGCACCCTCTCCAAGTTCTCTGATGATACCAAGTTATGGGGCAAAGTTAGTACACAGGAGGGCAGGGAGCAGATTCAGGCCAACCTGGACAGGTTGGATCAATGGGCAGAGAGAAATTTAATAAAAGGATTCAATTTAATAAAAATAAATGTAAGGTACTCCACCTGGGAAGGAGGAATCCCCAGCACACCTATAGGTTGGGGAGTGTCCTTCTCAGCAGCTTGGAGGCAGAGAGGGATCTTGGAGTTCTAATTGACTCCGAGATGAACATGAGCCAGCAGTGTAATGAGGCCATCAACAAGGCCAACTGCACCTTGTCGTGCATTAGCAGGTGCATGACTAATAAATCAAAGGAGGTGATACTTCCCATCTATGCGGCACTGGTCAGGCCGCAACTGTGTCCAGTTTTGGGCGCCACACTTCAAGAGGGACATGGAGAATCTGGAGAGGGTCCAGAGGAGGGCCACTCACATGATTAATGGCCTTTGTGATAGACCCTACTGGGGGAGGTTGAGAGAGCTGAATTTCCTCAGCCTTCACAAGAGACGGCTGAAGGGAGATCTTGTGGCCAACTATAAATTTATTAGGGGATGTCAATGGGGAATAGGGGATGCACTGTTTCCTAAGGTGCCCCTGGGAGTGACTAGGAATAATGGGTGTAAACTAGTTGGGAGTGGATTTAGGTTAGATATTAGGAAGAAATTTTTCACAGTAAGGGTGGCCAGGATCTGGAATGGGCTTTCAAGAGAGGTGGTGCTATCACCTAGCTTGGAGATCTTCAAGAAGAGGCTAGATAGTCACCTGGCTGAGGTCATCTGACCTCAGTCCTCTTTCCTGCCAGGGGCAGGAGGTCAGACATGATGATCCATTGTGGTCCCTTCTGATTCTACAATCTATGAATCTATGAATGACCCCCAATGGTGTCCTCTCTAACCTGACCAGCACCCTGCCTACCCAGCCAGAAGGACCAGCCAGTGACCCACTTCTGAAGCAAGATCGTGCTGAAGAAGCCTCGACTTGCCATCAACAGTGGATTCCAGCACTTGGGGATAAAAACAAACAAACATTGACATTGGTGCTTAGTGTTCATAGTTAGCTACTATGAGTATGTGTGTGTGCATGAATGTGTGTGTCTGTGTGAGGGGATCAGCCCTAAGGTTTATGATCTGACTTTTGTATCCATCTAATAAACTAGAATATTATGATAATCCTGTAAGTTGGTTCATTGTAGCCAACATTATCTGGTGGAGAACACAGGCAAAATTCTAGGATTATTGATGAATGGTGGTAATTGGTAATTGTGGAGACAGTGCCTCCTGATAGAACCCATGTCCACAAAGGAGTGAGCATTTGGTTATAATCACCCAAGGGGATGGGCTTTGGTTATATGCCTGATCTGCAGGACAGGGAAGGGCAGGACTCAGGATTTAGAAACATATAGAACCCATGTCCAACCTGAAGGACAAGGGAGGGCCACATTCATGAGGGAGTGGGAACTGGTGAGGGAATTCCTGTGAAGTGTTAGGAGCATGAGGGCTCAAGGAAACTGACTCTCGGGAATTGTTTGTTTTGTTTCATTTTGTTTACATTGTTTGGAAATAGTGGGGAGCATGAGGGCTTGAAATTGTTTGTTTTGTTTTGTTGTTTGGGGGTAAGGCTTCAAGTTTGTTGAGGAAAATGTCCCTGTTTAGGAAAAGGGCCCCTAAAGTGGGAGACCAAGAGTCTATGTGGGTATGGAGAGAGAAAATTTCTCCCCTACATAAGGAGATCCTGAGGGGTGGACCCAGTCCATGAAGGGAGGATGTGTGCACCCCAGGGTTTTCCATAGGGGACATGGAGGACCATTTTGAAAAAATCTGCCTTTGTGAGGGACCCTCAGCAAAAAGGCAACACAGTACCTTGGTCTGGGTACTGTGGCATGCTGTAAAAACAGCAGCTGAGGAAAAAGCTCAGTAAGCCTCTGAAATTAAGGAAAAGGAGGAGCAAATCCAAATTCTAAAAGATAAATGTGTGCAATTGGAAACCAGTAATCAGACTCTAAAGGGGTTGTCTTGGAATTTGGAAAACGAGAATGAGCAATTGAGAAAGATAAATCATAACAAGGCCCAGCAATTGGAATTATTGGACCAAGAAAAGGCTAGCTGAGAAGCCTTGCAAAATTTGATAAAGAAAGTGGCTAAAGACCAAGCCGAGAAGGGAGCCAAAGCAAACCATGGCCCCTGTCTAAATCCCATTAGCTGCTTGAAAAAGGAGTTCCAGAATCACAGCCTGCAAGTAGCAGCTGTCATCCGGTGAGACCAAGCCTGGGATGCAGACATCCCCTTCAATCTGGGAGAGATTTGGGTTGGAGAGATGTGGGAAGACCCAGAGGACACAGGGGATCCCTCCTCTAAAGACCCTAAGTCTGAAAAGGAGAGCACCCTGGTACCTGAGGTCAGCACAATGACACGGATCATAGTTACTCAGGATGCACAGGGCAACCCTAGGGAGACCACACAAGTGATGATTCCCCTTAGTGGAGCTGATCTAGCCACCCTGGGCAAGACCCTGGGACCTGATAACATTAGGAATTTGGGACAGTGGTTGCAGAAATCCCTGAATGTAGTGGAGTATGAAATGCTGAGTACCCATGAATGGCACTGACTATTAAGGGCTTGTGACACCCTGGAGGTTCAGGCAGCAATAAGCCCTGAGAGTGGCTTTTGGGTAGACACTATTCCCCAGATTGTGATGGATTTGGGAATTAATCTAGGGAGAAAAATGTTTAAGGGACAATTTGGGGCAAGTCACCAGACCCCTGGGGAACCTGTGAGGGACTATGTATTCTGGTGTGTCATTTTGGGGCTGCTATCAAGGTTGGTGCTGCCCCTCAACAGGGCAAGCAACCAGACAACTGATATAAGAGATATAGATTACCCCCCAGGGTTTTGGAAAGAGGTGTGGGAGGGCATGTACCAGTCTATAATTAGGCTAATGGGGCCACTCTGAGAAGCACGGAATTATGCTCTGGGGGAAGTCCTAGCCCAGGCTCAGAATGCAGAGTGATTAGTTGGATGACAAGGGGTGTCTGATTGCAGCCACCCAGTTCAGAGAAAAGCCCAATGACACACTGACTTACATGGCTACTTACTTCAATGAGAGCACATACCCTAAATCTGACAGGAGGGTGGAGGTCCAAATCAACACCCCAGCCCGCACTGGGTTAACTCAAGAGTAACCAGGGAAAGAGAAGGGGACAATGGGATTGGGGCAGCAGTGTGGAAATTTTTAATTCAGCATGGGGAACCCAAAGAAAAGTGGAATGGGAAGCCTCTAGCCGAGCTACTTATCAGGATGGCAGAGCTGAGCACAGCAGGAGCAGCACCTTCCCAGTCTAATAGAACTCCAGTCACAGCACCGGTCCCTGAAGAGCACTGATCTGGCCCCTATGGTGGGACCCATGAGCAAAGCCAGGCTCATGGGAAAAGTTGGGGACCCTTAATTAGGATCCAGGAGAGAGACCCAGGGTACCCATTATGGTAGGAACCCAAGGACATACTAGTGCACTCCTGGATACCGGAGCTGCGCTAAATGTATTTGGAAGAAAATGGGACCTGAAGCAGTTTAAAACTGATCAAATCATACTCTGGTCCTTCAAATGGCAGTAAACAGCTGGGGTTGTGTGTAGGGGGGTAACTGCATGCATCCAGTTCCCAGAGGGACCCCAAGAGCTCAATATAGATGGAGTTCAACAAGAGGGCTCCACTAAACAGTTGATTCTGGAAGCCCCCTTGTTCAAACAGGAAGGCTGGATACTGGATCTGGCTAATGGGGTTGTGTGGTGAGCACAGACAGCTGATACCTGGGAGCCCTGTGAAACTAACCCATAGGAACCATGGTTCATGGTGGGAATGGTGCAGGAGGGTTGGAGCCATCGACCTTGACTCAGGGGATGAGTGAGCGCAGCAGTTTCCTAATGTATGGGCTAAGAATAAAAGTGACAGCGGTCAGATCAATGCCTGTGTTAAAATCATAGAGATCTGGTGCCTCCTCAAAAGCAGCTTCCCTAAGCAAGCAGAGGAAGCCATACAGTTAATTATTGAAGACCTACTGCAGCAGGGAGTGCTAACTGAAATCAATTCAGAATTTAATTTCTCCATATGGCCTGTCCTAAAGGCAGACAGGGTATCGTGGAGGCTAACTGTTGACTATTGAGCCATTAATGAGGGAACTCACCCCATGGCTCATATAGTGGCTAATATGCCTGCCATGCTTAGCAGGGTACAAGAGAGTCCCCAGTGGTTTTCAGTGATATACCTTGCCAACTTTTTTTTTTCAATTCCCCTACACCCTGAGTCATGGAACCGATTTGCTTTCACATTTAAAGGGAAAGAACACACCTTTACCCAAATCCGATGGGTTTCACAATGCCCCAGTCATAGCCCACCACTACATTGTATCCATGCTCCAGAGTTTAGCATGCTGATCAGGAAAGGGTGATCTCTTATGTAGATGACATATTGGCATGGGGAAATCAGGAGCAGGAGGTGAAGAAATGCATGGAGAGGGTGCTGGCTCTTATCCAGAAAAGTGGGTTCAGGGTCAGCAGACCAAAGGCCCAGTTACTCATGCAAGAAGTAACCTACTTGGGTGTAAGACTGGGGGTGGAAGGGGAAAAGATTGATTCCCAGAAGGTCATTGCTATGTTAAACATGCCAGTTTCCAAGGATCCTCACTCCCTTTGCGTGCTACTTGGAGGTTTTAACTTCCTTCGCTCCCACATATACCAGTTTGCAGAGATTACTCAGCCCCTGTGCAGGCTGCCAAAGAAAACAGTTCAGTGGGAGTGGGGAAATCCCGAGCAAAAGGCTTTTTGTTTACTTAAGGAGGGGTTAATCACTGCCCCAGCTCTGGCATACCCGAACCCAACAAAGCCTTTCTATATTAAATTGGCAACAAATGAAAAAGCTCTATCAGCCATACTACTACAGAAAAACCTGGACAACAAGTTGGTACCCATAGTTTATGAATCCCACAAATTAACCTTTCCAGAGATTAATTTCAACCTGTGTGAACGAGAATGATTGGCTACAGTATGGGGTGTGCAAAAATATGAAGGACTCCCAGAAATGGCACCAGTCATCATCCAAACACATCACTTGCCCCTAAAATATATCCTATCAGGGAACCTAACAGGGTCTAAAGTGTCCAACACCTGGATCACTCAGTGTTCCTGACCAAATGGGGAGTCGGACATGAAACCCAGTCTGAATTAGAAATGCTCCCATATGCTTTGCTAATAGAGGGCACTGCTCATGAGTGCCCTGATATAGATCCCTGCCAGGGAAGCACAGGGGTAATGGAAGCTCCATCACTGGACAAAAATCCAGCAGTGGAGGATCAGCCTGCCCAGGTGTGGTTTACAGATGGGTGCTCCCACTTTGAAAATGGGAAACGGTTTACCAGGTACAAAGCAGTGAATTCAAATAATGATCAGATAGGGGTATTCAGCACAAGCTGCTGAAGTGAGAGCCATAAGGGAACTCCTTGAACAGCATAATCCACCTGAAGAGAAACTATGGATCTACACTGATTCAAATTTCTGTGCTAATGGTCTGCTACATGGGGTATACAATTGGAACAAAGTTAATTGGCATACTGAAGATGGCAAAGAAATTGCTCAAAAGGCTGATCGGCAGGCATTTTGGGAATGGATTCAAAGATATCCATCCTCACTATGCATTCGACATGTGAAGAGTCACCAAAAGGCTGACACCTTAGAAGCCAAGATGAAACAATTAGCAGATGCTGCAGCAAATAAAAGGGCATGGGAGGATATCTCAGTAATACAAACCCAGTCCTCAAGCCAAAATTGGAAAGTTCAGGAGGAGTATGCTGTTCATCAGGGAATTGGGGAGGTTAGATGGGTGCCACCCCTGGATTGTAAAGTGGAAATTATTAGTGCCTGTCATAATCTCAGACATAAAGCTCCCAAAGTCACTACAGCCAGGGTGCAGGAGCTTGCTTACTGGATGTCTAGAATGTCAAGGAGTAGGTGCAGAACTGCTTATGCTGTTCAGAGGAGGGACCAAAACCAGAGGACATGGGCCTACTTCTCTACCAGAAGATAGTGGGTCTGTGGCAATGAATCCAAATGGATTACATTGATCAGCTTCCCTGCACAGCCAGGGGAAACCAGTATCTACTGGTGATCACAGATTCCTTCAATGGATGGGTAGAGGCATTTCCCATGTGCACCCACACAGCTGAAGCCACAGCAAAAAAGCTGTGAACAGAAGTAATATGCAGGTTTGGGGCTTCTAAAATTATTGACTCAGACTGAGGTCCCCATTTCACCAGAGCTGTTGTTAAACAGCTGCTGCAAGCCTTAGGCATCAGGCAGCAGTGGCACATTCCTCACCACCCTCAAGCATCTGGGCAGGTAGAGCAGATGAATAGGACAATTAAGGAGTCATTAAGGAAGGTGGTAAATCAAACAGGTACAGATTGGGATCTTAAACTTCCTTTGATCTTAGCTGCTCTCCAGAGTGGGAACCACTTAGGAACCAGCCTCCAGCCCTACCAGAGTCTATTTGGCAAACAGACGGCTCTAATACCCGCTGGGCTTATCCCATACCCACACAGCCTGGACAATTAACAGACCACAAAAAATACTGAATGGGTAAAAGAGCTCCCATATAATTTCAGGCAGCAGGAGCTACATATTAATAAGGCTATTCAGCAAGCTCAGCTGTGGATGGATAAGCAGCTCAAACAGCTTCTTCCCAGGCTATGGGAAATTGGACAGTCAGTCGTGTATCTTAGACTCACCCCAAAGGCACATATCCTAGAGTCCAAATGGGTCGGACCCTTCACTATTATTAATCAGTTGAGCCAACTGTGGTCCAAATTGATAAAGGGGAATCTGGAAAATAGGTGCACGTGTCACAAGTGAAACTGTTCAAAGGGGGAGAATAAACCTAACCCTGAATCTAGACTTGTTCTAATAGGATATTTCCCTTCATCGTGAGAAGAGCAGTTCAAGGAGTAAAGGAATAAAACAGCCTGACCTTTGAGGAAATGGGTAAACAATCTCTTAACCCTGTCAGCCACCCGTCTTGGCTAGCAGGAAGGAATGTCTCTGTGCCATTGGAAAATATGCATCGGATGAGCTGATCAGTGCTCACCCTGATGTTGAGGCAGGGAAAGGCCAGAGAAGTACTTGACTTATGATGGCCACCCTCCTATATGTAGTTACCCACCTGGTCTACAAACACTTGCATTTAAGCAGGCACACACCTCTGACTAATTTACCTAACCCCTTTCCCCTACCCTCCTGAGCCAATTCTGTTTTGTTTTGTTTTGTTCTAAGTGCTAAAGCTTTCAACATGGATATCCTAGGTCTGTGGGGAATCCTTTCCATGTGGATCCTCCTGCTTACTGTCAGCCTTCACTGTGATTCAAACAGTGAACTGACCTTATAAAGCAAAGGTGTCAAATGCTGTCTGGAGGTGGCTAGCTGTGATGACAGCCTGGAAGGCATCCAGGACCTACAGTGGCTGACCTCCCAGCAAAAAGGCTGCAAGCTTTGGGCAGCCCATTCCTGGTGCATTCAGAATGGCATAAATGAATTTAACCTGCATGATTCCTCCCACCTTGTTATTTTTCTCAAGTCTAGGTGCAATCCCCATGCAGAGTGTGTTAGTGTAGGATTGAATCCCAGTAGGGAAATCCAGGATTATGAGGGTGATAAGGTCTGGAGAACTTCCAGAATTCCCATTCCAGCAGAAGGAAGGGTAATGCTAGGGTGGATGTGGGATGGACTGACTGGGTGCACTGGGCACTCCCGTGCTTTTAAACTTATCCATTCACCCAGACCCACACCTGCCCCAATGGTGTCTGCAACCATACCCTCTCCACCACCACCCTTCCCCTGTTCCTGTATAGCATGGAATCTCTCCAGTCCCCTGCCTGCTGGGGAACACACCATCCAGGCATGCTGGGGCAGTAACAGTACTAGTCCAGACATCCCAGCATGAATGACCATCAGCTCCCCACAAGGATGTCAACTTCACCAATCCAAAATCTGAACCCATAGACTTTACCCTCAATGCCACCAGCTGCCCTGAGGAATGGCCCCTATCCAGCTGTAGCACCATAGTGTCTGACTTCTCATTATCCAGCTCTGGACTGTGGGAAGTTTCTATTTCCAAGGATTTCTCAACCATAGTCACAGAAATTATAATCCATGACAAAGCAGAAAGACATGAGATCGGACATGTCATAATAAAGCAGGTTATTAGTAAAACTTTATTGACTAATATGACACAATCCCTATGGAATGCCACTATCAATCTGCAATCTCACAGCATCACCCAGGTGTATCCACAGTGTGCCAATTATGTCATCCCACTAAGTGATGGATGGCAGGCATAGACTCAGCAGGTCACGTATGAGCCCTGCGACATCTCTGGATTCAGTGGCACACCATGCCGACAATCACTAGATACAGTGCTGGGAGCAATTGGGACTGGCACCTTAATACCATGAAGACAGAGGTGTTCCAGAACAGATTGGCAACTGAGGGAAATCTGCTTCACTAATTGGATGGACCTACACGGGACAATTTTGAAATCTCTATTCAGTTAAGTCTCTATTGCTTCCCTTATGCAGTGGATGACTCAAGTAGCTTCCCACTATTCCCAAGCCCTAACTGAAGCTATCATAGCCCTAGGGAAAAACACCTCTCTTGCCCTCATGTGTACCCAGGCCCAGGTATGGTACCTAGGTGTAATTAAGGGTATCATACTTCAAGGCCTGAGAGGACACATCCACCTAGAACTACACAATCTGTTAAGAAAGGAAACCAGGCAGCCTCCACAATTAACTCCTTATAACTGGCTAATGCAATTCAGGTTTGATCCAACTTTGTGGTCCATCAATGTTATAATCATGGGTGTGGTTAGTGGTAAAATAAATCAAGTATTCCCAATCATAATGTTGGGGAGCCGGATCAATGACACTTTCATGATCCCACAGACAGGCAAACATTGGGTTCTAAATCAACCTAATGGACAATTTAAAGCCATCACAGTCAATAACTGTGAGGATGTTAGCTCCAGTTTCCTTTGTGAAGAACTTATGTTACAGTCCCAAACCCTTTGTTTTGACCCTGATTTTTCAATTTGTCCATATGGTATGTTCAAAAACCCCAGTGCTCAATCCCTACTTGTCAGCAGTGGTTTTCATAGATTCATAGATGTTAGGGTCGGAAGGGACCTCAATAGATCATCGAGCCTGACCCCCTGCATTGGCAGGAAAGTGTACTGGGTTCAGATGACTACATCCAGATGCCTATCTAACCTCCTCTTGAAGACCCCCAGGGTAGGAGAGAGCACCACCTCCCTTGGGAGCCCATTCCAGATTTTGGCCACTCTAACTGTGAAGAACTTCTTCCTAACGTCTAGTCTAAATCTGCTCTCTGCTAGCTTATGGCCATTATTTCTTGTGACCCCCAGGAGCACCTTGGTGAGTAGAACCTCACCAATTCCCTTCTGTGTCCCCAAGATGAATTTATAGGCAGCCAAAAGGTCACCTCTCAACCTTCTCTTGCAGAGGCTGAAGAGGTCCATGTGCCCTAGTCTCTCCTCGTAGGGTTTGGCCTGTAGGCCCTTAACCATACAAGTGGCTCTTGTCTGCACCCTCTCCAGGTTATCCACATCCCTCTTAAAGTGTGGGTCCCAAAACTGGATGCAGTAGTCCAACTGCAGTCTGACCAGTGCCTGATAGAGGGGAAGTATCACTTCCTTGGTTCTGTTCGTCATGCATCTGCTGATGCATGATAAAGTGCAGTTAGCTTTGCTGATGACTTCATCACACTGACGACTCGTGTTCACCTTGGAGTCCACTAGGGTGAAAGTGCTAGACTTTAGGAAAGTTGATTTCAATGAACTCAGGCAATTAGTTAAGGATGCACGGCAGAGTAGGAGTTTTGAAGTGATGGGAGCCCAAGAAGGGTGGCTGTGCCTTAAGGAAATGATCCTTCGGGCACAAAGGGAGACGATCTTAATGCAAGGAAAAAGAGGGAAAGGGGCCAAGAGGCTTCCTTGGCTGACCAGAGAAATCCAGGGCAGCCTAAGGGCCAAAAGGGGAGCACATAAAAAGTGGAAACAGGGAGAGATCACCAAAGACCAATATACCTCCTCTGCTCGCACTTGTAGGGAGGCAGTTAGACGGGCCAAAGCTACCATGGAGCTGAGGATGGCATCCCAAGTAAAGGACAACAAGAAATTGTTCTTTAGATATATAGAGAGTAAAAGGAAGCCCCAGCGTGGAATAGGACCCCTGCTAAATGGGCAGAAGCAATTGGTGACGGACAGAGGGAACAAGGCTGAACTCCTCAATGAGTTCTTTGCCTCAGTGTTCCTAAGAGAGGGGCAAGACAAGTCTCTCACTGGGGTTGTAGAGAGGCAGCAGCAAGGTGCCAGACTACCAAGCTTAGACCCTGAGATGGTGCAGAGTCTCTTGGAAGAACTGGATGCCTTTAAGTCGGCAGGCCCGGATGAGCTCCATCCAAGGGTAGTGAAGGCACTGGCTGACATCATTGCACATCCACTGGCGGGAATATTTGAATGATCGTGGTGCATGGGCCAAGTCCCGGAGGACTGGAAAAGGGCCAATGTGGTCCCCATTTTCAAGAAGGGGAGGAAGGAGGACCCGGGCAACTATAGGCCAGTAAGTCTCACCTCCATCCTTGTCAATGTCTTTGAAAAAATTATCAAGGCTCACATATGCGAGAGCCCGGCAGGACAAATTTTGCTGAGGGGAAAACAGCATGGGTTTGTAGCAGGCAGATCATGCCTGACTAATCTAGTCTCTTTTTATGACCAGGTTACGAAATGCCTGGACGCAGGAGCGGGGTGGATGTCGTATACTTAGACTTCAGGAAGGCCTTCGATACGGTATCCCACCCCATACTGGTGAACAAATTAAGAGGCTGTGACTTGGATGACTACACAGTCCGGTGGGTGGTGAATTGGCTAGAGGGTCACACCCAGAGAGTCGTAGTGGATGGGTCGGTTTCGACCTGGAAGGGTGCGGGCAGTGGGGTCCCGCAGGGCTCGGTCCTTGAACTGATGCTCTTTAATGTCTTCATCAGCGACTTGGATGAGGGAGTGAAGTGTACTTTGTCCAAGTTTGCTGATGACACAAAGCTATGGGGAGAAGTGGACATGCCAGAGGGCAGGGAACAGCTGCAAGCAGACCTGGACAGGTTGGACAAGGGGGCAGAAAACAACAGAATGCAGTTCAACAAGGAGAAATGCAAAGTGCTGCACCTAGGGAGGAAAAATATCCAGCACACCTACAGCCTAGGAAATGACCTGCTGGGTGGCACGGAAGTGGAAAGGGATCTTGGAGTCCTAGTGGACTCCAAGATGAACATGAGTCGTCAGTGTGACGAAGCCATCAGAAAAGTCAATGGCACTTTATCATGCATCAGCGGATGCATGACGAATAGATCCAAAGAGGTGATACTTCCCCTCTATCAGGCGCTGGTCAGACAGCAGTTTGAGTACTGTGTGCAATTCTGGGGGAGGCACTTCAAGAGGGATGCAGATAACCTGGAGAGGGTCCAGAGAAGGGCTACTCGTATGGTTAAGGGCTTGCAGACCAAGCCCTACGAGGAGAGACTGGGGCACCTGGACCTCTTCAGCCTTCGCAAGAGAAGGTTGAGAGGCGACCTTGTGGCTGCCTATAAGTTCATCACGGGGACACAGAAGGGAATTGGTGAGGTTTTATTCACCAAGGTGCCCCCGGGGGTTACAAGAAATAATGGCCACAAGCTAGCAGAGAGCAGATTTAGACTGGACATTAGGAAGAACTTCTTCACAGTTAGAGTGGCCAAGATCTGGAACGGGCTCCCAAGGGAAGTGGTGCTCTCCCCTACCCTGGGGGTCTTCAAGAGGAGGTTGGATATGCATCTAGCTGGGGTCATCTAGACCCAGCACTCTTTCCTGCCTATGCAGGGGGTCGGACTCGATGATCTATTGAGGTCCCTTCCGACCCTAACATCTATGAATCTCTGAAATCTATGAAAAGGACTATGAGATCCCTTGCCGCTTCCATGCTGCCAAGCAGGTCATTTTCTAGGCAGTAGGTATGCTGGACATTTTTGCTCCCTAGGTGCAGCACTTTGCATTTCTCCTTGTTAAATCACATTCTATTGTTTTCTGCCCATTTGTCCAAACTGCCCAGGTCTGCTTATAGTTGTTTCCTGCCCTCTGGTGCGTCCACTTCTCCCCACAGTTTTGTATCATCCACAAACTTGGACAGAGTACACTTCACTCCCTCGTCCAAGTCACTGATGAAGACATTGAAGAGTATCGGTCCAAACACCGAGTCCTGTGGGACTTCACTGCCCATGTCCTTCCAGGTCGATACTGACCCTTCCACCACCACTCTCTGGGTATGACCCTCTAGCCAATTGCCACCCACTGGACTGTGTAGTCATCCAAGTCACAGCCTCTTAACTTGTTCACCATTATGGGGTGGGATACCATATTGAAGGCTTTCCTGAAGTCTAAGTAAACAAGATCTACCCCTACTCCTGCATCCAGGTGTTTTGTAACCTGGTCATAAAAAGAGACTAGATTTGGTTGTGTTTGTCTTCATACCCTTTGTCAATCTATTACAGTGAATGAATTTAATAATATTACTATCCTGCAACACAACATCTGTCTATGTAATATCAGATCCATCACTGGGTGTGACATTCAGTACAGAAAGAGGGCCATGCTACGTCAGTCAATCACCCCACAGTACAGCCTTTTTAAATCTAAACTTACCCCAGTCCACCTAAGTATACCCCCCCAAGGCCTCAGACATGCTACCACACACCCAGAACTCCAACAAGCCCTACAAGCATTACAGTCCCAATCCAACAAAACCTATACTATCATCCAAACTAATAACCACCAAGCCACCCAGGTACTCACCAAAATTAAAGAAGTCACCCAGCACAGCCACTGGGAAAACCTCCTGGGCTGCCACTGGTATCCTGAACCTTATGATGCACCCCATTGTCATACTGTTAAAGCTAATGATAATTTTAAAATTCCTAACTATGTTCCTGTAAACTTATTGCTACCCTATGTACTGTACATGCTAAAATAGATGAGGCTAAAGCATTAGGCTGAATAGTATAGTGACTTCACCCTGATGACTGATGTCAAGGGGGGGTATAATGTAGCAAGAAATATTTTTTTGCCTGACCCCCTCCAATGTGAAGCCCCTCCATATAGCAAAAAGCCCCTTTTGCAGTATTTGCCCCATTTTGGGGATGCTTTTTCTTTTCTACCTTTTCTTCCTTCCTCCATCTTCTCCTTTTATTAGATTATTATTATTTTTATAGACTATAAAATAAAACTTGTAATAAAATTATAGCTTGAAGATGCTTTTATGGGTATAAAATAGTATTCTGCATCAGTATGTCATCCCCCCATTGTATATGGTCTATTTGTTGTATCTGCCATGGCATTTCACCCTTTTATGTTTTATATTCTATGGTTTTTAACTTTGTAAAAAATGTACTGTACATTTAAAAGTAAGTTGTACCATTTAACAATGTTAGCAAGGGTGGGAATCAAACTGCAGCTTCTCTGTATGAAGCAGGTCCATGAATGAATCTTGGTTGACTGCATAACACAGTAGCTAGATAGGATAACAAGCTAATTTGTGGCAATTAACACCTACAAAGCCACAGACTAAGGAGAAGGAAGGACCAATACAGAGCCAGGAACTCCCTGAAACTTCACTGTTAAAGGTACAGAAGCCCCAGTTTGAACTAATCACAGCATGAATTAATCAAACTTTATCAATGGACTCCCAAGACTGCACGTACCTGTGGACATGACCCCTGGAGTTGACAGCTGCCATCCAGCAACCACCAAGGGGGATGTCCCATGAGGTCAATGACCCCTCGATTCGTTAAGCCCCAAAATTGGGGAGTCACCAAAGTCTGCCAGAGAGGGATAAAAGCCAGCAAAGAATGAGTTATTTTTGCTAAAAATACACACACACACACTCTATAAAAATAAAAATGTAAAAATAAAGGTTTGGGGTTTTTTTCAGTATCCACTATTGTGTGACTGGATTCATCCCCAGTGAGTTCCTCCCACAAAAGTTTTCTGTGAGGAGGGAGGAAAAAGGAAGAAGAGGAAGAGGAGGGGGACTTCATGCACAGTTAAAAAAAAAAAAAAAGAGAGACTTTTTCCACTTCCCCCACACAGAGACACACTCACATGCACACGTGTGCATGAAGTTGGTGGAACATATTACCTAAATATCACCCATGATGCTGCATACCCTGGGTGTTGTGTCTGGGAGGCAGCAACCTGCTGCCCTTGGACTCATAGCTCTGGAATGGAATGTGCTAAGGTTCAGGTTGTAATATTGAAGGAAGTCATGTAACCATTCACTACCTCCCTTCCAAAGTTTCAAAATACTTGCAGAAAACTTACCATTATGCTGCTACTGCCACTTCCGCTGCCTTCAGGAGCCATGGCCACTGCATTAGCAGAAAGTGGGGGGTGCAGATCTTGCAGCAGATGGAGGGTACCAGAGGGGCTGGAGGACAGGAGGGTACACAGGTGGGAGGAGAGGACATAGACAATAGGTGGTTGGGGAGGCAACAATTAAGAGAGGATCTAAAATTATGCTAGTTCTATTGCTCTCCCCCATTCTTTGAATCTTTTAAATAAAATAAGAATAAAATAAGAATAATTGGTCAGTCCAGTCAACCAAGCAAACACGTCCTGACCTGACTGCAAAGGAGAGAGGGGTGAGGAGTAAAAGAGGGTAAAAAACCAACACACAGCACCACCTACTGGCTACAGGCTAGAATGAAACGGCCCCTTGTGGTGAAGGGGATTAATTACAAGTCTTTGGAGTCTCTGGCTGTTTTCATGAGCAAAATCCACAACTGGAGCAGTGTAACAGGAAAGCGGTGCAATTTAAAACATCTCTGAGTAGTATTAGTTTAAAGTGCTAAATGGACTTCAAAGTGTTGGAAAATCCCAGGTCATGCAAGCACAAATGCAGTTGCATCAATGTAAATGGGAAATTTTGTTTCGTCTAAACACACCCAATGGTGTGCTTAGGGGGTCATCCGCTGCACCTGTCACAGGCCAGCTAGGCACTGTGAGTATATTAATTTAGCTACTTAGCTGTTTGGTTCGGGATTGAGGAGGCAGAGTCGGGAGTAAAACAATGGCAAATTTATTATAGCTTGCACACACACAACAGTTAACAGAAAGATAAATGCAATAAGAAAATAATGCAATATTAAAGAGCTAATAGTAAATAATAACAGATATAACAACAGATAAATAGATCAATCTGTCGCAAGCTAGCTGGGCACTGCGAGGGTATCAGCTACTGCCTGTTTAAAACAGCAAATAGACAGACATGGGTTGGCAACTTATCCATAGTCTCTCAATGCTAGGTGCGTACTAGGTGATTCTAGCGAAAAGAGACGTCTCTGATCGACACTGTCGCTGTCTGCAGGATTACTGGAGAAGGTCTCTTGATCAGGATCTGATCCTCACTCACACTGGGAGTCTGAAGTCTACACTTAGAACATCAGTTTCCATCCTGTTTCCTCCTTCCTGTTGGTCATCGATGTACGTGCTTTTCATACTTAGTTTTATGCTAATCTGCTGGCTTCAGGGCTATTCACAATCTTGTTTTATAGCTATTACCCTATGAAATTAAAAGGTGTTAAAATTATTATAAAAGGTTACTACTCAGACTTGGGTTTATCTAATAAGCAAATTTCAATGCAGCATCTTCAGGTTTGAAATTAACATTGCCCTGCTTAAATCTAATCCCTTTAGAACTCTGTGACTATGCTTTTTTGAGATGTGCTTTCTTGGAATGTGCTGGGTAGGCTAGGTGGTTGAATCTAGTTTTTATCATAATCGAGGCTAAATTCTGAGCAAGAAAGAACTATTAGGTCAGCTAATTTCAGAGCTATAGCTTTGTCTTTGAGGCCTAGTCAGTTCTACAAACAGTTATAAGTTACATTTGCGGGTTACAAAAACACAAGCTTTATATTAGACAAAAGTTCTAAATGCTTCTAAGAAGCAAGTATTTATTGCTTATTAATTTCTTTGGTTCTGGCCATCACAATCTATTCCTTGATTCTTTGGAGCATTTGGTAAGGCTTACAAATATTATTTCTGCCAGGTGGCATATACATGGTTGGCAGAAACAACAACATTTATTTTGGCACAGATATTAGACTTAATTTATAACAACAACATTTAAAGATTATATTGAACAATATTAATCTCATAACTAAACTTATTACTACTACAAATCAAGGAAAAGGAGCACTTTTAGTAAAGGTATACATTTGCACAGTACAGACTACTTCATACTACTTACACAGCGGGAGAATATTAGTAGCACATTTAATAGTTTGCTTTCTTTCTTGAGCTATGAGGGCAAGTTGTTTTCTTCTTCGGGCATCTTTGAACAAACTTTTAATGTGGGCTGCTACTTTATTCTATTCTTTTAGCTGGGGCATGTCTACATCCTTAACCTAGGATTTTGGAAGATGTAGGTTAAGGGTGATGCTTTCTAAATGGATTTTCAGCTACATTAAAATAGCTTCTTGGCTTTGGACATTTAAAATAGCTGATGCTCTTTGAAAATTTTGAGCTTCTGCACAACAGTTGGTGCAGGAGGTCCAAAACTTACTGTTGGAATAGTACAAGCGGCTAGAACTTTCTCAACAAACTCGTTGAGCTAGGGTAACATAGGGAGTTGCTGGTAGGGGTGTTACACAAACTATGTTGGGGGGACTATTGGGCCACCCCCTCTATAAAGTTTCTAAGCTTATTAAAATGCTATTTACAGATTACACTGGAGATTGAGCTAAATACCTGGGGCTTTCTGGGGTTATAATTTTCTAAATGGGACAGTGTAAGTCCCAGTTTCACATACATCCTCCTCACAGTCTTGTTGTTAAGAGATGGACAGTGGACCCATGTACCGTTTGCTACCCCATGTAGGACAAAAAAACATTTTGTTTTGCTACACCCCTCCTATCGTGTGCTCTACATGTCTCAGTAAACTAACCGTTGGGTTAAAACTGGGGGTAGTCTATGGCGTTCTAAGCTAGCAGGCTATTCTTTGTTTTTGAGATCTTTCATCACTTGGGAGAAGTGAAAGTTAAGTGAAAGCTGCATTTGTGCACATGCAGTGCTCTAAATTTGATTAGCATCGGCTTGAAAGGCTGCATGCATCAAAAGGTAACTTATTTGTGCTGCTTCTCGGCTAATGGTTGCTACTAATTCATCAGTGTATTCTAGGGCTATGTTATCAATCATACCCCCTTTAGTGAGAAAACTTATGGCTTGTCGTATATCTATGATTCTTTGGGTATTTTTCTGAGATTTATCTATGTTCTAAACTCTTATGGCTGAATTAAGCTCATTTCACACATGGTCTAGGGAATCTCTTTTTTCTTGGGTGACTGGAGGCTGGGCTGCGGGTTGGAAAACAGTTTCATAGATTTCATAGATATTAGGACTGGAGGGGACCTCAGAAGATCATCGAGTCCAGCCCCCTGCCCAAAGGGCAGGAAGTCAGCTGGGGTCATAGGATCCCAGCAAGATAAGCATTCAGTTTCGTCTTGAAGGTGTTCAATGCAGGCGCTTGAACCACCTCCGGTGGCAGGCTGTTCCAGACCTTGGGGGCTCGGACAGTAAAGAAATTCTTCCTTTTGTCCAGCCTGAAACGATCTTGTAGTAGTTTATGACCATTCGACCTCGTCATCCCTTGGGGCGCTCTGGTGAACAAACGTTCCCCCAGATACTGGTGGT
Source organism: Alligator mississippiensis (assembly GCF_030867095.1). NCBI lineage: Eukaryota > Metazoa > Chordata > Crocodylia > Alligatoridae > Alligator > Alligator mississippiensis. The sequence continues at coordinate 33,561,529 of NC_081835.1, read as the reverse complement.
CACCCCTGATAAACTTGTAGGTGGCCATCAGATCACCCCTGAGCCTGTGCTTTTCCAGGCTAAAGAGCCCCAGGGCTCTCAGCCTGTCATTGTAGGGTCTGCTTCCCTGACCTCTGATCATGCATGTGGCTCTTCTCTGGACTCTCTCAAGCTTCTCCACATCCTTTTTGAATTGTGGAGCCCAAAACTGGATGCAGTACTCCAGCTGCGGCCTCACTAAGGCCGAGTACAAGGGGAGAATGACGTCCCGGGATTTGCTTGAGAAGCATCTACGGATGCAAGCCAGCATTTTGGTCACTTTACTAGCCGCAGCATTGCAGTGCTGGCTCATGTTCATCTTGTGGTCAATGATGACCCCCAAGTCTCTTTCTTCCATAGTGCTAACCAACATAGCACTGCCGAGCCTATAAGGATGCTGCGGGTTTTTTTTCCCAAGGTGGAGAACCTTGCATTTATCGGCGTTGAACACCATCAGATTCTCGTCCGCCCACTTGCTGAGCCTGTCTGGGTCAGCCTGGATCACCTGCCTGTCTTCTGGTATGGATGCTTTGCCCCAAAGGTTGGTGTCATCGGTGAACTTGGCCAGTCCGCTTCTGACTCCAGTGTCCACATCATTAATGAAGATGTTGAACAGTATGGGTCCAAGGACAGAGCCTTGGGGGACCCCACTGGTCACAGGACACTATGATGAGTGACTTCCATCAATTACTACCCTCTGGGTCTGACCACGGAGCCAATTTTCCAGCCAGTGGATCGTGGAGGACCCAAGGCGACAATTGGCCAGTTTCTCCAAGAGACGATCATGAGACACCAGATCGAAGGCTTTTTTGAAGTCAAGATATATGACATCAATCTCATCTCCCTTGTCCAGGTGATAGGTCACCTGGTCGTAGAAGGAAATGAGATTGGTCAAGCAAGACCTACTCGCAACAAACCCGTGCTGGCTATCCCTTAAGATGTTGACGTTGGTCAGGCTCGTGGTCGCTGTCACCCAGTTGGCTAGGCTCAGCACAGCATATTTTCTGCCAACCGAGCACCGGCAGAGCAATTAGGAAATGCTGTTCTGACAAACCATTGCTTTGGGTTAAATGTGATACGGGTATTGAACAAGGAGGCATTAAGGAGAACTGGAGCTCTAGTCTGGGACCTCCACCATGGGGTGACATTAGACAAGCAAGGTAGCGGATACACTTGTGCTGGATCTTTTCCGATTAGCAGCATGCATCTCTGCTTAATGCAAAAAATGGACAGAGGTTGTCTCGTTTGGGTGCTTAACTATTTCTCTTCTTGTTTCTGGGATTGGTAAACTTCTTAACGGGATTGGTTTATGCACTGGAGTGAATCTCCATCTGCGTACTTGAACACACACTGTCCAGGTACGACTATGGCATGGGTATCTTGCAAAAATGATTCTGGCACAGTGCCCCCCATGGGTTCGGCTAGATTTTTGGGGGGGTTGACTAGAGCTGTGCTCTGCAGATTTTCCCAGACTGTTTGGTGATATGTGGCTATGGTATATTCAATTCTGTGAGCATTCCCCCCTTCATTCATATGGCAGAACTACAAAATACCTGGAACATGGGATGTGTTGGCTTCTTATTCTGTGGACTACTACTTGACAGCATAAGAGCTGTTTTTAAACTACTATAGTACTTTGCTGTACTTGAAGGACCAGTGTATTTGGTGAGCTGTACACTATTGTGCTAAAGTATCATCGGGCAGGGGAACCACTGGAGCAATTGTTTCTCATGGAGGTGGTGTCGGGGGTTTTGGTCACTTCTTTGGGCTCTGGGTGGTTGTAGAACTTTGAGCTGCAGTCAGGGTTGCGGCAGTGGTTACGTTGGAACCCAGGGTGGGCAGTGTACCTGCAGGTAGAATATAACAGCACTAGGGCTATTGGAAGAAACTACAACAATCTTTCTCTGTTCTACACTCATTTTTCTGGATTCTGGCATATGGGAGGGAACTAAGTAACTACTCTGTCTCACAGTAACATTGACAGGTTCTTCTTTGCTAGTCTACAATCTATCACTGACAACTTAGAGGCTAGTTTCACACTTCTTTGATTGCAGCTGGGTGTTCCCAGTATCCCAGTGAATCTGAGGTTTTGACAGTGGGTGCGATCTGGGGTGCAGGAGCATGGGAATGCTCTACATTAGTTAAACAACAGTAAACGACTAGCAGTCCCGTCATGATGGCATTTGATTCTTTCATTGCTGGATGAGGGTGGCAGCATTGCTCTGGAGCAGGATGATGACTCCAGAGCGGCCCAAACCTGCTACGGCTGTGCCCGTGTGTGTTCCTGAAGACTCAATCTTCAGGAACAAGGAAAAATGAAGTCTGGCTCCCATTAGAGGGATCTGACCTTGACACTCACTATGAGTTATGTGATATGTCCCATACTATTAGCACTCCTTCTCATTTGTCCTCCTGCAGATATCAAACTACTACCTGGTCTCTCACTTGGAGTTTCTTTTAACTACTCTTTGGCTGTTTTTCCGCCGGCTTGCGGGGTTCATTTTGACTAAAGGTTTGCTGCATGGGGCTTCCTCCGGCGTGGGGCTGATTGTTGGCTCACTTGACTGAGTGATTTAGGTGCAGGTCTTAGTCTTTGAGGGCCAAACCAGAGGATATTTGCAGGTGCACTTTAAGATACCATTGGCTCATTCTACTCAGGTGATAGGGAATGTGATAGGTCCACAGCACATGATGTTTGTGGCCCACTCATAGATAAGATGGTTGTGAAAATGTGAACTGTTGTCACTTTGCAGCTCTATGGGAGGTGGGTAGATGGCTAACAAGTTTTCTAATACTGCACGGGTATCCTGAGCAGTGGCCTTGGCAGAGGCCCAGGCAAACATCATTCTGGTGACTGCTTTCACTGCTACAAACACACACTGTTGCTTTCTGGGCGTGCGGGGAAGCGGGCTTATAAAGTCACATTGCTAAACTTGCTATATTACTTTTCTATCGTGCAGTGACAAAGGGGTATTCAAGGCAGGGGTTAGCCATGCTTTGACTTTCTGGCAGGTGATGCAGGAGTTGACTAATTCTTGTGCTTCCCTTTTAGTTAGGTGAATGCCCCAGGTGGCTGCTAGGCAAGCAGTGCCATCATGGCCAGGGTGCCTATGCTGCCGATGCAGCTATTCTGTGGCTAGCACTCCAGGGGCCAGGGTGTGCACCCACCCCTGGGGTAGGACTTTGTAGGTGTACTGCTGTCCCAGCTATGTGAAGGCAAACAAAGGCTAGTGATTTTCATGGATGGGGATAGCAAAGAACATGTCTTTAATGTCTACAGATTTTATCTAATGAGGGCTATAGCACTTAATGCTTTCCGTCAGCGCAGGCATGGACTGGGCCGCGGCTGTCAGACAGTCGGTGTTGCCTCTCAAAGCTTTAAAATTAACAGTCAATTGCTAATCCCCATTTGGTTTACATACTGGCTACACTGGGTTGTTGTATGGGGAATGAGTTCAAATGATGGTTCTATCTTCTAGCTGCTGGTTGATTATGTTTTGAATGGGTTGTGTTGCTTCAGGAAGTGTGCAGTATTGAGGTTGATGTACCTCCTTCATGGCTGGCAGGGCGAGTGGGGCATGGAACATTGGGTTACTGCCATCACCATGTCTTCCTGCTCACTCTCCTGGGCCATGGCACATCTAAACTGCCAGGTTTCCTGCTTAAAGATAAACTGCTGCTCTTGCAACACATTTAGTCTCAGTAGGTTCGGCCCTCCCCAGACTATGACAGTGGCTGCTGTTACTACGGAACTATTAGGCAAGGGGAACGTGGGTCAGATCAGATGTCCTGGTTGTTTCGTGCTTCCCACTCCTACTACCTGGTAGGGGGTTCCCCGTGCCCCTTTCTATTCTGCACAGTCTAAAACACATAGCTGGGCACTAGTGTTTAGTAGCATGTTAATTGACTTTTCACTTTTACTTAATTGAATCTGTACAGGTATTTGAATTATGGGGTTAATATTAACCTTAGATACTGGTCTCCAGCTTGCTACTGCCTCCATTGTGGCCCCTTTCTTTGGGGGTTGGGCTGGCTGGACTCCCTAGGCCATGTGACTAGGCAGGGTAAAGGCTGACAGCCCTGCATGTGCCTGGGAAAATGTTGACAGTTTTGCCCTCAGGGCAGAGAATCTCTCCGGTGACACTGTTGGTGGTGCAGAAGGCTCCATTTTTGGGTTTGCCCTCTTGGTACAGTGTTTAGCCTACAGCCCTTGCAAGACATTGGTGGGCAGTCTATTGATTTACACCTTATTGAGACAGGCAGCTAACAAGTCTTTCTATATTTTTGCTTGCAGAGTCTTGAACTGGCTTTCTCTGGCTTTTCTCAACAATTGGGGGGGGGGGTTCAGGGGGTTTATCTTTTACTGAGGCCACTGCCATGGCCTTGACAGTTTCCGTTGGCTTGGTAAGCCTTGGCTTCTGCAAAATGGGTAAAAGCTGCACTAATTGCTGAATTGCATCTCTTACCAGGTGATTCACTGCCTTTGTCTCTAAGGCCAACAGGGTTGAGGTGTACTTTGTGGGTACTTGTTGGTAAAACCTCTTCTGCAACAGTGTTGTCACTATTTCTGCATGTGGCATGTGAGTCTAAACTGCTGTGCAGCAGACAGCTTCTTGTAAGTTAGCTCATGCCGGTGGGGAAGGGTTAAGCTCTTCTTCGATGTTACCTTAACTCACAGCAGCCTCCTGCATAGCGGCAGAAAACAGAGTAATGTCATGGTCCTGCCTGACTCACTGACCCAACTGGAGTTCTGGGTGAAGAACTAATTGTGCTCCCTCAGTGCGACTCACAGATACTGCCGAGGCTCTCTCTCTATACATTTGAACTAGCCAGTCTATTACTGGCTTTTTTGGCTTTTGAATATTTTTAATCTTCACACGGGTAAAGGAATTCAGCTCTGTTCAGGGATTCTTTCTTTGTGGCTTTGAAAGAGTTATTACCATGGGAAAAACTTGGCTGAGTTTCTCCCTCGGGGTGGGGAAGGCCTGGCTAAGTTCCTCCCTCTGGGCAGGAACATACAGGGGTGTTTCAGCACCAGGCTCATTATCAATCTTATCTCTTTGATCTTCTCAGAGCTCAACTTCTGGTTTATTTCTTACAGACACTTGTGGAAGGATGGTTCCACAGCGTGTGCTAACTGCACTCCCTTCTGGAGGGAAGAGGCAACGCATGCGATCATAATTTTTTCTTCTCTCTGTTCTAAAGTCTCTAAACAGCTCTGTGGAGCTTGCACAGCTTTGCACGCTACACTGTTAGAATCTTTTTCTTCTCTTAATTCCCTCTTAAGCTAGGTTACTTGGTCTTTTAGGAATTGGTTCTCTTGATGGAGCTGAGTGGCTTCCTCTGCTCCCAGTTTTAGGCAGGTTGCCAGCAGCCAGGACAGGCAAACTTTCTTAGGTGTGCCCCTGTACATGGCAGTGAACACAGCCCACTGACAGGGTACTGTGGTGGGATCGCTCTAAGCAGGTCTCAACTTTTCTTTATCACACCCCGGATTCTTAATACTTGTAACTTCTTCTCTTAAAGCAATCAGCGGAGTCCACCCCTCTGCCCCCTCTGCACCATTTTTTCCCTCTGAACTAATCATCCTCAATCCTGTTCATGATGCCAATTTTGTCACAGGCCAGCTAGGCACTGTGAGTATATCAATTTAGCTACTCAGCTGTTTGGCTCGGGATCAAGGAGGCAGAGTTGGGAGTAAAACAATGGAAAATGTATTATAGCTTACACACACACAACAGTTAACAGAAAGATAAATGCAATAAGCAAATAATGCAATATTAAAGAGCTAATAGTAAATAATAACAGATAATAACAACAGATAAATAGATCAATCTGTTGCAAGCCAGTTGGGCACTGTGAGGGTATCAGCTACTGGCTGTTTAAAACAACAAATAGACAGACATGGATTGGCAACCTCAACCCCAAAGACATATGACAAACCGCATTATGTCCCCGTGAGTCAGCACCACATTGACACAATCAGCATTGAAATAAAATCGGATCATAATAGACACAGCTCATTTTGTTTTGGTAAGGTGATTGTTAAGCTCCACCTGCGTCCCCGAAGGACTTTGGTGTTTTAAAATAAGAAAAAGCACAATGGTGGTAGTAAAAAATTATGGGGATCCAGCCTTGTACAGAAATTATTACAAAACTCAAGCTGGGTATGGTCTCCCCGGTTATCAGGGGATGCCGGTGATGTATGGGGCTGGTGTGGGGGGCATATTCCGCAGTCTGTTTAGAAAAAACATCCCTCTTTTGAAAAAGGGCCTGGAGATTATTAAACCCCATGTTAAGAACGCCACTCAAAACATAGGCCAAGATGTGATTGGCCATGTCTCCCAAGCTGTTCTGGATAAGGTGGGTCGGTCAACAAATCAGGGTGGGTCTGGTCTTGTGTATATTAAAAAAAAGGAGCCTTAAAAGAAAGAGAGCTGTGTCACGTCCCCTGTGTATAGGCCCGCCCCAACCCCTTAAAAGAAAGAAGCTAAGGCACCAGGTCAGACAGAAAGGAAAGACCAAGAAGCAGCTGTCTGGGAGGAAGAAAGGGCGCTCTCCTGGAAGAAAAAGAAATATATTTTAACTGCCACGGCTTTTGTTCATGTCAGATACGAAGAGTGTACCAAATCTGAGCTGGATTTGTCTCAAATAGCCCCCACACAGACCAGCACTGAGAAAAGTCTGTACATTGAGACCCCCCCCGCCCCACTCTCAGCTGTTACAGAGTCTGCCCCCCTTGAATTTTTCATTGCTGGGAATGGCAAAGATTATATGGATTTGAACAACATGTTGCAAGATTGTAAAAGGTGATGGAACCGATCTTGATAGAGAGGTGAGGGGGGTACTCATCTGTCCCCCTCCAGTAGGGCAGGGTCCCCCAAATCCCGGGCAGGGCCCCTTTTTGCCCAAAGAGCAGCTTCCTCGACGGCAGGCCCACTGTGCATGCGCGCAGCTTAAAAGGGCCTGCCAACAGGGAAAAAGCCCCAGTTAGGCTCGGAAGCGGTGAGAGACATGCGGGTGAAAGCCCGCTGCGCCCCCGCTCCCCCGAAGCCCCCCAGAAACCCCCAGCAGCCGCGGAGCCCCCTGCTGACCCTCAGCACAGCCGGAGGTAAGCGGGGCCTGTGGAGAGAGGGGGCTAACCCCTTAGTGAGTGGGAGGAGGTGGCTGAGTGGAGCTGGGCCGGGTCAAGCCCCGCTCAGGCCCCTACTTCGCCCAGCCCCCCAGGGAGCCACGCAACCGGAGCCGCGCGAACAGGCTGTGCAAACAGGCACGCTTCTCTGCTGGTATGTGAGTTAGCGCAGAGTTTGCATGGGAGGGCACACAGGAGGGCCCAGGACCCTGCCAGTGCACCCCCCAGGATAGACAGTCCCAGCCGTAGTCAGCCTCCCAGAGGCATGCCACGGATGGGCATGCGCCGCACCCCTCGGATCCCCTCGGGCTTCACGGCCCCCACCTCTGGCACCTCAGAGACTGCCACCCAGACGGAGCCCCTGGTTCCGGGCTCCACGCAGATGGAGCCCCTGGCTCTTGACTGCGGGGGCTGCCGTTCCCTTTTTCAGGCTCTGAGGCCTGGGAGCATGGTTACCTCCCCTTGTGGGGTCTGCTCCATTTTGGGGTCTCTGGCGCGCCAGCTGGAGGAGCTCCAGGCCACAGTCCAGAGACTGCGTGTCATCAGGGACTACAAGCAGGAGATAGACTCCTACTGCCAGGCCCTTCTCCCCCGGGAGGTGGAGGGTAGACCACAGTCTCCCTCCAGGCCAAAGGAGGACTCCGGGACCTCCCGCTCTGTCCAGCCGGGGGCATGGACCAAGGTGGTCAAGGGCCCTAAGGCCTGCCGCACCAAGGCCCCTGCCCCGCCAGAGCTGAGCAACAGAAGCCTCCACCAGAGCCTGCTGAGTTGCCGGCTCCCACAGGCAACATGGGCCCAACTGCAGCTACTGCCCCTGCTCTCCCCAAGACAAAATGTAAGGTGTTTGTTGTGGGAGACTCCCTCCTGAGGGGGACTGAGGGGCCAATCTGCCACCCCGACCCCTTAGCCCGGGAAGTCTGCTGCTTCCCGGGGGCCCGCATCCGGGACATTGAGGAGAGGATCCCAAAGCTCCTCAAACCCACAGACCACTATCCCATGCTCCTTATTCATGTGGGCACCAATGACACGGCTCGGAGCGCTCCCAGCCGGGTCATGAGGCGCTACAGAGATTTGGGAGTGGGGCTAAAGGGTCACAGGTGGTGTTCTCGTCGATCCTCCCAGTCTCAGGCTATGGGCTGAGGAGGGAGAGGAGGATCCACGTGGTCAACCAAAGACTGCAGCACTGGTGTCGTCGGGAAGACTTTGGCTTTCATGACCACAGCCCGCTCTTTGGTGAGAGAGGCAGTGAGCTGCTGGGAAGAGATGGCCTCCACCTCTCTCCCCTAGGGAGGAGGCTCTTCTCAGCCAGACTGGCTGACCTGCTCCACCAGGCTTTAAACTAAGCCCACTGGGGGATGGGGGGACTACCGCCACTGCTGGCCCGCTGAGCAATCCTTGCAAAGCCAGCAGGTCATGGCACTTAAGGGAGCCCACCCCTGCCCCAGCCCTGGTAAAATCTGTGGGCAAGGAAGGAGCCCCCTTGGGGACACTTGCTTTCCTATACACAAATGTCAGGAGCTTGGGGAATAAGCAGGAGGAGCTCATCCTCCTGCTCAATGCAAACAATTATGATGTCATAGGGATGACGGAGACCTGGTGGGACTCCACCCATGACTGGACCACGGGGATAGATGGCTATACCCTGTACAGGAGGGATTGTGTAGATAAAAGGGGCAGGGGTGTACCTCTCTATGTTAAGGAAAGCTACACATCCCTGCAAGCCGATATTGGCAACCAGGGTAGACGACTGGAGACCCTCTGGGTTAAAATCCGTGGGGAACACGGCACAGGGGACACAATGGTGGGAGTCTACTACAGACCTCCCACCCAAAGTCCTGAGCTTGACCAGGAGTTTGCCTGGGAACTGGCTGAAGCAGCATGCTCCAGGACCATGGTTGTCATAGGTGACTTCAATTACCCGGACATCTTGTGGGAGGATCGCTCAGCAAAGTCTGAGCAGTTGCACAGCTTCCTCTCATGTGGATGACCTCTACCTGACTCAAGAAGTCTATGGGCCAATGAGAGGCAAAGCACTGCTCAACCTGGTACTGGCTACTGGGGATGACCTAGTCAGTGATCTAGTGATCGATGGGAAGCTGGGTAACAGCGACCATGAGCTGATCACCTTCACCATCCGCCGAAAAGCTGGCAAGTCAGTCAGAAACACGGAAGTCCTTGACTTTGAAAGCTGACTTTGACAAGCTCAGGAGGCTTGTCAGTGAGGCCCTAAGGGACCGTGACCACAGGGAGAGGGGGGTTCAAGAAGAGTGGTTGCTTCTCAAGGGAGCAATCCTCAATGCACAAACTAAGTCTATTCCATCTCAGAGGAAAGGCAGCAAGAGGGCACAGCAGCCCCCTGGCTCTCCAGGGACCTAGCAGATCTCCTGAGGCTAAAAAGAAAGGCCTACAAAGGATGGAGGATGGGAGTCACCTCCAAGGAGGATTATTCTGCACTGGTCCGGTCCTGTAGGGAGCATACCAGGAAAGCCAAAGCTGCAACTGAACTCCAACTAGCTTTGAGCTTCAAGGACAATAAAAAGTCCTTTTTCAGATATGTGGGGAGCTGGAGGAAAAGCAGGGGCAACATTGGACCCCTGCTGAACCAGATGGGGCAACTGACAACTGACGCCCAGGAAAAAGCCAAACTATTAAATAGGTACTTTGTGTCGGTCTTTCATCAGTCCCATGGGATGCCCATGCCCACTATGGGACAGGGAAGTCTGGGTGAAGGTGATCCTCTGCCCTCCATTAATGCTGACTTCGTGAAGGAACATCTTGAGAAGCTGGATACCTTCAAGTCAGCCAACCCTGACAATCTTCACCCCAGGGTACTCAAGGAGCTGGCAAGCATCATTGCCCAGCCTCTAGTATGGATCTTTGAAAACTCTTGGCACTCTGGTGTAGTGCCCAAAGACTGGAAGAAGGCCAATGTGGTGCCTATCTTCAAGAAAGGGAGGAAAGTGGATCCGGCTAACTATGGGCCCATTAGCCTGACTCCTATCCCGGGGAAGATCTTAGAAAAGTTTATTAAAGAGGCCATCCCTAATGGACTGGCCGATGCCAACATCTTAAGGGATAGCCAGCACAGGTTTGTTGTGGGTAGGTCTTGCTTGACCAATCTCATTTCCTTCTACGACCAGGTGACCTATCACTTGGACAAGGGAGAAGAGATTGATGTCACATATCTTGACTTCAAAAAAGCCTTCGATCTGGTATCCCATGATCACCTCTTGGAAAAACTGGCCAATTGTCGCCTTGGGTCCTCTATGATCCACTGGCTGGAAAATTGGCTCCGTGGTCAGACCCAGAGGGTAGTAATTGATGGAAGTCACTCATCATGGTGTCCTGTGACCAGTGGGGTCCCCCAAGGCTTTGTCCTTGGACCCATACTGTTCAACATCTTCATTAATGATGTGGACACTGGAGTCAGAAGCGGACTGGCCAAGTTCGCCGATGACATCAACCTTTGGGGCAAAGCATCCATACCAGAAGACAGGCAGGTGATCCAGGCTGACCCGGACAGGCTCAGCAAGTGGGCGGATGAGAATCTGATGGTGTTCAACGCCGATAAATGCAAGGTTCTCCACCTTGGGAAGAAAAACCCGCAGCATCCTTATAGGCTCGGCAGTGCTATGTTGGCTAGCACTATGGAAGAAAGAGACTTGGGGGTCATCATTGACCACAAGATGAACATGAGCCTGCAATGCGATGCTGCGGCTAGTAAAGCGACCAAAACACTGGCTTGCATCCATAGATGCTTCTCAAGCAAATCCCGGGACGTCATTCTCCCCTTGTACTCGGCCTTAGTGAGGCCGCAGCTGGAGTACTGCATCCAGTTTTGGGCTCCACAATTCAAAAAGGATGTGGAGAAGCTTGAGAGAGTCCAGAGAAGAGCCACGTGCATGATCAGAGGTCAGGGAAGCAGACCCTACGATGACAGGCTGAGAGCCCTGGGGCTCTTTAGCCTGGAAAAGCACAGGCTCAGGGGTGATCTGATGGCCACCTACAAGTTTATCAGGGGTGACCATTAGTATCTGGGGGAACGTTTGTTCACCAGAGCACCCCAAGGGATGATGACTAGGTCGAATGGTCATAAACTACTTCAAGACCATTTCAGGCTGGACATAAGGAAGAATTTCTTTACTGTCCGAGCCCCCAAGGTCTGGAACAGCCTGCCACCGGAGGTGGTTCAAGCGCCTACATTGAACACCTTCAAGATGAAACTGGATGCTTATCTTGCTTGGATCCTATGACCCCAGCTGACTTCCTGCCCTTTGGGCAGGGGGCTGGACTTGAAGATCTTCCGAGGTCCCTTCCAGCCCTAATGTCTATGAAATCTATGAAATTGATGATGGGGCTGCAGTAGGGCTAGTGAATTACCCCTTAGCCTCTATTTTCATCCAGCTGGATGTCACTCTGGAAGATCGTCTCATAAGCAAAAACAACAACTCTTACCCTTACAGAGCCTTCATTGAATCGGTGCTCAACTACAGTGATGACACACTCGCCATTCTGTTTTCAGCTGTCTGTTTTACAAAGACACCCCCGGACAACATGAAGCGGTCACCCTAGATGGTGATAAGCACGGGTTTAGGAGACAGGCAAGCCTGACTGCTTGGAGCAGAAAGACAGAACTGCTAGGTCACCTCCACAGTGATTTGTTTTTTCAAGAGAAACTTTTGTTGAAGGGCGTGAATGTGAAAATTAAACTGACTCGCAGTAAAGATGCCTTCTGTTTGACGGGCGCCCCAGCAGTTGGACAGCATAAACTACAAATCAAGTATGCCTCACTTTTTGTGAAGAAAGTGAAGGTGGCTCTGGGTGTCCGGTTGGGTCATGCAGAGGCCTTGCTTACAGCCAATGCTGAATACCCCATAGACTGCACAGGTCTGAAAGTGTTTAGCATCCCTGCTGGCAGTCGGGTCAGTAATGAGGAGAATCTGTTTCTGGGACAGTTGCCGAAGCTCATTGTTATCAGTTTTGTGGATAACGACGCCTTTAGCGGGAACTATTCTAAGAACCCCTTCAACTTTAAACATTACAATATTAATTTTGTTGCCCTGTATGTTGAACAAATCCCTGCAAAACCACTACAACCTGATTTTGAGAATGGTAACTGTGTGAGAGAATATATGCAGCTGGTACAGACTCCTGGTAGGCATATAAAAGACTGTTCCCTATTGATCAACCGTGAGGAGTTTGCCCGGGAGTACACCTTGTTTGCCTTTGACCTGTCTCCTGACCAGGAATGTGCTGACCATTATTCCTTGACTAAAACTGGAAACCTGAGAGCAGAAATACGCTTTGCACGGGCTTTGCCCATCACTGTCAACATGATCATGTATTGGGTCTTTGACAATGTTATAGAGATAAACCAGAGGAGAAATGTGCTGTTTGACTACATGTGAAGATGGACAGCGAACAGCTCTCCAGAGTTTTATCTGCAGACCCTTACACCAAAAAGACTTTTTTACATGTGTTCCCCTGTGACTGGCTCCCTAAGGCTCGGCTGTCTCAAAGACCCCTGAGCCTGGTGGTCAATACGCACCCGCATAACCAACCTGAGAACACTGGCTGGCTGCTTACCTGGCGGATAGAAACCACAGGGAGTTTTTTGATTTGTATGGTCACCCCTCAAGCAGCACTCTGTTTCCTCAAAGTATTATGTTCTTTTTAAAGAAAAATGTTACCAGCAATGCTTTCCAGATGAAACAATTACAAGACCCCACGTCTTTTGCCTGTGGATACCACTGTGTGTTTTTCCTGCACCACTGGAACAAGGGATTGTCATTTGAACACATTTTAAAATTGTATTCTGATGATTTGGTGCAAAATGACTGCATGGTGATGCAGTTTGTAAATAGTAAATACAGGTCTTTCCATGTGTCCGGACCTGCCCAAAACCTGTTTCAACATACCCAGACATGAGTCTCTTGCAGTGACTTCTACAAAAATGTTATTTAAATAAAGAATGCCCCCCCCCCCCCCACACACACACACACCTCTGGTGGTTTTTTTAAAAAAAAGAAAAAATGTGTATGTACTTTTCTTTTACACCATATCACATTAAAAAACACATTGTAAACAAAATATGGAAGCAGTGTAGAATAGTTTATTGCCAGTGTACAACTTTACATGCTAATCCACTTGCTTTTAGAGACAACCTTTTGCTTCTTTGGTGATGGTGTTTCTTGGCCTGCAGCAGAGGTTTTCAGGTGTTCCAAATGAGCCCGATATGCGGTATTGCCCATAAGAGAAGATGATACGTTCAGCTCTGCCAGGGCTTTCATAAAGATGTCCCAGCCTTTAGGCAGCTGTTCACTAGAACCGACGTGAGTCTGGAGGGCCCCCCGGACTAAGTAAAACATGTTAAAACCCTTGATGAGCGTTCCTTTGTATACAAACCCCCTTGATCATCCCAAGAAGAAATATGTTTGTGCTGACTCAGTTTGCTGAGCAACACTTTAGCATTTGTCCTGTATCGGATAGGCACTTTATCCAACAGTTCCTGAACAGTGGGGTCAGGATTTGTTGGTGTATCCAGGGATTTTGCCATTTCTAAGGGCTTCTGTTCTGGCATAAACAGGGTTAATTTCCCTTTATCCAGGTCACCTTGTTTCACGTGCACTGAGTATTTTTGAAGCACAGCGGCATACCGCTTAGCTTTATCCTATTCTGCTAAACCTGGCCTTCGGAGAATGTCCCTCATTTCAGCATCCAATAAACGGGTTGCCTCAGTTCTGATATTTTCCCGAGGTAGTGGAGGAGTCCTTAATTGCTCCAGCTGGACCTGGGCACCAGGTACATTTTTTCCGCATACTCCATCACCGATTAATCAAAAGTCCCATGATCAGAGGGATGGCAAAACTTAACAGGGGGCCGATAAACCCCCCAGACTGTTTCACCAGCTGTTTCTTTTTTTTGAGAGAGAGTCTTTTGTTACTTAGGTTTTTTATGATTCTGCATCTCTTTTTCAGTATACACAGATTTGGTGGGGTGTCAAAGGGATGTTTCCTTTTAGGGTGTTCAGAGCAATTTCTGAAATGGCAGCTACTAAATCCTCAGAGGCCGAGCAAAGTATAGCTTTCCTCTGTTGGGGGGAGGATTGAACAAGCAGTTTTAAGACAGCCAAATTTCTCTTCACACAGTTAGACATGTTCCCTTCTGCAGGCTTAGAAGCTAAAAAAGACCCTGCTGCTACATCATATATTTTATTTCCACCTACTGCTTTTTTCAAAGTGTAAACCACTGGGTGGTCAAGAGGGAAAAGCCCGGTTCTTAATGTAAAAGCCTCAGCGGTAGAAGTGTTTAAGTCTATCACCAGATACCCGTAAGGTTTTTTAGTGGCATCCTCAAAAGCTTCTAGAAAGAACTGGGTCTTGCCCGGGTACATCTGTCTTGCCAGAGATACCATCTACAGTTTATCCCTGGGGGTTTTAAACAGAACTATGTATTTTGTGTTGAGGGTGATGATGCGGCTCCTTTTCCCTTGGCAGAAAACATTCTGAACTATATACATGATGCTAAGGTTCCTGTGATGTACATACTTGGTAAAGGCTTTCTCAATTTCACCCCTCTCACAAGCAGAGTACATCAAGTCATCCACCACAACCATATTTACTTTATTCTGGGGAAACAAGCAGTCATCATTAAAACTCAGCGGCACCCCCCCCCCCCCCAAATTTAATAAAAGGGTATTTACAAAGTAATTCTTTATACAAAGGTTGCCAACAGCTATAACACCACATGATATTCTCAGGCATAGGAGACAAGAAACTATCAGCAGTATCTAACAGGTTTTTTATAAAGTAACTTTTGCCACAGTTGCTAGGCCCTGCAAGAATCACAGAAAAGGGATGCTTCCAACGCATATCCATATTCAAAAACCATGGGGGTGGGACTTGAAGTTTTCTGTGGGGACCCTTTTATCATAAACAACTTTCTGTGTTTTCTTAATAGTCTTGGTTTGATCGTCTTGTGTTGTTTATTCCTGACAATTGAGTTCAGTTTTACTGCAATGGTTTTAGGGATGTCCCTGGCAGGGTTTGCCCCATAGTCAAGAACCAGGTCTTTCAAGCTCTCAAAATTGACTTTTTCACAGTTGGCCATGTTCAGGGTAATCCCCTTGACTTTTAAGCAGACCTTTCCTCCTGACAGCTTATACCCGTAGGTTTGGGGGCCTGCTGACACAAACTCTGTGATATGCTCATCTGGCGGGATCTCGCTTGTGAGATTGCCTACATAATCGCCAAGTGGGGGTTCTGGTCTCCCTCATGGCTCATGAAAATCACAGAGTCTGTATCATGGTATAGACACCAGTCTTGCAGGCTGTCTAACAACTCATACAGCTCTAAATGTGCATATGCTGTAGTGAAGCATGCTATGAAGATGTTAGTGTTGCCTGACAATGTGTAATGCTTTTTGGCATGCTTCCAAAACACGCAGGCCGTCTCTTCATCGATGAAGTCACAGGAGGAAATGTCATAGGCGGGGGAGAAGAGATAGCCAAAGAGAACTTCGGGGTGTCTCACAATACTGGTGTTTGGGAGATCTGTTCTCTGGCCGAATTTACCCCACAAAGAATTTAGAAATAATTTTGCAATTTGCCATTTTGCAGGGTTTGGTTTAATACGCTCAGGTCGCAAAGTCACACCTTCTTTTTGCAAGAAATTGGCCACGTATTGTTCTTGCTTTTCTTTGTCAGTAAACCAGGTGGGATACCCCGAGGCTTCATGTTTCTGTCAGAGGTGGAGGGCTATGTATTTTTCAAAAAGTGTCTTACTCATCTCTGGAAAATGCCAGACCTCATAGATTTTTGTTACTTTGTACCCCTTTGTGATACCTTTGTTCAATTCAGGTGTTCACCAAGTGCCCAGGAGGGTCCTTTTCTCGTCCGTATGAGTACATTTTGACTGGTTTGTTTCTGCACAGGTGCAGCACAGTGGGAACAGGAGTTTCCCATTCACCCTGACAGGTAACACCGGGAAAAAGAGCCCATGTGGCAGGTACAATTTCACCTTGGCCAACCCAAAATAGCTCGACAGGGGTCTGAAATTGTCGTGAATGATTTTGTGGTGCCCTATAGGGTATTCCTTTGTTTTGTTGATGAAGGGGTAGAGACTGGTAAAATCATAATAGTGAATTTGCTCACCTGGGTTAGCTTTGTAATATAACCAGACAGCATTAGTCCTCCCCCCAAAGAGAGCATCTCTAGGTGTCAAAGGTGTCAACTGGGCTCTGCTTAAGAAATCAGAGAGCTCCCCATCCGATTGTAACAAAATCCTCCACTCATGCTCCCAAATGGTCCTGACGGTAAACCCCACTCTCTTAAGGTAATCAGCCTTGTACTGCATCTGATAATTCAGAAACCCGTAAGTTGTCCCTGTCAAAGGGTGCCACTCATTTTCATTGTAGCAGGTGACACAGCCATGGAAAAAAACAACCATTAAATTCAAAGGCTGTGGGTTTCCCATCAATGATGGCATAGCGATCTAAAAAATAGCTCCCCACCTGAAATTCTCCACCCTGTAAGGAGTGCTGAATTTGAATATTTTCTTTTTCAGAGAGATACATGAGCCACTGGATAGCGGGGGTTGAAAGTCTCTTTCTCTGTCTGTGATAGTCATCTGGGGGAAGTAGTGCGATGGTCTGGTCTTTCAAAAACATAAATCTGTACATGGCCATGCACACAGAAGCCAGCGTGATATACTGGAAAAGGTCTATGCAGAGATTTACATGTTTTAGTTTACCCTCCTTTTTCACCATCTCTACCTGCCAAGTCATTTTCATGATCTTATTCCTACAGAGGCGACAGGCTTCCTTCAAAATTTTTACATCCCCCTGACAATAATAGTCCAGCTCTTTGTGTATATCAAAGGTCTTATCATGGTTGTCCCGGTACCAATCTAAAAATTGCTCTCTCTCACCAAGCATCATGCTTTCAACCCCATAGTACTCTGCTTCAGGGAGAGGCCCCACACAATTCTGATTTTCCAGTGTGTTAAAAAAATGTGGGAAATGACCTTTGCATTCTTCAAAACCCATGGCCTGGTGGAGTTTGCTAAGTTTCGTAGGCAGAAAGTTTAAAGAATCTATGAAATGGATATCCAGGCTGATGACTTCTATGCACATGAGTTTACCTCCATGAGTTTACCTCCCTGGGTGATGAGATTCACGGCCATTTTTTCTTTTAATAGTCGGCTAACAATGAAGTTGCCATCATAGCCCTTGGCATTGTGAGCTATGAATGTGTAGCCCTGATACTTTTTATTGATAAAGACCTTAATAAAGTCTGAGAGGCAATCTTCGCCCTTAAATTCCCAAGTCTGCTCTGTCTCTTGGGTCTTACCCTCCCAGGGGGGTTCTAGAGCTGACTCCATTGCAAAAATGTAATTTGGTACGTGAATCCCAGTCTCCTACATGCATTCAAAACCATAAAAAATGTAACCCTCCCCTATTTCAGGTTTAGTAATCTGGGGCATAAAGCACTGTGCTTGTCTACATCCTTGATCTGCCTGTAGCACTGTTTGCATTGCCTCCCCTTACATTCGTGGTTTTTGTCCATATAAGATTTACATTCATAGCACAACGTTTTAGACAAACAGTCAACCCTTTTCTCAGAAGCCAGAACTCTGTGTCTTTCTAAGCACCCTGAGGACTAACAGACCAGTTTACAGTTAGGTCACCTCTGTGTCTCATCCACATTATCTGCACTGTCTTGGGTCAGACAGAGGCGGCACCAGAACCTGCACGTTTGGCTATGGCTGTACAACGCCTGACAAAGATCAGAATAATTTCTTACCCCAAAAACCTTTTTCACATCCAGAACCCCATAATAATGCTCGTCATGCAACAGATGTTTGGGTACCAGGGCATACTGTGTGTTTTAAAGAAACTCCACCCTGTTTTCTCCTTATGCATAACTATATGGATATTAACCTTTATGAGATCTTCAAACAATGCTACGTCCTTCAACATAACCTGCTTTTGTGCTGACCACCCCAACTTCTTGTGCAGTTGGATTGCACCATGTAGCAGCTCTGCATCTATGGCTCCTCTAAGAGTGGTTAGAGCAAGCAGACTACCAGCAAAACAGAGCTTAGTATCAAAAGTGTTAAGATCAATTAAATACTGTCTCTTTTTGACAATAATTTGGGAATAGGGGATAGAACTTAACACTCTCTGGGCACCACCACCCACACGTCTTACAACTACCACAATCAATCGAAATGTTGAATCAAAGAGTATTTCTTTCTGACTTTGCAAGAGCTTGCTGATCCACTCTAAAAACAGCTCAGTGGACATGTCATTTAAATTAATAGTTGGGGAATATAAACAGTTGAGCATGCCATTTGCTTCAATATGGAGCTGGGCATAATCAGCAGGCGTGAATAAACAGCGGAGATTTTCTACAATTCCATGTATCCCCCTTTTTATCGATTCAAAAGCCACATGTACTGGTACAAGTTTGAGATTCCTAAAACAAAACTCCTCTATATACCTCTGGGCTCCAAACCTAGCTATAGGCCACTCCCGCCTTCTCACCCATACCATTTCTACATGTGGCATGACATCCTCCACAGGCTCAGGAGGGTCTACATTCAAGGAACCCTTTGAGGCATCTTCTAAATCACTTTCACCATTTTCACTGTCTGATTCCACAGACCCGGGGGAAGTGGAGTTTTTTGAGGGGTCCTCTAGAGGGTCTTCTAATTCAGTTTCACCAACACAGTTCTCTGACACCACAGGCTTGGGGGGAGTGGGATTTTTTGAGGGGTCCTCTAGAGGGTCTTCTAATTCATTTTCACCAACACAGCTCTCTGACACCACAGGCTCTGGTGGAGTGGGGTTTTTTAAGGGGCCCTCTAGAAGGTACTCAACATCACATTTATCAGATCTGCTCTCTGGCTTCACAGGCTTGGGGAAGTATGGGGCAATTGTGGGGTTCTCAGTAGGGGCTCTCTTATTTTTTCTCAATATGCGCTTAGCCTTTTCCACCCTCATCTTTAAACAGGCCCTTGCTTTTTGACCCGCAAGCCACTTGTTTTCAGGTTTATCAGGGCCTCCCCTCTTATGATGCATACCACGCCTAGTTTCAGGACCATACAGCCCACCTCGCCTCCGTACAACATGTGCCCTTTTGGTTGCACAATAATCATGGTCTTTCAAGGCTCTATGAGTGCCAGCAACCCCCCAAAGTCTCCTCTTTTCCCTTGAAAAATAATCATGATCCTTCAAGGCACCATGTGTATCAACAGACCCAGAAAGTCTTCTCTTTTCCCGTGAGAAATAATCATGATCCTTCAAGCACATGGGGAGAACCTCCTCAGTTTTCTCTAAAGTGTGTGAGTAATCAGTCTTGTGTTTCTTATTCACAGACCCCAAAACAGCAGCTTTGTAACAGTGAATGCTTGTGTTTACACACATGGCTCTCTCAGGCTTTGGTGGTGCATTTTCCTCTGAGGAACCATGTGGTCTTTTCTTTTTTTTACTGTGTCCTTCTGTTCTGGTTTGGGTGGGGTCTGGTCCATGGGGTTTCTGATCCTCAGGGTGGATGTTTCTGTGGTTTTCAATGAGGGCTGCTAGAGGCCTTCGAACTGGCACGTGTTCCTCTGGTGTTTCTGGAACATTGTCTCTCTCTTGGGCGGTCTTGTGTGAGATCACTTGGGAAATATAACATTGACATCTCAGCATCAACAATCCACTTCCAAGATGAACACACATTCTGTCCCTAACCCTTAACCTGCCTCCTAACCCTAAAACACACACATGCTGACCCGCAGCCCTATCCCCAAAATGCACACAGTTTTAAAAAGCTACAAGGTTGAACACCCATTCTTTAAAAGACCCATAGCAAAATTAATCCCATCACCCCCCAATAACACAGCTAGCCCTAACATACCCACCCCCACAACCCTACCCCATAACGCATACAGTTGTAAAAGCTACAAGGCTGAAACATCCATGGTTTAAAAGGCCCATAGCAAAATTAACCCTACCACCCCGAAAACACTTAAAGAGTTTCAAAAGCTTGATTTCAGAAAAAATGTACTTTTCACTATAGGATAAAGACATGATGGGACACGCTTGCTCTGGTTTTCCATTCATCAAGTAGGGTTTTCTGCTTGGGGTAAACAGTTACAAAATGATGTTTTGACATAAGCCTCATATTAACACACCCCAAATATCTCTACGTATAGAGAGTTAAAAATGGTTACATACATACCACCCTGTCTTGTTCTGTCCGCCCTCTGAAGTTTTTCTGGTGTAAAGTTGGGCTGTTTCTGCTTTAATGAAGACCCCCCCCCCCCAAGAAATAGTAAGTAAAAGATACTATAATGAAGTAAATGAAGCATTAACAAAAAAAGATATATAAAACATATGAGTACATACCTAGATCCTCTCTGGGAACAGTTCCAGAATCCTGAGAAAAGGGGTGTTTTCTGCCCTTCTCAGGGTTATATCCTGATGACTTCTAATTTTAATATGTATGAGGCTTCTGTCATGGATTGGCAGGTCATCATCAAGGACTGCCCAGGATATTGCATACTAGTCTTTAATTCATCCCTGAAGACACCCCCTGTGGTGGAGGACAGCCCTGGTTTTTGCAACTGATAAAATCAAACCCCTTGAATTTTGGGTGCACACACACAGCCAGTCTTTTTTGTAAGGTTCTTAGTTGTGAAGACAATGCCTTGTTGCAGCCATCAAGTTACAGATCTCCTGTATGGCTTCATAGATTTTTCTTTAGGCCTGTTCCAACATGTTCGTAGCTGTGACCCCTTATAACCAACAACCCTCTATACCCTCCCTTAAAGAATGACATCTGTAAGAATGTGTTTCTAATAAGTTTTATTTTCATTAGCCTCTGTACAAAATTTACACCTTTTGCTAGTTTTATATTATATCCTGGCTACATTGTTCTCTGGAGCAGGAATTTATAATTTCTTGTTCCAATTAAACGTTCAATGTGGGGTACCAGAGGTTTGTCCTCCTCATGAATAACACCATGTAAAGGAGCATGTGGGTCTCCAGACAGATGAATATGGTTTATAATTGCTACACCCTGAGCTAAATGTTTCTCAGAGAGACAATCCATAGAGTACACTAATGCCATTACAGCATTTAGAATACTCTCCATATACAGTTCAGTACAAAGTTCCCAAATTGTCTGGTTTATGTCCTCATCTGTCCTGTCCAGGCATTCATGGCTTCCTTGACCTGGTGCATTTAGGAGGCAACCCCTGCAGGTTTCAAAAAGTCTCTCTCTCAAACAATATTTCAGTATGCCATAACAACAAACATACACAAGAGATTTCATGAGGCTTCTGTGACTCCACGGTGAGACAGGCCCAGTTCGTTCAATTCCTAGTTGTCTTCTAAAGGCCACAACACCCTCTTCTTCTGAAGCACCAGGACTCTGATTGTCACAAAAGCAGCTTCTCTTTCCGAGTACCAAGGTTATAGAGCTGTTGCTGTGTTGTCTTTCTGGTGTCATGAGAAAGGCTTTATCAAGCTGCAGAGGAATTTTAAAGGAGAAACTCTGGTTACCCTCCATTAAGGAGTCAATAGTCGATTTCTGCCCCCCTTCCTGCCACCAATACCCCCTGCTAAAGATCCTCCCCCCCCCACACACACACACCAGCTCCTCTCCAAGTTCAAAACACTCACCAGTGGCTCTGCCCCCCCCCCCCCCCGAGACATCTTCTTCTCCCTCAGCATCCAAAATGAGACACCCCTCTTCTCTAGAATCATCAGCATCTGCTCTGGGCCCCTGGCCACCAAACATCTCAGGAAACACTTGGGTTAGGGGGCTACTCTCCTTAATCTCCCCCTCTTCAGAACTGTTGCTACGGTAGTGTTTTCTTGGCAGACATCTATCTGCTCTTCGTGGTAAGGCAGGAACAAAGGCCTTACTGGTGTGGAGTAAGAATCGATACTTCCCCCTGTGAAGAGACGAAAGAGTTAACACAGGTCCCCTCCCCGTTACTGTAGAAAGCGACCCCCCTCCAAAATAATTCTAGGCTAGTTACCTCAGCAGAGTCTTTGGGGTTGAGGTTGTCTGCCACTCCCAGGCTCTCTGCCTGTGGCTCTGATGCGGTCTGTTGGGGGTCTGCCACAGTCCCCAGATCTGTTTTGGGAGTCTGGGAATCTGTCTCAGTCACTGAGATCTCACCCATAGTGCTGCTGAGAGAGGTCTGAACAGTGCCTGAGGCTTCCAAAGTATAAGAATTCATATTTGTTTCTGCCTGTATTAGCGTGGTCTCAGAAAACACGCGGCCTGGTTTGGAGGGTTTTCCCAACAGGATTTAGACAAGAGACAGGCCAGGGACTGCCAACCTAGGTCCCACCCCCCACCCTTATACTTTCCCCCCTATTGGTTCAGTGGTATTATTGAGTGGAGGAGTTTCCCAGTTAAGGAGTGACCATTCTGATGTCACAGGCCATGTGATGGGAAAAGGGTGTTCTGGGAAGCAACATGGCAGTCAACATGGCCACCAACATGGCTTCCAGGGGGCTGGGCCTGATGAGGTCACAGGCCATGTGATGGTAACAGGGTGTTCTGAGATGCAACATGGTGGCCAAGATGGCTGCCAGGGGGGGTTCAGGGGTGGAGTTTCCAGTGGCAAAGGTCAGGGTTTATGGGCGGGACTTCTGACCGTAAGATGGCAGCCAAAGATGGTGGGCAGGGGGGCGTGTCTAGGGGCAGGGTTGGGGAGGATCTAGGACAGGGCCAGGGCCAAGGCACCTGTCAGTGGGCAGGGCTAGAGCTGACTCCATTGTCAGTTTGACAAGATGTGTATTCTATATACTACTCATATGCACAACTAAAGAATATAGTTCTGTGTGGCTTTCATCAGCCCATTGTAGCATGATAGACCATAGGATTCTTCATAGTGCTTCAGTTGTGAGTTTGTGACCATGGATCATTCAATTCCAG
This sequence comes from Alligator mississippiensis, assembly GCF_030867095.1. Classification (NCBI taxonomy): domain Eukaryota; kingdom Metazoa; phylum Chordata; order Crocodylia; family Alligatoridae; genus Alligator; species Alligator mississippiensis. Next base: position 33,538,439 of record NC_081835.1, on the reverse strand, counting down.
TGCTTGCCCTTGAGAACATTCTCAGCAGTGCTGTCACCATAAACACCACTCTCTACCAATATGTCCTTTAGGCCAGAATGATCCATATACTGACCAATGACCTTTGAGAAATTCATTTGAATGTGGAACCCACCAAGCATTAACACCAGATTTAGCTGTTCATCAAATGTTACCACAGTGAATTTCTGATGCAAGGCAGATGTCAGACTTTGACAATTCTTAATAACTGTCCAGATAGTGTTAAATTCATAGGCAAACCGATTTATTATTGGCATTGGACTGACAACTGCCCTGGTGGTATTCAATTTGTCCATTTAATAGATTTCATAGATTTCATAGACATTAGGGCTGAAAGGGACCTCAGAAGATCAGAGTTCAACCCCCTGCCCCTGGAGCAGAAGTCAGCAGGGGGTCATAGGATCCCAGCAAGTTAAACATTCAATTTTCTCTTGAAGGCATTCAAAGTAGGTGCTTGAACCACCTCTGATGGCAGGCTATTCCAGACATTGGGGGCTTGCATAGTAAAGAAATTATTCCTTATGTCTGTCACAACCCAAAGTTGTGATTTGTTGTGTGTGTGCTTCGGCATTGCTAAATTGTGTTCCCATTAAAATTACAGCTTCCTTGCACAGTGGAGTTCTCTGCTGCAGGAGAGAACTCTGGTGCAATGGGGATTTTCCCACCAGATTTGTAGCTTTCTTTATATGGTGCATTTATTTTGCATCTCGGAGATGCACGGTTCAAAGGAGTTCCCGCCATTTGGATTTGGATTCGCGCCACATTATTGGCCAGTTCTAAATGTAGGCATACATGGCAGCTAGCTATTGGCTTGCTAGCTGTACAAAAGGCTTGGGTAGTTTCCGCCCAAGTCGGAGAGAGAGGAAAACTGGAGAGAAACAGAATTCACCAGGAGGAGGAGACTTCGCGCTGTGTGAAGATCTCCAAGCCATGTGGACCCTTGCGGACCCAACGCGCCTTTCTTAAGCAGGCAACAGAGGTCTAAACAGCCTCTAGCCTCTCCCCATCACCGAGCGCAATCCTAGACGTATCCCTATCCTATATGCCCAATTTTTGAACCCACGGAGTCTTAACAGCTCCGGGGGACCTGGGAACCGAACAAAACCCACGGAGATTCAGCTACTCCGTGAGGAAAGAATTGCCGAACCCGCGGAGCCTAAACCACTCCGGGGACAAAGAACCGAGTTTGTCAGAGTCCTCCAATGAAGTCTCAAGCGGAGCTGCACCTGGAAGACTGTCCAGCCTACACCGCGACCATCTTGGGTGTAAGTAAATAATCTTTTCAATCAACCACTACGCCTCCATGCCTAATTGTAGCTCGCGTGTACCTAACCGCCCTGCGGTTTTCTCCGACCCCATGTGCCCGGGCTGCTGGCCACAGCCCGCGTGCACAAAGAAGGGCCCGGCTTGCCCCCGGCCCGCACATGGCGACGAGGATGGGATCAGGAGAAGACACGCTAGAGCTATAATTGGTTAGGAACTGCCCTTGGTGTGATAACCAACGCCAAATGGAAAGCTTTGAGGAACTGGAAGCGCATATCGCTTATCACCAGGTGGGCGGAACAGGTGAAAGATTTGTCAGCTGACGCCTGTCGCTGAAGGGAGAAGAGGGAATCTCCGAAGACGGAGCCCCGAAAGAAAGGGAAGTGTTTTTGCTCCTCGCGGCGTTCGGGTGTATAATGAGAGACGAGCGGGTCCTGTTCAGGCCCCTCGATACTGTGTCCCTCGCCGGACCCAACCCTGTGGGCGAGACGAACCCGACCTTCACCCGGGAGTGTCCCCGATGCCAATGATATGCTCGGGAGAGTGAAGGACCGGAGTTGATCTGCCGGTTCCCTCCTCTCATGGCGGCTAGATTAAGGGGGCGTGAGCTACCATCCGAGCTCCGCAAAGATATGGAGACGGAGGAACGAGCTGCAGATGAGACGGTGGCCCTGTGCTACAACAAGGGGGGAGAATGTAATGCAACTTTTCGTGCTATAATGAATCTAATGCAAAGGAACTTAAGTTTGAGAGCCCAGCTGCAGATGGCGATCCAAGCGGTCAAAGAGGCGGCTGAGAAAAAGGAGCCTGAAACGCCAGTCCAAGATGGCGCCGAGCAAGAGGGAGACCATGTGGAAGAACCGGAAAAGAAGGGCGGAGCTTCTGAAGAGCCCGCGAGAGTTCGGTCAGCGACTCCGCCCATCGACGCAGCGTCGCTGCCGGCAACCCCGCCTAGCGACGCAGCGACGTCTCTACCGACCACGCCTTCCTGCCGATGAAGGAGAGAGTCAAGCGGAGGAGTGCATCCGCCCCTCCTGCCTGAAGCAGTAACAGCAGCAGTGACCCCCGCGGCAGCAGTTCAGCCTATAACAGCATCAACTCCCAAAGGAGCAGCTTATTCTACAACAACAACTAACCGAGTTGCTACTACCTATTATGCTCGCACCAGAACTGAGTTGCAGGATTTATGTAGAGCATCAAGAATTCAATCTGAAGAGACTCTAGCTGTATGGTTAGGACGTTTAGTCATGGAACTTGGATCTGACCTGCTGAACCAAGAAGAAGCAAGCTTCCTAGTTAGACAAGCTTCGTGGAGTAGAGGACATGTCACCGACATTGACATGATAACAGTGAATACTCACTGGCCTATTCCGCTACCCGCGCTTGTTGCAGGACTCATTAGTCAAAAAGCCCACGTGTGGCATGCAGGACGACCAGAATATATCGGCGCAGAGCATCTCATGCTGGCAATCATCAGCGTCTCATACTGTGCTTGGAACCCGAGAGCACGTGTGCTGGGACTGACATCACTCCAGCGAATAGGACCATGCCTAATTCTAGCTTGCGCACACCTAACCGCCCCGCGGTTTTCTCCAACCCCGCATGCCTGGACTGCTGGCCACAGCCCGCGTGCACAAAGATGGGCCGTGCTCGCCCCTGGCCCGCACAATGTCCAGCCTGAAATGGTATTGCAGGAGTTTATAACTGTTAGACCTTGTTGTCCCTTGGGGTGTGCTGGTGAACAAACTTTCCCCCAGATCCTGGTGGACACCCCTTATAAACTTATAGGATGCTATCAGACTGCCCCTGAGCCTGCATTTTTCCAGGCTGATGAGTCCAATAGCTCTAAGCCTGTCATTGTAAGGTCTGTTTTCCCGACCTCTGATCATGCATGTGGCTCTTCACTGGACTCGCTCAAGCTTCTCTGCATCCTTTTTGAATTGTGGAACCCAAAACTAGATGCAGTACTCCAGCTGCAGCCTCACCAAGGCCGAGTACAAAGGGAGAATGACGTCTTGGGAAGCATCTTGAGCATCTTGAGGTCCTTGAGAAGCATCTATGGATACAAGTCAGTGTTTTGCTCACTTTACTAGCTGCAGCTTCACATTGAAGGCTCATTTTCATCTTGTGGTCAATCATGACCCCTAAGTCCCTTTCTTCTGTAGTGCTAGCCAGCGTAGCACTGCTGAGCCTATAAGGATGCTGCAGATTTTTCCTCCCAAGGTGGAGAACCTTGCATTTTTCGGTGTTAAACACCATCAGGCTCTCTTCCGACCATTTCCTGAGCCTGTCGATGTCAGCCTGGATCACCATCCTGTCCTCAGGTGTGGATGCTTTACCCCAAAGTTTGGTATCATTGGAGAACTTGGCCAGTCCACTTCTCATACCAATATCCACATCATTAATGAAGATGTTGAACATGATAGGTTCAAGGACAGAGCCTTGGGGGACCCCACTGGTCACAGGACACCATGACAATTGACTTCTGTAAACCACCACCCTCTGGGTCTGACCACGGAGCCAATTCCTCAGCCAGCAAATTGTGGTTGACCCGAGGCTGCAGTTAGCCAGTTTTACCAAGAGTTGATCATGGAATACCAGATCAAAGGCTTTTTGAAAGTCAAGATATACGACATCAATCTCCTCTCCCTTGTCCAGGTGATAGGTCACCTGGTAATAAAGGAATAAGATTGGTCAAGGAAGACATACCCGCAACAAATCCATGCTGGCTATCCCTCAGGATGTTGCCATTAGCCAGTCAGTTAAGAATGGTCTCTTTGATAATCTTTTCTAAGACCTTCCCTGGGATAGAGGTCAGGCTGATGGACCTGTAGTTTGCTGGATCCACTTTCCTCCCTTCCTTGAAGATAGACACCACATTGGCTTTCTTCCAATCTTTGGGCACTTCACCACAGTGCCAGGAGTTCTCAAAGATCCATGTCAGGGCCTGAGCCCTGATGCTAGCCAGCTCCTTGAGTACCGTGGGGTGCAGATTGTCAGGGCCAGATGACTTGAAGGTATCCAGCCTCTCAAGGTGTTCCTTCATGAGGTCAGCATTGATGGAGGGCAAGGAATCTCCCACACTTGGGCCTTCCTTTTCCGTGAAGGGCAGTAGCATCCTGTGGGACTGGTGAAAGACCAATGCAAAGTACCCATTTAGTAGGTTGGCTTTTTCCTGGGTGTGAGTTATCTGTTGTCCCATCTGGTTTAACAGAGGTCCAATGTTGCCCTTGCTTTTCCTCCGGCTCCCCACATATCTAAAAAAGGACTTTTTATTATCCTTGATTCTAGTAGCCAGTTGGAGTTCCATTTCAGCCTTGGTTTTCCTGGTTCACTCCCTGCAGGTTTGGACCAGTGAAGAATATTCCTCCTTGGAGGTGGATCCTGTCCTCCATCCTTTGTAGGTCTTTCTTTTTAGATGCAGGAGGTCCACTAGTTCCTTGCTGAGCCAAGGGGGCTGCTATGCCCTTTTGCTGCCTTTCCTCCAAGATGGAATAGCCTTAGCTTGTGCATCTAGGATTGCTCCCTTGAGTAGCAACCAGTCTTCCTGAACTCCCCTCCCCTTGGGGTCATGTTCCTTTAGAGCTTCACTGACAAGCCTCCTGAGCATATCAAAGTCAGCTATCCTGAAGTCAAGGACTTCTGCATTGCTGACTGACTTGCCAGCTTTACGGCAGATGGTGAAGGTGATCAGCTCATGGTCGCTGTCACCCAGCTTCCCTTCGATCATTAGGTTGCTGATTAGGTCATCTCCAGTTGCCAGTACCAGATCAAGCAGAGCTTCACCTCTCTTTGGCCCGTAGAATTCTTGTGTCAGATATAGGTCATCCATGCATGAGAGGAAGCTCTGTGACCCCTTGGATTTGGCTGAGCGCACTTCCCATGAGATGTCTGGGTAGTTGAAATCTCCCATGACAATTAAGGAGTGGGACCATGTGGCCTCAGCCAATTCCCTGGGAAAATCCTGGTCAAGCTCTTGACTTTGGGTGGGAGGTCTCTAGTAGACTCCCACCATTGTGTTCCCTGTGCTGTGTTCCCCATGGATTAAAACACAGAGGGTCTCCAGTTGTCCACCCTGGTTGCCAATATCAGCTTGCAGGGAAGCATAGCTCTCCTTAACATAGAGAGCTACACCCCTGCCCCTTTTGCCCCCTTGATCTCTCCTGTACAGGGTATAGCTGTCTATACCCATGGTCTAGTCATGGGTGGAGTCCCACCAGGTCTCCGTTATCCCTATGACATCATATTTCTTTGTGTTAAGCAGGAGGAAAATTTCCTCCTGTTTATTCCCCAAGCTCCTGGCATTCATGTACAGGCAGGCAAGTATCCCCTTGGGAGCCCTTGTCTTCCCTACAGATTGTTCCAGGGCTGGGGCAGGGGTGGGCTCCCTTAAGTGCCTTGGCCTGCTGGCTTTTCAGGGGTTGCTCAGCAGGCCAGAAGTGGTCATAGTAAACCCCGTCACCCAGCAGGCTTAGTTTAAAGCCCAGTGGAACAGGTCAGCCAGTCTGGCTGAGAAGAGCTTCCTCCTCTGCGGAGAGAGGTGGAGGCCATCCCTTCCCAGCAGCTCACTGCCTCTCTCACCAAAGAGCAGACTGTGGTCATGGAAGGCAAAGCCTTCCTGATGACACCAGTGCCACAGTTTTTGGTTCAGTACCTAAATCCTCCTCTCCCTCCTTAGCCGATAACCCAAGACTGACAAGATCAAAGAAAACACCACCTGCACTCCCAGACCCTTAAGCCTCACTCCCAAATCCCTATAGTGCTTCATGACCCAACTGGGCGTGCTCCAACCCATGTAAGTGGTGCCCACATGGATAAGGAGCATAGGGTAATGGTCAGCGGGCTGGAGGAGTTTAGGGATCTTCTCCACAATGTCTCGGATTCAGGCTCCTGGGAAGCAATAGACTTCCTGGGTTAAGGGGTCAGGGCAGAAGATTGTCCCCTCAGTCTCCCTCAGGATGAAGTTTCCCATGACAAACACTTTGCATTTTGTTTTAGGGAGAGTGGGGGTGGTAGCTACAGTACAGCCTGTACTGCCTGCAAGAACTGGCAACTTAGCAGGCTCTGCTGGGGCTGCAAGAGGTTCATACCTGTTGCAAAACTCCAGTGGGGCAGGGACCTTGGTGCGGTGGGCCTTGGGGCCCTTGTCCACCTTGGTCCAACCCCTGGGCTTGACAGAATGGGAGGTCCCTGAGTCCTCCCTTGTCCTGGAGGGAGACTGTGGTCTACCCTCTGCCTCCCAGGGGAGAAGGGCCTGGCAGTAGGAGTCAATCTCCTGCTCACAGTCCATGATGGCGTGCAGTCTCTGGACTGTGGCCTGGTGCTCCTCCAGCTGGCATGCTAGAGACCACAGTAGGGTGGAGACCTCACAAGGGGAGGTAGCTATGCTTCCAAACCCCAGAGCCTGAAAAAGTGACAGGCAGCCCCCCGCAGCCAAGAGTCAGAGGCTTCGTCTGCATGGAGCCCAGAACCATGGGCTCCATCTGAGTAGAGGCCTCTGCGGTACAAGAGTGTGGGGGTGCAGAACTCAAGAGGACTCTTGGGTTGTGGCGCATGGCCATTCATAGCATGCTGATGGTAGGCCAGCTATGGCTGGAAATGCCTACGCAAGGGAGCTCAAAGGCAGGGCCTCGGGCCCTCCTGCTTGCCCTCCTGCATGAACTCCATGCTAACTCATGCACTGGGCAGACAAGCGCGCCTGTTTGCACAGCCTTTTCACATGGCTCCAGTCATGTGGCTCTCTGGGGAGCTGGGCGAAGCAGGGGCTGGGGAAGGGTGAGACCCTCCCAGGTTCCAGCTTAGCCCCCTCCCTGTGGCTAGTCTAGTGCTAGTCCCTCCCACCAGGGGCCCCGCTTACCTCTGGCTTCTGCTGGGTGTTGGCATGGGCACTCTGTGGCAGCTGGGGATCACTGGGGGGCTTTGGGGGAGTGGGGGCACAGCAGACTTGCACCCGCAGATCTCATGCTGCTCTCAGAGCCTGTCTGGGTTATTTTTTTTTTTCCTTTGGAGGGCCCTTTTAAAATGTGCGCGTGCACAATGGGCCCGCTGTTGGAAATTAGCTGTTACCGGGCTAAGGGGACCCTATCCAGGCTTTGGGGGACCCTGCCCCACCGGAGAGGGACTGATAGGTACCCTCCCCCTCTCCTTACTCTCTCCCTGAGGGGCTGGGCCAAGTAGGAGCCAGGGCATAGCGAGACCCTCCCAGGCTCCAGCTTAGGCACCTCCCCGCTGCTAGGCTGGGGTTAGTCCTCCCACCAGGGGCACCACTTACCTCCGGCTTCTGCTGGGGGTCAGCAGGAGTGCTCCATGGCAGTTGGGGGTCACTGGGGAGGTTCAGGTGAGCGGGGGCACAGCGGACTTGAACCTGCGCATCTCGCACCACTCCCGGAGCATGTAATATTAATTGGTTAAATCCAGTACAGGCTGGGTACATCCAGTACATCCAGCACAGCATGCCGGGTCCATGCTGATTGTCAGGATGCTGAACTCTGGTAATGACCCATGCAATGTCCATATTCTTTGCCTATGACATGACTAGGGCTCTGTGAGGCTTCGGACCCTGCTTTAGATCTGGAGAAGCTTTGGATGCTTTGGCATCTGAAGCAGCATGTCTGGACTGAAGCTCTGGCTTTGTTAGGCTTTCCGAAGTGGTTCAGAGCTTCCAAAATGCTTCAGAAAAGCTTCAGAGCCACTTTGGAGATCCGACCATAGGGTATAATGGGGAATCAATGAAATATCTATAATTCTGTTGTTTTTCATTTGATTTTGATAATTTTTTTAGATCTGGTAGCCTCTCTTGAGTGCGTGAAGCCTACCAAGCTTCAAGATTTGTGTAGGTGTTTGGAGAGAACTGCACCCCAAATTCCTGACAGAAAAACTCATGTCACGTGTATGTGTTAGAACACCAGGGGCTGAAAGCTGCTGGAGTGGTAGCCCCTGGTGAGGCCACAAAGCTTGCCAAGTTTCAAGGAGATAAGTTCAGGGGTTTGGGATTCTGCAGGGAATACCAGAAGTTATTACCATGGATTGAGTGACTGGACAAAGTCAGCTTTATCTCCTAGGAGGTTCCTCATTTTATTTCTGAACATTTGCTTATCATCATGGTCCCATATTTCTTTGAAGATATTGAATTCACTATGGAGCAGAAGGGTGCACCTCTCAAATAATGATGACATTGTATGCATTTCACTGTTTGCCAGCCCTCTTTGAGCCTCCTCCAAAACATTGTTGAAGCAAATATCAAATGGTTCGGTCTCAGCCCCACCAATATCAACAGCCTTCTGATACTTTCTCAAACACTACGAGAAGCATTGCAGATAATATTTCCCTTCAAAAGCAATGAGATCACCTGCAGCAGGTAAACGGCATCAGAGAGTAGCATCCCTCTTTGCAAGGTCCATAATTAGATTTGAAGTATTGAACATCGGAACTTGTTTCATTTTTCATAGGTCTTCTCCTCTTGACAAACGATACATTTTTCCTAAGATATCTCAGTGATGGCACTTCTGGATAAGTAATCACTTTGTGGCTCCCAGGAACTTGATGCAGAATATACATATGTGGTTGATGGTCCTGCAGCTGCTGTACTGGTATCTTTCTCATACTTCTTTTCCAGTCTCTAAGCATTGTCTGCATTTGTGAACTGGCCATAATATGTTGAATGATAAAGAATATGACATGCAATTGCCTCCATATTCACGGACTGTATCGGGTCCAATGTGTCAAAGAATCAATGTTCATTATATCTCTTCCATTCTGATACAGGTTCCAGAAGGTGATGCAGACCTTGTTCTGTTGTTTGATGTGCTTTCTTCTCCCCCCCCCCCCACAACCTTTATCATACTGATGTAATCTTTTTATGTAATCTTTTTTATGGTATATCTAGCTTTTGCAAACTATATCTAACTGAATACTTAAGGCAACTTACTGGTGCTGGGAGGGGTGTGGTATGTGTGTGTTAAGAGATGCTTGCAGAGCACAGTGTGTGGGATGCGGAGGATTCCTGGAATGCCTCCCTAACACCAGAAGGATAATGTCTCCCTGACACCTGTAAGATAGCAAGAAGTTCAGAAAAAGGTCTCATTATAATGCTAAAAATCACACCCCTGGGCAGAGCAAAAGTATGTTAATGAAACATATATGTATGTAAATGAAATACATAGCTAAAACATAGGTATAGAGACATGCTCAGTAGAGAATGTCTTATGTCAGTGGCTTGTAACCAATCACTGAGCAATACACTTGCAAACATAGGTATAAAAGGTACCCACAGGTAGTAACCTTGTGCTTGTTTTGCGAACGATCGCCAAGCACCCCTCTCTGCGCAGACTTGAAACAATAAAGATTAAGTTGGATCCTCCACCCCTGTGTGTTTATTGGCAAAAGCGCACCGGGCACGAACTCACACTGTCCTTTGGAGACAACAATTTGGTGACCCAGATGGGACCCCATTGACCGCCTTGCCCAGTCCACCTCCTCGGCTCCGGCAACAGCTGCGGACAGCGCGAGGGCCAGGTGCCACCGGCCTTTTTCGTTGGAGGTCTGACCATCTCCTGGTTGTTTGACGGAGCCGTGGAGGGGTACAACGGCGCAACGCTTGGAGGAACAACTTAATCTGATGGGACGAGGGAGGTCTCAATGGACTGGTGAGTGTCTCTTTTGATTTACGGATAGGTTGGGTAAAAGAGGCGGCTTTAAAAGTTCCGACCATGTAGACGCCCTAGGCGAGTGAGATCGGGTGGCAGCCCCGTGAACTCCCTTTCATCAGTTTGTTTCTGAGGCCGAGCGGCGGTCACCGTCCGTTGTTTAATAAATGGGGAATATCCAGTCCAAGATTCCACCCTGCAGCCCCTTAGGATGCATTTTGAAAAATTGGCCAAAGTTTGGAAGCGACCCTATGACAAAACAACAGATGATTCGGTATTGCAATACATGTTGACCATGGTACCAACTTGTGGATGCTGCAGCCTGGCCAAGAATGGGTCTTTGGATTATAACACAATCTTGCAGTTACAATTGGTTTGTAGGCGCCAAGGGAAGTGGGATGAGATGCTTTATGTAGAGGCATATATGACTTTGTATGGGGATGGGGTTACGCAGAAGTCATGTGGGATATTTAGGGGAAGTAGGGTAATGGCTTTACAGGGGGTCACCACAGTATGTCCGGAGGAGCCGGAGGAGGGAGATGTGCAGTTGCTAATTGCTCCCACAGCTCCCCCATCTTATCCTGTGAGCCCTGCATCACCACAGGGGACTTCCACTGCACCTGTAACGGCTCGTCAGGGACTCCCGGCTGGCTCGTCCAGTCCGTCGTTCCCCACCTCCCCTGACAGCCCTGGGGTGCCGTCCCCGGGTCTGGCGGATGCAGGTGGTAGCAATCTGACGGTAGAAGGGACTGTAGGAGATGGGGCGTTTAGCCCTGTGGCGAGTCGCTTACGATCAGGGGCCCAACCAGTAGTTCAGGCCCCTTTGCACCAAGCGGTGGGTCCTGAGGGTAGACCAGCTTTTGTCCATGTGCCATTCAGCACAGCAGACTTGATAAATTGGAAACAGTCCGTGGGCCAATATCGCCAGAATCCAGAGGCAATGGCACAGTTGTTCTCTACTATTTTCCTCACCCACCACCCAAACTGGATAGATATTCAGGCCTTACTGGCCGCTCTTCTGACTCCAGAAGTAAAGAGGTTGGTCTTAGAGAAAGCACGCACGATAGCACAGCAGCGTCACCCAGTCGGTGATGTAGATGAACTTTGCCCTAAGAAAAAATCAAGACTGGGATCCCAACACCCGAGAGGGCCGGAAGGAGTTAGAGCTGTATCAGGAGTTTGTGCTGGCTGCCCTCCGGGAGGCTATCCCCAAGCAGAAAAAATTGTCTAAATTGTACGAAGTGTGGCAGGGTCCGGAGGGAGGATCCGTCCAGTTTTTATGGGAGGTTGTGCGAGGCAGCCAGACAGTGAACGGATTTAGATCCGGAGCTGCAGGAAAATGCCAAGATGTTTAACACACTGTTTACAGGACAGTCAGCCCCAGATATTAGGAAAAAACTACAGAAGGCTGAAGGAGCAGCTGGAATGAGCGTCAGCCAAATGACTGAGATTGCTTATAAGGTATACTCCAACCGAGATCAGGTTAAGGAGGAAAAAAAAAAGATAAGAGAATGAAGGCACAGGCATCATTACAAGCATCGTTGTTGGCAGCGGCAATTGTAGATCAGAGGAGTAGAGGATGGGACAGGGGAGTAGAGGGCGTAGAGGAGGCGTGAGCTATGCTCCGGGAGGCTATGACCAGGGTCCCAGGCTGGGACCTAATCAGTGCGCTATTTGCAAGCAGGAAGGGCATTGGAAGAATGAATGCCCCCAAAGGGGGGAGAAGAAATGTGATGGAGAAGAGAGAGTAATGGTGCTAGAGGATTCTGACCAAGAGTGACGGGGACCAGGGGCAAACATCGAAGTGATACCCGTCTCCCCTGATGAGCCCCTGGTTAGAATGCAAGTGGGGGGAGAACTCATTGATTTTTTAGTGGACAGTGGAGCCACTCATTCAGTAGTGACTAATTTTAAAGGACCCTTATCAAAAAACCAAGATCCCCATAATTGGAGCCACCGGCCAACGGATGCATTGTCCTTTTGTGACACCCATGGAATGCAAATTGGGAGGAAAGAAAGTGTCCCATCAGTTTTTGTATATGCTTGAGTGCTGTTAATTACAGCAAAAATGAAGAAAAAGTGCCACCTGCTGACCATAAGTTTTAAAACAGCAGAACAAATAGTGTGAGGATGCCCTGTCTGTTGTGCCAACAATCCTAAGATTTTCCCCAAACCTCTGCCAGGAGCAGGTAGGCAAGAACTATTAGCAGGAGAGTGTTGGCAGATAGATTTCTCTGAAGTTCCCAGGAAAGGACACTACAAATACCTGTTAGTGCTCGTGGACACCTTGACTGGATGGACCGAGGCCTTCCCGTGCCGAACCAACAAAGCAAAAGAAGTGGTCCGAGTGATGCTAAAAGAAATGATTCCACGATTCGGAATCCCGGAGGGATTAGCCTCGGACCAAGGGCCACACTTTGTGTCAGAAGTAACCCAAGGAGTTTCCCGGGCTCTGGGGATACAATGGGACCTTCACACAGCATGGAGACCGTAGTCAAGTGGACAGGTGGAACGAATGAATCAGACTCTAAAAAGACAACTGGCTAAACTCTGCCAAGATACTCAGCTGAAATGGCCCGAAGCTCTGCCTCTTGCCTTGCTTAGAGTGCGCATAGCCCCTAGAGCTAAATTGGGAGTTAGTCCATTTGAATTAATGTATGGTAAGCCATATCCTAAGAATCCGGTGGTGATGCATGGGAGCCAGATGCATGTTAAAGAGGAAAGTTGGGTAAAAGACAATTTGTATTCTTTGTCTGCTGTGTTGTCTTCTCTCCACAGGTATGTCCAAGAGTGACTTCCACTGCCTTTAGATACTCCAGTCTACAAGTTCCAAATTGGAGACAAAGTTTTGGTCCGAACGTGGAAGGACGAGCCTCTTCAACTCAAGTGGAAGGGACCGTATCCCGTGATCCTCACCACTCATGCAGTGGTAAAGGTCCAGGGGATAAAGCCGTGGATCCACTATACCAAGGTAAAGGCCGCACTGGAAGTTCCTTCTGAGGGAGCAGTTGCTGATAGTGTCGCACCGGAAGCCGACACAAACGGAAATCGTTGGACAGCGGAACCTGTGGAAGGGCTTAAATTCTTGTTTAAACGTCAGCCATGTGGAAAGTAGTTCTTTACCTAAGTCTAGTGTTTCTAGGGTAGGAGGGATTGTTACATCGAAAGTTTGAGAAAAAACAAAATGCGTGGATTTACTTGGCAAAAGAAGTGGTGAACACAACTCATTTCTATTTGGCTGGTGGAACGTCAGTTCAAGATGTGTTTATCTCAGGCCTCATAGGGTTGCCCACTCCATTAGAAACGTTCAAAAGTCAGACTTGGCTAAAAAACTTCGACCTTTCCGGGCTTAATCTCTGGAATATGGCCTATGTGTGGGGACCTATTACTCAGAAAAGAAACGTTAGTACCTTTTCGATAGATTTGCTGGCCGTAGCCTCACCTAGTAACACCAGTTGTGCTGTTACTGAGACATAACCATGGGTGCGAAGAGTTTGATGGGATGTGTTGCTTCAATTTGACAGATAATTCTAAGCTAATAGAGTCAAAGGTACAAAAGTTACAGGACATTCTGTCACATATCAAACAAGATGATGGGTTTGATTTTTTGTGGCTTACTTCTTGGCTTCCTAATTTTTTATGGTTGAAGCAGATGTTCCTTTTAATTGTAGCAGGTATATGTATTTTCTTAATGATTTGTTGTGGGGTGCAGTGTGTACCTATATGCTGTGACTTACTCAAGAAGTTGATACCTACCCCTGTCAACTGAGTGATGTTCATGGAACCTTCAGTCATGGATCCAATCCAGAAGAACCGAGAAGACGCAAAACGGTTCTTGAGGCTGAAAGGAATGATTGAGGACTATGGTCCCATTTCACAGGGTCATAGCCTCGAAGGGGGGATTTGATGTAATCTTTTTATGTAATCTTTTTTACGGTATATCTAGCTTTTGCAAACTATATCTAACTGAATACTTAAGGCAACTTACTGGTGCTGGGAGGGGTGTGGTATGTGTGTGTTAAGAGATGCTTGCAGAGCACAGTGTGTGGGATGCGGAGGATTCCTGGAATGCCTCCCTAACACCAGAAGGATAATGTCTCCCTGACATCTGTAAGATAGCAAGAAGTTCAGAAAAAGGTCTCATTATAATGCTAAAAATCACACCCCTGGGCAGAGCAAAAGTATGTTAATGAAACATATATGTATGTAAATGAAATACATAGCTAAAACATAGGTATAGAGACATGCTCAGTAGAGAATGTCTTATGTCAGTGGCTTGTAACCAATCACTGAGCAATACACTTGCAAACATAGGTATAAAAGGTACCCAAAGGTAGTAACCTTGTGCTTGTTTTGCGAACGATCGCCAAGCACCCCTCTCTGCACAGACTTGAAACAATAAAGATTAAGTTGGATCCTCCACCCCTGTGTGTTTATTGGCAAAAGCGCACCGGGCACGAACTCACACTGTCCTTTGGAGACATCAATAGTCCTCTTGGCATATAAAGCATTTGTGCCAATCAGTTTCTACTTCTCTTCTTCTTCATCTACGTAAGGTAGCCACTGGCTCCATCTTCAGTGTTCAATATGAAAATATAGAATGAAGGCACATTATATGCTATGGATATGCAATTATATTTCATTTTCTAGAAAAAAAAAAAGCCTTGTTTAAAGAAAAACATTCTTAAGAAAAACACCAGAAAAAAAACATTTTTTTTTTAAAGAAAAAACACCAGTTAATATATATTAATGTCAGAAACACACAGACTGCTACAATTCATCTCAATATTAATTCCTGCAGTGGACAGATGGATTTTCTGGTCTAGGAAATGTTCCCCTTAAAAAAAACCCCAAAAACAAATGTCCACATCATAACAAAAACTTTATGTAAACATCATTTCTAAGGGCTTTGGTGAAGCCTCTTGCTGCTGCCTCTGCAGGGCTCTGACAGAGGCTCTCTGAGGCATAGCCCTGGTGAGGTCCTCTCATTGGCCTCCAGACTGTCTCTCTTCCTCTCTGTTCTCTCTCCCAGGGAAAACTGCTCCCCCCTTTTTAAAAATCCCTGTCAGCCAATCCCAGGCCAGGGATCTTCCCAGACTTTTGCTAATGTTCCTTATTCAAACCCCTACTGGGGTTACATCACTCCTCCCACTTCCAGAGCAGCTTTGCTCACCCTCAGGGCAGACGGTATCCCTGCTGGGCCAAACTCTGTGTCTTCACACTGTCCTTCTGCAAGGCAGCCCTTCCTATCCCTTCAGGTAAGTACAATTTTAATGCTGCTACATGTATATAGCACTAATTTAGCTTCCTTTCCTGTTGGCTCATCCATCAGTATTAGTGTGTCATGAAATACAAGTGTTACTGAATATTCAGTGGAACCAACTTTTTCCAAACTTACTTGTAGTCTATCTGCCTGCTAATAGAGATAGGAAAGGGTAAAGGGAAAAGTCAAGTAAATCTAACAAGAATCGCTATTGATATTTTCCCCCTTGAGCTATAGCATTTATCTTGATTATGGGACTAGTGAAAGATATAAAGAAGAGATTTTAGAATGCCAACAGAGAGATCTAATGCAATGGCAAGAAGGCAATGAATTCAAAAAGGACCATAGGGCAAAGGAAGATGTGTTATATGTGGTTTATGTGCTTCATTTTATGCTCCTTTTTAATACCATGGTTTGGTCTTTTGCATGGCACTGCTAACTCCTTAGAGCAATGTTCTCCATGCTAGTTAGTATACCTATTGTCCTTTATAATCAAATATGGAGGGGGACTTGTTCATTTTGGTCTCCTGTCCTTGAATAAGAGCTGCATTTACAGCTCATTGTGAATTCAAGTGAGGAAATGGGAGCCTTTCTTATCAGCCCACATGGCAGCTACTGATAAACATTCTAATTCCTGTTATTATTTGTAGTGGGGGAATGAAGCTACATTTAACAGAGGATGTTTTACCTACCAACTACAAACATTCCTTTCTATGGTTTTAAATGTCCCTACATACCAAGGTGTCAAAGCAATATGTCATTTGGCACAAAAGCTCACCACTGTAAAAAATTAGCTGTGCATAGTAGAAATAACAACTGTCACCCCACTCAAAATGAATCCCTTTCTGATATAGGATAGTAGCTTTTCATTTTTCTAATTTATAAAAATAGTGAGCTAGATCCTCAGGGCTTCCCATCTTCCCTGTTCAGGCAGCACAAAGAAGTTGGAAGCAATGGCATAACTAGGGCAGGGCAACTGGGCAGGGCGGAGAAGTGGCTGCCATTGTAACAGTATGATCAGACCAATGGCATTGCCTTTATAGAGCCACCCTGAGATTGTCTCCAATCTTCTCAATGTCTACTGAGCTTATATTTTGCTGGTATTGTGTTCAGAAGAAAGAAACCTGCCAAGGAGACACAAATACTATCCTTCTATGGGTCCTGTCACAATCTTTCATGTCCTCCATAAGGAGGAATTAGTGGACTGGAGCACCACCACACCAAGACTATGGTGGTACATGCTTTAGAAGTCCCTCAGAAAGACAGTTCCAAATCAAATAAAGGTAGGGCCTTCTTTTTTGGAGGAGGAGGAGGGGTGGGAAGAACACTCTAGCTTCTTAAAGTTTGGGCTGAAATTATGCCAATAAATTCAACTCTAGAAGTGAGGATGGCATTTCTAGTTTTTTCTCATTGTCGAAATGGACAAATTTTGTTTGACCACAGGGCATTTTTAGCACTTAGACATCCAGAAAATTGTACTCAAGTATACATAGCCAACTATACATACACATAGATAACTACGCACAGCTATACCATAGACTGAGTATGTGCAGGAGCATTATCAGATACACACCCTCCTTGTGGATACTGTCTCCAAGGCCAGCTGTAGCAACACCCAGTGCCCCCACCTATCCTGCTTTGCTCCCCAGCTTCCTTAACCTCCTGCCTCTCACCTGTCACACCTTGCTATTACTATGATTACCTGTGGAAGGCTGATTCTAGAGACTGGAATAGCTCCTTTCAGTGCCTTCCCTTTCCCTCCCGCCTCTCCCCCCTCCCACACACAAAGTTTCTCAGGGCTCCTCAGCCTCCATGTGTCCTTCCTGTCTCACAACTGAGCCCTAGCCCTATTGCACTATATGGCTAGAGACAGAAGTTACACATAAACCAGTTTAAGTGATCAGAAACTGGTTTAAACTCATAACAGAACATAAGTTCAGTGCACATAAGCCAGTTTCAAAATGGCCAAAACTGGTTTAAGGTAAACCTGGTTGAATATAGTATCAGATATGGCTGACTTGGGTCAAACCAGTTTATGCAACTTCTGTCCCAAACCTGTTACTGTTTTAAGTCAGAGTTCACCAGCATCCCAGAATGCTTTTCAGCCCTGGGCTGGGCTGTTTGTTCCAGAGAGCAGGGCTGTCCCATCCTCTCTCTCCCTAGCTGGAGCTCCAGCTGGCTGAGAAGGAGATGGGGAACTGCAGTCACAGTAGTGTCTGCCTGGCTTCCCCCCACCCATCCTCCCTTTGCTTGCTGCTCAAGCAGGAATCCCTCTGTCCCTCCCCACCATAGGCAGAAGAAGGCTGGGGCTAATGGGGCTTAGTCCCCTGAAACACAGATCAGCAGTGGCACTACAGAGGGCCATGGGGCAGCCTGGGCATGAGTTCCAGGCAGCTGCAGTAGGGTACATGCATAGACACAGACACATAGTCCCAGGCTGTGCACACCCAGGATCACAGCCTGGCGGCAGTGGAGCACTGTCCAGCACAGCAGGCAAGTCTGTGAAGGGGAAGGGGATTGTATGTGGGGGGAGCAGATTGAGACCCCCACATTGAGGGAGGGAGTGGGGCAGAGGCAGGGGCAGAAGGTAGGCGAACGGGGCCCCAGGCCAGGTCGTGGGATGGTCAGAGCCCAGGCAACTTATCCAGGGCCACAAGGGTCTCCTGCCACTGTGTGCACCCTGTGAGAGGCATGGGGGAGATGTGCCCCCAGATTTGTGCATGGGGCAGAGTGGAGGTGTTCTGCCCACTGTGTGCTAGGCTCCGCACCCAGCTGCCACTGCCTTGAGAGTCATGCAACACCATGTGCCTGCTGCTGCTGGGCAGTCAGGGGATGTGGCACAGCCTGGTGGCAGCAGGCACATGGCATCACATGGCTCCCAAGGTAGAGGTGGTGAGACACAGAGCCCCGGCCCGCAGCAGCACCCCACCTCTGCCCTAACCACAAATCCAGGGGGCATGTGCCCCTGTGGCTTTCTCCATGTGCGTGCAGTGTCAGGAGCCCTCTCCCTTCCTCCCCCCCTGCCCCCTTGGATGAGCCACCTAGGGCTCTGACCATCCCATAACCTGCCCCAGAACCCCAGCCCTTGCCCTTGCCCCTGCCCCACTCCCTCCCTCACTGTGGGGGCCTCAATCTGCCCCCCCACCCCGCATCTTCCCTCTAACCCCGCCTCTTCCCCTCCACAGACTTACCTGCTGGTCGTGCCACCCGCATGCTAGTTAATGCTGAAAAGTGTGTGTGTGTGTGTGTGTGTGTGTGTGTGTGTGTGTGTGTGTGTGTGTGTGTGTGTGTCCAATTTCACTGGAACAAAGGCAGACAAAATGGTGATTGATTAGGGCTTTTTGGAACTAATAAACAGGTTAGCTGGTAACGTTTTCCTTACAAATGCCTTGGATAAAGTTGTTTAAGAAGAGTGTGAACTAATGAGAGATGCTTTTGTTTTCTTGAGGAGCTGATAAGCTTTGTGTTTTGATAGGTTTCCTTTTGGCTTATTTCAAAGGCTGAAATCTGTCAGTGTTCAAGAGGGGACAGAGAGAGGTCTGGGAAATGACCTGGGTTGCAATGAATGCAGTGCCTGTCAGTTTGCTAGAGACTGTATGAAGAAGCAGGGAGAGGGAAATTGAAAAGCTCAGTATCATCAACAGATACATGCAGTCCACACAAGCAGTCCTCCCTCTCTCCACCCCCTTGCCTCAGAGTGATAGCCAGGGGCTGGTGGCTAGCAACATTCCCACCACTTGAGTAGCAGGTTGGGTAGAGCCTGGAAACGGCTGCTTACCCCTCCCCTTCCAGGCACAACCCAGCTGGGGACTGTGTAGGCCAGGGTGGGGGTTTAGATTCCTCCCTAATCACAGTGTCATGCCAGAGCCTGGCCACACTACCCCCCCCCCCCCGCACAGTAATGTGGAAGGGAAGGGAGGGCTCAATCTAGTGCCCTCCAGCTTCTAACCTGAGCCACTGCAGGCATGTGACTGCATTTCTTGATTCAAAAGTGAATGTTTATCCACTTGCAAATCTGTTCAAACTCTGCAGTTTAGATTAAGATTCAATCACTTCAGGCTGAGGCTTTTTGAATGTCTGTCCTTATCCTATGTGTCCTCCTGTTCTTAATTGTGCCTTAGGGGCTACAATCATAGCTTCCAGCCACCTCCATAGTCAGATCTGTGCCTTACGGGTCTCACCTATCGTTCTTTTCATTGCTCTGGTTCAACACTTGTTTCAGTCCACAGGGTCCTTAACTCTTGCAGGACTGCTTTTTCCCCACAAGATTTGACCCACTGAGTCCTTGATCCAGGCTGAGCCTCTGGCCCTGTATCAGCTTCAGTACTCCTATAGTATGAAGTTTCTCTCAGGAACACAACCCCCACCTTGCTCTCCACCTCCCCTGTACACACAGCAAAAAAACTCCAGTTAGCAAAAGCCCCAAAAGAAACCAACTCCATAAAAAAACCCTGAACCCTCCTTATTTTCATGAGGTGCCCAGCAGAGGCCTTCTGAGGATCTGGGCCAATCTGAGCCTCTAGCCTCAGACCCGTTGCTCCTCCCCTTACAGTTATCTGATCCAGCTATTAACAGGACCCAGGTGCTGCTAACTCCCTGAGCAGGAGCTTGTCTGCAAGATAGGTCCTGCAGCTCATTTAACTTTGCTTCTGACACCTGCAGTCTCTTGCAGCTATGTTCCCTGACAGCTGTACTTGTTTTGCTGGCTCTATCCTGCTCTGCTTTCTTCATTCCAGTAACACAGGTAAGATTCTCTGATACAGACATGTAATAGCCTTAGACACCGGAATGAAGTTGGCCAAAACCTGCAACTACCCAATTTAACATCAGGAACAGGGTGGGGAGGGGAGAAAGGGGGAAAGGTTGGGGGTGGGGGAAGGAGAGGTCCATACATGCTTACTTTGCTCCCATTGCTCAAGAACTAGGGAACTCAGAAAGTGGGCTTTGTGAAGGAATCCTGTTCCAGCCTCCTCCTCCACCTTCATGTGTCTACTACTGTGGTTGCTAAGCAAACAACCCTGCCTACATGAGGGATTTCAGGTAATAGGGTTTAGATTTAACTTCTCAATTGATCTAAGCACTGACCTCATGGTGTGTGGGCAGGGGCTTGAGCCATATTGGGGAACATGGAGTAATCACACGGCCTCTGGAGCTCTTCTAGGCTCCAGATGAACATGTGAGTAACTTACCTGAAACTTATCTAGAAATATAGCTTACTGTAATGTAGAAATGTGTCAAAAGGTGACTAAGCAGGTACTGTTTTCTCTAGGCTCTTCTGTGATATTTCTCTAACCTGTACCCTTCCCCAAGCCTACCCTCTTTAATCAATAATGATCTTCACTATAACAAGCTTGGTGTACTTGCTGGAAGAGGGATTAGGGCATGCCTTATGCTCCCTATGCTTGCCTGATTAAGGGAGGCTATGATCTGTGCTTCAGGCTTAAGCAAGCACCCCAAGTTCTCGCAATGGGCCAAGCACCCTCAAGATTTACAAGGCCTGTGTACCATGGAAGGCACAGGGCCCAAATAAAGATCAGACCCATGGGTGGTGACAGTGGTTACCCCAGACTTGAGAGTGTGCTCCAGGAAGGGGGTCAGCCAGACATTAGGCACCCCAGGGGAGGCACTCAGAGCTTGGTAGGTGGTTGGGCGCAGTGAGGTGGGTGGCTCAGTGCAGGAACACCACCTACTGGTCTGCCAGAGGCTTCTCCATTCCCCCCCACCTTGCCCAAAGGGGATTTGAAGTTAGGAATCTTAGAGCATTTATACATATAGATTTGTATGCTCTGACATACTGGAAATTCAGAACATTGAAGCAGACTCAATTAATTACTCAGTTAACTGAGACTTCTCTGCATGTGAGCTGACATGCCCCACACTGCATCATATGCATTTGTGTAAACGATGAAATGTGCATCAGGGCTGAGAAAATGGTGGTGGTGCGCTTCTGAACTTCAATGTGTTCAAAAGCATTCCACTACTATTTTCTCAGTGCTGATGTTCATTTTGCTGTTTATACAAATGCATGTGCCAGAGGGCCGGGTGCTTTTAAAAGCATCCAGAGCTGCGGCACAAGCATGTGTACAAATGCCCTCAAATTTCCAGTACAGCACTCCAACAACCACACCACAGGTTGGCCACCTTCTAACCCCTTTTCTGGACTTCCTTTTGAACCTAAATAACAAATATAGACTAGAATGTGGGGCAAAGGGAATCTTCTGCTTCACTAGGAGCAAGGGCCTCATACCCTTCCAGGTCAGCAGGCACCACACTGAATCCCCAAACCTCTGGCTTACTTTAGCCTGCTTGGGCTCACATACAACTCACATGCCCAGAGAGGTATACATGAGGTATTGGGGGTGCAGGACAGGCTGGGGTGTGGGGGGAGGGAGGGGGATGTAGCAGCACAGGTGAGAGTGCAGAGGTACCTGGGGAATCAGATGTCTGACAGGTTGTAGTGTCTCAGAATTCCAATGGTTGGTAGACAGGACAGGTGTTGCCAGGCAACCATAGCCATATCTGGCTGTGCTTTACCCAGTAGGCCAAAGGGTCACAGTCCAGTGGCTCCATGTCCTTAGTGAGATAGGTAGCCAGCGAAGCCTTAGTGCTACCTGCCTGAGGCTGGGGTCTGGTGCCTTTGGACCCCAGCATTGAAGCCATGACCTTGGCTGACATTGGCAACAGCTGGCATGGAGGAGACTGGCTGGTTCCAGTGCTGGTGATGATGCTGGGAGTGCTGGTATGTGAAAGTGGATCTCCCTCTTCCACTTCTGCTCGCCTCTGCCCTTCCATCTCCCTGACTCTGTTGACCAGTGCCTGCATTCAGTGATCAAGAGTTTTGATGCTGCTAGTGTACATGCTCCCCTTTACCCTCAGGTCACACATACCTGCCAGCATGTGGACTATATTGGACCACAAGTGATCTAGCTGTCTCCTGATGCCCTCCTTCAGCTGCCTCACCAGTGCCTGCACATCTGGTGACAGTGGCTTGCCCCAGCCAGAAACATTAATGCCCTGAAACTTCTCCATTTGTTTCTCCAATTCTGTCACTACCTGAATCACTTGGCTAAGGAGGGCATCAGCAACACTGAGTGGAGTGGTGTTGAGGAAGGGCTTGAGAGCCACCAATATCTGGGACATGGTACACCACTCACCTCTGTTAAGGGGACCGCCAATCCTGATCTCCCCAAGCAAGGCCATCTCATAGATGGCCTTCTGTTGTTCCACCAGCCTTTCCAGCATCAGGTATGTGGAGTTCCACTGATTCTTCATGTCCTGCATGATTTTGTGCTGTAGGATGCTCAGCTCTTCCTGTTTCTCCCACAGAATCTTCCCCACCCCCTCCTTGATGCTGTGGGGGAAGTAGCTCACCATCTTCCTGCATTTTTAAATGAGCTGGTTGGTAGTGATATTGTTGGCACAATCACTAGGAACCTGCCCCCCTCCAAGGCATCCTTGACTATGAGGTGCAGCTGTGTGCCACACAGTGGATGCTGAGAAAGTTGGCATCACAGACAGCCTTGACCATATTGGCCCTGTTGTTGCTGATCATGAACCCACTAGTGAGCTCTCCCTGTCCAACAAGCCACCACCAGGCCATGTGGCTCATTGCCAATATGATCTCCCTTGCCGTGTGGGACTCATCCAGTACCTTGGCTTGGAGGAGAGCCCACTGATGGCCTGAATGATTGTACCAGTGCCCTGTGAGTGAGAGTTAGTTGTGATCCCCACCCCAGCTGCTCCAGGTGTTGGAGGTGAAGTGCAAGGCTACCTACCTGCAGCCCTGCTTTGCGCAGCTCCTCCCTCAAGTACTCCCTGCACACCTCATACAGGGAGGGCAGTATCATCCTGCTAAAGGTGATGCATGTGGGCACTTGGTAAGATGGGGCCATGAGTACCATGAGCTGTTTGAACCCACTCAACTAAGGAGAAGGGCTGGCTATCCAGTGCAAGCATCTCCCCAGTGCTCTGGGTGATCTCACTCACCTTAGGAACAGAGCTCCCTTGGTCTGCAGCTTTTCCCCACTGCTCCACAGTGGTCTGCCTCTGGTTTTGGGGGATGGGGGCTTTGGAGTAAGTGGGAGACTTCCCTTTGGACACACTCCCACTGGTGCCAGGATGAGGAGGAAGAAGGGCAAGGGGGTGCTGGTTCTTGAGATGCAGCAGCATCGCTGTGGTGGTGAAGTGTTTCACTTCCTTGCCTCAGTTGATCTGCATTTAGCAGTGCTGGCAGATAGCAAACCTAGGATCAACTGCCACCTCAAAATAATGCCACACTATACTACTACCCCACTTCTGGGTTGATGGTGGGGATGCTGCCTTATCCTCTTCCTCAGCAGGCTGAGGCACAACAGCAGGAGGAGCTGACTCAGCTGAGCCACTTGCTTGAGCCTCCACAACATCAGACTCCACCTCCTCCACGGTGATTTCTGGAGAAGGAGACCTGAGTCTAAGGGAATTTGAGGGGTGTGGAGCACAAAGTCAGATTCCTGCTCAGTTCCCAGAATTGCTTTAGCTAAGGCACTTAGGTCCCCTCGTTCCAACTCCAGCTCCTCCTTTGGCAGTGGGAGGCTGATGCTGGGACATGAAATGGTGGTGAAGGACATAGTCATTTTGCTACTGGTGCCTATTTCTGGAGTCATGGGAGGTGGTGCAGATGCAGGGACATCAGGTTCTGCTCCCACTTCCTTACTTCCACTGGCATGGGCAACCTCATGGCTGCTAGGGAAGAGGATACATCTATGTTGGGGGGAGGGGACTTGCAGCTCTACCTCTCCCCCTACCCCCTCTAGCCCCTCTCCCTCCCCTGTCAGAAGACCTGGCACCTGCCTTTCCAGCACACTTCATATTAATCTTTCCTGTGCTGGAAAATGTGTGTGTGTGTCTGACTTCTGTGTTGTGTAGGTTTTTTTACTCTTTGTTGTGTGTAGACTCTGCTATGCTGGTTATGATTGATTATTAATAACTATGTATGGTTTCTTCTTCTGTGACGTGCTATGAATTAGGAATGTGAATGTGTGACTTCTTCTTTTGCGTTGTGTTTCTTTACTGTACTGTTCTGTGTGGTGTACCTAAAATAATATAACTTCTTCTTCTTCTAGGACTCTGACTTCTGTGTTATGTGTGTTAATCTCAATCGGAATCTCTATCTAACTTCTTCTGTGTTGTCTTTAGCCTATATGTAAACACACTATAACTAATAATAATAACTAATAACTATATATAATCTCTTCTTCTATGAATATCTGACTTCTTCTATGATGTGTGTGAGTGTGTCTAATGTGTGCTTCCCTGCACAGTGATGGATCACACTACCAGATAAAACAATGAGCTTTCTTTTTAAAAAGTATTGGGGAAAAAAGAGAACAAATATAAATTGAAAGAAATGAATTGGGTAATTAAAGTAGAGAGATTATAAACTAAGCTAAGCAATATCCTATCCAATCCTTTCTAAGAGCAAAAAGGAGCAAGTGACTGACTAGGAAGCCAAGGCAGTCCGGAACATTTCAAATGCTGTTGCTCACTCAGGTTGAAACAACTCACAAAAGGGACAGAAAGCCTGAAGAAAGAGGCTTTTATTCTGTTTCTATGTCCCTCCCCAAGGCACTGCAATTGGAAGGGGACTTAGGGAGAGGTCACACTCACTGGATAGCTAGAGATATCATTTTTTTCCTTCCTGCTCCCCCTCCATCTTCTAAGTTTTTATTTCCTCTCAAACACCACCTCCAAATCTCTGAATCTCTTAATCTTTTCCAAATCTTTTCTGAATTGATTTAAAGGCTTCAGAAACTTTTAAGCTTCTAGCAATTCAATTTGGATTTGGAGATTCAGCCTCTGAATTGGGCCAAATATTCTCTGAATTGAATCATGAACCAGAGCTTTGGACAGCCCTAGTCTCTTGTGTGAGTGCCCTGGCCATACATTTTTGAGGGAGTTCTCTCAATTTGTTGCCAGTCTGTGCAATCACATAGTTATCCTGGCATGCAGGGCTACTGCGAGAAGGGAGGCAAAAGCCCCCACAAGAGGTCCCAGGACCCTGCCCAACAAGCCCCAGTACTCACCACAGGGACTAAGATGAGTGGCAGCTGTGGGGAAATGCCAGAAAGGCTTGGCATTTCCAGAGTTGCCTGAGCCTGTGAATCGGTGAGCCCTGGGGGCAGAGCTTCAGAGAAGTGTGGGCTGCTCAAAGAGCAGCTGAAGAGCCAATCATTTGGCCAGAGAGAGAGGAGCGGCATGCCAGCCGGGAGATGCTGGCTGCAGAGCCAGGCAGCATCAGCCCTGAGCATGGGGAAGAGAAGCTGAATGTCTGCCAGGGAATCCCAGCAGAAGGAACAGGGAGCCCAGGACATGAGAGCAGAGGATCACTGGGGAGCCCCAGTGGGGAAAAGCAATTCCCCACCACACTCAAGAGCAGAGCCACAGCCATGTCAGAAAGCTCAGGTACTGCAGCTGGGAGGGGCAATCAGGGAAGCTGAGCGTCTGCCAGGGAATCCCAGCAGAAGGAACAGGGAGACCAGGACATAGAAGCAGAGGATCACTGGGGAGCCTCAGCGGGGAAAAGCAATTCCCCACCACACTCAAGAGCAGAGCCACAGCCATGTCAGAAAGCTCAGGTACTGCAGCTGGGAGGGGCAATCAGGGATGGCTAAACCCCTGAGGCAGCCCAGTGAAGAGGGAGGAGCAGAAGGTGGCTGTGTCAGAACCCTACAGGGAAGTGGCAAATACCACCAGGTGCTGGGACCAGGAGTGATTAACTGAGTCAGCTGGGCCCCAGGAAAAAATCACACGGGGAGGAGGCTTGCCCCCAAGCCCACTAAGAGGGAAGAGATGAATGGATTCCCTCCCCCACCCCAGGGGGACAAAGGGGTCCTGGGAGACAGACTCGTATGTGCCCATCTGTATACACCAAACACCTTTTCAGTTAAAGTTGTCCCAAGTCACAGTCAGCCTGGGCTGGGACAGGTTTAGTTGCCTAAAATCTGGTCAGTCTGAAGACAAGGGATTGAGTTGGGAGAGACTGATGGCTAGAAGGACCTGACCCAGGTCAAGGCGGGTAACATGGATGAGACGAGATCATCCTGGGGAAGACTAAAGGGAGCAGTGTTTTCCCAGGCTGTAGATGTTGTAAGGGTGGGGTAAAGGGGAGGCTTGGAGTCTGACAAAGAAAATACCAGGGTCAAGACCCCTTTGGGGCCACTAGCAGGGAACTACCTCCCCATCAACTAACATCAAAGACATGGCAGGCGAGTAGGAGGAGTGCCTGAACCATCTAGGTGGCACCAGAGTGCGGTCTCACCCTGACATCTCTAGGGAACAAGGCACCAACCAGAAAGGGGCTGAAGCCTTATAACACCTATCAGTGACAGCTACACACCCAGAAATAGAATCCATCTGTGCATATAAGTACCAAAATGCCCTATAAATGAGCAGAACAAAATGGCCAATTAAACACCCAAGAAAGAGTAGCACATCCCTTCAAATGGCAACAACCACTGCTTGCCCATCCTGTGACTGTGATAAGAATAAAGATCACTTTCAAAAGATGCCTAGGGAGCCTGGAAAGCAAGTTCCTTGAGTTGCAGATTGCCATTCACATTTTCTGAAGTGTCTCATCTGCACAGCTGGCTTTGCCTGTATAACTCATACTAATAAAGTGTGTCACATTGCATAGTAATGGTTTTGTATATTTTAGGATCTGAACAACTAACAAATGTATCAAACAAGCACTGAATCAGGATGGTGCTTCAGGGCCAGCATACAGAAGTTTCCAATTCATTAGTCTGCCAAGGGCTCAGGGGGCATCACAAGGATGATTCAAGCTAACAGCACAAGACAAGCCATTTTCTAGGGTCTCCTTAAGCAACCATAAGACTGCAGTACTGTGGCTAAATCCAAAAGTTAAACTATCAGAGTGCAGATCCCATTGAATTATAATATCCTTATTATATGCAGTAGTAGTTTCCAATAATTTTTTTTCCCCTTTGCCTGTTTTCATATATAGCAAGAGTTTTCTTCTTTACCTTGAGGGTGAATGAAGACACGCTGAGAACATTTTTAATTCTGATGACAGGGCCCTAGATATACATAGATATAGCTTTGCCATTGACTGTACCTGCCTGTCTGTATTCCAAAAACACCTAAATGAAGTGCTCATTTAATAAATCATTCCTAGAAGCATTGCCTGAAGAAGACAGTCCTAGTGGGATACAGAAAGCAACAAACAAGCATTCCTAGAAATGACAGCTCTCAGAAGCCCCCTTCCAGGGATGCTGGTGAAGGGGGGTGGCATTAGAATTAGCCCTGAAGGTATGATCAAAACCATGATGGGAGTAGCATGGACTGGTAATTATAATGTCCAATTGATGGAATGTATCAAATCTTTGTAATTCCCTTCTTGGTAACTTACTCTATTGTTCCTTAAGTGTGGCACTTACATTCCCTGATTATTAGCTAAAAGCAGACGTTAATATTTATATGAGGTTTGCATCTGTGTTAAATTCATAAACATCTTCCTCAGTGACTCACTTTAATTCAGTTTTACCGACTGAACTGAGCACATTAGAACACCAAATGCAGCATTCTCTCTGGCAGGACTCTGACAGTGGCTGAGACTCCCAGTATAGAAGATGGCTTTGCTACCAGGGAAGAAATAGGCAATCTTAGGGGAAGTGAGCTGGAGGCAAGCACTTAGGTTTACTTACTGACTAACTCACTCCTTCTGGACAGTTCATAGATTGGTTGATTGCCTCAGGGATAGATAAGATACCGCAAAGCATGAAAGCAAATGAAAATGAATTAATAAGAAAAGAATGTGTTTTGCAAAAACATTCTTTAATGTCTGGTGTTCCAGGGCACATATACATGTGACAGCTCTTGTCCGATGCTTGCAAATTAGCATGTGTCGGATCAGACTCAATTTATCAAGTCTTCTATGAGTCTGCTGGAGCATGCTAATTATCACAGTCCAGCAGCCTTCATGTCATATGTATTCAGCATCCCCACCACATATCCATTCAGATTTGCAAATACAACCCCCAATTTTGTATTCAGTGGCATGTTGTCTTTAAATCTATTGTGTATTATTGTGCAACTGGAAGTGTTTTACAAAGCCTCACTGTGAGAAACAACTTTTCTTGTGGGGAAAATTGTCAGAGAAACTGATGAACTTGCCCAAAATCTTATTGAGAGCAATAAATAGAATCACTTGTCCTGAATCCTGGTGTTCAGTAAACAGTCAGAGCCAATGAGTTTGACCAGCGTCTACCTTATTTAGTATCTCAGCTCTAAGGACACCTATACATGTGCAGAGATGCTGTTCTGATGTGCTGTAATTACAACACATTGGAGAAGACTCAATTAATTGAGTCTGCTGGAGGGAGGCAACTACTGCACTCCAGCAGACTCCAACCTCACATGTATCACTGTCCCTGTGCTGAAAAATGGCACCATTGTCAATTTAGCATTTTTAATTTACACAGCAATACATAGTTGTGCCATTGCTATTTGTCCCTGGGAAATGCCCCTGCATGTGCACTCTGGTGCACAGAAAGTTGCCTTGGGTGGTGTAGGACAGGCTGAGTCCAGCACATGGGCTGCCTCCAGCAGCCTTATCTGGCATCTTGGGGGCCTCCTGTGGGTCCATGGTGCCTGACTAGCAGCTGGAGCATAGGTCTGGATAACCAGGCTCCAGTTTTAGGTGGCACATGCTGCTGCCCCATGTGCCAACTTCTTTTTTTTATTTTTTTTTCAGGTTGTTTTGACAGCAGGATTTTCCAGTGTCAAAAAAACCTCCATACTGCAAATTAGCAATGTGGTGAATGCCTGTATCTACAGCCTGTGTGGTTTACAGCATCACAGACCAGCAAGCCTCACATGTGCACTTGTGGTAACCCACCCATAGTGACTAAATCCAATCCCTACAAAGGTCATGATTCAGTGTGGGCTAAGTGATTTCCTGAATATGATGCCTATTTGCTTGTTCCAATGAAGTAAGTGGGCAGACATCACCAATTCACAATCAGATACTATCACAAATTATCAGTTTATGGTCATAACTTTGCACCCCAATAGGGATTTCAGGAGGGGTATTGAAGAGGGAATCAGCCCAGAAGATCTTACACTGAGAGGTGATCCCTATAGGTTAAGAAGAAGCCACATGCACTGAACAGTCCTTGTAATAAAACAAAAACATTTGTTTATTATAACATTTCTATAATTGTACCAGCATCCTGTACTCTTTACACACAAGAAGAAACACAGTCCCTATCAAAAAATGTCTCTGAATGTACAGAGGTATTTGTCTCAAGGCCTAGGGACAAAAATTACACATAAACCAGTTTAAGTAATCAAAAACTGCTTTAAACCTGTAACAGAACAGATGTCAGTGCACATAAACCAGTTTGAAAATGGCTGAAACTGGTTTGAGATAAATCTTGTTGCATGTAATATCAGATTTAACTGATTTCAAACCATTTGATGCAATGTCTGTCCCAGACCCCTAGCTGGTTTCAGTTAAATTAGACTCCCCCCCCCCCCCCTCCAGCATCCTGGCATCCTTTCTGGGCTGGATGGGGCTCTCTGCTCTACAGCAGGTCTGGCCCCTCCCCTCTGCTCCCTGGCTAGAGCTTGGCAGAGGCTGCAGGCGTCTGCCTGGCTCCCCTTTCCCCATCCCCTCTGCCTTACACAGACACCTTGTAGCATTAGCTAGCAGACCACATGCGGGCTATGGTCTGTGCTGTGGTAGATGGGACAAAGGCAGATACAACAGGTAGCTGGTAATGTCCCTCTGTTGTTTTCTTAATGGGATTATAAACATTGAGTTAAGGGCAATGGACACTGTGTTATCAATTTCTCTCTGGGTTGGTCTGGAGGTGGCGACCCCTCCCTAATCAGAGTGTCCTGCTAAGTCCTGACCATGCCCACCTCATCTCAGCACTGTGGAAGGGAAAGGAGGGCTATGCTAGGTCTAGCTTCTAGCCTGAGCCACTGCAGACATGTGCCTGCATGTCTGGGATGTCTGTGCAATTACAAACTGGTTTAGACTAGCCAGATTAGACTAACCTGCAAGGATTGAATCAATTCAGGCTCAGGCTTTTTGAATGTCTGTCCCTTGCCAAGGTATTGCTGGCAGATGTGTGACACTCTATTTACTAAGGATATAAGTATGTTATAGCACACCCTGCCAGTTCCTTCAGTACCCTAGGGTGATGTTCATCAGGCTCTGCTGACTTGAACTCATGCAGACCCATCAAAAGCTTTATGACTGTCTCTTTTGTTATATCAGCCCTCAGTTTGTCCCTTTCCTTAGCCAAATAATCTTTTTAGGTCTATGGCAGCAGCTGAATTGATATGAAGGCTGAGGCAAAATAACTGTTGAGCAGCTCCACCTTCTTTACATCTCCTGTCAAAAAAGTTCACCCTGGCTATTGAACAGTAGTCCCACAGTTTCATTGGTCTTTCTTTTCTGGCCAACATACTTATAGAATGCCTTCTTCTTGACTTTAAACACTCTTGCCATGTGTAGCTAATTTTTCATCTTTGCCTCCCTGATTATGTCCCAACTATTCTTGCTGTTTCCAAGTACACTTCCTTGGTGACATGCCCACTTTCCATTTCCAATATATGCTTTTTTTTTTTTTTGCATTTTAGGCTTCTCAACAGCTACTTGTGCAGCCACATTGGTCTTCTGCCATTCTTCTTGTACTTCCAATGTGAGAGCCTTTAGAAGCTTCCATTCCTCCTGATCCCGTTTTTGGCCTTCAGTCTGTCCTCTCATGTCACCCAGCCTACTATCTCAGCTTTCAATCAGTTGAAATATGCATTTTTTGAATCCAGTGTCTTAATTCTGTTGACCACATGCTTTCCCCATCTCAGGAGCATGAATTCTACAATCTTGCGATTGTTTCCTAATTTTCTCTTCACCTTCACATTGTCCGCTAGTTATTCCCTATTGGTCAAGACAAAATCTAAGATAGATAATCCTTTAGTTGTATCCTCAACTTCCCAGAGCAGAAATCAGTGCTCTACACAAGTTAGGATCTTGCTCAACATTTTATGTTTGGCTGTATTATTCTTCCAGTGGAGGCCCAGAAAACTTAAGCCTTCCATCAGTACCATCTCATAATTTTTGGATAATTTTGTCACTTCCATGAATAATGCCTCATCCACTTCTTTCTAACATGGCAATCTACAATAAACCCCCACCATTACATTATTACTGTACTTTTCACCTTCTATCTTCACACAAATACATTCTGAGCAGCTATCCTCTGCCTCTTGAATCAGGGAGCGCGTATATGTATTTTTAACATCTGTATTCACCGGTTCAAGCATAAAGGGACACTGCATTATTTGCTCCACATAGGTACTGTGGTTAATGCAATGACTGAGAGTGTGAAAGATTAAATTCAAATCCACTTACTAAGTAGGCACATCTACATGTGTAACTAGTAGGTCCAAGAAAATTCCTGAGCAGTTTGTTGTGGGGTTTATTGCTCCTGAGTGTGCTGTTTATACATGTGCCTGGGACCACAGCATTTTGAATCACAAAATCAGCCCCTGGGGGTCAGCCTGCCAGCCCAGGGCTACTACAACCAAGCTAAGTGTACTGAGGAGGGGCTCACTGCGGCTTTAGAGTGGAGCTAGCTGGAAAGCTAAAGCATCCCCATGCCATCTCTGTCAGAATCTACAAATGCATTGTAACTGAGTAAATAACTGACTGTAGAATAGTATGTGTGTCTGGCAGTATTATCATACAGCAGAGTTGCTTAGTTTACTCTGTCCTAATAGCACCACATGTGTAGATGCTGGCGTTTTACTGCAGAGCTAAATAAGAACTCCCCATTAAATGTCTCATGTAGATGCACACACTGTGTCATATTGGGGACTTGAATTCAGGTATCCATACTACTGGACTGGTTTGTGTTAGGGTGACAATAATTTGGATTATTAAGGAGCATTGGATTTGCAGCTGAAGACAAAGGCTTTACCTGTGGCCTAGCAAAAGCTGCTGACTACAAGGCACAATGATATCTAAGTCAGCCATTTACTTATGCTAAGTAACCATCTTAAATGTGTCAACCATTTTCTGAGGGAAAAGCAGCAGGTGAGTCTGTGTGCTGTGAACCAGCTACAGTAAGGAATGAGATAAGATACAGGGGTCCCAAAAAAAGTGGAAGATGGTACAACCTGAGAGAGAAAAACAGACTGGAATGTGGAAAACAACACATAATTGGTAACAGAATCTGAGATGAACATATGCAAAAAGGTGAATGGTATTGTTGAAGAAGCCTCCAGAAGCTTCCAGGTTTTGATCAAAGTCTGCCCATTGACCGAAGAAAAGGAGTCAAGGTCTTAGACATGTGCTTATAGCAAGAAGTAATGTAAATGAATGAAATGCATAAGCAATTGCATGCTAATGAAGCAAACAGTAAACAGAGGCGGAGCTTGAGATGGGAGGAGAAATGGATGGAACAGAAGGTGGGACGGAGGTAGAGTGAATGTTAACGAGTATGGACCAAAGTGTATAAATATGGGAAAATACTAGTGTTCAGGATGGCTACCTGTATTCCATCGGTGTGGTATCTAGTCCGAAGCTGTCTCCATTCTGAATAAAGCTGTTGTGAGCAATGTGTGCTGGTGTTTGCTCCCTACTCTGCTCTGGCTAATGAGTAACAGGATTCACGGATAATTGAACCGTCATCTCCCTAGTCGTTGGGCACTACATGGAGTGAGCGTCTAACGGTTTGCTTTAATCTCTCCTATTTAAATATTTTATACAGAGTTGAACAGCATCACTGGGAAAGATAAGGAACACCTACAAGTATCTTACTGTATGAGAGCGATGGTAGTGTCAGGATTTGGGAGTTCTGATTACCCTATAGCCTTTAAGTTGGGTTTTCCAGTCCATGAGTACCCTAACCACTGGGCTATTACAATTGGGGCAGAGAGAAGGCAAGAGTGGTGCCAATCCCACCCATTTTTTTAAATGTTGCTTAAATCTACCTGTTCAGCTCCCTCGCTTTTAATTTTCATTTCATGAAAGGCAGTTTTCAATATTTGATTTCAGCAAAAGAAGCCTCACAAAAAAAGAGATGTTGCTGTGAATTGCACCATTTTTTATTAATTCATCCCCCAAACCAAAAAAAAAAATAAATTGTTTACATAGCGCTAATAGTTTTGCTGCAACTGTTGAACAGTTGAAAGGTATTTGAATCGAAAGATGTGATATACAAGTATTCCCTGGAGAGCATGTGTTAATGTAGTAGTATAGGGCTGTGCAAACCAGCACTGTTCCAGTTCAACTTCTGTTTCAACATTTTGGTGGAACAGTGTTTCATTTTTAATTTCATTTTGATTGAAAACTGCTGTTCCATTTCATTTAATCAAAACATTATCTCTGTTTTGACACTGTTTCAACGTTTTGCCCATAGGTTATAAAGGGAAAGCAGAAAACAGCTTATAATTTTTTCATTTCTTGCCTGATTAAAATGAAACATGTATGAATGGTAGCCCCTGATGAGGCCATGAACCTGCTATGTTTCAAGGTGCAGGGGCTTCTGGGAAACTGCACCTCAAATTATTGAAAGCAAAAC
Organism: Alligator mississippiensis; assembly: GCF_030867095.1. Taxonomy (NCBI): domain Eukaryota; kingdom Metazoa; phylum Chordata; order Crocodylia; family Alligatoridae; genus Alligator; species Alligator mississippiensis. The sequence goes on along the minus strand of NC_081835.1, from coordinate 33,504,657 downwards.
TCATGTCACGTGTGTGTGTGTTAAGCCACAACAGGGTAAAATTGGCAGGAGTGATAGGCTATGCTGATGCCACAAAGTCTGCCAAGTTTCAAGGGGATAGGTGCAGGGGTTCCTGGGAAACTGCACCTCAGGCTACTGACAGGCAAAACTTGTGACATGGGTGATTGTGTGACTGTGTCTGTGTTAGGGCACAGTGGGGTGAAAACTGCAGGTCTTCTAGGCCCTGCTGCAGCCACAAATCCAGCCAGCTCTTAAACAGATAGGTGCAGGGGGCTCTGGCTTCTGGGACCCTGCACCTCACGCTCCTGACAGGCAAAACATGTGCCATGAGTGAGTGTGCAACTGTGTCTGTGATAGGGCACAGGGGGATGAAAACTGCTGGGATGGTGGCCCCTGCTGAGGCCACAAAGTCTGCCAGTTTTCAGGGAGATAGGTATAGGGGGCTCTTGCTTCTGGGACCCTGCACCTCAGGCTGTTGACAGACAAAACTCATGACATAGGTGGGTGACACTGTGTGTTAAGGTGCACCCTCACTGGTGCTAGGGCCCCTACACAACGTGGTATTGTGCCCCAGTGAGGTGCCCCTCCCTCTCCCCTACATCCTCACCTCCATCCACCACTTCAAGTAACAACAGGTAAATAATAACTCAGTGAGCAGCATCACAGTTGCACCAGAAGCATCTCAGACAGCCAAACTATTACAGAGCCTTTTTTTCCTGTCCTGCAGGGGCTTCTACTCCAGCATACATGTTAAGGCATGCCCTCAGTGTATGACTCCATGTGTGTTGTTGTCAAGGTGTTCCCTCACTGTGTGACTCTGTGTGTCCATGTGTCTGTCAAGGTGAACCCACACTGACGCTGGGGCATCTATGCAACATGGTAATTCCCCAATGAGGCCTCCTCCTCCCATACAGCCTCAGAGTGGTCCACCACATTAAATGACAACAGGTAAAATAATAATTTAGTAAGCCGCAGCACAGTAGCACCAGCAGCATTTCAGGCAGCCAAACTGTCACAGAGCCTTTCTTTGTATAAAAGACTTGAATAGAAGTACAGATGTTGTGTTGAATATATATGAATGATATGTTACTTGTGGTGTGTGATGGGTTATGCTGTTTTTTCATGTGTATAGGATGTGGGTTTGTTTGTTTTTTTAAATGAATAGTTAGAAAAATATATCTTATCAAGCTTTGGGTTGAAAAACCTTTTGTTAGGCTGAGTAAGCACTTGCAGTTGGTGTGTCAGTGTGCTGTTCCTGGATGGAAGGAATAGTAAAGAAGCCAGATGCTGGCATGCAATGCAGGCAAGAAAGCCAGTCACTGAAAATGGAAATGGAGGCATCAGGGGGTGAGGGACAGGCTGGGATGGGGGAGAGGAAAGGGGGATCGGCAGCACTGAGGGTCTTGGTGGTCTCAAGGAAAGGCTTGAGGACCACCAAGATCTGGGAGATGATATCCAACTCAGCTCTGTGCAGGGGGCCACTGATCCCAATCTCCCTGAGCAAGGCCATACCGTGGATGGCCTTCTGTTGCTCCAACAGCCTCTTGAGCATCAGGTATGTGAAGTACCACTGAGTCTCCACATCCTGCATGATTTTGTGCTGTGGGATGTTCATCTGTTTGTTTGCCCCACAGCATCATGCCCCTCCTGATGCTCCAGTGGGAGTAGCCTGCCACCTTTCTGCATTTTGAAATGATTTTACTGGTGGTGCTGGCACCATAACCAGCAGCTCTGTCTCCCTCTAAGTCATCTCTGACAATGTTTGTGTGCCAAACAGCAGATGTCAACAAAGTTGGCATTATGCACCACCTTGACCATGCTGGTCCCATTGTCAGTGACCATGAAGCTGTGAGTGATCTCGCTCTGTCCACCAAGCCACCCCTGCACCAAGTGGTTCATGGCCCCATGATCTCTTTTGCTGTGTGGGACTCATCCATCACCTCGGCTTGAAGGAGAGCCCACTGATGGCCTGACTGGTTGCACCAGCGCCCTTTGAGGGAAGGTCAGGAATGATCTCCACCTGTGATGATCCAGATATTTGAGGTGAACTGTAAGGCCACCTGTGGACCTGCCTTATACAGCTCCTCCCTCAAGTGCTCCCTGTATGTACGCCCTGGTGAAGGTGGTGTGTGTGGGTACTTGGTAGGATGGGGCCATGAGTGCTGTGAGCTGCCTGGCCCCTCAACTAAGGAGAAGGGCTGGCCATCAACAGCAAGTATCTCCCCAATGCTCTGGGTTATCTCACTTGCCCTTGCAACACACCCCACTTTCTGTCTGCCTTTCCTCCACTCTTCCAGGGTTGCCTGCCTCTGCTTTGGGGGGACAGGGACTTTGGAGTGAGAGGGGACTTCCCTTTGGGCATGCTCCTGCTGGTGCCAGGCTGAGGAGGAGCAAGGGGAAGGGGGTGCTTCCTGCAGAGATGTATCAGCATCTCTGTGGTGCTGATGTGTTTCATTTCCTTGTCCTGATTTGGGCCTGGCAGTGCAGGCAGATAGTGTATGTGGAATCATTTGCCAGCTCAAAATGATCCCAGACCACTCTACTCACTCACTACTGGGGTGTCAGTGGAGGCTGCTGCACTTTCCCCCTCCACAGCAGGCAGAGGCACAGCAAGAGGAGAAGCAGACTTAGCTGAGCCACTTGCCTCCACCTCTATGTTAACCTACTGCAATGCACTTTCTGTGGAAGGAGAACTGGCTCTAGGGGAAACCTGAGGGGTGTGGAGCAGAAACTCAGATGATTCCCCCTTCTTCCCCAGAATTTCCGTTGCTAGGGCACTGAGATCCAACTCCAGCTTTCTCTGACACTGAAGGCTCAGCATGGGAGGTGAAATGGGGGTGGAGAAGGCTGTCATGCTGGTGCTGGTGCTGCTGCTTGTTGTTGTTGTCATGGGGGGGGGTGTTATGGCTGGTGCTCATGGAGGGGATGCAGTCTCGGGCACAGGCAGTGGCACTGGCACTGCCCCCCTCTCCTTGCTGCCTGTGGAAGCCTCATCCCTTCTAGCTAGAGGAAAAAGGCTGCGTCTCAGTTGGGTGGGAACTTACACCTCTCCCTCTACTCCCTCTTCCACCCCTACCTGAAGGTTGACCACCTGCCTTTCCAACATGTTTCATGGTGTGTCTCATGTTTTCCTTTTCTAGAAATGTATTTTCATTCCTATATAAAATGAATTTTGTAGGTGTGTGGTGCAAAGAAGAAAAGTTTAAAAACTAATAGAAATATGTCTTTCTGCCTATATGAATTCAATATTATAGGTGTGGTGCAAAGAAGAAATGTATGAAAACAAATAGAAATGTGCCTTTCTTCCTATATAAATTCAATTACATTGGTGTGTGGTGCAAAGAAGAAATTCATAGATTCATAGATGTTAGGGTCGGAAGGGACCTCAATAGGTCATCAAGTCCGACCCCCTGCCTAAGCAGGAAAGAGTGCTGGGTCTAGATGACCCCAGCTAGATGCTCATCCAACCTCCTCTTGAAGACCCCCAGGGTAGGGGAGAGCACCACCTCCCTTGGGAGCCCGTTCCAGACCTTGGCCACTCTAACTGTGAAGAAGTTCTTCCTAATGTCCAATCTAAATCTGCTCTCTGCTAGCTTGTGGCCATTATTTCTTGAAACCCCCGGGGGTGCCTTGGTGAATAAATACTCACCAATTCCCTTCTGTGCCCCCGTGATGAACTTATAGGCAGCCACAAGGTCGCCTCTCAACCTTCTCTTGTGGAGGCTGAAAAGATCCAGTTTCTCTAGTCTCTCCTCGTAGGGCTTGGTCTGTAGGCCCTTAACCATATGAGTGGCCCTTCTCTGGACCCTCTCCAGATTATCCGCATCCCTCTTGAATTGCGGCACCCAGAATTGCACGCAGTACTCCAACTGCGGTCTGACCAGCGCCCTATAGAGGGGAAATATCACCTCCTTGGACCTATTCGTCATGCATCTGCTGATGCACGATAAAGTGCCATTGGCTTTTTTGATGGCTTCGTCACACTGCCGACTCATGTTCATCTTGGAGTCCACTAGGACTCCAAGATCCCTTTCCGCTTCTCTGCCACCAAGCAGGTCATTTCCTAGACAGTAGGTGTGCTGGACACTTTTCCTCCCTAGGTGCAGCACTTTGCATTTCTCCTTGTTGAACTGCATTTTGTTGTTTTCTGCCCACTTGTCCAACCTGTCCAGATCTGCTTGCAGCTGTTCCCTGCCCTCCGGCATGTCCACATCTCCCCATAGCTTTGTGTCATCCGCAAACTTGGACAGCGTACATTTCACTCCCTCGTCCAAGTCACTAATGAAGACATTAAAGAGTATCGGTCCAAGGACCGAGCCCTGCAGGACCCCACTGCCCACACCCTTCCAGGTCGAAACCGACCCATCCACCACGACTCTCTGGGTGCGACCCTCCAGCCAATTCGTCACCCACTGGACTGTGTAGTCATCCAAGTCACAGCCTCTTAACTTGTTCACCAGTATGGGGTGGGATACCGTATCAAAGGCCTTCCTGAAGTCTAAGTATACAACATCCACCCCGCCTCCTGTGTCCAGGTGTTTCGTAACCTGGTCATAAAAAGAAACTAGATTGGTCAGGCACGATCTGCCTGCCACGAACCCGTGCTGATTTCCCCTCAGCATAATTTGTCCTGCCGGGCTCTCACAAATGTGAGCCTTGATAACTTTTTCAAAGACTTTGCCAAGGATGGAGGTGAGACTGACTGGCCTATAGTTGCCCAGGTCCTCCTTCCTCCCCTTTTTGAAAATGGGGACCACATTGGCCCTTTTCCAGTCCTCCGGGACTTGGCCCGTGCGCCATGAGCTTTCAAATATTCCCGCCAGTGGTTCTGCAATGATGTGGGCCAGTGCCTTCAGCACCTTCAGATGGATCTCATCCGGGCCTGCCGACTTAAAGGTATCCAGTTCTTCCAAATGACTCTGCACCATCTCAGGGTCTACGCATGGAAGTCTGGCACCTTGCTGCTGCTTCTCTACAACCCCAGTGAGAGACTTGTCATGCCCCTCACTTAGGAACACTGAGGCAAAGAACTCATTGAGGAGTTCAGCCTTGTCCCCCCTGTCCGTCACCAATTGTTTCTGCCCATTTAGCAGGGGTCCTATTCCTCCCTGGGTCTTCCTTTTATTACCTATATATCTAAAAAACAATTTCTTGTTGTCTTTTACTTGGGTTGCCATCCTCAGCTCCATGGTAGCTTTGGCCCGTCTAACTGCCTCCCTACAAGCACGAGCAGAGGAGGTATATTCATCTTTGGTGATCTCTCCGTTTCCACTTTTTATGTGCTCCCCTTTTGGCCCTTAGGCTGCCCTGGATTTCTCTGGTCAGCCAGGGAAGCCTCCTGGCCCCTTTCCCTCTTTTGCCTCACTCGGGGATCGTCTTGCTTTGTGCCCGAAAGATCGTTTCCTTAAGGCACAGCCACCCTTCTTGGGCTTCCATCTCTTCAAATCTCCTACTCTGCAGTGCGTCCTTGACTAATCGCCTGAGTTCATTGAAATCAGCTTTCCTAAAGTCTAGCACTTTCACCCTACTAGTTACCTTACCCACTCGACGTCTTATGGTGAATTCTATTATTAGGTGATCACTGTCCCCCAGATGGCTACTGATCTGGAGGTCCACTACCATGTCATCTCCCGTTGCCAATACCAGATCCAGTATGGCATTCCCCCTAGTGGGACCGTGTACCTCCTGTGTCAGGTGGAGGTCCTGTACACGGGTTAGAAACCTGCGTGAGCAGTGGGACTTTGCTGTCTGTGATTCCCAGCAGATGTCCGGGTAGTTTAGGTCCCCCATGACCACCGTCTCTTTAGCTTTTATGGCCTCCGAGAGTTGCCTCAGGAGCCCTGAATCTCTTTCTTCCCCTTGATGTGGGGGTCTGTAGCAGACCCCTACCACCAAATCCCTTTCTCCTTGCCCCCCATGTAACCTAACCCACAATCCTTCTACTTCCTCATCCTTGGATTCCATCTTGATAAGGGTTGATGTATATTGCTCACTGACATAGAGCGCAACCCCTCCCCCTTTCTTCCCCACCCTGTCCTTTCTGTACAATCTATAGCTCTCAATATGTACCACCCAGTCATGGGATGAATCCCACCAGGTCTCTGTTAGCCCCACTAAGTCATAAGTGTTTGGTGCAAGCAGGAGCGCTAGTTCATTCTGCTTGTTCCCCATGCTCCTAGCATTGGTATATAGGCACTTGAGCCATGCGACTGGTGCCTTTGCTGCCCCCCCGCTCCGAGTCCCAAGGGGCCCATTGTTTCTTAGCTTCTTGTTTCTTACCTGTTCTGTAGTGCTGGCCTCCCCATGGCTTTCAGGTTTCCAATGTTCTCCTTCTTCAGGCTGGGCTGTCCTTGTGGGTGCCACATGGTTTGGTGGTCCACAGCTTCCCCTGCCCTCGTACTCCCCTCCCCCTGATGAACCTAGTTTAAAGCCCGCCGGAGGAGATCCGCCAACCTAGTAGAAAACACACATTTACCTTTGGGGGACAGGTGAAGCCCATCCCAGCTGAGCATGTCCCTCATCGTGATGTGCGGGTCGTTGTCCAGGAAGCCGAAGCCTGCCTCAAGACACCACTGCCGAAGCCGCCAGTTCGTCTCTTGGATGCAGTTTTCATGCCGTCTTCCGCGTCCGTTCACTGGTAGGATGGAAGAGAAAACCACCTGTGCACCGAACTCCTTCAGCACACCGCCCAGAGCACTGTAGTCCGCCATCAGGTGATCGGGGGTTCTCCTGGCCGCATCATTAGTACCCACATGGACTAGGACCATGGGCTAGTAATTGGTGGGCTTGATCCTGGCCTGGATTACCTCCATCACATCCCGAATCTTTGCTCCAGGGAGGCAGTATACCTCTCGTGCTGAGGGGTCCTGGCGACAGATGGGCCCTTCCATACCTCTCAGGATGGAGTCGCCTATGACGAGCACTCATCGCCTCCTCCTCTGGGTCCTCTTGGATCTCTTGATCTGCTCGGATTGTGAAGAATGTGGTGTTTCTTCCTGCCCAAGGGTTTCCTTCTCCCCTTCCATCTCCTGCAGGGTCGCCAGGGCCTCGTACCTGTTCTCCAGTCGAACTGGAGAAGCTGGTACCGATTCTCTGCGAGCTGCTCCGGTCCTGGCTGTGACCGTCTGCCACTCTGCTGTGGAGGGCATTCCCCGGGCTGCTTCTTCCTTCGGTGCCTGGTCCTGCAGGGAAAGGAAATAACTGTCAATTTCATCCTCCGCCTCCCTGATCCCCCTCAGCCTGCTAACCTCCTCCCGGAGCTCACTCACCTGCGCCTCCAGAGCCCTAAGACGGGCACCTGCCGGACAGGTGTGGGGGCCCCCAATCTCTGCTCCCCTGGCCCTGCTGGGGATCCCCCACAGGCCAGGAGGTAGGGGGACATCAGCTCCCCCATGGGCTCAGTCTTGGTGGAGGCCTCAGACCAGCCCCGGTTAGCCTTGTCCCCCTGGGCAGAGGCCCTAGCAGCACTCCTCGTAGACACCATTCTGAGCTGCTGTTTGTAGACCTGTGTGGTGTCTACTTCCTACCCCTACAGGAGTCTCACTCCTGGCCCTCCCACCGGTGCGGACGCCCGCACAAACGCCAGCGCGCCCTCACAGAGCGCGCCTGTTTGCGCACTCTGTTCGCGCTGTGTGGCTTGGGAGCGCGGCTTCCTACCGGCTCAGCTATATGGGACCCAGGGGGCTTCCCCTCCGGATCCGGCTCAGCTGCGCCGGGTCCCTCCGCCCCACTTACCTTCAGGGGATCAGCTGTTGCTGCCCCCACTGCCAATTCCTCTGCTGCTGATGCTGCTGCTGCCGCCGCCGCCGCCGCCTCTGCCTCCAGTCAGTCAGTTGGTTAAGGGGGCACACGTGCGTGCGAGACACACGTGTGCCTGGCTCCTCTCCTTCCCACTGCTGGTTCCCGAGTGTATAAACATGTATAAAAACAAATAGAAATGTGCCTTTCTTCCTATATAAATTCTATAATATATGTATGTATGTATGCTGCAAAGCTTTAAATGTATAGAAATAAAACATAAATATATTTACCTTCCTATATACATTAAATTATATAATTTGATCCTATCTAATATAATTATAAAATTCAAAAGAATAAATCAATGAATATAACAGAAAGAAGAAAGACCCAAAAAGGTATTCTGAAATCCCTCCTGCTAGCCTAGCCTAGGCTAGCAAGTAGGAAATCCTTCAGAAGACCAGTGCCTTCATTGTCTGATGCTGATCTGCTGGAACACACAGCTCAGTATAACCAACATCAAGGCAAAAAGCATGGCAGTTCAAACAATGCTTCCTTTCATGCTGTTTTTCCATCCCTCCCTCAGAGCACTGGGATTGGAAGGGACCTCAGGGAAGAATGACAGTCACCAACCAGCTACACAGCCAATTTGAGAGCCGTCCTTCCCCCATCATCCCCCTCCTTCTCCTTACTTTCTGTTTCCCTGCAGGCAAGCCCAGCTTGAGCTTTGAAACTTAAAATATTTTGAAACTTTCAAAACATTTTGACTGGCCTCATTTTGTTTCAAGGCTGTTTTGAAGCCCTCTGTTTCATTTTTATTTTGCTTGTTCGAGCTTGAAATGAATCAAAACAGCATCAAAACAAAACAGCTAGTGAAATTTCACACAGCCCCATTGGTAGTCATTGATCATCCTTTGCAACTATTGTATGCATATTATTTTGTGCATGCTATCCCTAGACAGTCTATTCCACCACTTCTCTATTCTAACAGTGAAGAAAATTTTCCTGATATCCAATTCAAACCTGCCATGTTGCAACTTCAAGCCATTGGTCCACACCCTGCTCTGCAGCAGGAGAGAGAAAGTGTTCTCACACTTTATGGCAGCCCTTCAACTGACTGAAGACTGTTACCAGATTTGCCTGTCACTTTAAGGTGTGATCATTTCTTAGGGGTATGTTTCTGGGGGGTCTCTGTAATTCTTTCAATGTGCTGCTTGTGTTACTTGTGTTTCTATATGGAGCTGTATCTCTTCCATCTGCAAGTCCTCACCCACAATGGAGCTATCTTGCAGGACTCCATTTCAGTGGGACTGGGTTCCTCCAACCACCGAATCAGTCAAACACATGTACGCACATACACACACAGATCAACAGGATATGCCTGAGCCAGGCCAGGTTATTTAGCATTGACAGGCTAACACCCTCAGATGCCTTGAACTCAGTTGATTAGGGAAACAATAAAATGCAGTCAGACACAAGCACACAGGTTAACAGAGCACATCTGAGTCAGACCAGACTATTCAGCATTGACAGGCTGACACCCTTATGCGCCTTGAACTCAGTTCATTCCTTATTTCAGCAAGACAATAATAAATGCAGGTAGACACACATACATACACAGTAGCAGAGCATTTCTGAGCAGGCTGGGTCCTATCAGCACTTTCAGCTGATACCCTTATGTGCATCAAAACTCAGCACCTCACCAACTCTTGTCACAATGGTCCCAGTAATAACCCCCTTGATAAGCAGACTCCAGCGTGGTTTTGGGCATTACAGGGATCTTTGACTTAGGTAAAAGAAGCATTGCTGCAGAGAAAATGGGGAGGTCAAGGGGAAGAAAGAGTAGGTGAGATTCAGAGAGAACGTATAGCAACCAGCTGGACCATAAAAGTTATTTATTACCAGGTATATGAACTTATGATGCTACCATTAATAATAGCCATACAAGACAGAGACAAATAAACAGTTACAATATTACATAGTTTCAACTAGGTTTTTGGGGAAGTCTAGCTCCAGTTTGATTAGCAAAATTCAGGTTTAGAAAGCTGTGCTTGGAATAAGAGAATAAAAGTCAGGTTCCTATAGGCGGATAGAGAGAGAGAGTTGGTACCATCAGGGACTGTGAACAGGAGATTGACTCCTACTGCCAGGCCCTTCTCTCTAAGAAGGTGGAGGGTCCACCATGATCACCTTCCAGGACTGGGGAGGACTCAAGGACCTCCCATGCTGTCAAGCTCAGGGGTTGGACCAAGGTGGTCAAGGGCCCCAAGATCTGTCTCACTAAGGCACCCCCACCACTAGAGCTTTGCAACAGGTATGAACCTCTTGCAGCCCCAGCAGAGCCTTATAAGTTGCCAGCTCCTGCAGGCAACACAGGCTCAACTGTAGCTACCACCTCTGCTCTGCCTAAGACAAAACACAAAGTGTTTGTCATGGGAGGCTCCATCCTGAGGGAGACAGAGGGGGCAATCTGCTGCCCTGACCCCTAAGCCCGGGAAGTCTGCTGCTTCCCTGGAGCCCGGATCTGAGACATTGCAGAAAGAATCCCTGAACTCCTCCAGCCCACCGACCACTGCCCTATGCTCCTCATACATGTGGGCACAAATGACACAGATCGGAGCACTCCCAGATGGGTCATAAAGTGCTACAGGGATTTGGGAGTGGGGCTTATGGGGTTGGGGGTGCAGGTGGTGTTCTCATTGATCCTCCCAGTCTCAGGCTATGGGCTGAGGAGGGAGAGGAGGATCCAGGTAGTGAACAAAAGACTGTGGCGCTGGTATCATCGGGAAGGCTATGGATTCCATGACCATTTGGAAGGCTTTGGCTTCCCCTGCTAGGGCCAGGGCTGCAACCTCCTGGAACGGTCCAGCCTGGTTATTGCAGGGCCCTTGGCATGGCTTTACGAGTGCTCATGGTGCTTGGGCCAGGTGCCAGATGATTGGAAGATAGCCAATGTGGTCCCCATCTTTAAAAAAGGGAGGAGGGAGGACCCGGACAACTATAGGCCCATCAGTCTTACCTCAATCCTGGGAAAACTCTTTGAGAATATCATCAAGGAGCACATCTGTGATGGGCTGGCATCAGGGATGATGCTCAAGGGCAACCAGCATGGTTTCATTAAGGGCAGGTCATGTCAGACCAACTTGATTGCCTTTTATGATCAGGTCACAAAAGCATTGGATGCAGGTGTCGCCATGGATGTAGTCTTTTTGGACTTCAGCAAGGCCTTTGACACTATCGACCACCCCATCCTCATTAAAAAACTAGGTGACTGTGGCATTGATGCCTACACAGTCAGATGGATTGCAAATTGGCTGATAGGCTGTACGCAGAGGGTCGTGGTGGACAGGTCATATTCAACCTGGGGGGAAGTGGGCAGTGGAGTCCCCCAGAGTTCGATGCTTGGGCCCACACTGTTCAATTTCTTTATCAGCGATTTGGACGATGGGGTGAAAAACAACCTGTTAAATTTGCTGATGATACCAACATTTGGGGTGAGGTGGGCACACTGGTAGGGAGGGAAAGACTGCAGCAAGATCTGGATAGGTTGCAGGGGTGGGTTAACAAAAACAGGATGTGTTTCAATACGGACAAGTGCAGGGTGCTGCACTTGGGCAGTAGTAACCAGCAGCACACTTATAAGATGGGAAACTTCCTTCTTGAGAGCACGGAGGCAGAAAGGGATCTTGAAGTCATTATTGACTCCAAGATGAACATGGGCTGACAATGCGAGGTCACAGTCACAAGGGCTAATCGGACCTTATTGTGCATCCACAGGTGCACCTCAAGTAGGGCCAAGGAGGTGATGCTCCCCCTCTACGTGACACTGGTCAGGCCACAGCTTGAGTACTGTGTCCAGTTCTGGGCACCCCACTTCAAGAGGGATGTGGACAACATTGAGAGGGTCCAGAGGAGGGCCATCCGCACGATCCGGGGACAGCAGGGCAGACCCTACAATGAGAGGCTACGGAACCTGAACCTGTTCAGCCTTCACAAGAGAAGGTTTATAGATGGTCACACCTTGTGACCATCTATAAACTCACTAGGGGGGACCAGAAGGGTTTGGGGGAGACCTTGTTTCCCCTACTGCCCCCTGGGATAACAAGGAATAATGGCCACAAATTGTTGGAGAGTAGGTTTAGATTAGATATCCGTAAGAACTACTTCACAGTTAGGGCAGCTAGGATCCGGAGCCAACTTCCAAGGGAAGTGGTGCTTGCTCCTACCCTGGGGGTCTTTAAGAAGAGGCTTGATGACTACCTGGCTGGGGTCATTTGAGCCCAGTTTTCCTCCTGCCCAGGCAGGGGGTCGGACTTGAAGATCTACAAGGTCCTTTCTGACCCTACTTCTATGATTCTATGACCACAGTCCACTCTTTGGAGAGAGAGGTAGTGAGCTGCTGGGAAGAGATGGCCTCCACTTCTCTTCGCTCGGGAGGAGCCTCTTCTCAGCCAGACTGGCTGACCTGCTCCACCGGGCTTTAAACTAAGACCACCAGGGAATGGGTGGACTACCGTCACTGCTGGCCTGCTAAGCAACCCTTGCAAAGCCAGCAGGACAAGGCACTTAAGGGAGCCCACCCTTGCCCGAGCCCTGGAATGAACTGTAGGCAAGGCAAGGGCCCCCAAGGGGTCACTTGTGTGACTATACATACATGCCAGGTGCTTGGGGAATAAGCAGGAGAAACTTGTTCTCCTGCTAAACACAAATAATTATGATATCATAAGGACAACAGAGACCTGGTGGGACTCCACCCATGACTGGACCATGGGTATAGACGGCAATAGCCCTGTACAGGAGAAAGAGAGTGGACAAAAGGGGCGGGGGTGTAGCTCTCTATGTCAAGGAAAGCTACGTGTCCATGCAAGCCAACATTGGCTCCCAGGGTGGATGACTTGAGACCCTCTGGGTTAAAATCCATGGGGGACATGGCACAGGGGACACTATGGCAGGAGTCTACTACAGACCCCCTACCCAAGATCAAGAGCTTGGCCAGGAGTTCACCAGGGAATTGGCTGATGCCATATGCTCCTGGGGCTTGGTTGTCATGGGAGACTTCAACTACCCACACATCTCATGAGAAGAGTGCTCGGCCAAATCCGAGTGGTCGCAAAGCTTTCTTTTGTGCGTGGATGAGCTATATCTAACACAAGAAGTCTATGGGCTGATGAGAGGTAAAGTGCTGCTCAACCTGGTACTGGCAACCTGGGACAACCTAATCAGTGACCTAACGATCAAAGTGAAGCTAGGTGACAGTGACCATGAGCTGATCACCTTCACCATCCGTCATAAAGCTGGGAAGTCAGTCAGTATACAGAAGTCCTTGACTTCAGGAAAGCTGACTTTGATATGCTCAGGAGGCTTGTCAGTGAAGCTCTAAAGGAACATGACCCCAAGGTAAGGATGCTTCTCAGTGAGGCCACAACCTCAAGGGGAGGGGAGTCCAGTATGAGTGGTTGCTCCTCAAGGGAGTAATCCTAGATGTGCAAGCAAAGTCTATCCTGTCTCAGAGGAAAGGCAGAAAAAGGACACAGCAGCTCCCTCGGCTCTCCAGGGAACTAGCAGACCTCCTGCATCTAAACTGAAAGACCAACAAAGGATGGAGGATGGGATCCACCACCAAGGAGGAATACTCTGCACTGTTCCGGAGCTGCAGAGAGCAAACCAGGAAAGCTAAGGCTGCAATGGAACTTCAGCTAGCTATAAATATCAAGGACAATAAGAAGTCCTTTTTTAGATATGTGGGGAGCGAGAGGAAAAGCAAGGGCAACATTGGACCCTTGCTAAAACTGATGGGGCAACTGACAACCGATGCCCAGGAAAAAGCAAACTTGCTAAATGGGTATTTTGCATCAGTTTTTCCACCAGTCCCATGGGATGCCCCTGCTCAGTACAGGACAGGGAGACCTGGGTGAGGGACATACCTTACCCTCCACCAATGCTGACATCATGAAGGAACACAGAGGCTGGATACCTTCAAGTCACCTGGCCCCGACAGTTTACACCCAAGGGTACTAAAGTAGCTGGCAAGCATCATAGCCTAGCCCCTGGCATGGATCTTCGAGAACTCCTGGTGCTCTGGTGAAGTGCCCAAAGATTGGAAGAAGGCCAATGTGGTGCCTACCTGACTGGCTGACGGCAACATCTTGAGGGATAGCCAGCATGGGTTTGTTGTGGGTAGGTCTTGCTTGACCAATCTCATTTCCTTTTTATGACTAGGTGACGTATCACCTGGACAAGGGAGAAGAGATTCGTGTCATATATCTTGACTTTAAAAAAGCCTTTGATTTGGTATTCCATGATCACCTCTTGGCAAAACTGGCTAACTGCGGCCTCAGCCTGACCACGATCTGTTGGCTGGGGAACTGGCTCCACGGTGGGACCCAGAGGGTGGTGGTTGATGGAAGTAAATTGCTGTGGTGTGCTGTGATCAGTGGGGTCCCTCAAGGCTCTGTCCTAGGGCATATACTTTTTAACATCTTCATCAATGATGTAGACATTGTTGTCAGAATTGGACTGACCAAGTTCATCGACGGCACCAAACTCTGGGATAAAGCATCCACACCTGAGGACAGAAGGGTGATCCAGGCAGACCTTGACAGGTTCAGGAAATGGGTGCATGAGAACCTGATCGTGTTTAACACAGAAAAATGCAAGGTTCTCCACCTTGGGAGGAAAAACCTGCAGCATTCTTATAGGCTTAGCAGTGCTACACTGGTTAGCATTACGGACTAAAGGGACTTGGTGGTCATAATTGACTACAAGATGAACATGAGCCTTCAATGTGATGCTGCGGCTAGTAAAGTGAGCAAAAATCTGGCTTGCATGCATAGGTGCTTCTCAAGCAAATCTAAGGACATCGTTCTCCCTTTGTACTCAGCCTTGGTGAGGCCACAGCTGGAGTACTGCATCCAGTTTTGGGCTCCACAATTCAAAAAGGATGTGGAGAAGCTTGAGAGAGTCTAGAGGAGAGCCACACACATGATCAAAGGTCAGGAAAACAGACCTTATGATGAGAGGCTGAGAGCCACGGGACTCTTCAGCCTGGAAAAGAGCAGGCTCAGGGGTGATCTGATGGCCACCTATACGTTTATCAGGGGTGCTCACCAGGATCTGGGGGAACATTTGTTCACCAGAGCACCCCAAGGGATGACAAGGTTGAATGGTCACAAACTCCTCCATGACCATTTCAGGCTGGACATAAGGAAAAACTTCTTTACTGTTTGAGCCCCCAAGATTTGGAATAGCCTCCTGCTGGAGGTGGTTCAAACACCTGCTTTGAATGCCTTCTAGAGACATTTGGATGTTTATCTTGCTGGGATCCTATGATCCCTGCTGACTTCCTGCCCCTGGAGTAGGAGGCTGGACTCGATGATCATCCAAGTCCCTTCCAGCCCTAATGTCTATGAATCTATGAATGCTAATGAAGGTGTATGCCTGTTCCATTTCCCATTTAAATGAGTTGTCATCTGGTTCCATCTCAGATGCAAATGAAACCAGGGGAGTTGCTTCAGTCTTATCACCCTTGTCTGGAGAGCTTTAGGTGTGTCTCCCACTGCATCTTCCTTGTCTTTTGTAATTCCTTCCTCTAATCAGTTCTTGTTCAGGCTGAGGTGGGAGGGGGAGAGTTCTTTGTGGCTTAGACAGGCTGCGTACTGTGCCAGGGTTCCCCGTGAACACAGAGCTGAGAGGTAACAAGACAGCTATAATCTCTCCTCTTAGCACCTTTTACACAGGCTGAACATGTGCCTAGCTCCCTTCAACCTCTCCTTGTGTGACTTGCCTTCAAAGTCCCTTACCATTTTTGTCACTTACCTCTGGACCCTCTTGAATTTCTCCACATACGGCTTGCCTTCAAAGTCCCAGAATATCCTTTTTAAAATATAGAGCTGCACACCACCTCTAGATGAGGCCTAATCAGTTCTGAGTAAGAGGCACTATCATCTCCTGTGTCTTGCACCTAGAACTGCTATTGATTCACCTGTTGTGCAGCTGCATGAGTTTGTGGTCTACCAAGACTCCCAGGTCCTTCTCCATACTGCTGCCATCCAGTCAGGTGTCACTCATTTTGTATTTGTATTTATGATTATTCTTCTCAAAGTGTAGCACCTTGAATTTGTCAGTATTAACCAGTACTTTCCAAGAACATTGATCCATCCTGTGCAATTATTATGGAACATTTATTTGCATAGAGTACAATATGTATGTAATAATAATGTACTGAAGATTTGTAGGTAAGACATAGCAACAAAGTAACATCAGCTAAACTGTGAATGGCCAGTTTACCAAGGATCTCCTGATGAAAAAAATGTGTGGAGGTGACAGGCCTTGCAATGAGATACAAGAAAATTTACTCCAGTCTAATCACCACCAACTGTTTTGGAGGAAGGTATGAGAAAATCTGTGGTCAGGAACTATTGGATAACCTGCTTCCAAAAAAAATTTCCTGATAACCAGCCTCCAAACTAATGGGTAAATCCTGAAGTATAAGTGGTAGGAAGCAGGGCAGTTTTCAATTTAGAATGGTTGGACAATTAGTTTGTCACAAAGTCTTTTGGTGACTTTTTTTTCTTGAATTGAGAACACTAGTTATGGGAACATGTTCTGTAAAGAAGAAACGATGATTTTAATAATAGGACACTGACATTTTGATTAGTTCAAAACAGTTTCTCTCTGATTTTTTTTTTCCATTTCCAAAATAGTACATTCCATCCCAACCTCAATGCATAGTTTAGAATGCTATTTTGCTCATTCTGGTTTGTTAGCTGCAGCAATGTTTTCAAGGGAGAAAGAAGTAGTAAGGACTCTGAGTGTTGCAGAGCACTTAGGTGCCCTGCTTCTAAAGAGGGGAGACTGCTGGGGAAAGAGCCCTAGCAGTGAATAAGGAGCCCAGCTGTTGGTTGTCAGGGCAACTGGAGCTAGCAAGAGATCACACATGCCAGCGGTCAGCTGACTGAAAGGGGCAGGGCCTGGCTCCCTTATAAACCCTAGGGGCTGAGGCCAGAGGCAGTTCCCTGCCAGCAGCCAAGGAGGAAGGAGCTTTCTGTCATGGAAGAGAGGAGCGGCCTGATGCAGGAGCAGCATCTGACACAGCTGCGAGATGAAGAATCCCCAAGTAGACTTGAATGTTGTTATGGCAAAGCGGCTTCCATTTACGTTATAGCCAAAGGGCTTGCATTTGTGTTGCTGTTTGTAACTGGTGGTTTGGGTGAGGCTAATAGGGGCTGGAGGAGGCCTCATAGGGGACCCACAGCAGTGTGGGGACCCCAGTGCCAGTGAGGGCGCAGCAGTCAGGGCACTGACCCCAGCCCCAGAGAGAAGGGGGCAGCATTGTGGAAGAGCCCCAGAGAGAGGGCGGCTTTACTGAGAAGGCCCCAGAGAAGGGGGCAGCGCTTTGAGAAGTGCCAGAGAGAAGGCTCAGAGAGAGACAGGGCCACGGAGAGCCCGAGTGCCAGAGAGAGGGTGTAGACCTGGACCGAATAACGTCTATTCCAGCTGCGAGGCTTGGGGTGTAGTAAAGGGGTGGTTGGAGCCACACATAGCCCGTAAGGCTAGGGTGCCCCTGAAGCACCCATTGTAGAGCGGGACCCACGAGGGGTCCGGGAAACCACGGGGTCCAAGTAACCAGTGAGAAGTGACCAAAAGGACATAAAAGGCAGCCTCCCAAATATATGGTGTCATCAAAGACGTGGCGGGCGAGAATTTGAGGGTGTCCTTGGGCCAACTTGGCACGGGAAGGGGGCCTTGAAGAGATCACGGCCCTCCTGCAGGACCCCACCTTGACACGTAGGTAATCTTATTCTCCAGGAGAACATGGTTGTGTAAGAAGCATATCCAGACCCCAGAAATTTCATGGTCCACAGTAGAGTTCAGTTAAATATCAGAGCCCAGAAAAGGATATTCCTTTATTAAACCTGATCCACAGTAAAAAAAAAAAAGCCACACTAACACACACATGACCTACAGACCACAGGAGTTCAGTAAGATTGAACCACCTCTAGAAGTGGTTTCTACAGTTTCAAGTTGAGACGTTAGCTGCTTGAGAGTTTATGCAGTGCTCAGTCAGCCTGGTTATTTCTTCTCAAGCACTGATGAATTATTCATATTTATATGCAAAGTAAAAATACCCCCCATAACTATGCCAGTATCTCTACTTACGTTGACAACATTTTGCCATACTGTTTTAACTAAAACTATTGAGAACTGTTAAGCATTTATCACACATGTGGATACTTTTGTACCAGAATAAAAAATGTTTATACCAATATTCTTGTACAAAAAAGGAATAACTCTCTCACTTATTACTGACAAGCTCAGCCCCTGGGAGGGCTACATATTTTTGCACTTGTACCTTTTGCTTTTTATAATAAGTGTTCAAAAAGCTCTCTCTCTCTCTTTTCCCCCTCCCCACCGCTTCAGTCTCTCGCCTGGCACCAAGGTTGTCAGAAATGTATGTTAAGCCACCAACAGGTGTTCAATTACAGCAGTGGCATACCAATGACTGGGGGAGGCAGAGAGGGTCCATGGCCCCTGGGTCCCAGCCTCAGGGGGGTCACCTCCCATGTTTGTGTGTGGCCCACTCCCTGCCCAGTGGGTTGTGGCTTTCTTAAGCCATTCCAGCTGGAAATTCTGGCCACTGCCTCTCCCCCCATGGCCGGTGTGCTGCGCTGCTAATTCCCCCATGGAAGTGCCATGGGGTGGGACGTGGGGCCCCATACAGGCTGATTTGCCTTGGGCCCCACACCCTGCTCAGATCATCCCGGCGGGGGGGGGGGGGAGGGGTGCCAATGTAAGCATTGGTCCCCGGGTACTGGGGCCCTATTGTACACCACTGAATTACAGGCACAATGGGATCTGATCTGCAATCCCAATCATCACACCTCCTGCCATTCTGCACATGCATGGCAAGAAGTGCAGTTGTGGAATTGAGGATCAGTTCCAAATCATGCCATATTGCCAGTCCAGGAAGCTTGTGTGTGACATGTGACAGATCAGGGAGGGGACAGGCAGCACAGTGGCAGATAGGCCAGGGAACACAAAGCAGAGCAGCAGTTTGGGCAAGGAAAGTGTATACTAGATAGCAATGTTATAGCATTTACAAATGGCTGCTCCCCACAGTAATTAGTTACAAGCATTTGATCAATATATTTATAACTTGTCTAGCAAAGGAGATTCTAGCTCTCCCCTGTTGCCTGACTCCAGAAGATTAGCCAAACTAGTGAAAAAACCCTCTATCTTGCTGTTTTATCTCCAGAGACTTCTGATTACATCATTTTCTGAGCTCTAGAAATTAATAAAATCTAGCCCCAAACTTCTATACATACCTCTGGAAATGTTTATTGGTAACCCATTCTTTCATGTAGCTAGGGTATTTCAGTTACTGCACATCTTATATAACATAGAGGTTGGGCACCTTCTTGTCTGCCAGCTCTGGATGCTTAGGTTGACGGGTAGCCCTGCTCATTCTTTCCTAAAAATGTAATTCATATATGGCAATCCAGTTCTTGAGCATCAGCTTAGTGGCAGCAACAGAGGGCCCAAGAGCTGGAAAGGACAAGCTGGAACAGGAGGCAGGGACTTAGCCTATACACCAAGGAGTGCAGAACTCAATCTTTAGATAACCTGACTCACTAAATCAAAGGCCTCCCACTGCCTCTCTCTGGTGGAATTTAGTGAGCTATGAACTACATTGCTTGCTGAAATATTGTACTATCTCTAAGACTAAGGATTTGTCCCAAGCAATGTTCAACAGCAATATAGTTTTACAAAAATACTCAAAAAGAACCATGCATTATTAATAGAGTCCAATTTTGATACCACATTAGTCTAACAAAAAATGTCAGGATGAAGACCAGTTCATTAGGTTGCAGTGCAAAGCGGTCGGAAGCCAGTTATTGGACTATAATTTCCTGCTGGTTAATTCATCTTGCAAAGCTTTATCACTGGAAATGCTGTAAATCTAATTTGTCTTAATATTGCAATAATATTGGTATAAATGTCTCTTTAAAGACAGCAATAAGCTAAATTAAATTAAAACCCTTTAATTAAACCCCTTTTAATAAACTCAACAAAGATATGCTAAACATTTGAACATAGGTAAAATGTTTGCAATCCAAGGACTGATTTATAAAAAAGAAAATTTCCCAAACTTGGCTTGACCAGTGAATGTACAAGATCTTTTATTTATCATACCTGAAGGGGGAAAAATCATGGTGTTTATGGCCATGCAGGACTATTATAGCATCTAGTATAACCTTCTGTATATCAAAGACTATAAATTCCATGATGTGTCTGACTAAAACGTGGTTTCCAGAAAGGTATTTAAAGCGAGAGAGAGAAATAATCTCTACTTTCCCCTACTAGTTTGTTGCAGTGATCAATCAGATTCACTATTGAAAACAGTGTTTTATTTCTAATTTGAATATACTTGGCTTCAAATTCAAAGCATTGGTTCTTGTCCTGCATTTCTCCTTTAAAGATCCCCTGGTACTTAATGTCTTCACCCTAGGATCACAGGCAATCTTTATACCCTCTATTTTCAGTAAGATTAGAAAGACAGTTACAAATTTAGCTCCTAATCCTGCATGTACTTAACACTACACATTATAAATAATCCTATTGACTTCAAAAGGCAATTCATAGTCTGTAAAATTAAGCAAAGGATCAAAACTAGTGAATTTAGCAGCAGTAAAAGCAAAGCATAACTTCTGCTTCATTATATGAAAAGTAAATATTTTCATTTCTCTCTCTGCCGAATAACTTTTCTGTTCAACAAGAAAAAAGGGGAAAATATCTGGAAATGAAAATTAAACTGCTGCAGAAAAAGCAAGTATTTGCCCTTTAGGAAATTTTGGAAGTTATAAAACTATCTATGATGTCAGTTTCTGAACTGCAAAAGCCTCTCTGTTCAGCAGTAATCAAAAGGCATTTTAATCAAGAAGGGGAAATAAAGGACCAAGTGATAAATCTGACTCTTGGCTGAAGGAATACCCAGGGATTAGAAGTAAAATTACTTAGCTCAAGACAAATTGGTTTGCTAGTTTTATAAATGCAAACTGAATACTTTGATCCTATTCATTTATTTTTAAAGAATAGTTTTTACTCATCTTCATTTATATTATCTCAAACTTCAGGAGGGAAACTTTGTTTATAAATTAAATTATAGGCTCCAGAACCAGTTATGATGTGCTCCAGTTTTGAACCCAGCTATTGCAGACCTTGGTGGTCGATGCACATGATAATGAATTTGGTACATTTTGTTACGGATAGGTGATATAACTGAAACAAACTGTATGCTTGACAAATTACATCTGGTTTGACAAAAGGCAGTCTCATAATGTACAATATAGAAATTCTGCATATCAGTGCTAGCAGAAGTGACACAGTGAGGGCCTTTTTATAACAACCATGCCTTCTTTATAATTTATAATTTATAAGAACCATGCCGCTGCACTGAAACCATGAGGCAGCAAGCTCCTTGACCTCATAGTCTTCAGAGAACAAGTCTAAATGACTACATCTGAAGGTCAGAACTCTGGATGATCTTTGAAATATATCAAGAAGTATGTTCAGACATTGCTTTCATGGTGTTATTTCTCTATGGGAAGAATTGACAAGGTTATAATCAGACCCACCACATAGCAAAGCAAATGTTGACTACAGCATGGGGGCTTTTGATGGAAAAGTAGCTCTATTAGCAGCATGACATCAAGGAAATTATAGCTCTGAATTTTTAAGTACTACTGCAATGTCTTAAATTAGAGCTTGCAGCAAATAATTCACTGGAGATTGGAACAGTTGCAAATATACAGTATAAAGGAAGAGGAGGAGTTGGAGAAAAGGAAGAGGACTGAAATAATTGATGTACCTCTCAAAATTCTGAGTTTTTTAACTATATGTTTTTCTATATAAAGGAAAACAAGGACTCCAACAATTACAGTGAAATAAGAAAAGAGAAGACAAAATATAGCCATGTTTGTTGCATTACACAATAACATCTAGTATTTGTTCACTACTTTTTACTGAAAATATAAATGAATAAAAGACCAACACAGTCTTTGAGACATGAAGGAAAGATGAGATTTGAAGCTTCAAGTGGCATATAGGAAACTAACAATAGTACCTAGCATTAATAGTACTTTTCAGATGCATACCTCAAATCATTTCACAAGGGAGCTAAATATCAATCTTGTTTTCTAGATGGAAAATAGAAACACAAAAGACAGAATTCTATTTCACCTAGTAGATAACCAAAGTGTACCATGTAACCAACTCCAAAGCTAGGGACAGACATTCAAAAAGCCTAAGCCTGAACTGATTCGATCTTTGCAGGTCTAACTTGCCCAAGTTGAACCAGTTTGCAACTGCACAGACATTCCCTCCTGACTGAAGGAATACTGGCACACACCTGCAGAGACTCAGGCTAGAAGCTTGGGGGCCCTCTCTTCTCTTCAAAAGTGCTAAGTTGAGGAGGGTTATGGCCAGGCCCTGACAGAATGTTCTTATTAGGGAGGAATGTAAACCCCAACCCTGCCTGCACTGTCCCAGGCTTCTCCCCACTCTCTGCTCCAGGAGAAAGAGTGTTGCCAGACCCCTGATGATACTCAACTTTTCAATCTCCCTCTCCCTGCTTCTCCGTACTGTCTGCAAACATGACAGGTGAGGGAGTCATCAGGGGGCTGATAACACAGCATTTATCAGCCCATCAACAAAACAAAACCCTCTCTCATTAGTTCAAACTCTTCTTAAACAACTTTTTCCAATGAAGGAATGGAGGGACATTACCAGCTTACCTGTTAATTAGCTACAAAAATCTCTATGTGGACACTGTTCTGTCTGCCTGTCCCGGTGAAATTGGACACACACACACACACCCCATTAGCTAGCATACCACATGCCTAGGATCCATGGGGATGGGGTCTGTGCTGTGGGAGATGGGAAGGAGGGGGAATCCCTGCCTGAACAGGGATCAGTGAGTTGGGGGGGGGGGGGGGGGCAGGGCAGGGGAAGCAAGAGGGACCCTGCTGTGCAGCAGTCTCCTCTGGAACTCTGACTAGGGAGCAGAGGGGCAGGGCCAGCTCTGCTCTCTGGAGCAGATGGCATAGTCCAGGGCTGCAAAGCATCTGGGATGCTGGGAGACTCTGGTGTAACTTAAACCAGGGGACAGACATTACATAAACCAGTGTGACCCAAATCAGTCAAGTCTGGTACTACATGGAACAAGGTTTATCTTAAACCAGTTTCAGCCATTTTGAAACTGATTTATGTGTGCTGAACTTATGTTCTGTTACAGGTTTAAAGAAGTTTCTGATCACTTAAACTGGTTCATGTGTAATGACTGTCCCTAGCCTAAATTAACTGACTAAATTACTGGCTAAATTGCTATTACAACTCTGGCCACAAAAGTGCCCACATTATCGGAATAGAGCGATATCACAAGCTGCACTTTGGCCACCTAATTGAAAAAACTTCTGCCCAGAGTGACCTAATGAAGGTTGCCCAGCAGCTGAGCCAAGAACAGAAGCTACATTTCTATTTGGTTAGAGGATATTGCCTTACCACTTAACTCATGATACCAAATTATAACTGCTGCCAGCAGTATGTAATTACCTTATTCACTCCTATAGAAGATTACCCTGATTATAAGATGACTCCCCAATAGTTAGATTCTATATATGGAAAACTTATGAATTTTCTATAATTGTCCAGGTATAGAATCTAATTATTGCAGGTTTGCCTTAAATTTTCTCCCTCCCACTACTACTACAGAGAAAATAAGTCTGGGCATTCAGGTTTACAACCTATTTTCCCCAACTTTTTTCCCCCAACAGCCCCTTCCTTCTCTCCTTACTATCAGACCCTGATTTCCCTGAGCAGATGGAAATGAGGAGCAAATCTGAAGAGTTACCTTGAAATTAGATATAATTGTAGCAATTTGCATACAGTACTCATGCACTTAGTTTATCTAGAATTGATGCACATTATCATTCTTTGAAGCTGCTAGAAGTTTTATCATAAGTACTCCATAAACACACTTCTGAGAAGTACTTTGGCACATATGTATATGTAGTACAAACTATTTTTTAGTTGTGTCTGTGTGTGTAATATATATAAATACACACACCCTTATACCTTTGCTGTCCTGTCTTGTGACTGACATGGTTCACTTGACAGTGCACAACACATGTCTGCAGTGATCCATCATTATCCCTGTTATAACTGCAAGTGCACATCCATATGCTCATGTTCATTGCCCTATCCTTTACTCTTACAGTCATGCAAATCATATCTGTGCCCCTTGCCCTCTCCATCCTCTTCCTTATTGTCGTCTTTCTAATCCTTTTCATTGTTGTCCTATTCCTTCTCTTCCTCCTCCTCTCCATCATCATCATTGTCATCTTCTTCCTGCCCATCGTTATCATCATCCTCTTCTTCACCATTGTCATTGTCACCATCCTCTTCCTCCCCATCGTTGCTGTTACCATCCTTTACCTCCCCATTGTCATCATCCTCTTTCTCCACATCACCGTCTGTGTCATCGTCCTCCTCCTTTTCCTCCCTACCATGTTGTCTTCCTCCTACTCTTCTTCCTCTTTGTTCCTATCATCATAGTTCTCCTCCTCTTCCTCCAACTCATTGCCATCATCCTTTCTGCTGGTCTTATTCTTGAACAGCTTGTGTCACTCTTTCCCCTTCCATGTGTCTTTATCATCTCCTCCCTATCCTCTCCTTCCATCTTCTTGTAGTACAGCTGAAACTCACTCGCTGTCATCCCAACACAGTCCTTGATTTGGAGGTTTGTGTGTCTGTACATGAGCAGGTTCCTGGCCTTCCACAGGGCAGTCCTGAAGCTGCAGATGAGCTGGTGAAAGCTGGCTGTCAAAGTCCCTTGCTGTTTGGTCAGGTGGCTGAACAGCAGCACCTCCCTAGTCAGGATCTTGACCCATGTCACCATCTGGAGCAGTTTTCTTACTCTCCCCAACACCTTCTTGGCACATAGGCAGTTCTAGAGGAGGTGGTCAGTTGTTTCCTCCTTCTACTGGCAGGTTTTTCCTGGGGCAGGCCAATGAGCCTCTCTGCCCCTTTCTGTGACTTAGCACCTGCACAGGGGGAACCTAGTGGGCTACTTTACAGTTCAAATCCCTGTGTTCCTTCTTCAGGTCCTTGTGGAAGATTCACTCCCATATGGCCTGGCAGCTGTTGCTGGGGAGTATGTCCATGGGTGACAGTCTGTCCCTTGCCCTTAATACCTCTTGCATTTTTATAGTGGTTTTTCAGGGTCACTGTGGTTTCATTTTTATAGTTCATTTCTGTTTCAAAACTGCTGAAGGACCTGGTAGAACTGTGGTGGTTCCATGATCCACAGTTGCATGTTGGGCAGCTTGTACACCCACCAGCTCCAAAAAAGTGCCCTGCAAAATATTTCACTAAGCAAGCTATTTTGGAGTCTGCCCAACTGCCAGTTTACAGATCTGAGTCAGGTACTTGGCCTGCAGAAACAGCAGAATGTCTACCATTCTTCATACCCTGGCTCACTTCATCTTGTTTAGTGTGGTCCTTATAACTTTCTCCCATGAGCCACAGAAAAAGACACACATGACCCTCTTGATTCTATGGATGATTTGTTACAGGGGAGGGAAGATTGGTGTGGTGTACACAAGCACTGTAAGTAATTCTACCTTTATGAGTGCCATGTGGGGTTGGACTCGATGATCGGGGGTCAGACTCGATGATTGGGGGTCGGACTCAATGATCTATTGACGTCCCTTCTGACCCTAACATCTAACAACATCTATGTGCATCCTCATTGGCAGGCAGCACATGTTCTACAGTCCCAGTCTCTTTGACCTTGATCTCAGTTTTCTCCCATGCTTTCTGGCCTTTCAGCTTGGTGTTGAACCATGGCCCAAGGATCTTTACCCCCTTCTGGGGGACAGAGACCCCCCAGGGTCAATATATCTTTGAGTCTGCCCAGTGTTAGGCAGGTGCTCTTGCCCACATTAAGCTTGGCCTCTGCTGCCAATCCATACTCTTGGGTATGTTACAGCAGTCTTTCCACCAACCACTGGTCCCTGCACAGGGCATTGAGGTCTCCATATATGCCAGTCTAAACTTTTTTTGTTTGTTTGTTTTTTGCTAATGATTGACTGCATAGACCATTCAAGCAATGGTGACCCCACAGCTCAGCACTGGTCAGTATGTTTGTGTACTCCAGATACCCCCCGCCCCAACAATGGATGCATGTGCTAATTAGCCCCTACTAATTGGCCTAGAACTCAGTGTTCTTGTCATGAGTCCTGGAATGCTCAAAAAAAGTGTGTGCATGTGAATTATAGAATAATCTGGTCCTGCTTCACCTCTTGAAGGGTGGGGCCACACTAATATATGTCCCAGGGTGAGA
Source organism: Alligator mississippiensis (assembly GCF_030867095.1). NCBI lineage: Eukaryota > Metazoa > Chordata > Crocodylia > Alligatoridae > Alligator > Alligator mississippiensis. Next base: position 33,478,520 of record NC_081835.1, on the reverse strand, counting down.
AAGGGGACAACAGACAGATTCTGTGTGAATTGTTTGGTGGGGGGGGGGGGGGCATTTGCTGATGTTTGACAGACATTTAAGGCTAGTGAAGAAACAAGACTCATTGGAAATGAAAGACAGGCACAGCAAAACTGTGGGAATGAAGAGGAAGTCAAAATATATGCAATGTTGTGGCTTACCACGACTTGAAAAAGAGTCAGTGGTAAAGGGGACTGTGTCTAATGGGTGCTCTCATATATCTTGCTTCCCCTCTATCAGGCGCTGGTCAGACTGCAGTTGGAATACTGCGTACGGTTTTGGGCGCCGCATTTCAAGACGGATGTGGATAACCTGGAGAGGGTCCAGACAAGGACCACTCGTATGGTTCAGGGCTTGCAGGCCAAGCCCTATGAGGAGAGACCTATGAGGAGAGACCACCTGGACCTCTTCAGCCTCCGCAAGAGAAGGTTGAGAGGAGACCTTGTGGCTCCATCAAGGGGGCACAGAAGGGAATTGGTGAGGTTTTACTCACCAAGGCGCCCCTGGGGGTTACAAGAAATAATGGCCATAAGCTAGCAGAGAGCAGATTTAGACTAGACATTAGGAAGAACTTCTTCACAGTTAGATTGGCCAAGGTCTGGAATGGGCTCCCAAGGGAGGTGGTGCTCTCCCCTACCCTAGGGGTCTTCAAGAGGATGTTAGATAGGCATCTAGGTGGGGTCATCTAAACCCAGCACTCTTTCCTGCCTATGCAGGGGGTCGGACTCAATGATCTGTTGAGGTCCCTTCCGACCCTAACATCTATGAATCTTATTTAGATGGGCTGCACTAACCTATCGGGGGGGGGGGGTAAGAATGCCATGGGGTAGTTTTTGAGCCCAGAGGGTCTTGCTTGCCTAGGCAGAATGTCCTTCTTCTTAGCCTTGAGTAGCTTGGTGTGGTTGTGAAGTGACCTGTCCTTTGCGCTGTGAGTGGTCTTGCCCCTATTAGGGTCTATTGGTGCCTTCAAGTGTGAGGATCTTGACTATACAATTTATAGCGATGTAAGATTGCTCTCAGGCTTAGCTTGCTCCTTTGGTCTTTTGGCTAAGAGCAAATGAGACTTGGGGGCATTGGAACTCCAAGGCATCTGGGCTTGGTGTTTGCATGTAAGATGCCTGCCATGGTTTGGGGAGTATCTGAAGTCCCAGACTAAAGAGTTTGGGAGGTAGGATATTTGCTGGTGGTAGCACCACACAGACTTGAACTATTGAGCTTTGCTCAGTCAATAGCATTTGAAATTGATTTGGCTGATTGGGCCTAGACAATACATTTCAAAAAACAAAAAAAGGGATATTTTTGCATCAGCATGTCAGCCTTTTGGATAAAAGCAAGCATTTTTGGCACCAAGAGAAGGGTGACAGAGCAGACTCTGGCCTTCCTGGTGCCAGCCTTTTCTTGCATTACCCCCAACCTCAGTGCCAGTTCCCTGTGGGGAAAAAAAACACCTTCCCATTGTTTAATGGCCAAAACAAAAAGTTCCTGTCAGCATTTTTGCCCAATGTGGGCCATGCGTTTCATAATTATGCTCCGTATTGCCTGCATTTAATCAGCTTTATAGTTATTTCCACTGCTTATTTATGTGCAATTATAAGATGAGAGGATTTTTTTTTTTCTCCCATGCCAACTGAGGGGAAAAGAAGAAAAAAAAAACTTGTCTTATATTTGAGTAAATACTGTAGGTCAATCAACAAAACTCACTCCATAGTTTAATCACTCTACACTAGAGATTTCAAAGCTACCCCAAGCCTCAGACTGCATCTGGACTGCAGGACTCCTCCCAGGACAGATCTGCTGGGCCAGCAGCTGCATGAGCAGTGTATTCAGCAGGGGCTGATGTGGGTCAAGTGGTGGCTGGGAGAGTGGGGGCAGCAGTGGCAGGGTTCTACCAGTACCAGACCTAGTAGCCACAGGGAATGGTAAATGTCAGTATCCATCTGCATATAATTATGGAGAAGTTTTGAAAATAATTTCATAGGATTAACTTTACCTCTACTATTGGAGGTCAGCCAAAGCAAGGTCAAGCAAGTACCCTTTGTGCACAAAATTTGCTTAGTGAAACTGAGAAAACAGGTTTTCAGTGGTCACTCCTCAGCACTGGAGCTGCTTCCCCCTTGAAGCCCATTAGTTCCTGAGCATCTTCAGAAAAATTTCTTTTTTTTTTTTTTTTTTGGTAAGCTTTCAGCTAGTAAAGTTAAGTTTTGGGACACTGTTGGCTAGAGGAAGGGGTGGGGGAGTTGTTTATTACATAGTATTCTAGTCTAATATTTTGCCTGTTTTTATTTTTTTTCCCCTTATAATTTATCTTGGTTCTTTTGTATTTTAAACTACATGAGCTCCCTACCTCCCCTCCCCCACCTTGCCTATGGATAGCATTATATAAATAAAATACAAATACAACAAAATACATCTTTTCAGTTTTTCATGTGACATTTCAGGTTCTACTTCCACTTTTCTAATGGTGCAGATGGACTCTTACGTACTAGATAACACCCTAGCATATTTACATCTATCCTTTGAGCTGCTCAGGCCTTCTGTATAATGAGGCAAGGCTCAGCTGAGGGAGATCCATCTCCAAGCCCCAGCTAGGCATAATCAGGAATTAGGCTGTCATCCTCAGGAAAATGGCCCTGCTCAATTTGTACTTTATGAACTCTGAAGAGATAGTAGCAAGCTGTCTCGACAATAGGCCACCTTGTTGTTCCCCTGAATTGCTTAGAACTCCTAAACCTGACTGTATGATCTGATTTGGACCCTTCTTTTTGTCTCCAATTGCTTCTGTTCCTGTCTTGGACCTCCTGACCTGAATCAATTGCTTGCCCTGACCATAACGCCATTTCTACCCTATCCTGACCCAAGACAGATGCCTGGCTTGACCTTGACTTCCATAGTGATAAACCCTCTGACCTAGTACAATCCCCTAGGACTGACCACCTGTGCAGTGGCTAATCCTTATATTTTGCCCAGACCTCCTAACACAAGGGGTCATAGTCCTCTGGCCACACTAGTCCCTTTTAAATGTCCCTCTCCATAAAAGAATTGGTGGCCAGCCTATATGAGTTGTTAATCCAGGTGGACACCCTGCAGGCACAAAACATGGCCCTATAGAACATATGGTAGCCTTATGACAGCAGAAGGCCACCTTGAGGCTACAGCTAGACCAGGCAACAGGGATTGGGACTCAGCCGTAGCTACCTCTCAGCTCACTTCTGAATTCAAGGTTCCATTACTAAAACCTTTTAGCAGAGACCTAAATTGTGAACCGTTTCAGCTGTTACTTACTTTGTCCTCCAAACTTACCTGATAGACAGGATCAAGGTGTGGCTGCTCATTCTTCTGCCTTTCCCTTAGGAGTAGAGGGCACTATGGAATCCTCTTTCTTTTCACTGTTGTTGATGCTGCACCTCTCCCATGCCCCATGCATGGCAAGCTGCCCAAGTGGATTCAGGTACCTTGAATAATTTTACAGACTTGGACTTTATATCCCCATGCAATGAAGGACTCACCCTGCAGCAACTGAATCCATTAACCTCTCACTCATCACATAAGGACCTATCACTTTTGAAACTATGCCCTCCGAATACCTGTCCAGGACCAGAATGATTTACTACAGCTCCATTTGATTCAGTCTTCCTGTGCCATGATGGTGCTGGGGAAATTCTAGCTCACCCTGCACAACCCAGATATTGGTTGATCATCCAGAACACTCTGGCTAAACTATGACTACAAAAGTGGGCAGATGAGAATAGGATGGGGTTCAATGTAGACAAATGCAGGGTGCTGCACCTTGGGAGAAGGAATCTACAGCATACATACAGGCTGGGGAGTTCCCTCCTTGAAATCACAGAGGTGGAAAGGGATCTCGGAGTAATTATTGACTCCAAGATGAACATGAGCCGCAAATGCCAGACCGCAGCCAGCAAGGCCAACCATACCTTGTCATGCATCCAAAGGTGCATCTCAAGCCGGTCCAGAGAAGTGATACTCCCCCTCTATGCGACTTTGGTCAGGCCGCAGTTGGAGTACTGCATCCAGTACTGGGCACCGCACTTCAAAAGGGATGTGGCCAGCCTGGAGAGGGTTCAGAGGAGGGTCACCCACTTGGTGAGAGGGCAGCAGGACAGGCCCTACGAGGAGAGACTGAAGGACCTGGACCTGTTCAGCCTCAGCAAAAGGAGGCTGAGGGGAGACCTGGTGGCTGCCTACAAGCTCATCAAGGGGGATCAACAGCAAATAGGCAGAGCTCTTTTCTCCCCAGCACCACCTGGGGTGACGAGGAACAATGGTTATAAGCTGATGGGGAATAGGTTTAGGTTGGAGATCAGAAGGCAATATTTTACAGTTAGGGTGGCCAAAATCTGGAACCAACTTCCCAGGGAAGTGGTCCTCGCCCCTACCTTGGGCATATTCAAGACGAGGTTGGACGATCACCTGTCTGGGGTCTTGTGAACCCAGCATTCATTCCTGCCTGTGGCAGGGGGTCAGGCTGGATGATCTGTTCAGGTCCCTCCTGACCCTAGCTACTATGAAACTACTACCAGAGAGCCTGCTCACCACAGACAGGGGCCACTGCCCTGCCAAAACTGGAGTCCACCACAGTGAAAAACCTGCATAACTGAGAACTCGCAGAAAGTAACCCTGAACTAACCAAGAGGGAGAACCTGGAGCCCTCTGTCTTTCCAGTAATTATCAGGATTTCATGGATATTTTGACAACCCCTCCCCCTTCCAAATGCAAACTTTACCACCTCACTAATCATATGACTGCCTGTTGAGCTTCAGCCAGGGCAGTGGTTCCCTCCTGTCACATATACTCCTTGTCTGAGCCAGAGCTGAAAGAAATCTATTAAGAGACCATCCAACTCTTCAGACTGTAACCCTGTACTCTTTGTAAGAGACAGAAGTGGCTCACTACACCTATGTATAGACTTAGTTCAGTCTTGTCCCTGGCATAAACCCCCTTAGAAAAGTCAAAATAATATGTTTGATGCTCTAAACAAAGCAGATACTTGGCTGGTCATCCATTAATTTGATGCAGTTTCATCTGGTTTCACACATGTCATAATGCTGTCTAATTATGCAAATGTTTTTGTCCTTTTTCAATGCCTGTTTCAACTGTTTGAAAAAGGACTTGTGGAACTTTGGATTAAAGTAGGCTTGGGTGATAAATTAAGATTTGTTCCTCTTCACATGCTTGGACAGAAACTAGGATCAACTTTGTTCAGTGTTCTTATTAAGGCTCATATTCTCACAGGATGTGATGTCATCAGCGAAGTGGGAACAAATCTGTCGTTACTGAATGCATCACAAGAGAAATTCCTTTTAGGTTTTGCTGAAGATAGAACACTTTCTGAGGATATACTTAACAGAGCCAAGCAATACCTTGTTATGGTCCTACAGCCATCACTCCATTGCAGAACATTTGATGAGCTTCATTTTGCACTGTACAAAAGTTAACCAATTTCAAAGCTTCCACCTTCTTTTTCTATTCAAAATGGATATCCCAGGAGATGCTTCTTTGTGGCACATGAATGCTTTAATCTGGATGATAGCAGCTACAGAAGTATGTTAAATCTGAAAGATTTTGGGTGGTATGAAGACCCAAGTGGAGCTCTTTTTCCAAAAAATGTCTCAGTTGTTTTCCTAATTAATTATTGCAGACATGTATCATGCAGTTTTGCATGTTGCACAATTACAAGTGCCAAAAACATTACATGTCTTGTACTGAATACTGCAAATGTGGTGAAAACTATATACCCAAAAACATTTAAAAGAAATTATTTCAGTAATCTCATTCCTTTTTTTTAAATGTCATGTTGTATGTTATATACTTCTTATTAATTCCATATTGATATTCCAGTTTTACAAACAGCATTTAGATTTCAACTGGAATGTAAGAAAAAAAATCATAAATAATGGTGAGATAATTTGCATTGAAAGAATTACAAACCCTACTTTCTTTTGTCACTGTGGTCAGGTGGTTGTGCCTATCTCGATTCCCATCAGCACTTTCCTGCCACAACTTCAACTGAAAAGAAAAGATGTTCAATGATAATCTTTGAGGAGGACGAGACCCTACAGACCACCCCCCTGACTAATTCCCAGGTGCTCACTTTATTTGTGTTAGGGTTACATTGTTGCCTCTAAAATGCTAATTGACTATTGGCAGGGGAAGTGGTTCTGCCACTTCATTAACTCATAAACTGCGGGGTGTTTCTGCCACATCAATAAACTCATAGGTGGGACAGTGTCTCTGCCATGCCAATTAACTTATTAGTGGGGAAGTGTCTCTGCTGCATCAATTAACTCTCTAGCAGGGAGGCATCTCTGCCATGGTCTCCCAGTATCCTGGGTTGAACCTACTGCACTCCTTAATTGCCCAGTGAGGCAAATGGCCCTACTCTCATTCTTTGTACAACACCTGGGTCCTCTGCCTCAGGATCCTTCTCACCAGTCAGTGCTCCAGGGTCCCCATGTCTTCCATCAGTTGCTTGTGCCATCTATAAGCCTCAGGTAGGTGCCCCAATGCCTTACCAGCCAGCCATGCCTCTTCCAGGTCTCCCGGTCTCCCTCTCCCTCTGTTGTCTCTTCCTCTTCCAGTGCCCAAGAGCAAAACAGTTTCCCTCACAGCCAAGCTTATATGTGCAGTGATGGGTCAAATTACCCTGATCTTCCCCTGGTATGTGAACTCTTCCTACCTGTATTGTGCACCTCCCATGGTTACCCACATCCATGTCTATCCCAGTAAAGGGCTTCTGCTCAAACCCCTGTTACAGTCACTATGATATTGGAAGCATCTTTATTGGATTGTTTGACTTCAAAAACCTTGGGTTAGTGTAACAGGGCTTGGCTATGTGTATGGAGGAGCCTGAACAGCCTCACACCTGAAAGCATTCCCCAACACAAACCCCAGGTCCAGGGATGCAACAAGCCTCCCAGGAAAGAAGCTAACCCAGGTGTGAGGAAAGCCAGCCATGTGAGCCAGCATGGTGGGGAATAAAAGCACACTGGAAGCAGCCACAGGGGCTTCCCCAGCAGACAGCAAGGCTGCCTGGAGCATGGGGCCTAAGCCTCTGAAAGATAAGAGGCTATAGAGCAAGTAAAGCCTTGGAGAAGCCTGGCAAGCTGGAAGCATTGAACCAGCAAAAAGCTAAATAGTAAGTTATTTTTCTAAATCTGTTTGTTTTGTATCTCTTGCAAGCCCAGGGTGGTGGTGCTATGGACTTAATTCAGCTGCAGCTGAGGTGGGGATCCTGGTCTTTAGCAAAAGCCAGTAGCAAAAGTGAAAGTGGTCAGCTCCGAGTACGTGGTCAACCATGCCTAGCTCTGTTCTTCACAAAAGTTACCCATAACAGCGTAGTGTTCAACACCAAGATTACCTTTGTACTATACTTAGAAGAGGAGATACCAGTCACCAAAGAGCAATTGTCACAATGTTCAAAGATGGTGCCCTCCCATGTTTTGTTCACCAAATGGTGAAGTCTACCCAAGTTTTTTTTTTTTTTTTTTCTTCTCTTTTCATGTGTGTTTTCTTGTGTACAGGTGGTTATCTTAGTCGGTTTTTACTTTTTCTATGGGAGTCTATGCCAGGGACAGGAGTAACTTTTGAGCCCTAAATAAGCTCATTATCCAAAACTGATATCCATTTTCCCTCATCAGTTAGCTATTTGAAATTCTGGGACAAGCATATGCCTTCATGAAGTTGCATCTGAAAGGAATGTACCACTTTGTTTGTATATTTAATGGGATGAAAGGAAGACATATTTATGCACTCCATGTGGCTTCTGTCACAGGTTTATCTGACGATTCTCCCAGTCCATAGCCTCCATAGTAGTGCTGCTCAAAAACAATGTCTGGTTCCAGTGCATCCCAGCAGTCCAGTCCAAATTAGACCACCTGAAGCAGGCACACAAAAGTCTGGCCCTCTTTCTCATACTAAGGGCAGATGCTCCCAACTTTGCAATTTAAGTGGTACTGTCCCTGTATTGGGGGCCTCAGGAGTCTTTGCACCCATATTTCTTCTATACCCAGGAGATGATCCCTGCTGCAGTTAACTATAACATTTGGGACAAGGAATTGTTGGCCATCAAGGAGGCCTTTTCAAAGTGGTAATACTATTTGGAGGAGGTACTATTATTTGGAAGGAGCCCAACAGCCACTACTGGTTCTGACTGACCACAAGAATCTAGAACACTTGTGTTTGGCAAGGAATATCAATCTGTCATGTTGGGCTGTTGGCAGTCAGGTGTGGGGGGGTCACTTCATGGTCAGGTGAAATCAGGAATTCAGAAGGCAGGAGATTTGACCAGGAAACCAAGTCAGAGACCCACAGGGTCAAGAAGAGAGTGAGATAAGGAGTCTAGCCAGGTCAGGTATCCAAGGAATCCATCAGTCAACAGAAGCACAAGTCATGGGAAGCACTTCTGGTCCACTTCCAGGTCTACCAGGGAGCACACAGGGGGGCACCAACATGCCCCCTCCAGGCTTGGTGACTGGTGCCTCCTGGGTCTGGGTGGGGCACCCAGGGTGCCCCTGCAGCCTATCGCTGAGTCAGGGGAGAGTGGGGGCGGGGGGCAGTGTGCTCCCTGGCAGACCCAGAAGTGGACTGGAAGTACCCCCCAGCATCACAGCGATCATGGTGGAAGTACTCTATCGCACTTTACTTAAACACGCTGTAGGTTAGAGCAGGAGTGAATTGAGCAGTTGTTTGCCATTTGGTGTGGGTTAGGGCTTGGAGCCTGCTCACACTGGTTGAGACCAGCAGGTAGGGGACACTCTTGCACACCTCCCAGCATGCCCCGCAGGCTACGTAAGCTGCTGAAAATTCCTAGAGCCAACTAGGCAAGCCATCCCTGTTTTGATTTTGTGAACCACACCCCCAAACCTCTGCCATATCACTGTGGACCATCCCCCTTGTTAGACCCTGACTCCATGTGGTGCCCAATGACTAGGGAGATGATGATCCAATTGCTCATGGATCCTGTTACTCATTAGCCAGAGCAACCATGGAGCAAACACCAGCACACATTGCTCACAACAGCTTTATTCAGAATGGAGACTGCTTCAGGCAAAGGTCTCTTACAGACACACAGTCCATGAACCAGGGGACCTGCACTGAACATTAGTTCTTTTTACATTTTATACACCTTGGTTCATGCTCACTAACATTTACTCCACCCTGGCTCCTCTTTTGTTCCACCCTTATCTCCTCCTATCTCAAGCTCTGCCCCTGTTGACTGTTTACTTTAATAGCATGGAATTGCCTATGCATTTCATTCCTTTACATGCCTCTCTGTTAAGAGCACATGATCAAGACTTTGACCCCGGCTTCCTCTGGTCACTTGCTGGTTCTTTCTGGTTTCTTGCTGACTCCTTCTTTAGCTCCAAGGTATTGCTTCTACTTCATCTCCTGATGCTGGTGGGCTGCATCTTGTTTTCTTATATACCATATATCCTACACACTATCCCATTGTTAGGAAATTGCTTGCTTAAGTGTTTGCAATGTTACTTTTAATATATCATTCTGCCTTGTGTCCAGCAGTTTTTGCTGAGACACAGATTAAAGCCTTGTTTCAGTTACAAAATCAGTGCTCCCCCAAAATCCAAATATTGTCACCCTAACACTCCTCACTCAGCTCTAGGCTTCAGAAAGAGTCCCAGGGTGAACATGAGTGCCTTCCACCACAAATAGCATGTGCCTCTGTGTTTCAGCCTGCCCACATTCTGCTATGATGTCTGGCTATGCATGCCACAGCAGGGAGACCTAGAAACTGTGGTGGGTCCTGCTGGTCACCCTGTGTGACTCTAACCAGAGTCTGTGGGACATCAGGTCCAGGTGGGTACACATGATGCAGTGCCTCATCATAGCATGTACCCTCATACCCACAAGCCACCAGCCAGCTATCCTGAGCATGGCTACCCATCGCACCCCGCACCTGCCAGGTGTCCTTGTCTGTGACACTGACTTTCATGCAGTCAATGAGGATGAGGCCATCCAGGATGCCATAGATGTCGGGTGTTTTGTCATGTGCTCTGCAGGTTTTCAGCTGCCCAGCCTTGAGTCACCATCCTGGCCACTGTAAGCTGGTCCCCCATGCACAGATGTGGACTCTGCAGAAAGAGGAGACATAGAGCCTTTGTGTGAGGTTGCAACTTTTGGTAAAAAGATGAAGTATAAAGAGAAGCATTTCAGACCCTCTCATCACTTGCCTGGTGCCAGTACAGGTCCTGGTGCATACCTCCATCTACTACACAGAGGGAAACTGACCACACGAGACGTGGTCCTGAAGTTTCTGGGGGCATCCACCTGCTTTTCCTGGCTTGGGTCTTCAGTGCCCCCCCCCCCCATATTGTGGGCTGAAAAATCCTTGCTGCACATCAGCTATCCATGGGTTGTGTACTTGCTGGAAGTGCCTGAGCCATGGAGGCCATGGAGTTTCCTCCATTGGGCCCAGTGCCAATGTTTTGCTCCCTGTTACCCTGACTCAGAAAAGGCAAGCCACCCACACCAACTTCTGCTCAGGGGAGGGGGCAGTGTAGAGTTCAGGTGGCAGGTGCCTGGCCCTGGGGTTGCCTGGGAGGGTGTGCCATGCCAGGGCTGGTTTCCTGTGGGACTGTGCCATGTATGGGGCATTCTACCAGGCTCTGTGCCAGGTCTGTAGGCTGATTCATGACATGGTAGGGAGGAACAGCCCAGAGACATGTGTGTCCCAATGCTGGGGCTGGTGCAGGGGCAAAGACCCCCTTCCCCCACAGCCTGGCTATGGCTTACAGCTGGCTGGAGGAAGGACACAGGACTGGGGACAAAGGCTTCACTGACTTTTATCACTGACTCTAGTCACTTGCAGCCTGCGGTTGGAGCCAGCCTGGCACTCAGACCGAGCAAACAAGCTCTGGCTGAGACTAGAGCACTGCCCTGCAAGGGAGGGTGAGTAGGGCACCACAAAGTCCCATTGCGTGCCAGTGGAATGCAGCCTACCTTGACTCATGATCGAAGTTGGTACAGACATTTGATAAAGTATTCTAACACAAGATGCCTTAGTCTGCTATGCCATCCATCCAGGGTTAACTTAAGGCACATTACCCTACAGCAATGTAGCAATGCACTACATCACCATATGGTGCACTGTGGTGAAATGGCAATTACATGGGTGTACACATGATTGCCAGCTACATTGCCATAGTGGCACACTCCCATGGTATAGTGGGATGCTACAACAACATAGTAGTGAAATCTAACCGTGTGCCATGTGCACAGTGAAGTAACCACCCATACTTTGCCACGCTTTAGTACTTCCAAAAGAATACTAAAGCACAGCACTGTAGCAACATCACTGTACAATGACATGTAGATGCATCCTTAGAGTAGGATCCACCATTTTAAAAGACTCTATGTGACACAAACATCTGTGTGGTTATGGCTATAAAGCTCTTTCTGGATACTTATCATGCAATAAGTGTAAAGTCTATACCTAGCCTATTTGCTGCTATTCAGTTACTTAGTACAAGGAAAGATCTCTTCATTCTACCTTTCAAAAATATAGTGAGTATTATTTTCTTACATACAACATACTGCAGAATATATGGTACAGCAAGAACAATGGATTAGTAAGGATTACTCTATACTAGCAATTAATTCTCAACCAGGCTGCCGCAGCACCCTGAAATGATTCCAGATCATTTGAAGGGTACTGTGAGGTTTGAGGAGATAAGCCCAGATTCAGAATTGTCCCTACCTGGCCAAGCCCCCACACCCACTTCCCAGCTCCTCTGCAAGGAACCAAGTTCTGTAGACCCATCTACACATATAGGTAAAGGTGGAATGGGATCTAATGCATTCCACACAGGTGCGAATTAGATGCCATCCTGCCTTATTGCTGGTCCAGGAGGAGCCTGGGATCATGATCCTGGGCTCTCTCTGCACTGGGCCTCAAAGCTGAAAGCCCTAAAGCTGATGGGGCTTGCAGTGGGAACAGCATTCCTTGCACTGAATTCACTACAAGCCCTGCAGCTGACCTGGGCTGTTGGGCTCTCAGCCAGGGCAGTGCTAGAAACACTACCCCCACCGTGAGTCCCATCAACTGCAGGGAGAACACTGCCACCACCGCAAACCTGGTGAGGTATGGGGCTTCTAGGTGGGCAGCATTCTCCTCACTGTGAGCCCTTCAAGCCCTGCTTGGCCATATTGCTGAGCTGTGCCCTGGCTGCCAATGGAAGCAAGTAGCTAGATAAAAGTGTATGCTGTTTCTTCTTTTCGGAAAAGATTTATTTGGCTATGGAATGCATCCTTCTTCTCTGTATTCTGACCCACCCTACCCTGAGTTCAAGTCCCTACTCTGTGCTAGGCCATGTTCCATGTATTTCATACCCATACAACAAAGTCCTGCCTGTAGTATTTGGCAGAGATAAAACTACACAAAGTAAAAGGAGTAATTACATACATCTGTTGAGTGTGTTCTTTGCTTTTTGTGTTAAATAGAAAAATTTGCTTGCATTTGTAAAGCTGTAGCACTTGTACCATTTTAAATGCCTTTTTTTGCCAAGTGAACTTGCTGAAATTAGACATTATTGTAGAAAGTAATGAGCAAGTGTCATTTAGAATATTCAGATATATATTACAACCATCCAGTTTTCAAGCCTTAAAAATACCACTAAGAGCCTTCAGAAATATGTGGGATGGTCCAAAAGACAATAGATCTTGGTTACAGCTGTTCTTGCAGCTGCCGTAAACCTCATGTGCTCCAGCAACGACAGTAATTGGTAGTCAAATTATATTGCCAGTACATTGCTGTGTCAAGCTCTTTCTTCGAAACAATGCCTTGGTTGCTATGAGGAATTGGCTTAATTTAACTCTTTACAATATGGATTTCTGTGTCTCTATATAATAATTGTAGAATAAATTAACAAATATATGTGTGTGTGTATGTTAATTTATTCTACAATTATTATATAGATATATCTATATATATAGATGTATCTCAGTAGTAAGCAGTTAATGAGTCATAAACAAAAAGACCACTAATAATCAAAAAGAGAGAGGTGAAATTTCATTGGCTGGAATTACTTCTAAAATAAGATAATCTGTTCTTTAAAGGAACAACTGAAACTTTATATGACATTTTCCTCATATATGGTTCCTATAAGTATTACCAGGACCATCAGTTAGCAAGACAGATGGAAAATATTGCACAAAAATTTCTGCCCTAAGGATTCATACACAATAGGGCTATGTGAGGCTTCAGACTGCACATCAGATCCAGGGCCGGTTCGGACGCTTCGGCATCTGAAGCAGCATGCCTGGAGAGAAGCACTGGCTCATTCAGGCTTTCCAAAGCGGCTCGGAAAAGCTTTGAATGCTTCAGACAAGCTTTGGAGGCTGAAAGTGAAAGTTAGAAGGGGAAGTGGGAGGGAGAGCGGTGGGGGGGAGACTGACATGTGTAGGTGGCCAGTGAGAAGGATTTCTCTCTGACTGCCTTTCCAATGACCGTGTCTGGGGGGGGGACCTAGAAACAGCATAAAAGCCTCTATTTGGAGGCATGCTGTGCCTTTTGCATGCTTGTTCCATCTCAGGAACTGTGTGAGAAAGGTACGCTAGCAGACACTGGTATCTCAGCCTCGTTGCTTTACTCAGTAGTTGAACTTGCCTGCTCCTTTTTGTTTTAGAAAGGACTGGGTAAGATATTGCTTAGCATAGCTTAGCTTAGGATATTTTAGTACTATTCAATTAATTTCTTTCAATTTATATTTGCTCTTTGTGTGTGTGTGTCTGTGTGTGTGTGTGTGTGTGTGTGCAAACTTTGAAAAATGAAAGCTGTTTTCTCTGCCAGCGTGATCCATCACTGTGCAGGGAGGCACACAGATTGCATATGCGCGCGCACACACACACACACACACACACACACACTATAAAGAAGAAAAATCAGATATTCATAGGAGAACAAGACAGACAGATAGCGCACAATTTTTACATAGCTCTTAACACTGAAGCAAACCATCTAAGAAGAGTCCAGTGCATGCATGCAACAGAGGGAATAAAACACACAACACAAAAGCAGTAACACACACGCAGAGACCTTTTGCAGCACAGGAAAGATTAACTTGAAGCATGCTGGAAAGGCAGGTGCCAGGTCTTCTGTCAGGGGAGGGAGAGGGAGAGGGGGTAGGGGGAGAGCTAGAGCTGCAGTTCCCCCCCCCCCTCCCCAAACACAGACGCATTCTCTTCCCAAGCAGCCATGACATCAGTGCTGTCAGTGGAAGCGAGGAGGTGGGAGCTGTGTCTGCACCTTACATCCCTGCACCTGCACCACCTCCCCTCAGTCCAGAACTAGGCACCAGCAGTGGAATCACTGTCACCTACATCCCAATGTCATCTCTCAGTGTGAGCCTCACACTGCCAGAGGAGGAGCTGGAGCTAGAATCAGGGATGCTGAGCACGCTGGCTCAAGCAATTCTTGGAACTGAGGGGGAATCAGAGTTTGTGCTCCACACCCCTCGAGTTTCCCCTAGACCCACATCTCCTCTGGAAAGCAGCACCACGGAGGAGGCTGAACTTGTGGAGGCAAGTGGCTCAACTGGGGCAGCTCCTCCTGCTGTTGAGCCTCAGCATCCTGAGGAGTGGGATAAGGTAGGAGCCTTAGCCTCAGCCCAGAAATGGGGGAGTAGTGTAGTGTGAGAGCATTTTGAGGTGGCAGATGATCCCAGGTTTACCATCTGCCACCTCAAAATGCAAAAAAGGAGGGGGGCAGAACAGGCTGGAGTGGTGGTTTGGGGGGGAAAGGCAGATGTAGCAGCACAGGTAAAAGTGCAGAGGTTCCTGGGGTGTCAGTTGTCCGGCAGGTTGCAGTGTGCCAGAATTCCACTGTGTATATTGATTCCATGAGTTTCTGTACCTATTACCTAGGAGGCTGATGAAGTGAAGTTCATAGGCTCAGCTCTAAAAAGTGGTTTGCATTGTAATTTATTCCCTCTCAGGATCAAGCCTGAGAGACTGGAGGCAGAGTGTTTTATTGGTGAGGAATGTGCCCCCACAGGTAGTTGGATTTTGTTGTTTTTGATAGATTCTGGTGTGCAGTTTGCAGGGGTACTGGAAATGGTTGGCAGGTTTTGTGTTTTGAACTGTAGGAAGTTGGCTTCAGTTCTGGTGATGAGGTTAGGTGCTTGTTTGAATGTATAAACTGCTTTTCAGAGCTGGGCCTATGAACTGCACTTCATCAGCCTCCTAAGTAGTAGGTACACTAACTCATGGACTCAATATACACAGTGGAATTGTACCACACTGCAACCTGGCACATGTGACACCACAGGCACCACTGGATTTTTACCTGTGCTGCTGCATCCCCTTTTCCCCCCTACCCCTCACCCCAGCCTATCCCTCCCACCCTGATGCCTCCATTTTCATTTACCCTGACTGGCCAGGCCAGCCTCTGGCTTCTTTACTATTCCTTCCATCCAGGACTAACTGCAGGTATTTCCTCAGCCTGACAAAGGGGCTTTCAACCCTAAAGCTTCCAAAGATACATTTTTTTTAAGTAGTCTTTTTTTTTTTTCTTCACAATACACACATGGACATAAAAACACAAGATAAGCCATCACACACCATGAGTAACATCATATGTTCAACACAACATCTTTACTTCTTGCTGTCAATACCTTTATAAAAAGAAAGGCTCTGTGACAGTTCCATTTGGGTACCTTTGCTGCTGCTGCTGATGCTACCGGTGTTGAGCCAGCTAAGTTATTTCCCTGTTGTCACCTAAAGTGGAGGACCAGGTATGAGGCTGCAGGGGAGAAGGAGGCCTCACTGGGACACACTGCCTTGTTGTGCAGAGGCCCCAGTACCAGGAAGTGTGCATCTTAACACACACACAATGTCACCCACCCACATGATGAGTTTTGCCTGTCAGCAGCTTGGGGTGAAGGGCCTCAGATGACAGACTCCCCCAGCGAGACACACACAGCTGGCAGGCTTCATGGCCTGGCAGGGCCCAGCACTCGGGCCTGAACTAGTTTTAACCCCCCTGTGCCCCAAGACAGACACATTTGCCCAAGCACCCACCCACATGATGAGTTTTGCCCGTCAGCAACATGGAGTGCAATTCCCCCAAACCCCTGCACCAACCTTCTTGAAACTTGGCAGGCTTTGTGGCCTGACCAGGGGCTAGCATCACTGCAGTTTTTAGCCCCCTGTGGTGTAACACATAGATGTGACAGGAGCTTTGCTTTCAAGAATTCGGGTTGCAGTTTCCCCCAAACCCCTGAACCAATCTTCTTGAAGCTTGGCAGGCTTTGTGCTCTCAGCAGAGGCTACCATCCTTGCAAGTTGCACACAAATCAGAGACAAAATAACAAAGTTATAAATATTTCATTCATCCCTTGTTATAGCCTATAGCCAGAGATCTGAAGTGGCTCCGAAGCTTTGGAGCCACTTCGGCTGGCTCGAAACAGCAAACCAATCCAGAGCTCTGGATCATATTGCCACATATCTAAAAAAGGACTTGCTATTGTCCTTGATACTTGTAGCTAGTTAGAGTCCCATCGCAGCCTTGGCTTTCCTGGTTCGCTCCCTTCAGGTCCAGACCTGTGCAAAATATTCCTCCTTGGAGGTGGATCCAGTCCTCCATCCTTTGTAGGTCTGTCTTTTTAGATGCAGGAGGTCTGCTAGTTCCCTGGGGAGCCAAGGGGCCTTCTTTGCCCTTTTGTTGCCTTTCCTCCAAGATGGAATAGACCTGCAGCATTCTTATAGGCTCGGCAGTGCTACGCTGGCTAGCACAATGGGCAAAAGGGACTTGGGGGTCATGATTGACCAGAAGATGAACATGAGCCTGCAATGTGATGCTGCAGCTAGTAAAGTGAGCAAAAAGCTGGCTTGCATCCATAGATGCTTCTCAAGCAAATCCCAGGACGTCATTATCCTGCTGTACTCAGCCTTGGTGAGGCCACAGCTGGAGTACTGCTTCCAGTTTTGTGCTCCACAGTTGAAAAAGGATGTGGAGAAGCTTGAGAGAGTGCAGGGGAGAGCCACACACATGATCAAAGGTCAGGAAAACAGACCTTATGACAAGAGGATGAGAGCCATGGAACTCTTCAGCCTGGAAAATTGTGTGCTCAAAGGTGATTTGGTGGCCACCTATAAGTTTATCAGGGGTGCTCACCAGGATCTGGTGGGACATCTGTTCACCAAAGAGCCCCAAGGGATGACAAGTTTAAAAGGTCACAAACTGCTCCATGACCATTTCAAGCTGGAAATAAGGAAGAACTTCTTTACTGTCTAAGCCCCCAAGGTTTGGAATAGACTGCCACTGGAGGTCATTCAAGCACCTACTTTGAACACTGTCAAGAGACATTTGGATGTTTATCTTGCTGGGATCCTATGATCCCTCTGACTTCCTGCTCCTGGGGCAGGGGGCTGGACTAAATGATTTTCTGAGGTCCCTTCCAGCCCTAATGGCTATGAAATCTATATACTACATGTGTGGGGCTACACTGAGCTATACCTGCAAGTGTTTGTTAAAATTGCTGCAGATCATGGCTGAGAGAGCAAGGGAGCATTGAAATAACAGGTCCAGGCTTGCTACCACTTCTTGCTTTGCTGGCTGTGAAACTACTGAATAAAGAATGGCCACTGAGGATCCCAAATTTATTGGAATTGATAGTGGATTCCTAAATTCAATCACCCTTTCTGTGAAGATAATTTTCTACTCTGCAGGTGGCCTCCTGCTTACCTGGTTCATCTAGACCTGAGAAAACTGAAGGAGTATGCAAAACCAAAAAAAACAAACAAACCTTTTTATTCATTTCTTAGCAGAAGGAGGTATACATATAGACTTCTCAGGAAGAGACATTATCCTCATTTGTTAATGTCACAGCAAGCAAGATATCTGTCAGATGCTTTCTTCCACATGGGGATTTAAACAGATTTCAAGATGCTTGAACATAGGATTATAGGGGAGTAAGCCTGGAAGAGACCTCACAAGAACATCTAGTTCAGCCCCCTGCTCATCCATGACTAAACCATCCCAGCCAAATGTCTGTCCAAGCTGCTCTTGAAAACTTCCAAGGATGGAGATTCCACGATTTCTCTAAGTGGCCTGTTCCATTGCTTGGCCACTCTCATAGGGTGGAGATTATAAGGAATTTCTTACTAAGTTTCCCCTGCTGAAGCTTGATGCCATTTCTCCTAGTCCCATTCCCTAAAACCATAGAGGAAAGTCCATCTCCATTCTCTCCGTAATCACCTTCAAGTATTTGAAAACAGTTATCAAATCCCCCCTCAATCTTCTCATACCCAGACAAAATAATCCTACTTCTTTCAACCTTTCTCCATAAGTCTTTCTTCCCAGGGCCATAATCATTTTTGTTGCTTTGCATTGAAATCTTTCCAATCTGTCCACATCCTTCTTGAAATGCAAGGCCCAAAACTGGACACAGTATTTCAAGTGAAGCCTCCCCAGTGCTGAATACAGGAGAAAAATAACCTCCTTTGATTTGCAAGGGACACTCCTATTGATATAACCCTGCATGCTGTTGCCCTGTTTTGCAACAAGAAAATGCTGTTGGCTCATATTCGGTTCAAATAGCGGAAACTTGGTTTCTTAAAGTGCACAAGAAATATAGAATAAAATATACCAAGTATTCTTTATATCACAGTGCCCATGTCTACATGAGGTTCTGACTGTGCAGTAGCTTTTTACTACTGCACAGAAGCATCACATGGCAAAAAGTGAGATGCAATGCTACTGTGGAGTAGTAACAAGCCAACATCACCAAAAAGCTGTTCAGGGACACTACTACACAGTAACACTGGTTGCTGCCTAGTCACTTATTATTGGGTATGAAAGTAATAAATGACTTCTGAGTAACAACTGCACAGTCAGAGTCTCATGTGGACATAGCCAGCATTACTTACAGTGCATGAACTCTACCAACTCCTATGACCTTATCAGAGTGTCATAGCAGAGCGACTGGCATGGCTGTTAGAGTACTCATGGTGCTAAAGTCAGGTTCTAGAAGGATGGGAAAAGTGCCAATGAGGCACTTATTTTCAAGGAGGGGAGGAAGCAGGATCTGGGTAACTATAGACGAGTTAGTCTCACCTCTATCCTTGGGAAAACCTTTCAAAAATTATTAAAAATCACATTTGTGGAAGTCCAGTAGGAAAAAATAATTCTGAAGGGCAATCAGCATGAATTCATAAAAGGTAGATCCTGCCTGACTAACCTTGTTTCTTTTTATGACCAGGTCACAAAATGCACCCAGACAGTGGTGATGAATGGGTCAGTACTGACCTGGTAAGATGTGGGCAGCGGAGTACTACAAGGCTTGATCCTTGGACCTGTGCTGTTCATTGTCTTCATCAGAGACATGGATGAGGGCGTGGAAAGCACTCTCTCCAATTAGCAGATGATATCAAATTATGGGGTAAAGTTATTAAACTAGAGGGTAGGTAATGGATCCTGGTGGATCTGGACAGGTTGGAAAAGTGGGCAGAACAGAATAGGATGCAGTTCAACAAAGACAAGTGCAAAGTGCTGCACATAGGGAGAAGGAATTTCCAGCATACTTACAGGCTGCGGGAGAACCTTCTCAGAAGCCCAGCAGCAGAAAGGGATCTCAGAGTAATTGTTGACACCAAGATGAACATGAGTCATCAGTCTGATGAACTGATCAGTAAAGCTAACTGCACTTGATCATGCATTAGGTGGTGAATGACAAACAGGTCCAAGGAAGTGATATTTCCCTTCTATGCAGC
This sequence comes from Alligator mississippiensis, assembly GCF_030867095.1. Classification (NCBI taxonomy): domain Eukaryota; kingdom Metazoa; phylum Chordata; order Crocodylia; family Alligatoridae; genus Alligator; species Alligator mississippiensis. The sequence continues at coordinate 33,458,756 of NC_081835.1, read as the reverse complement.
ACTGGTCAGGCCACAGTTGGAGTACTACATCCAGTTTTGGGTGCTGCACTTCAAGAAGGATGTGGGCAACCTTGAGAGGGTTCAGAGGAGGGTTAGGGGCCTGCAGGCAAAGCCCTATGAGGAGAGATTGGGATCTGGATCTCTTCAGCCTCCACAAGAGAAGGTTAAATTCATCTGGGGGGAGGGGGAGCAGCAAGGAATGGGAAATACTCTGTTTACTATGGCACCCCTTGCAGTAACTAGTAACTTGTGCCTAGTTACTGCAAGGGGTGCCATAGTAAACAGAGTATTTCCCATCCACAGACTGATGGAGAGCACATTTAGGTTGGAAATCAGGAAGAACTTCTTTATGGTAAGGGTTGCCAGAATCTGGAATGGGCTTCCAAGGGATGTGGTACTCTCCCCTACCTTGGGGATCTTTAAGAGGAGGCTAGACATGCACCTGGATGGAGTCATCTAACCCCAGCACTCTTTCCTGCCCAGGCAGAGGGTCAGACTCGATGATTTACTGAGGTCCCTTCTGACCCAAACATCTATGAATCCCAAACATCTATTAGTCTTGTGATGCTTGCAATTTTTTTTCCCCTGTGATCACTGTTTTAAAAAACAAAAAATTAATTTCTAGTGTGCAGGCTAGCAGAGCAAAGCTGGAAAACTAATGTCTAAATCTCAAAGCACAAGGCAAATAAAAAGAACCCAAAATTTAATTTTAAAGGATTTGTGACTTTTGGGAGAGCTTGATTTTTTTGAATGCCTGTGGCAAACATTACCATAAAAGTAAAAGTGCACAGGTTCCTTTTTCACCCATGGTTCCCATTGCAAAACTAAGCCTCAATTCTCAGATGTCATGGATTGTATATGACCCAACTACACCTGTGTCCTCATTTGTTCTCTGCTCCTGCTCATCTTTAACGCTCACTTGTCCATTATCAGAGTCCCAAAAAGATAATCATACACGACACAAAGTAAGAAACAGTCTTGCTCCCCATAACAGTTCTACACAGGTAAGTCAGATGTGTGCTGATCTAGCCTATAGAGAAGTGAGGGAGGCAGTGAAATTTATCTCCTTGTTCACACTAGTCTGGCTGTGGTGTAACACAACTGATGTCATCACATAACCACATAATCACAAAGTCTAGCCTGTGGGCCAGTTCAAGCCGGCAATGGACTCTGTTTCCAAGCAGCCCCTACCCACATGGCTGGGGATGGTTTCTATGGAGACCCCAGCAGCAGTGGCAGGGTGATAGTGTGGAGCCAGGGTTTCTGTGGAGACCAGCCCCAGATGTGCTGGTCGGGTACGCAGCAGGGCGGGGAGCTGCTCCAGGGCTGGGCTGGAATTTTGCAGCAGTGACAGTGTGGTCCAGAGCCAGGGGAGACTTGTGATCTGCAGCCTACCTGCTCCCGGCAGGGACATGCAGGTAGTGGATCGCAGCTCTGCCCCAGGTTCATGCAACGGTGACAGCATGGGCTGGAACCAGGACAGAGCTGCAATCTGCTGCCTGCATGCCCCTGCCTGGAGCAGGCAGGATGCAGATTACAGCTCAGCCCTGGCTCTGGACCATGCTGTCACTGCTGCAAGATCCCAGCCTGTCTCCGGAGCAGCTCCCTGCCCTGAGCACACCCTGCCAGTGCTGCTGGGGCCAGTCTCCATGGAAATCCCAGCCACACTATCACAGGGTGGCAGCTGCTGGGGTCTCCATGGAAACTGGCCCCAGCCACATGGGCAGAGGCTGCTGGGTAGGCCTGTGCAAAGCAGCTAGTATTTGATTTGGATTCACATTTGGCTGATTTGGGGGACAGTGATCTGATCTGGTGATTTGAATCTCTGTCCTGAATCAATTTGGCTGACCCTGATTCAGAGATTTGGCCACAGCCAAATCGGCCAAATTTCTGAATCGGCCCCATCCCCCGCCCACTCTCAAAGGCTGCCCCACCCAGCTCCAGCTCCTGGCTCTTTAAAAAAAAGCCCCCGCTCATCGGCTGCTGCCAGGTGCGGGACTGATCCCTGCTGCTCCATGCTGCCCCACACCACATGGGGGGCTCTGCCATGAGCCCCCTGACCCCTGCCCACTCTCCCAGCCCCCCTATTTATTAGGAAATAAAATAGATGTCTGTCTTCTTTCTACCAGTCTGAAAGCTCAAGAAGGCTATTAAATCTGTGCACATGTCCTTTTTCTCTCACCCAGATGTCTTCCCCCCACTCTTTTCATTCAACCATTTTCTGTCCTTAGAGTTATGACATTTGGGTTTTTTTTTAAAGACGAATTATTAAGATCAATGAAGAAATCTTTTGCCTATGTTTTCCTATAATAATGTCTTTTACTTTTGCTTAAAGAAACACAAAGGTAGCATATTAACCACAATTTCAAAGTGCAGTGGTTGCCTGTAGTTTTGCTCATTGATTACTAGCTTTGTGACAGGTTGTCATGTTATATTGAAATGCCATGTTTTTCAGTGCTTCAAACCAGATGTCAGATAATTTAATAGAGTGACACAAACCAATGAACATCTACAAAAAAACTCTTTGTTTGCCAGCTACTCTTCTTCATTTCAAATAGCAAATGGTCATCCTCAAGCTATTTGTTCAGAGTTGCCTGGGATAGTCTCAAAACTACCATGTGTCCTGTCTCTATGATCTCTCCCTTCATGCTAATTGGGATGGTGTCATGCTGGGTCATGGGTGGTTCAGTCTGCAGTCACTTAGAGATTGAAGGGCTGACTGGGGTCAGGAGGAACAAGCAGATGCTGGAGATAAGCTAGGTCAGGAATCCAGGAAGTCAGTCTGAGTACAGAATCTAGGAACAGGCTGAGTAAGGAAGTCAGGGGATCAGGCAGGGAACAGAGACAGAGAGCAGGCCTGGTCAAGAAGTCAAGAGATCAAGCAGAGAGAAAGTTGAGCCCTCCTGACCAGATACTTCTTGTTCTGGGTTGACAGTTTATAAAGGGGAAATGAAGGGTCAGCTTCAGCTGACTGGCCAACCACTCCAGTGCCAGTGAGTGTATGGAGGTTTAGGCCCTGCTCGAGGCTTTAGGGCATCCATGAACAACCTGGGTCACTGGCTATAGGATGGCAGGCTGGGATGATCAACTGTGCTAGACATGGTTGAAGCCTCTCAGATGGAAAAGATGTTCACTACCATGAGTTAGTGTTTGTAACCAGAAAAAGTGATTGTGAGAGGTTTGTTTTCAGAATAGGGACCTGAAACATTTAAACTACAGGCTTTATTCCTATGGGGCAGAATAGAAAAGGGCATGGGAATATGGAGGGATCTAAGTTACTTGATACAGTGGTTTGGACATATAACAAGAAGGTCTGGCACCCTTACCAACACCATTCTGCAGGGTGCTGTGGACAGACGAAAAAGAAGAGAAAAAACTAGGACAAGTTGGACTACCAAAATCAAAGACTGGATAGGATTAAAACTGATTGACTGTACAAGGAAAGTTTTGCAAAAGACCAGGAAGAATGGAGGAAAGATCTTTCTATATCAAAGGTGTCCTAACGGTCACTGCAGCCTCGGGATAACAAAGTGCTAGCAGACTAGCTGTCCTGAGGAGCCCCCTGCCAGCCAGGGCTACTCTAACCCAGCTCAATGTGAATGTGGTACCTGGGAGCAATAAACTCCAGCACAAACTGTACCAGAGTTTATTCATTCCAATTAATAGTATGTGTAGATGTGCCTGCTGTTCCTTATGTTGTGATCTTTGTCAGAGTATCCAGCACCTTCCATAATTCATTCAGTGATAAATATATGGCCCATGAACAGTAGAGAATTCCAGTTTCTGAGTCCACTCTTCCTCCCTTGACATTACATGATCTTTTTAGATATCCTGGACCCAGACTATGGAGACCCTGAAGATGGGGACTAGGTTTTGGTCTTGCCTCTATCCTGAGAGATGCTGATATGAATCACATACATGTTAGATGCACTCAAAGATTTCCATGTTATTGAGAAGACAAAACACACTGTTATATGCAATCTGGAGTTTCCAAAGGTCTCAAGGATATTATATTTCTACAGTTCAGATGAGAGTTTAAGAAGGTAAATATAACTAAGGTCTGGTCAGCATTCACCAAGGTGGGAATGAGTCTCCTAGCCAACTGAAGGTAAAAGAAATCATTTCTTGGCCATGCTGCTATGAGAACAATTATCATCAGAGAACCTAGTTTCATTCCTAAACCATGGATGGAACTGAACAATTTTCTGCATGTTCATGCAAATAAAAGTGTACATCATGGCTAAACTCTTTGTAAACTGCTTGACTTTGCCCAACAGGGCACCCTGTATCTTCAGAATTCCCTCACAGTTGAGGGTGATTATCTTCCATGGTTGTCCTATCTGTGGGTCCAAATATGGCTCATTATCAAAGATCCTGGTTTTCTCTGTTCAAAAATCCCTAATTCTGTTAAAAACCTGGAATTCTCTGACTAAAACCCCCTAAATCCTCATCTTTCTATTATTAAAATGAAATGTCTCTCTTTCTCTCATCAGTTGAACACAATATTTTCTTGATATATTTACCATTTGAAAGCATTTTGGAAGCATACCTATGCTTCAGTCGTTATAATAAGATAAATTCTAAATACCTGTAAACTTTGGCATTTGATTTTGGGTTTTTTATGATTGGAAAGTCAGAGCTCCCCCTGCCCCCTTCATTCATCAGGATGCAGGTCCATCTGTGGCTGTCCCCCACACTGCTTTGTGGATGCTGGTGCCTCTCATTTCCAAGCCAGAGCTCCCCCAGCCATTCCAGTGTCCCTCACTCCTGACCTTCAGACCCTGACTATCCCCCACTCCCTCCCTTCCAGAACACTTCCCTCCCTACCCCTCTTCCTGTACCAGGACACAGGTCCAGCTGAGGCTGTCTGCCCCACTGCTTTGTGGCTTTGAGCAGTGCCAGCTTCTGTTATTCTGCTTTCTGCACCTGTGGCCAGGCACCAGTGGTCCCCATTCCCTTCTTGGGAACCCCTTGACTGGGGCTTAGGGACTGGGCCTGGTCTGCGTCTTCCTGGGCAAGACCCTTATCCTCCAGGCCAGTCTTCAATTGCACAGGCTGCTCAAGGGGAGCAGGGGGGGCTCCAGACCTGGCTCTGGCAGACACTTCTAACCAGAGTGCACCCTCCCTCCTGCCATCTCTCTCTGTCACACACACACACAAACACACACCCCTGTTGCCACCCCCATGCCAGCACACACCTTTAGATTTCACTGCCACCTCAATCTCCATTCCCCATGCCCATCACCTTCCTCCAGCATCTTCACCCCTCCCCACAACTCATCATACCCTCCTGAGTAGTTCCTAGGACAAGGAGCCCCCTAGGCCAGGGCCACATACCCCAGCACTGGTTCAGGGGCAGGGCTGGGCTGCAGTGCTTGTGCATAGATTTCATACACATTAGGACTGGAAGGGACCTCACAAGATCATCAGGTCCGGCCCCCCGGCCAAAGGGCAGGCAATCAGTAGGAGTCAAACGATTCCAGCAAGATAGCCATTCAAGTGTTTCTTAAAGGAATCCAGAGTAGGTGCCTGCACCATATTTGGGGGGAATCTATTCCAGGCCCTCGGGACTCAGACAGTAAATACGGTTTTTTTTCCTTATGTCCAGTCTGAAACAGTTTTCCAAGCATTTGTGACTATTGGACCTAGTCTTCCCATGAGGTGCCCTGGTGAACAGATGTTCTCCCAGTTCCTGGTGCAGCCACAGCTCCCACCAGCAAATACCATCCCATCCTATCTGGCAGCTGAGCATGCAGGGGCTACACTCCCCTAGGGGCAGTGAAGATGGCAGGGCTCTTGGCTGGGCAAGGCAGCATGTGGAACAGCTGTGCCACTCCTCCCCTTCTATTTCCTCCCCATGCCCCACCATGCAGCGGACCCTATGCCCCTAGATGCCACCTCCAGTGCTAGCCCTGGTGGAGCCACTAGCAGCTGCCATACCAGCAGGTTGCTGGATGTGGCATGGTGACATGGTGAGTAGCAGGGCAGCAGCCACACAAGCACAGGATGGGAAATGGTTGCCCCCAAATTCCATCTCTAGCCCTGGTCCTGGCCTGGGACCTGGCCCCCCACTCCACCTGGGCACTGCCCCGAGCCCTGCCCCAAGAGCAGTGGTGGGCAGTGGCACAGTATGCACTTCCTCCCTCTTGTACCAAGCCGCTGCCACCACTGATGCTACTACCACCACCACCCTGGCTCTGCAGCTTCCCCAGGCCCAACCTGAGCTGAGCCAGAATGAGCCACAATGGGACAAGGCATCATGGCCAAGGATGAGGCAGCCTGCAGCCCACTCTTGTACTGATCCTGGCCCATGGTGTGAGACAAGGTGATAGCTCCCCACACACTCCTGCCCTGCCCCCTGCCCATCCTGTAGGTCCCAGCTCTCCCCAGCAGCATCCCCCTCATCTGACCCACAGGTCCCCTTCCAGCCCTGCCAAAGGAGCCCCAAGTTTCCCCCATACCAAGGCCCTAGCCCCCTGAAGTCCTACTTATTCCAAAGGCTGCAGGAGGTAAAGTGAGCCTGAGCCAGGCCTGGCTGACTTGGATTCTCAGGTCATGCCCTCTGGAGAGGGCTTACAGTTTCCCATCCTTTTGCATGTTTCCCACCCCTTCCCCCTCTTTAAAGGGGAAAAAACAATTTTTTTTTTCCTTTAAAGCAAAAATCCACATTTTTGTGTTTTTCCACCAGAAATGGAAAACCCGGATCCCTTCTGATAAGGCTGATCTGAGATTGGCAGACTCTGCTGCAACTTGGGTATGTGTTTCCATTCAGGGTGGGTGACTCCAGATTCTTGATTCAGTCCACGACATGGTATTTCTGCCACTTTTCCAGATCCTGTTGTCTTTGTAAGGTTTCAAAGTACTAAGATCTTTGCAGCAGACGCTTCATCCATTTGTGGCTGTCCTGAATGATAGTCTCCCATGAGTTAATATTGATGCTGTATTTTTTTAAGTTGGCCTTGAGGACATCCTTGAAGCACTTTCTCTGCCATCCTCTTGAGCATATGACTTGACTGAGCTGGGAGAATAAGACTTGTTTCAAGAATCCAGAGTCAGACATCTGGATGATGTGGCTGGCCCAGCAAAATTGATGTTGGATAATGATCGCCTCAATACTCACTATGTTTGCTTGAGAGAGAATGCTAATGTTGGTGCATCTGTATTCCCATTGGATTTGAAGGATCTTCTATACACAGCATTGATGGTACTTCTACAACAACTTGAGATGTCTCCTGTACATTGTCCTTGTCTCAGTTCTGTACAGTAAGGTGGGGATCACAACTGCTTCATAAACCATGAGTTTTGTTTCAGAGCTGATGCCATGATCTTTGAATACCCATTTCCTCAGGCATCTGAAGGTTGCACTTGCATATTTGAGGTGATATTGGATTCTTTGGTCAATGTCAGCCTTCTGTGAGAGAAGACTTCTGAGGTACATAAAATACTCAACATTCTCCAGAGTCTCACCATGAATCTGAGTTATTGGAGTTGGAGACTGCTCATTAAGAGCTTGTTGATGGAGGACCTTGTTTGCTTGTTTTTTTAATGTAAGCATCAGTTCCATTTTCTTGCACGCCACAGCAAAGACATCAATGACTGCCTGAAGGTGTGCTTCCAAATGAGCATCACTGCATACCAGAGCTTGATGATTGAGGTTGGGGTGATCTTGGTTTTGGCTTGATGTCACTAAGATTAAATAGCATACCATCCTTTCAATAGTTTAGCTTCACTCCAACTGGAAGCTTCTTGGTAGTCAGATGTAGCATTGCAGTAAAAATTATTGAGAAGACTTGGGGTGATATTGAGATTGCTTACCTCCCATCTTAACCTCAAAAGGATCTGGGATAGATCCATTATTGAGAACCACCACTCTTACACCATCATGGAGAAGGCAAAGAATAGTGATGAATTTTGCTGGGCATCCATACTTCAGAAGGATTCTCCACAGCTCTTCTTGGTTGACAAAGTAAAAGGCGTATGTGAAGTCAAAGAAGGCCATGTAGAAGTTAATGCTGTTCTTGGCATTTTTCCTGCAGCTGGTGAACTGTGACGATCATATCAGTTGTGCCTCTTGATGCCCTAAACCCACACTGAGATTCTTGAAGAAATTCTTCTGCAAGTGGAAGGAGATAATTCAGGAGGGTTCTCACAATCATCTGTCCTGCGGTGGACAGCACGGTGATCCCTCTGTAACTTCCACCCTGTGTACACATTTTCTCACTAGAGCAGCAGATGTTGTATTTGGAATGTGACCACACCTTCACATGCTGCAAATAAAGTAGGGAACTCTTAGGTAGTAAAACACTGAAGGATCTGAAAATAGTTTCCTCAGAAATAGCAAGTCAGTCACTGACTACATGGATTATGCCATCTCAATCATGATGTTTTTCAAGCTGGATGCTTATTAAACTTGCATTTTCTTTGTGGTGTCCTTGTACATTGTACATGGAATTGACTAGAGTCCTGCTGCTGATTTTAATTAGTGGTTTTTGCTTGAAGTACTAATAACAAGCTGCTATTAGAATTGCCTCTGATAATGTAACTGTGAAATTAGTTTCAGAATTTAGTGAACCAGTGAGTTACATTTCCTGTTAATATGTGTATCTTTTCTCTTGGTAAATTTTATATAATTTTATCGATCCAATTTTAATCTCTCTCACCATTATATCCAGTATTTTGAAAGGTATTTTATGTCCTTGCACTCAAAAACACTGACAATTCTGTGACCCCAAAAAACCTGCTTGCTCAGTGTTGACACAGATGTGAAAATATCCAGGCAGAGGACTTGAGTCATGTGCAAGGAAACTCTTTATTCCACCTGTTGAGAAGACCATTAGAAGTTATTTACAGATTCCATTTATCACAGCAGGACAAAAAAAAGGAAGAGAGAGAAAAATATACATGTAGACACGGGCCAGGCAATCTCTGACTTCGTCCAGGTGCAGTGCAGATGAATGTATTGAATTTTTCCTTTTCTCAGCAACCTGCAGTTAATCCTCAGCTTGAGATGTGTGTACTTGAGACAAGGCCTTTAAATGAAGCTCTTACACAAACCTGAAGATAAGCACACTGCAAGCTAGGCTGAGATGAAGAAAAAAATCAAGAAGTATCCATGAATCCCTGAATTTTTGGACAGCAATAGTAAAGGGCAGCAGGTTACAACAAAGAAAGCCAGGAATTTATAGATATTCAAACTGCTAATTTTTCTGAATTTTACTCTCAGCATGTCTGGCAGTTAGGCCTCACTCACATGCATGCCTAATAGCATCTAACTTGTGCTTAAGTAGTCTGTCACATGTGACCTTATGAATAGCCTATATCAACTAATAACCATACCTCCACAGGCTCTTTTATAATTATCACTTCCTAACTCTTTATGATCAGATGCTACTTGTTCTCCTGAAAAGCTTAGATGATTCTGAAACTAAAAATTACTTCTAGTGATGAAAACCTGCTTAATTAAATATCAAGCATAATGGAATCTAGAGGTCCAGTGTTTTAGTATGGTTAATGCACACCAGTTTCTATATCCAACAAAATACAAGCCAGGGCTGATATGGCCAGCAGCTCATCTGCTCACCTTTGATTCCCACCCTGAATGATCAGGTAACTGTTTAAAGCTGGATGAAATGGGGGTGGCCTTTGGCAAGAGTTCATAGCAAAATGTGACCTTACACCTTCACCATTGTAGCAATACACCTCTGCTATTGTGCTCCCAGGGGATGTGATGCTGATCACCAATTTATTCTAAGTTGTGCTCTCCCACAACAACTATCCATTAACATGTTTCATGTTAGTAATATATAATTACTATTTATCTTTCTAAATATCCTGATGGGTGCAAGTTAAAAATATGTTTACTGGGAACATATCTTCCACTCTTGAAAAAGAACCATAGAAAACAGCAACACCAGAGGAAATTAAATTTCCAATGGACACATAGATAAAAAGATGTGTGGAGGGTCTGTAACTTTCACAAGTGACCTACAATATCAAGGAGAGAGGGGCCTTTCTCCTAAGACAGAAGAGGGTACAGAGGGTTGGGCATCACAAGCAGAAACAACAGAGTATCAGGCATGCAAAATGGTGAGTACAGAATGAAGATGCAGGGACACAAAGCACTCCTGCTGTTAGCAGACCATTGAGCCCTTTACAGAAAAGCTGCCTCTATGTTAATAGGGCTGCAGACCTGAGTCCATGAACTGACAAAGGCAAAAGCAGAGAAGCCAAAAGAGCAAAATGGACATGTCAAATCTCCTGAAACCCATTATGTAACAAAGCATCTGGTCCAAATGGAATAGCCTAAATCTCAATTTTGCTGCAAATGTAGCATAAAGTTACCTCTTTCAGATGGAACCCTACCTACAACTGATTGCTTAAAAGAGGATTTTTGAGCAATTTCTCATTTGGTACAAACCTAGAGCAAGTTCAAAGGAAAGAATCTCTTAAACAAAAGATGTTAAGACAGCAGAATACAAAAAAACCCAAGTTTATGACACCTATAATACCTGGTGAATAGGTAATTGTATTGAGCATTCACTGCTATCTCATACAACATCTGTAGCAGCACAGAGATGATCCCAAATGTATTACATGCATTTTAACAATCACCCATTAAGAATATCATCTCCATGGTAACTCTTCTGTAAATTGCACTGGGGGGAAAGTGCTTCCTGGGCATGTCTACACATTGCCTTATGTCAAAGTTGTTACTGTGCCACGCTTTAGTACATCCTAAAGCAATTACTAAAGCACAGTGCAGTAACCACCTGTACTGCACCATGCATGAGGTGCACAGTTAGCTTTAGATGCTACTTTGCCATAATGGCATGCTAAAACAGGGAAGCATGTTGGTAGTGCAAAGTAGCTGCCAGCCACATGTAGACCTGTGATCATTACATCACTATAGTGCATCTTACGGCCCTGTAGCATGTTGCAATTGTGATGCAGGGTGACGTGTAGACACCCTCCCCCCCCCCCCCCCTCGTGTGACATATGCTTTGCAGGTATGCATACCTTCAGAATGGATATATTCATATTGGGTTATTTGAGGGGGCCTAGAAGGCTATTCACTCACTTGCAATTGCAGTTGGACACCTCCCTCACTTAGTCTCCCTTTTTAATTACAACTGATGGTGAGGATACATAGTATGAGTTGTATTTGCATAATTGATGTGTCTTTTACAGCAAATTCATAGTTACTATTCATTTTTGTAATCTATATCCACTTTTTGCAATGAGGATTGAGAAGTATTCCCTTACTCTATGTTCCATTTATTTTGGCAAAATAAAAACACAGACTTACCAGATACATTCCCATTCAGGTTTCATAGTAGAGTGAGGCAATAATTTTCACCTATCATTGCAAAGAGTTCAAGTTTTCACTCTGTTTATTGACTTGTAATGCAAAATGAATGTAAGCCTGTTGCAGACAGAAAAAAATGTATGTACTGAGGATCGAATTATTTGCTGTAGTGATAGCTATAGGTTCAAGTGGGTGGTTAGGATTTTTGTTTCCGTATTGCAAAACCCATGGAGAATACACTGCATACCAATACACTGTGGAGGCTACAAAGCAATTTAGTTAAAAGGACAATGAGCACATTATTCCCACATAGGCAGAACATAATGTACAGCTGCCCCCAAGGAAATGCTGCTGCTTTCTTTTGGGTTTGTTTGTTTGTTAGAAAGCTTTAGAGTGTTCTTCTTATCTAGAAATACTACTTGTGTTTTTCTGTCTCCCAGATTTCTGAATCACCAGCTGTGGTACAGAATGCCTACATGCCTCTTACAGCTTCAAGAGAACAACTCCAATGGCAGAAGGGGCCAGATCCTGTTCCACCAAACAGACTAGTGAATTGTACTTTATCATCTAAGTACAATCCCACTCCATTGTATGTGAGTCCCTGGTAATATTTTAATGCAAAATGTGAGTGGCTCCTCACTGTTTTTTGTAATTTTGTCCAAAGGCTAAGATCTAACCATATTACCAAAATGGCTATATTCACAGTTTTAAAGAAATAAATGAGGGTGGAAAGATTCACTTAGATGCTGAAACAGTGCATTGAAATCTAATATATGGCATGGATCTGACCCAAACTGTCTAATCTCAGTTTTGACTCTGTATATATGAGAGAGAGAAAATTCCGTTTTACTGTCATTTAATAGTTCTATAATAACATTTCATCAGGAATATAATGAACAATATAGATTGCCAGCTTTGGTCTATGTATTATAGTATGCCATGATTCATACCAAAACAATATTCACTTGTTTTTATATAGGGTGTTAGGACATCAGGATTGATAAAAAAAAGAATGACTGGCAAAAAAAAAAAAAAATTGTGAAAGCAAGGAGTTTCTATGAGGAATGGATTGTTTCTTTATGGTTTTTATGTAGCACATTGCTGAATACATTCTCAATTGGCCTTAAGACACTTTTGCAATAAAAAATAAAAAACTATGGTTAGGTACAGTTTGATGCCATAATGGTACAACTTTGATCCTTCTAATTACAGCATAAGCAAAAACCCAGTGGAAGAGTTATTCTTTTTCAAGGAATAATGGATGTTATTTAGTTGCTTTTTTGGGTACCTACTGGTATTTTTTTTTTTTTTTGGTTCAATACTGCCATCCAATGGCAGAAAAAGAATATTGATTTTAAGAATAAAATTAATTCTCACAAATAAATTTATAGTCTGTTTTTTAGTAAGCCTTTTTGTTCACATTAGTGCAAGAACAAAATACTAGCCTAAATTCCTTTTCAACTATGCATCCCCAACTTTACCGGTGTACAGGGTTAGACACATGTCCAGATAACCATGTACACTGTATGACTGACCTAATGTTGTGAATCCTAGGTTTGTGTATGTGATCCAGGACTGTATATAGGCTTCAAGCAATCAAAAAATTGTAAGATTGAAAGACTTATATCCCTGAGAATCTTTTGTAAACCCTCTGTTAAAAAGGGAGCAGGAGATCAATGCAGGAGATTGATGATTACTACCAGGCCCTTCTCCTGAAGAACATAGAGGAAAGAGCACAGAAGCTCATTAGCAGGAATGACAACGATGAGACCGACCTAAAATCCCATCCTGGAATTACCTGGAAGACAGTTGTCTCTGGCCTGAAGTCATGCAGTGCCAGTTACTCCTCTCCTGGAACTGCAAAACAGGTATGTGCTTCTCACACCAGCAGAGTAATCAGTGGGAGTGCCAGCTCTGGAGAAAGGAAGGCAGCCAACCCCACACAAAGAAGAGATGCAAGGTGGTCATAGTAAGCAACTTCCTCCTGAGGAGATTCATAGATTCATAGATTCTTAGATGTTAGGGTCGGAAGGGACCTCAATAGATCATCAAGTCCGACCCCCTGCATAAGCAGGAAAGAGTGCTGGGTCTAGATGACCCCAGCTAGATACTCGTTTAACCTCCTCTTGAAGACCCCCAGGGTAGGGGAGAACACCACCTCCCTTGGGAGCCCGTTCCAGACCTTGGCCACTCGAACTGTGAAGAAGTTCTTCCTAATGTCCAGTCTAAATCTGCTCTCTACTAGCTTGTGGCCATTATTTCTTGTAACCCCCGGGGGCGCCTTGGTGAATAAATACTCACCAATTCCCTTCTGTGCCCCCGTGATGAACTTATAGGCAGCTACAAGGTCGCCTCTCAACCTTCTCTTGCGGAGGCTGAAAAGGTCCAGTTTCTCTAGTCTCTCCTCGTAGGGCTTGGTCTGCAGGCCCTTGACCATACGAGTTGCCCTTCGCTGTACCTTCTCCAGGTTATCCGCATCCTTCTTGAAGTGTGGCGCCCAGAATTGCACACAGTACTCCAACTGCGGTCTGACCAACGCCCTATATAGGGGAAGTATCACCTCCCTGGACCTATTTGTCATGCATCTGCTGATGCACGATAAAGTGCCATTGGCTTTTCTGATGGCTTCGTCACACTGCCGGCTCATGTTCATCTTGGAGTCCACTAGGACTCCAAGATCCCTTTCCACCTCTGTGCCACCCAGCAGGTCATTCCCTAGGCTGTAGGTGTGATGGACATTTTTCCTCCCTAGGTGCAGCACTTTGCATTTCTCCTTGTTGAACTGCATCCTGTTGTTTTCTGCCCACTTGTGCAACCTGTCCAGGTCTGCCTGCAGCTGTTCCCTGCCCTCCAGCATGTCCACTTCTCCCCATAGCTTTGTGTCATCTGCAAACATGGACAGAGTACATTTCACTCCCTCGTCCAAGTCGCTGATGAAGACATTAAAGAGTATTGGTCCAAGGACCGAACCCTGCGGGACCCCACTGCCCACACCCTTCCAGGTCGAGACCGACCCATCTACCATGACTCTTTGGGTGCGACCCTCTAGCCAATTCGCCACCCACCGGACTATGCAGTCATCCACATCACAGCCTCTTAGCTTGTTCACCAATATGGGGTGGGATACCGTATCGAAGACCTTCCTGAAGTCTAAGTATACGACATCCACCCCTCCTCCTGTGTCCAGGCGTTTCGTAACCTGGTCATAGAAAGAGACTAGGTTGGTCAGGCACGATCTGCCCGCCACAAACCCATGCTGGTTTCCCCTCAGCATAATTTGCCCTGCCGGGCTCTCACAAATGTGAGCCTTGATGATTTTTTCAAAGACTTTACCAAGGATGGAGGTGAGACTGACTGGCCTATAGTTGCCCGGGTCCTCCTTCCTCCCCTTTTTGAAAATGGGGACCACGTTAGCCCTTTTCCAGTCCTCCGGGACTTGGCCCGTGTGCCACGAGCGTTCGAATATTCCTGCCAGTGGCTCTGCAATGATGTCGGCCAGTGCCTTCAGCACCCTCGGATGGAGCCCTTCCGGGCCTGCCGACTTAAAGGCATCCAGTTCTTCCAAGTGACTCTGCACCACCTCAGGATCTACGTATGGAAGTCTGGCGCCTTGCTGCTGCCTCTCTACAACCCCAGTGAGAGACTTGTCGTGCCCCTCACTTAGGAACACTGAGGCAAAGAACTCGTTGAGGAGTTCAGCCTTGTCCCCCCTATCTGTCACCAATTGTTTCTGCCCATTTAGCAGCGGTCCTATTCCTCCCTGGGCCTTCCTTTTACTCCCAATATATCTAAAAAACAATTTCTTGTTGTTCTTTACTTGGGTTGCCATCCTCAGCTCCATGGTAGCTTTGGCCCGCCTAGCTGCCTCCCTACAAGCACGAGCAGAGGAGGTATATTCATCTTTAGTGATCTCACCCTGTTTCCACTTTTTATGTGCTCTCCTTTTGGCCCTTAGGCTGCCCTGGATTTCTCTGGTCAGCCATGGAAGCCTCCTGGCCCCTTTCCCTCTTTTGCCTCGCTCGGGGATCGTCTTGCTTTGTGCCCAAAGGATCATTTCCTTTAGGCACAGCCACCCTTCTTGGGCACCCATCCCATCAAAACTCCTACTCTGCAGTGCTTCCTTGACTAATCGCCTGAGTGCATTGAGATCAGCTTTCCTAAAGTCTAGCACTTTCACCCTACTAGTTACCTTACCCACTCGCCGTCTTATGTTGAATTCTATTATAAGGTGATCACTGTCTCCCAGATAGCTACCAATCTGGAGGTCCCCTATCATGTCATCTCCCGTTGCCAATACCAGATCCAGTATGGCATTCCCCCTAGTGGGACCATGCACCTCCTGTGTCAGGTGGAGGTCCTGTACACAAGTTAGAAACCTGCATGAGCGATGGGACCTTGCTGTCTGCGTCTCCCAGCAGATGTCCGGGTAGTTTAGGTCCCCCATGACTACCGCCTCTTTAGCTTTTATGGTCTCCGAGAGTTGCCTCAGGAGCCCCGCACCTATTTCTTCCCCTTGGTGTGGGGGTCTGTAACAGACCCCTACCACCAAATCCCTTTCTCTTTGCCCCCCATGTAGCCTAACCCACAATCCTTCTACTTCCTCAACCTCGGATTCTGTCTTGATGAGGGTTGATGTTGAGGAGGTCTGAGGGAGCCATCTGCTGCCCTGATCCCCTAACCCATGAGGTCTGCTGCCTCCCTGGGCCTCACATCTGGGATGCAGCTGAAAGGATCCCAAAACTTGTCCAGCCCTCTGACCACTAGCCCATGCTCCTCATCCACGTGGGTACAAATGACATGGCCAGGAACAATCCTGGCTGGCTCATGACAGACTACAGAGCTCTGGGGGCTGGGCTCAAGGGGTCAGGGGTTCAGGTAGTGTTCTCCTCAGTCCTCCAAGTTTTGGGTCATAGGTACAGGAGGGGTAGATGCATAGAAGAAGTAAACAGAACACTCCAGCATTGTTTTTACCATGAGAGCTTTGGCTTCTTCGACCATGGCACGTACTTCCAGGACTGCGGCCTGTTGGGAAGGGATGGCAACCACCACACACCAAAGGGAATGAAGCTTTTCTTGGCTAGAATGGTAAACCTCATGGATAGGGCTTCCCAGGGTAACTGGGCGGCAGTAACCATGAGTTGATCACTTTCTCCACCCACCATAAGTCAGGGAAATAGGTCAGTAAAGTAGAAATCCTTGATTTTAGGAAAACTGACTCCCACAAGTTGAGGGAATTGGTTGGCGAGTAGGGCTGTGCAAAATTTCAATGGGTGTTTCATTTCTATGCTGTTTCAATTTGTTTCAAGCTTGAAACAGTGAAATTGAAATGAAATGAAAAGCTTTGAAACAGCTTCAAAATGAAATGAGGGCATGCAAAATATTTCAAAAGTTTTGAAACATCTTGAGTTTTAAAATTGGGCTTGCTTGCAACTAAACAGAAACTAAGGAGAGGGAGGGGAAAAAGGCGGGAAGGACTTCTCAGATATTGACTGTGTAGGTGATCAGTGACTGTGATTCTTCCTGGAGTTGCCTTCCAATCCCAGTGCTCTGTGGGAGGGACAGAAAAACATCATAAAAACCATTGTTTTGACTGAGCTTTCTCTTTGCTTTGGGATCAGCTTACTAAGCTGTGTCTTCCAGCAGCTCAGCAGCATCAGAGAAAGGCTATCACCTCCTAATTGCTAACCTGTTCCTAGCAACTGGGATCCAATACCTTTTGCTTTCCTAATACCCTTTATTATTATATTAATTCCTTTCAATTTATTCCTACCCCCAAATCTTCTTTTTGTTTTTGTTAGTCTATTTTGATTCTTTTCCCCCAGAAAAGAAATCTGTACTTTCTCTCACAGTGTGCATTCCATTCACTCTGCAGGGAAGCATGGCATGTATTGCATATTATAATTTTGAATTTATACAGGAAAATATGAATACATATATATTTTTTATTTATTAAATAAATGCATAAATACATAACATAAATACATACGTACAATTATCTAAATGTCTTACATAAATACAGGCACACCAAACACACTATGAAACATACTATGAAGCATGCTGGAAAGGCAGCTGGCAAGTTTTCATGGAAGGGCAGAAGATGGGGTAGAGGGAGAGCTGTAAGTCCTCCCCCCCCCCCCCCCCACCTAACTGAGATGCAGCCTCTTTCCTACAACTAGCAGGCATGAGAGGCTTCTGGCTCTACTGGCAGCATGGAGAGGGGGGCAGTGCTACTTCCCGAGTCTGCATCCCCTCCAGAAGCATGAGCCTTAACCCCTCTATGACAACAAGCAGCACCAGCATGGCAGTCTCCTCCACCCCAATTTCACTTCCCATCCTGAGCCTTTCAGTGCCAGAGGAAGATCTGGAGCTGTATCTGGATCTATCCCATAGCAAGGGAAATTCTGGGGAAGGCGGGGGGATAATCTGAGTTTGTGCTCCACACCCATCAAGATTCCCCTAGAGCCAGGTCTCCTTCTCCAGAAGGCACTTTGGAGGTGGTTGAGGTAGAGGTTGTGGAGCCAAGTGGTTCAGCTGAGTCTGCTCCACCTGTTGCCGTGCCTCTGCCTGCTGAGGAGGTGGAATAGGCAGCATCTGCACATGCACCTGCACCCCAGAAGCAAGGGCACCAGTGGAAGCATGTGCAGAAATAAGTCTTCCTATAGCTCCAAAGCAATCCACCCAAGGCAGAGGCAGGCCACACTGGAACAGTTGGGGAAAGGTGGGCACACAGGGGACATGTTGCCAAGGCAAGCAAGGTCACCCAGACCACTGGGGAGATGCTTGCTGTGGATGGCAATCCCTTCTCCTTAGTTGAGCGGCCAGGTTTCAGGTGACTTATAGCGCTCATGGCCCCATCGTACCAAGTGTCCACATGCACCACCTTCAGCAGGATGGTGGTGTCCTCCCTGTATGAGGCATACAGGAAGTATTGAGGGAGGAACTGCACAAGGCAGGTCCACAGGTGTCCTTTCAGTTCACCTTGGACATCTGGAGCAGCAGGGGTGGAGATCATATCTGTGCTCTCCCTGACAGAGCACTGATATGACCAGTCAGGCCATTGGTGAGCTTGTTACCAAATTTGCCCATTACTTTGGGGTGTGCTCATTTATTAGGGATAGGTTCTAGGGTCTTGGTGATTCTGTCAATGTGCTGCTTGTGTTACTATACGGAGCTGTATTTCTCCCTTCTGCAAGCCCTCACCCCCAGTGGAGCTATCTTGCAGGACTCAATCTCAATGGGACTGGGTTCCTCCAGTCACCAAATCAGTCATACACACAAACACACACAAGTTAACGTGACACACCTGACCTGGCCGGGCTGATCAGCATGGACAGGCTGACACCCTCATATGCCAAGAATCAGTTCATAAGAGCAACAATAAAATGCAGTCAGACACAAGCACACAGGTAAACAGAATCCCTCTGAATCTGGCTGGGTGTCCAGCTGACACCCTCATGGGCCAGCATTCAGTTCATAAGGGCACGTCTGAGTCAAACTGGTTCATTCAGCCTGTACAAGCTGATCCCCTTATGTGTTTCAAACTCAGCACGTCCCAATCTTTGGCCTCTTGATGAGCAGACCCCACAATAATTTAGGCTTCACAAGGATCTTTAGCATAGGTAAAAGAAGCGTTGCTGCAGAGCACAGGAGGAAAAAGAAGCAGAGAAGGAAAAATATACCCAATTACTACCAGTTTGACTAGAAAAGTTATTTATTGCTAAGCATATGAAATATATAATAGTACTAGTAGTAATAGACATGCAAAAGAAAAACAAACACAAACAATGACAATAATATTCTGGTTTCACTAAGTATTTGGGGAAACTTAGCTCAAGCTTAACTAATACAGTGCAGGTTCAGAAGTTTATGCCTAGACAGACGAGAGAGAACGCTGGGAATCTCACCTGGTCCACGGTATGCAGGCTGCAAAGCTGACAGGCACAGTCCGTAGCACAGTCCTTGAAGAGAGAGATGATCTGTTCTTCCAGCGTCCCAAGAATGACAGGGGATGGTGTCAGCACAGGAGTTTTCTTCTTCTTTCCTTTTCTCCCTCTTTCCTCCTGCTTCTTCTTTTTCTTTCTCTTTTTCCTTTTTTTAAGCACACACACTTACAGATTTTTATACCCTCAGTTCAGCTGCTTCGAAGCACTCTCAGTAGTGTAAATCATTGTCTTTTCTATTGACAAGGGGTTATCTGGTTTGGACCATCTCAGGAAACTGATTGATAATCAGGAAACACTTAAGATTAGGGAGTAACCCAAATACTTGGGAGACAGCTTGAGATTCCTATGGATGGCAGATATACAGATGGGATATCTCATGGTTTCTTCAGGAACAATAGATAGCTTGCAGCATCAGGATTTTGGATTTTTACTTGTTGTGCACAAGCCTCAGCTTAGCATGACTTTTCCAGATTTTACTATAGTCTTTTAACGGACTTAAAGCAATTATTGGGGTGCTCATAACCTTTTGTGGAGAGGACTCCCACCAGTCGTCTCGGGAAAGATACAACAACACCTGGGATTAGGGCTCCAGCAGGCTGGATGCTGTGATGAACCCTTAACCATTGTTCAAATGTTGCCCGTACCCCCTCTGACTCGGTCTCTTGCCTCAGCATTCCCTAACCCGGCAACCGAGTTTTAGTCAATCAAGTTTAAATAGGCCTCCCATAGTGGGACCGGGGAATGTACGGCCCGAGATGCCTATTAAACTTAGAGCTGTGTGTGTGTGTCTGGGGGGGAAAAGTCCTTAGCAAATCCAGATTAGAACTGTTCTGATAAATGCTGAGCTGGGTGTGTGTGAACATGGGTTAATTAACATTGGAAGCACAGATTCCCCATTGTGCAGCGCTCTCCTGCTTCTCTGGTCCCAAAATTCACTGCAGTCTCTGCTTCAGGCTTTCTATTTTCCATCTCTCATGTAAATGAATGGTCATCTGGTTCCATCTCAGATGTAAATGAGACCTAGGGCAGTTGTTTCACTCTTATCACCCTTATCTGGAGAGTTTTAGGTGCGTCTCTCACTGCATCTTAATCAGTTTCGTTTATGTAGAGGAGGGGAGAGGGGGGTGAGTCCTTTGTGAGTCAGACAGACTGCATCCTGTGCCAGGGTTGCCCAAGAATACAGAGCTGAGGCGTAACAAGCTCTCCTTCAAGCCAAGGTGCTGGATGAGTCCCACATGGCAACAGAGAACATGGAGGCCATGAACTGCTTGGTGGAGGGGTGGCTTTTGGGGCAGAACAACTTCACCTATGGGTTCTAGTCACTGACAATGGAGCCAATATGGTCAAGGTGATGCATGATGCCAACTTTGTTGGCATCCGCTGTGTGGCACACAAGTTTCACCTCATTGTCAGGGATTCCTTGGAGGGGGACAGGGCTGCTAGTGAAGGCACCAGCACCACAAGCGAGGTCATTTCCAAATACAGGAAGGTGGCGGGCTACTTCCACTGGAGCTTCAAGAGGGGCAAGATGCTGTAGGAGAGACAGGCAGAGCTGAACATAGGGGGACAAGAAGAATGGTCATTCCTCAAGGAAATGATCCTAAAAGCTCGAAGAAAGTCCATTCCCTTTCATAGGAAAGGCAGCAAAAGGGCTGGGAGACCCCCTTGGTTCAACAGGGAAGTCATGGACCTCCTGAAATTAAATCAAGAAGCCTACAAAGGATGGAATTCAGGAATAACTACCAAAGGGGAGTACTTGGCCTGCACCTGTAGGGAGCAGATCAGGACAGCAAAAGCACGAACTGAATACAGATTGTCAACCGGAGCAAAGACAATAAAAAGCTCTTCCTTATATATGTAGAAAGTGGAGAAAAAATAAGGCAAGCATAGGGCCCCGATGAATGAAATGGGACGGCTGATAACTGACACTCAGCACAAAACTGAACTCCTGAATGAATACTTTACATCAGTATTCCTCCAGTCCAAGGGTGTTAGCCTGTTTGACAGGATACAGGATCATCACGATAGGGGTGACCACACTTGTTGGCATAGATCTTATGGGAGAGCACATGTAAAGGCTAAATATCTACAAGTCAGCAGGACTAGATGAACTACACCCAAGAGTGCTAAAAGAACTGGCCAATGTCATCAGAAAGACTCGTGGCACTCAGGAGAGGTCCCAGAAGATGGAAGAAGGTTATGGTCCTTCTACGATCAGGTTACTTGCCACCTGGATGAGGGAAATGATGTTAATGTCATATACCTGGACTTCAAAAAGGCATTTGACCTGGTCTCCCATGAAGTCCTCTTGAGAAAATAGGAAAAATGTGGCCTTGGCTACTTTACGTTCTGGTAGCTAGGTAACTGGCTCCATGGTAAGGCCCAGAGAATATTGATTGATGAAACTGAGTCATCATGGTGGAAGTTCCACCATGAACTGGCATTCCTCAGGGGTCAGTACTTAGGCCAGTAGGGCTGTGCAAAATGGCACCATTCCATTTTGAATTGCGTTTCAACATTTTGATGGAACAGGATTTTGTTTTGAAATTTGTTTTGATTTGAAACCACTGTTCCATTTTGTTTTGCCCATAGTCTATAATAGGGAAGCTCAAAATAGCCTATAACTTTATCATTGCTGGCCTGATTTGGCTGAAACTTGCAGGAATAGTAGCTTCTTCTGACAGCATGAAGCTTTCCAAGTTTCAAGGAGATAGGTGCAGGGATTTCAGGGAAACTGTACCCCAAATTATTGAAAGCAAAAAACTCATGTTGTGTGTATGTGTTAAGCCATAGTGGGATCAAAACTGCAGGCAGGCTAGCCCCTTCTGAGGGCATGAAGCCTGCCAAGGTAGATTCATGGGTTTCAGGGAAACTGCACCTCAAGCTGCTGACAAGCAAAACTCATGACGTGGGTGACAGTGTGTGTGTGTTAAAGCATAGAAGGGTGAAAACTGCAGGCATGCTAGCCCATGCTGAGGCTGCAAAGGCTTCCAGATTTCAAGGAGATAGGTGTAGGGGCTTCTGGGTTCTGGGGCTCTTCACCTCTGGCTGCTGACAGGCAAAACTTGTGACATGGGTGCTTGTGGGACTGTATCTGTCTTGGAGCACAGGGGGTGAAAATTGAAGGCCTAATAGGCCCTGTTTTGGCCACAAAGCTTGCCAGATGTCAAAGAGATAGGTGCAGGGGAAGTCTGGGTTTTGGGGCCCTGCACCTCTAGCAGCTGACAGGCAAAACCCATGACATGGGTGGGTGACACTGTGTGTGTGTTAAGGTGTGTCCTCAATTAACTGACACCAAGGTAGAAAGCAGGACAGTTCAAACAATGCTGCCTTTTATGCAGTTTTTCTGTCTGTCTCCCAGAGCACTGGGATTGGAAGGGACCTCAGGAAAGGATGACAGTCACTGGCCAGCTACACAGTTGATAATGAGAGCACTCCTTCCCCCCACTTCACCCTCCCTCTCCTTACTTTAGTTTCTGTTTCCCTGCAGACAAGCCTAGCTTGAGCTTTGAAACTCAAAACATTTAAAAAAAAATGGTTCGAGGCTGTTTCAAAGGTTTCTGTTTCATTTAGATTTTGCTGTTTCGAGCTCTAAATAAGTTAAAACAGTGTTGAAATGAAACTGCCGGCAAAATTTCACACAGCCTTACAGACCAGTGCTTTTCAACATGTTCATCAACAATTTGTATTTGGGCATTAAATGTGAACTACCAAAGTTCACTGATGATTCCAAACTATGGGGGAATGTGGTCACACTCAAAGACAGGCTAGCATTGCAAGTCAACCTAGACAGGCTTGTGAAGTGTGCAGACCTCAACCAGATGTCATTTAATATGGAGAAATGTAAAGTGCTCCATATGGGGAGAAATAATCCACAACACACTTACAGGCTTGGCAGTGCTACAGCTGCTAGTACCACAACTGAATGAGACCTAGGTGTCAAGATAGACAACAAAATGAATGTGAGCCACCAATGCGTTGCTGTAGCTGGCAGAGCGAATCAAACACTGGCATGCATGTGCCAAAGCATCTTGAGCAAGGGTAAGGATGTCATCCTCCTTCTCTAGTCAGCCTTGGTGAGACCACAGCTGAAATTCTACATCCAGTTCTGTGTGCCACACTTCAGGAAACATGTGGAGAAGTTTGAGAGAGTCGAAAGAAGGGCCACGCACATGATTTGATGCCTAGAGACCAGGTCATACAAGGAGAGGCTTAAAGACTTGTGACTGCTCAGCCTGGAGAAGAGAAGACTCAGAGAGGACTTGGTGGAAGCCTTTAAGTATATTAAGGGCATACATCAGGGTCTGGGGGAGCATTTGTTCACCAATGCCCCCAAGGGGAGGACAAGAAATAATGGGCACAACCTGAATGAGGATTGCTTCAAGCTAGACATAAAGAAAAATTTCTTTACAAGTTGAGTGCTGAGGGTTTTGAAGAGGCTCCCCCCAGAGGTGGTACAGTCACCCAACCTGGCCATCTTCAAAAAGCATCTTGACAACCATCTTGCTGGGTGTCCTCTGATCCCAGCAGCCTTTCTTGTCCAAGTACAGGGGGACTGGACCCAGTGATCTATAAGGTGATCTATAAGGTCTCTCCCAGCCCCTAACAACTATGAAACTATGAAAGGGAAGATGTGAGTAGTATATAGGCTCACTGCCCTTCAATACAAATGTGATAGGTGGGTGGGGCTGGAAGTCCCGCCCCTTAGCCCCACCCCTTTCCCCTTGTATGGTATGTGATGTCACCAGCCCTGCCCCTGACCCTAGTCACGTGGTGCATGACATCAGCAACTCCACCCCCACCCCCAGTCATGCAGTGTGTGACATCAGCAACTCTGCCCCCACCCCTCAGTCACACGGTGTGTGACACCAATACCACATGGTCCATGACATCAGAAGGACAGCCCATGCACTCCCCCAAAGCCCAAACCCTCGTGCTGTACAAACCACCCTAGATCATGTGGTACAGTTATGACCTATTGGGTCCCAGAATGCTCTAGCCCCTGCTGGAGCACAGGCGTGGCCTATAGGGTGGCAGAGTAGTGGTGTGACCCCTCTAACATCCTGTCTCATCACCCCCAACCAATTGGTGGGGGTTTCAGAGGCATCAGGCCTCCCAAGAATGATGCTGAACCAATTGGAATGAATAGAGGGGGTGGGATTTAGGCTGTAAGCCCCACCAGGTCTATCTGCTTTCCCAAATGACCCCTCTGTTTATCTGAGACCGTGCTAAGGCAAGCAGGGGCAGGTATGGATTCCTTCACAATACCTGTAGGCCCATTCACTAGAACCCTAAGATGGCCTCAGTAGTATATGGCTCTCCGCCCTTCAATGCAAATGTGACAGGTGGGCAGGACCGGAAGTCCCACCCGCTTCGCTCCACCCCCTTTCCCCTTTTATGGTGTGTGACGTCATCAGCCACACCCCCTGACCCCGGTCACGTGGTGCATGACATCAGCAACTCCACCCCTGACCCCGGTCACGTGGTGCATGACATCAGCAACTCCACCCCTGACCCCGGTCACATGGTGCGTCACATCAGCAACTCCGTCCCTGACCCCGGTCACATGGTGCGTCACATCAGCAACTCCGCCCCTGACCCCAATCACATGGTGCGTGACATCAGCAACTCCACCCCTGACCCCAAACACGTGGTGTGTGACATCAACACCACATGGTTCATGACATCAGAAGGACAACCCAGGCAGACCCTCAAAGCCCAACCCCTCATGCTGCAAGATCTGCCCTAGATCACATGGTGCTGTTATGGCCTATCAGGTCCCTGACCACTCTAACCCCCCTACGCCGGAGCACAGGCGTGGCCTATGGGGTGGTAGGGTGGTGATGTGACCCCTCTAACAACCCGCCCCAACACCCCCAACCAATTGGCAGGGGTTTCAGAGGCCTCAGACCTCCCAAGAACAATCCTGAACCAATTGGAATGAGTACAGTGGGGGGGGGGGTTTAGGCGGCAAATCCACTAGGTCTATCTGCTTTCCCAAACGACCCCTCTGTTTATCTGAGACCGTGCTAAGGCAAGCAAGGGCAGATATGGATTCTTTCACAACGCCTGTAGGCCCACTCACTACACCACCAAGACGGCCTTATAGAAAGCGTTACCGTAGAAATAGTTTTGAGGAGGA
The DNA here is from genome assembly GCF_030867095.1 of Alligator mississippiensis. Lineage (NCBI taxonomy): Eukaryota > Metazoa > Chordata > Crocodylia > Alligatoridae > Alligator > Alligator mississippiensis. The sequence continues at coordinate 33,433,366 of NC_081835.1, read as the reverse complement.
GACCCGACTCCTTGCCCAAAGACTCTTTGAGACGCCTGACCCTGTTGGGGAAGAGCCTGTGAACAGGCAATTGAAGGAGACCCAGGACCTCGAAGCAGACGTTGAGACTTTGGAAGATGGTAACTTTGTGCCTGAGCCTGCGTGCGAAGTAGAGGTCACTGCAGAGGAGAGACCGGTAAGAGACTTGGAGCATGAATGTGGGGGTCTTTGGGTTGTGACGGTAGTGGTGGGGTTCACTTCATGGCACATGTGTGTTTGGAAGTAGCTAACTTAGTCCTTTATTTGAATTCCTTTGCAGCTAGATGAAGCCTTTTTAATGACACCAGAAAACCTCCTCACCAGTACACCAGAAGGAAGTGTATGCTTCTGCAGAGAACAAAGACCTGATGAGGCTGAAGAGTTAAGAAGTGAGCTCGGCATCGAATCTACACAAGCTCTTACATCACATGAACGTAATGTTTTCATGAAGTCTCTTGTTCGCGTTTCCTTTTATGGCATAATGAAATACTGCTTGAGGCAGAGACTTTTTGACCTATGCTGGGGGTGCACATTTGACTTAGGGGGTCAAGAAGCCCACGAATGTATTACTTGGTTAGATGAAGACATAAATAAAATAATTCAGGATCTTTGCCAGGAAATATGTCTTGATAGCATTTTCAATGCTGTTATAATCATAGGGTTTGCCAGGAACAGTCTCAGAATTACTGAGAAACACTTAATTCAGGTTAGACAGCTTTTAAATACTGTGTATTCTGCAGAAGATCCTAAGGCTGCCCTTCATGATTTGATCACTGAGGAAGATGAAACACTCATACCCCATATTGAACGCTTAATTGGTGCTAGAGATTATAAAACCCTGCTTAAGAGAAGGGATTAGCAAAACGAGTTTGGGGCGTACCTCTGTTGCTGTTCTGGGTGGGAGACTGGGGAATGTGAGGCTGTAAAACACAACAACAGTTTTCTACATCCAATGTATTTTAGCATTTGCTTTAGTGTCTTGGATGTCTAATCACATACATATAGGGTTTTTTTGTAAAGATAAAACAATGAGACTTAATGGTCATTAGAAATGATAAAAATCCTTCTTAGGAGAAGGGGTAACAAAATAAACTAGTAAAATATTGTATAAGTTTTAATGGAAATAAAGACTGAATTTAAAAACATATATTCTCACAGCTTTTGTATGGTATGGTTGGGGTGGGGTGGGGTGGGGGTCTTGTTATAAAGATAAAACAGACCTCAAAAAAAAAATAAAAAAAAGATGACCATAAGTTATCTCTTACCAAAAGGCCTGCTGTAAAGATAAGGCCGACAAGGCATAATGGTCACTGGATATGATAAGAAACACTTCTTAGAAGAAAGTTTAACAAAATAAACTAATAAAATATTATAAAAGTTTTTAAGGAAATAAAGACTGAATTTAAAAATATATATTCTCACATACTGTGTATGGAATAGGGGTGGCGGGGTTGTGTATCATAAAGATAAAAAAACAAGCGGCCTGGTGTGTCCAGATCGCCACATGTTTTAAGACTAAAAGGGAGTGGAGGTGTCTTTTAGTGCTGACTATTTTAATACAGTTATATTTTACTTTATACATACACTATTTTCCGGTTGACAATGCATAATGGTCACTGGATATGATAAGAAACGCTTCTTAGAAGAAAGATTAACAAAATAAACTAATAAAATATTATAAAAGTTTTTAAGGGAAATAAAGACTGAATTTAAAAAGATATATTCTCACAGATTGTGTTATGGTATAGGGGTGATGGGATGTGTGTTATAAAGATAAAAAAGCCCTGGTGTGTCCAGATCACCACATTTTTTAAGACTAAAGGGGGTGGGTTGTCTTTTACTGCTGACTATTTTAATACAGTTATATTTTACTTTATACATGCACTATTTTCCTTAATCTATTATTTAATTTTTAATTCAGAGGACTTATTTATTGTATCATTTCATTTATATTACAGAGAGCTTATCAGGTGGGGAAGCCCCAGGCCATTTTACCACAATAAGGTAAAAATTATTTTAAAAGGATTGGGTTATTTGTGGCAGTGTTGCTATAATCACACTAAGTTATAACAACTGTTTGTTTTCAAACAGAACCTCTTATTCTGAAATACAAAAGCAGAACAAGCACATACAGTCATGTTTTTACCCAGTAGTAAAAGGTAATTTTTCTGAAACTGTGTGTTTCCTGTGGGAGGAGAATCTGTGTGTAGGGGTTAAGCAAATTTTAAATTTACAGTGTGTGAGGAAAGTGAATTCTCAATGCTGAGATATAAATTTTATATTTCCTAAGTGATCACACGCACCACACCCAAAGAAGAGCAGGGACCTGGGCAGAGACCTCTAAAAGCACAGCCTGCAGATCATAACACCCAAGGATCAGAAGACGGATGGGACAGAACAGAAGGGTACGATTCCTCGGAGGAAAACAAGCCACATACCTCTGAGAAACTCCCATGTAAAAAGACTAGGATTCACACCCCCAAAACAGGTGATCTGAACCCTGTGAATAAGAAACCCAGGACTGATTGCTTGCACAATTTACAAAAAGAGGAGAGTCTTTCTCCTTTTTTGAAAGATCATAATTATTGTGAAAAAAAAAAAAAAGAGGGTGGGTTTTCGAGGTGGGTATAAACACCCTGTCTTGAAAGATCATGATTATTGTGAAAAAAAGAAGGGGGTTTGGAGTGGTACACACAGGCGTATACGTCTCAGAAAGAGTGCGCAGAGCCCTTTGAAAGATCATGATTATTGTGAAAAAAAGAGGGGGTTTTGAAGTGGTACACGCAGGTGTATACATCTCAGAAAGAGTGTGCAGAGCGCTTTGAAAGATCATGATTACTACCAGCGCAAAAGGGTAAATTTTACTCAGAGAGGAGGTAGTCTGTGTAATTCGGACAGCAGGCGTAGTCTGTATCATAAGAGGGGGAGTCATGGTAAACGTGGGGGTAAAAATGGTTGGCCAACCAGCAAGTGGCTTGCGGGGAAAAAAGTAAGGGCCTGGTTAAAGAAGAGCGTGGGGAAGGCTAAACACCGTTTGAGGAAAAAAAAAAAAGAGATCCCCTAGGGATCCCTCAAACACTTCTCCTCCTATCAGTCCTGACCCTTCACCAGAACCCCCGGAGCCAGAGAGAGGGGATGGAGAACATGGTTTAGGAACCCCTTTAGAGGGTCCCTCAAATGTACCTCAGACACCCAGATCGGACCTTTCACCAGAACCCACAGAGCCAGAGAGGGGAGATGGTGACTGTGGTTTAGGAAGCCCCTTAGAGGGTCCCTCAAATGTTCCCAGACCTTCCCCATCACCAAGACCTGAGGGGTCAGAGGGTTGGAATAACGAATCTGTTGTAGAAGACAGTTTAGAGGACCCCTTAAGCGCCCCCCGGTCTCCTGAGTCATCAGAGGATGTTTTACCGGATGTACATATGGTGTGGGTGAGAAGGCAAGAGTGGTCTGTAGCCAGGTTTGGAGGCATGAGGTACACTGAGGAGTTCCGTTTTGTGAATCTGGAGCATGTGCCATTACACGTGGCATACGAAGCCATAACCCATGGGGTGGAAGAAATTGTAGCAGAACTCCGCCAGAGATTCACAGGCAACGATTATGCCCAGTTACGTATTAAGGCAGATAGTTTGTCAAACTGCTTATACTCTCGAGCTATTAATTTAAACAAGATGACCCCTGAGCTGTTTTTAGAGTGGCTCAGTAAGCTGTTACAAAGCCAGAGAGAAATATTGCTCGATTCAACATTTTGGCTGGTTGTGATTGTTGTGAAAGGCTGGGGAGGTGGGAGCCGTAGAGTTATAAGCTCTACCCCCTATTCTCAGATCATTACTAAAAAGAGGAAGTATTTAATAGACTTGAATACCTATGATACTAACCTGTGCTTTGCAGGCAGTCTATTGGCTGTTACAAAACGTAGAGGGGCCAGAGATGTTGAACTGCTAGATGGTGCCAAAGAACTACATAGGAAATTAGGACTGTCTATATATCAAAAGGTTATGCTCAATCAAGTACCTTTGTTTGAAGACCTTGAGCAGGTTAACATTCACATAGTGATGCATAAGGAAAAAACTGGGTGGAGTTTATTTAAAACACAGGACACGCCCAGATACCCCGACACCTGTTTTCTTCTGCTACATGGTGAACATTATTATGGTGTTTTAGATGTGAGAAATGTGTTTGGCGTGAGAAATTATTGTGATCTTTGTCAGACGTTGTACAGCCATAGCCACACGTGCAGGTTCCCATGTCGTCTTTGCCTGAGCCCAAACTGCTCTGAAAATGTGGGCAAAACACAGAGGTGCCCTAACTGTAAACTGTTCTGTCGTTCCAAAGAGTGCTTAGAAAAGCACGTGGCCCTGGCCTCTGAAAATAGGATTGAATGTCTGACTAAAACTCTGTGCGATAAGTGTAAATCTTATGTGGACAAAAAGCACGAGTGCAAAGGGCAACAGTGCAAACAGTGTTATGGGAAAATCACGGATGTAAACAAACACTGGTGCTTTATGCATCAGATTAAAGAGCCTGAAGAAGGCGAGGGGTACATTTTTTATGATTTTGAATGTGTGCAGGAGACGGGTATGCATGTGCCCAACTATATTTTTGCAATGGAGCTAAAGACAGGGGACAAAAAACCTCAGAAAGACACAGGCAAAAACCCCAAAAGGGTTTGTAAAGCTAAGCCCAAAAAACCAGAAAGCACTTGGGAGTTTAAGGGTAAAGAGTGTCTGTCTGATTTTATTAAGGTTTTTATGGATAAAAAGTTCAAGAACTACACCTTCATAGCTCACAATGCCAAAGGCTACGATGGTTACTTCGTTGTCAGCCAGTTATTGAAGGAAAAAATGGGTGTGAAACTAATCACTCAGGGCGGTAAACTCATGTGCATTGAAGTGACCAGGCTAGGCATCCGTTTCATAGATTCTTTAAACTTTTTGCCTATGAAACTTAGCAGACTTCCACAGGCGATGGGATTTGAAGGATGCAAAGGTTATTTCCCACATTTTTTTAACAGGGCAGAAAACCAAAACTATGTGGGACCTCTCCCAAAGATGGAGTACTACGGCGTTGAAAATATGATGTCCAGTGAGAAAGGACAGTTTTTAGAATGGTATCAGAATAACCGCGATAAGACCTTTGACATGCAGAAGGAGCTGGCCTATTATTGCCAGCAGGATGTAAAAATTTTGAAAGAGGCCTGTTGTCTCTACAGGGATGAGGTTATGAAAATGACACGGCGGGTAGACCAAGTGAAAGTAGATGGTGAACTCCAAAATGTAGTACGCTGCGTAGATCCTTTTCAATACATCACGCTGGCCTCCGTCTGCATGGCCATGTACAGGTTTATGTTTTTGGAACCACAGACCGTAGCGCTTCTCCCCCCGGACAACTATCACAGGCAGAAAAAGAGGTTTTCAACCCCATCTATTCAGTGGCTAATGTACATATCGGAGAAAGAAAATATTCAAATTCAACATGCCTTACAGGGTGGGGAATTTCATGTAGGTCCCTATTTTTTAGACGGCTATGCCAACATTGGTGGGGAACCTACGGCGTTTGAATTTAACGGATGCTTTTTCCACGGCTGTGTCACTTGCTACAATGAGAAAGACCAGAACCCTTTGACAGGGACGACCTTCGGGTTTCTGAATTATCAGGCATTGCACAAGACCGATTATCTCAAGAGAGAAGGGTTTACCATTAGGACCATTTGGGAGCACGAGTGGAGGGCTCTGTTAGAAACGGATGGGGAGCTGGCAGATTTTTTAAGTAGAACCCCGCTGCCTTCTCCATTGGTGCCTAGGGATGCTCTTTTTGGGGGCAGAACTAATGCCATCTGTCTATATTACCAAAGTAAACCTGGCGAACAAATACACTATTATGATTTTACCAGTCTTTACCCCTTTATAAACAAAACGAAGGAATACCCAACCGGACACCCTGAAATCATTCATGACAATTTCCAACCCCTGTCAAGCTATTTTGGAATAGCCAGGGTGAGACTGTACCCACCGCGAAGTCTTTTTTTCCCTGTGCTACCCACTAGGATGAACGGGAAACTTATGTTCACGCTGTGCCGCCTCTGTGCGGAAACAAGACAGCAAAAGTGTGACCACACAGATGAAGAGAGGGCCCTCCTGGGCACGAGGTGCACACCAGAATTGAATAAAGCTATCGCCAAGGGGTACAGAGTAGCTCAAATCTATGAAGTTTGGCATTTTGCTGAGAAGTCTAGCACCCTTTTTTCAGAGTACATAAAAATGCACCTCCGTCAGAAGCAGGAAGCCTTGGGCTACCCCGCCTGGTGTACTGACCTAGAAAAACAAGAGAGATACGTGGCCAATTTCTTGCAAAAAGAAGGCGCGACCTTACGCCCTGAGCACATCAAACCCAATCCTGCCAAGCGCCAAATAGCAAAATTGTTTCTAAATTTTTTGTGGGGTAAATTCGGTCAGAGAACCAACTTGCCCAACACCAGCATCGTTAGAGACCCCGAAGAACTCTTTGGCTACCTCTTTTCTCCCGCCTATGAAATTTCATCTTGCGACTTTATTGATGATGAGGCAGCCTGCGTGTCTTGGAAACACGCCAAAGAGCGTTACACAGTCTCTGGTAACACAAACATCTTTATAGCCTGTTTCACCACTGCTTACGCACGCTTAGAGTTGTACTCGCTGTTAGACAGCTTGCAAGAACGTTGTCTGTACCACGACACAGATTCTGTGATATTTGTGAGCCACGAGGGAGATTGGAATCCCCCGCTAGGTGATTATTTAGGCGAGCTCACCAGTGAAATCCTGCCAGATGAACACATCACAGAGTTTGTGTCGGCCGGTCCAAAAACCTACGGGTACAAGCTGTCTGGGGGAAAGGTTTGCTTGAAGGTGAAAGGGATTACCCTGAATGTGGCCAACAGTGAAAAAGTCAGCTTTGAAACCTTGAGAGATCTTGTTCTAGATTATGGGGCAAACCCCACTGGGGACACCCCTTACACAATTGTGATACAACAGGGCTCTATCGTCAGGAACAAAAGCAAGTGGACGATAGAAACCAAAACCTTGAGAAAAACGCAGAAAGTCGTTTATGACAAAAGGGTCCTCACAGAAAAATTTAACAGCCTCCTCTATGGTTTTTAAAGATGGATATGTGTTGGAAGCACCCCTTTTCTGTGATTTTGGCAGGCCCTAGCAACTGTGGTAAAAGTTACTTTATAAAAAACCTTTTGGATCACGCTGATAAAATGGTGTCTGTTATGCCTGAGAATATCATGTGGTGCTATAGCTGTTGGCAGCCTTTGTATGAAGAACTGCTTTGTAAATATCCTTTTATCAAGTTTGTGGAGGGTCTACCGGACAGTCTTAATGACAACTGTTTGTTTCCTCCTAATAAAATAAATATGGTTGTGGTAGATGATTTGATGGACTCTGCCTGTGACAGCGGCGAAATCGAGAAAGCCTTTACCAAGTACGTGCATCATAGGAATCTGAGCATTATGTATATAGTTCAAAATGTTTTCTGTCAAGGGAAAAGGAGCCGCACCATTGCTCTTAACACAAAATACATGGTTTTGTTTAAAAACCCCAGGGATAAGCTACAGATAGTGTCCCTGGCGCGGCAGATGTACCCAGGTAAGACCCAGTTCTTTCTAGAAGCTTTTGAGGATGCCACTAAAAACCATACGGGTATCTGGTGGTTGATCTAAATGCTTCTACCCCGGATGCTTTTAGATTAAGAACCGGGCTTTTTCCTCCCAACCAGCCAGCTGCTTACACTTTTAAAAAATCAGCAGGTGGGAATAAAAAGAGATGATGTAGTGGCAGCCTCTTCTTAGCTCTCGGGACGGTGGAAGGGAAACATGTCTAACTGCGTAAAAAGAAATCTGGCTCTCTTAAAACTACTTCTTCAATCCTCCCCACAGCAGAGAAAAGCTATACTTTGCTCCGCCTCTGATGATTTAATAGCAGCCAATTCAGAAATTGTTCTGAACACCTTAAAAGGAAACATCCCTTTGACACCGCATCAAATTCGCGTGCTAAAAAAGAGACGCGGGATCATAAAAAAACTAAGTAACAAAAGACTACCTCTTAAAAAAAAGAAACAGCTGGTGAAACAGTCTGGGGGATTTATCGGACCTCTGTTAAGTTTTGCTCTTCCTTTGGTTACGGGGCTTTTGCTTAGCCGGTGATGGAGCATGCAGAAAAAATGTACCTGGTGCCCAAACACGAACTGGAACAATTAAGGGCTACCCAACCGCCTCAGGAAAATATCAGAACTGAGGCAACCCGCTTATTGGATGCTGAAATGAGGAATATTCTCCAAAGACCGGGATTAGAAGAATATGATAAGGCTAAACTGTATGCCACAGTGCTTCAGAAATACCTGACCTATGTTAAGCAGAGTGATCTGGACAGAGGGAAATTAACCCTGTTTCTGCCAGAACAGACACCCCTAGAAGCTGGATACCCCCTAGAAACCCCCACAAACCCTGATACAATCATTCAGGAAGTACTGGATAACGTGCATACCCAATACAGGAAAAATGCTAAAGTACTGCTCACTAAGCTGAGCCAGCACAAGGATATTTCTTCTTGGGATGATCAAGGGGGTTTCGTCTACAAAGGGATGCTAGTCAAGGGTTCTAACATGCTCGACTTGGTCCGGAGAACCCTTCAGACTCACGCCGGGGCTACTAAACATCCGCCTAAAGGCTGGGACATCTTTATGCAAGCCATGGCCGAGCTGAACGTACCATCTTCTGTTATGGGCAACGTTGTGAATCGTGATCATCTGGAACGTCTGAAAGCATCTGCTTCAGACCAAGAAACACCAACAACGCCACCTATGAAGTGAAAAATGGTCTCTAAAACCCCCTGGCTCTCCCTGTAAAGTTTTACACTTTGAAATAAACTATTCTCTACTGCTATAAATTTTTGTCTATAGAGGATTTTTTTGAATGAAAGCACACACACACACACACATTTAAACAACAACAGCTTTATTTACACAGCATCAGCTGAGTGTCTTATTTAGACAAAGCATTCGTGAAAGTCATTGCAAGAAATACATTTCTGGGCATGTTGAAACATGTTTTGAGCAGGCCCAGCCACACGAAAATTTTCATATTTACTTTTTACAAAATGCATCACCACCCTATCATTTTGTGCTAAATCGTCGGAATAATACAATTTTAAAATCTGTTCAAACGACAGCCCCTTGCTACGGTGGTGTAGGAAAAACACACAATGGTATCCGCAGGCGACAGATTGGGGGTCTTGTAACTGTTTCGTTTGAAAAACAGTGCCGGTGACGTTATTGTTTAAAAACAACATAATGCTTTGAGGAAAGAGAGCGCTGTTTGGGGGGTGACCGTACGAGTCGAAAAATTCTCCGCTGTTCCGATCCTCCAAGTAAACAGCCAACCAGTGTTCTCCGGGTTGATTATGCGGGTGCGTGTTGACTACTAAGCTCAGGGGCCTTTTAGACTGCTGAGTCTTAGGAAGCCAGTCGCTGGGGAAAACATCTAAGAAAGTGTCTTTGGCATAAGGGTCTGAGGATAAAACCCTGATGATCTGTTCAGTGTCCATCTTCACATATAGTCAAACAGGATGTTTCTTCTCTGATTTATTTCTATGACGTTGTGAAAGACCCCATACACGATCATGTTAACCGTGGTGGGCAAAGCCGCAGCAAAGCTTATTTCTGTTCTCAGGTTCCCGGTTTTAATCAGTGAATAATGATCAGCACACTCCTGGTCAGGAGACAGGTCAAAGGCAAATAAGGTGTACCCCAGAGCAAACTCCTCACGGTTGATGATCAGGACCCGGTTTTTTGTATGTTTACCGGCTGTCTGTACCAGCTGCATGTATTCTCTCACGCAGTTACCGTTTTCAAAATCTGGTTGTAGGGGTTTTGTTGGGGTTTGTTCTCCATCAACGTAGAGGGCCACAAAATTAATATTGTAATGTTAAAAATTAAAGGGGTTCTTAGCATAATTCCCACTAAAGGCATCGTTATCCACGAACCCGATGACGATGAGTTTGGGTAACTGTCCCAGAAACAGATTCTCCTGGTTGCTGACAGCTGCCGGCAGGAATGCTAAACACTTTCATACCCACGCGGTCTACGGGGTATTTAGCATTGGCCGTAAGCAAGGCCTCCGCGTGGCCCAATCGGACACCCGGAGCTACCTTCACTTTTTTCACAAAAAGTGAGGCAGATGTTATTTTTAGTTTACATTGGCCAGCTGCTACATTGCCCATCAAGCAGAAGGCATCTTTGCTACGTGTCAGCTTAATTTTCACATCCATGCCGTTCAGCAACAGTTTTTCTTGAAAAAACAAATCGCTATGGAGATGACCAAGCAGCTCTATCTTTTTGCTCCGGTCTGTCAGATTTGCCCATCTTCGAAACCCCTGATTATGGCCATCCCTTGCAACCGATTCATGATGTCCCGGGGTATCTTTGTAAAACAGGCCAGCAGAAAATTGGATGGCGAGGGTGTCATCACTGTAGTTGAGAACTGATTCGATGAAGGCTCGGTAAGGGTAACAGTTGTTGCTCTGGCTTATGAGACGGTCTCCCAGAGTGACATCCAGCTGACTGAAGACAGAGGCTAGTGGGTAATTCACGAGACCCACTGCAGCCCCGGCATCAAGATCCGTTCCATCACCTTTTACAATCTTGCAGCAAAGGTACAGCAGCGTGTTGTTCAAATCCATGTAATCTTCACCATTCCCAGCTATGAAAAAGTCAAGGGGGCTGGACTCAGTAATAGCCGAGAGTGGGGGATCTCAACATACAGGCTTTTCTCAATGCAGGTCTGCGTTGGGGCTATTTGGAACACATCCAGTTCGGATTTGGCACATTCTTCAGACCCACAGTGAACAAAGGCCATGGCGGTTAAAATATATTTCTGTTTCCTCCAGGAGAGCGCCCCATCTTTTTCCCAGGCTGCTTCTTGGTTTTTTGTGTCAGGCTTCCCCGTCGACTTACCCTCTTCTTTTTAAGGGGTTGTGAAGGTCCTGCATGTCCGGAGTCCGGTACGTCTCTCTTTCTTTTAAGGCTCTTTCTTTGAATATACATGAGACCAGACCCCTCCTGCTTTGCCGGCTTGACCACTTTATCTAGGACAGCTCGGGAAACATGACCAATCACATCTTTGGCTATGTTTTGTGCCGCATTTTTAGCGTGGGGTTTAATACTCTCCAGACCCTTTCTCAAAAGTGGAACGGCTTTTCTAAAGAGGCTGCGAAATATACCTCCCACACCAGCCCCATACATCACGGGTACCCCATGATATCCGGGAAGGCCATACCCAGCCTGGGCTTTATAATAATTTCTGTACAAATTAGGGTCCCCATAGTTTTTTACCATTACCATTGTACTTTTACTTATTTTAAAATCTCAAAGTCTTCCGGGGGCGTAGGTGAAGCTTAACGATCACCTTACCAAAGCGAAATGAGACGTGTTTGTTCTGATCCGTCTTTATTTCAATGCTGATTGTGTCGATGTGACGTTGACTGATGGGGACATAATGCGGGTTGTCATACGTGATGGTGACAAACTCGTTGTTGCTTCCACGGACTGGGACACAACGTAGCAAAGTTACCGAAAACTCCCCGACAAGCTGATGTTCCACAATGTCTGTGTAGACATACAGCGAATTGAATCCTCTGGTAATATCAGCTGGGAAGGGTGGTTTTTTAACAGAGACTCCAGGTAGCATTCCCAAAATATAGGCTAGCTCACCATGCGTATAAAAACCATAAGAGTTATCTTTGGCTTTAAGTCTCACTTTCCCAAACGCTTGGTCATAGTGCATAACTAATTCGGGCGGAGTAGGGTTGTTGGTGATTGTATTGTTTATAAGATCCAGTAACTCTGTGATGGATGTATAATACCCCCGAGGCAGGCTGTACCCCCATTTTTTAGTGCCAGAAATAATTTTGAAAGGGGTGTCTTCGTTGATGTTGTTCCAGCTGTGTGGGTATTGTATTTCTGCTAACCCTATCTCCCAGTTCCCCAACAGATCCAGAGGTTTAACCAGTTGTATGGTAAAGTTTGAGCTGGTGTTCTGTGGAAAAATGCTGGAGCAAGCGTTGCTGGGTAAAGTAATGTAAAAGTCACCATCACACATCTCGACCTTTTGACTGAGGTACCCCTATATGTTACAAACTTGGGAGGCTTCCACCCAACTGTTAAATTTAGATGGCCACCCCAACCATTTTACCAACAACTGCTTCTTTCTTCCTTTTCCTTTCATTGCTAGAACTTTTTCAACCCTGTAAACTCTGTCCTGTTTGGGATTCACTTTTTGTAGTTCTTCAGGGTAGAAAGAACCCTCAATAGGTTCATCTTCGTAATCTTTTGGGCGGTATACAGGCGTCTGCACACGTCTAAGGACTTCATCCACTATGAAAATCTCATCGGTGAATGTTTGTTCATAACCTTTTTCAAACCGCCCTTTGGCTCTAGACACCCTCACGTGGTCTCCTTTTCTAAACACGGGTGCTGCTGGTTTTATTTTGAAATAGTCCCCGTACACGGCTTTCCACACCCGTGGAGAGTTTGAGAAGTTCACGTCAACAGGCCTGGTGCGAATAGTTCTGTGAAAACTGTGGTTGTAGCTCTTTATAAACTCTGGTAACACATCAGTGTAGCGAAAGGTGTTGCGGGCTGTAAAATACCTCCACATCTTTGATTTTAATGTTCTGTTAAACCTCTCTACCACCGCCGCTTTCACTTCACTATTTGTCACAAAATGGTGAACATTATACTGTTTTAACAGCTTACTTAAAGACTTATTTAAAAATTCTTTTCCCCGATCAGTCTGTAATTTTTGAGGTACACGGCCCTCTGTAAAAGTGGTTTTAAAGGCTCGAGCTATTTCACCACCTGACTTGTCTTTTAGACCCATGGCCCACGCATACTTTGATAATATGTCTATCGCTGTTAAGATGAACTTAACCCCTCTGTTGTGTTTAGAAAACTGCTGCATATCCACCAAATCTGCCTGCCATTGTGCATCAATATCTGAAACAACAGTCTTGTTTCTTTTAAAATGTCTTCTTGCCGGTTTGTGCAGGGTATAAGCATCCTGGTCTGAAAGCCAGGCGGCTACCCCACTTCTGTTCAGGAACTTATTCTGCCTTTTGGTAGCTTCAAAAAATGCATTCACCCCACCAAAACTACCAGCTTCACCAGGAGAGTAATAAACTTCCTTTAACATAGCCTCCTGTGTAGACATGTCTGTTAACCGTTCCCCCACTACACTTACCCCCACACTAACACCCGTGTGGTGCATTCAAACACTTGAGGACAAATTTAAACCACAGCACAAAGACACCATCTTCCAAATTCTCAACTTCTGTTTAGTGGTCAGGGACCTGATAGGCCATAACAGCACCATGTGATCTAGGGCGGATCTTGCAGCATGAGGGGTTGGGCTTTGAGGGTCTGCCTGGGTTGTCCTTCTGATGTCATGAACCATGTGGTGTTGCTGTCACACACCACGTGTTTGGGGTCAGGGGTGGAGTTGCTGATGTCACGCACCATGTGATTGGGGTCAGGGGCGGAGTTGCTGATGTGACGCACCATGTGACCGGGGTCAGGGGTGGAGTTGCTGATGTCATGCACCACGTGACTGGGGTCAGGGGGTGTGGCTGATGATGTCACACACCATAAAAGGGGAAAGGGGTGGAGCGAAGGGGCGGGACTTCCGGTCCCGCCCACCTGTCACATTTGCATTGACGGGCGGAGAGCCATATACTACTGGCCTCACAGAAAGTGTTACTGTAGAAATAGTTTTGAGGAGGAGACCCAGCTCCTAGGGCAAAGACTCCTTGAGATGCCTGACCCTGTTTGGGAAGACCCAATGAACAGGTAAATGGAGGAGGCCCAGGCCCCCAAAGCAGTTATTGAGAATTTAGAAGATGGTATCTTTGTGCCAGAGTCTGCATGTGAAGTAGAGGTCATTGCAGAGGAGAGACCAGTAAGAGACTTGGAGCATGGTTGTGGGGGGCACGTGGTTTTTGAGGGTAGTGGTGTGGGTTCACTTCATGGCACGTGTGTGTTTGGAAGTAGCTAAGGACTGATTAAACAGCAGCTAACTAAGTCCTTTATTTGAACTCCTTTGCAGTTAGATGAAACCTTTTTAATGACTCCTGAAAACCTACTTGTCCATACACAAGAAGGAAGTGTATGCTTCTGCAGAGAACAAACACCGGATGAGGCTGAAGAGTTCAGAAGACAACTAGGCATTGAATCAACACGTGCTGTTACAAGTTGTGAACGTAAAGTCTTCATGAAGTCTCTTGTTGGCATTTCCTTTTATGGCATAATGAAATACTGCTTGCAGAAGAGACTTTTTGACCTATGCTGGGGATGCACATTTGACTTAGGGGGTCAGGAAGCCCACAAATGTGTTACTAGGTTAGATGAAGACATAAATCAAATAATTCAGGAACTTTGCCAGGAAATATGTCTTGATAGCATTTTCAGTGCTGTTATAACCATTGGGTTTGCCAGGAACATAATCAGAATTACTGAGAAACATTTAATTCAGGTTAGAGAGCTTCTAAACACTGTGTATTCTGCAGACGATCCTAATGCTTTCCTTCATGATTTGATCACTGAGGAAGATAAAACACACACACCCCATATTAAATGCTAAATTGGTACTAGAGATTATAAAACCCTGGTTAAGAGAAGGGCTTAGCAAAAACAGTTTAAAATGGGCAGGCTAATATCTTTGGTTCATCTTGGTGGGAGGCTAGAGGATCTGAGTTTGTAAAGCACATCAACAGTTTTCTACATCTAATGTAGATTAGCATTTGCTTTAGTGTCTTGGATCTCTAATCACATACATATAGGGTTTTTTGTAAAGATAAAACCAATGAGACTTTATGGTCACTAGAAATGATTAAAAAAAAAAAACCCTTCTTAGGAGAAGGGGTAATAAAATAAACTAGTAAATATTGTAAAAGTTTTTGATGGAAATAAAGACTGAATTTAAAATATATATATTCTCACAGGTTCTATATGGTATGGGGTGGTGGGTGTGCATTGTAAAGATAAACCAGATAAAAAACCCCCAAAAAACAAACAAACAAACAAACAAGCTGACTTGTGTGTCCAGTTCTTCACATATTTTAAGACTAAAGGGGTGGAGTTGTCTTTTAGTGATGACTATTTTAAAATAGTTATATTTTACTTTATACATACATTATTTTCCTTAATGTATTATTTAATTTTTTTAATACAGAGGACTTACTTATTGTACTATTTAATTTATATTACAGCGAGCTTATCAAGTACGGAAGCCCCATGTAATTTTACCACAGCAAGGTAAAAATTATTTTAAAATGGTGGGTTATTTGTGGCTGTGTTAATATAATCACATTAAGTTATAACAACTATTTGTAACAGTTGTTTTCAAACAGAACCTCTTCTTCTAAAATAGATAAGCAGAACAAACACATACAGACATGTTTTTATCAAGTAGTAAAAGGTATTTTTTCTGAAATCAGCTTTTGAAACTTTATGTGTTTCTTGTGGGAGAAAAAGCTGTGTGTAGGGGTTAAGCAAATTTTAAATGTGTAGTGTGTGAGGAAAGTGAATTCTCAATGCTGAGATGTAAATGTTATATTTCCTAAGTGATCACACACACCACTCCCGAAGAAGAGTTGGGGCCTGGGCAGAGACCTCTAAAAGTACAAGCAAAAAACCCCAGAAATGCTCAGTCTGCAGCTCATAACACCCAAGGATCAGAAGACCATTGGGACAGAACAGAAGAGTATGGCTCTGAACAGGCGATCTGAACCCCATGATAAGAAACCCAGGACTGATTGTTCACACAATTTGGAGAAAGAGGAGAGTCTTTCTCCTTTTTTGAAAGACCATAATTATTGTGAAAAAAGAGGGGGATTTGGGGTGGTACTGGCAGGCATATACATCTTAGAAAGAGTGTGCAGAGCGGTTTGAAAAATCATGATTACTACCAGAGCAAAAAGGTAAATTTTACTCAGAGAGGAGGTAGTCTGTGTAACTCGAACAGCAGTCATGGCCTGTATCATAAGAGGGGGAGTCATGGTAAATGCAGGGGTAAGAATGGGTGGTGAACCAGCCAGTGGCTCGTGGGGTGAAAACTAAGGGCCTGGTTAAAAAGGAGCATGGGGAAGGCTAAACAATGGTTGAGAAAAAATAAGAGATCCCCTAGTACTGGCACTTTAGAAGGCCACTCAAACACTTCCCCTCCTCCCAGACCTGACCCTTCACCAGAGCCCATGGAGCCTGAGAGAAGGGGTGAAGAATATGATTTAGGAAACCCTTTAGAGGGTCCCTCAAATGTACCCCAGCCTCCCAGACCTGACCTTTCACCAGGACCCACAGAGCCAGAGAGGGGAGATGGTGACTATGATTTAAGAAGCTCTTTAGAGTGCATCTCAAATGTTCCCAGGCCTCCCAGGCCTCCCCCACCACCAAGACCTGAAGGGTCAGAGGGTTGGGATAAGGAATCTGGTGTAGAAGAAAGTTTAGAGGACCCCTCAAGCACTCCCTGGTCTCCTGAGTCAGCAGAGGATGTTTTACCAGGCATACATATGGTGCGGGTGAGAAGGCAAGAGTGGTCTGTAGCCAGGTGTGGAGGCATAAGGTACACTAAGGAGTTCCGTTTTGTGAATCTGGAGGATGTGCCATTACATGTGGCATATGAAGCCATAAGCAGAGGGGTGGAAGAAATTGTAGCAGAACTCCGCCAGAGATTCACAGGCAATGACTATGCCCAGTTACGTATTCAGGCAGATAGCATGGCAAACTGTTTATACTCTCGAGCTATTAATTTAAACAAGATGACCCCGGAGCTGTTTTTAGAGTGCAATCTGCTACAAAGCCAGGGAGAAATATTGCTCCATTCGACATTTTGGCTGGTTGTGGTCATTGTGAGAGGCCGGGGAGGTGGGAGCCATAGAGTTATAAGATCTATTCCCAGATCATTGCTAAAAAGAGGAAGTATTTAATTGACTTGAATACCTATGATACTAATCTGTACTTTGCAGGCAGTTATTGGCTGTTACAAAATGTAGAGGGGGCAGAGATGTCGAACTGCTAGATGGTGCCAAAGAACTGCATAGGAAATGAGGTATGTCTATATAATCAAAAGGTTATGCTCCATGAAGTACCTTTGTTTAAAAACCTTGAACAGGTTAACATTCACATAGTGATGCATAAGGAAAAAATTGGGTGGAGTTTATTTAAAACACAGGATGCACCCAGATACCTCGACACCTGTTTTCTTCTGCTGCATGGTGAACATTATTATGGTATTTTGGATGTGAAAAAGTTGTTTGGCATGAAAAATTATTGTGATCTTTGTCAGACGTTGTACAGCCATAGCCACACGTGCAGGTTCCAATGTCATCTTTGCCTGAGCCCAAATTGCTCTGAAAACATGGGCAGAACACAGAGGTGCCCTAATTGTAAGCTGCTCTGTCATTCCAAAGAGTGCTTAGAAAGGCACGTGGCCCTGGACTCTGAAAATTGAATTGAGTGTCTGACTAAAACTCTGTGCAATGAGTGTAAATCTTACGTGGACAAAAAGCACGAGTGCAAAGGGAGGAAGAGCAAACAGTGTTATGGGAAAATCATGGATGTAAACAAGCACTGGTGCTTTATGCATCAGATTAAAGAGCCTGAAGAAGGCGAGGGGTACATTTTTTATGATTTTGAATATGTGCAGGAGACAGGGATTCATGTGCCCAACTACATTTTTGCAATGGAGCTAAAGACAGGGGGAAAAAAACCTCAGAAAGCCGCAGGCAAAAACCCCCAAAAGGCTTGTAAAGCTAAGCCCAAAAAGCCAGAAAGCACCTGGGAGTTTAAGGGTAAAGAGTGTCTGTCTCATTTTATTAAGGTCTTTATGGATAAAAAGTTCAAGGACTACACCTTCATAGCTCACAACGCCAAAGGCTACAATGGTTACTTCATTGTCAGCCAGTTATTGAAGGAAAAAATGGGCATGAAACTAATCGCTCAGGGTGGTAAACTCATGTGCATTGAAGTGACCAGGCTAGGCATCCGTTTCATAGATTCTTTAAACTTTTTGCCAATGAAACTTAACAGATTCCCACAGGCGATATGGTTTGAAGGATGCAAAGGTTATTTCCGACATGTTTTTAACATGGCAAAAAAACAAAATTATGTGGGGCCTCTCCCAAAGATGGAGTACTATGGCATTGAAAATATGATGTCGAGAGAGAAGGGACAGTTTTTAGAATGGTATCAGAATAACCGTGATAAGACCTTTGACATGCAAAAGAAGCTGGTCTGTTATTGCCAGCAGGATGTAAAAAATTTGAAAGAGGTCTGCTGCCTCTACAGGGATGAGATTATGAAAATGACACAGCGGGTAGACCGAGTGGAAGTAGATGGTGAACTCCAAAACATAGTACACTGCATAGATCCTTTCCAATACATCACACTGGCCTCCGTTTGCATGGCCATATACAAGTTTATGTTTTTGAAACCACAGACCATAGCACTTCTTCCCCCGGCCAACTATTACAGACAGAAAAAGAGGTTTTCAACCCCATCTATCTAGTGGCTAATGTACATTTTGGGGAAAGAAAATATTCAAATTCAACATGCCTTACAGGGTGAGGAATTTCAGGTAGGCCCCTATTTTTTAGACAGCTATGCCAACATTGATGGGGAACCTACGGCATTTGAATTTAACGTATACTTTTTCCACAGTTGTGTCACTTGCTACAATGAGAAAGAGCAGAACCTGTTGATGGGGACCACCTTCGGGTTTCTGAATTATCAGGCATTGCATAAGACCAATTATCGAGAGAGAGACAGGTTTACCATTACGACCATTTGGGAGCACGAGTGGAGAGCTCTGTTAAAAACGGATGGGGAGCTGGCAGATTTTTTTAAGCAGAACCCCGCTGCCTTCTCCATTGGTGCCTAGGGATGCTCTTTTTGGGGGGAGAACTAATGCCATCTGTCTATATTACCAAAGTAAACCTGGCGAACAAATACACTATGACGATTTTACCAGACTTTACCCTTTTATAAACAAAATGAAGGAATACCCAACCGGACACCCTGAAATCATTCATGACAATTTCCAACCCCTGTTGAGCTATTTTGGAATAGCCAGGGTGAAACTGTACCCTCTGCAAAACCTTTTTTTTCCTGTGCTACCCACTAGGGCAAATGGGAAAATTATGTTCATGCTGTGCCGCCTCTGTGCAGAAACAAGACAGCAAAAGTGCAACAACACTGATGAAGAGAGGGCTCTCCTGGGCACGTGGTGCACACTAGAATTTAATAAAGCTATTGCCAAGGGGTACAGAGTAGCTCAAATCTATGAACTCTGGCATTTTGCCAGGAGGTCTAGCACCCTTTTTTCACGGTACATAAAAATGAACCTCCAACAGAAGCAGGAAGCCTCAGTCTACCCCGCCTGGTGTACTGACCAAGAAAAACAAGAGAGATACGTGGCCAATTTCTTGCAAAAAGAAGGCATGACCTTACACCCAGCGCACATCAAACCCAACCCTGCAAATTGCCAAATAGCAAAATTGTTTCTAAATTCTTTGTGGGGTAAGTTCAGTCAGAGAACCAATTTGACCAACACCAGCATCATTAGAAACCCCAAAGAACTCTTTGGCTATCTCTTTTCTCCTCCCTATGAAATTTCATCTTGTGACTTTATTGATGATGAGGCAGCCGGCATGTCTTGGAAACACACCAAAGAGTGTTATATGGTCTCTGGTAACAAAAACATCTTTATAGCCTGTTTCACCACTGCTTATGCACACTTAGAGTTGTACAAGCTGTTAGACAGCTTGCAAGACCAGAGTCTGTACCACAACACAGATTCTGTGATATTTGTGAGCCATGAGGGAGATTGGAACCCTCCACTAGGTGATTATTTAGTGAGTTCACCAGCAAAATCCCACCAGATGAACACATCATGGAGTTTGTCTCAGCAGGTCCAAAAACCTATGGGTACAAGTTGTCCAGGGGAAAGGTTTGCTTAAAAGTCAAAGGGATTACCCTGAATGTGGCCAATGGTGAAAAAGTCAGCTTTGAAACCTTGAGAGATCTTGTTCTAGATTATGGGGCAAACCCCACTGGGGACACCCCTAAAACAATTCTGGCACAACAGTGCTCTATCGTCAGGAACAAAAGCAAGTGAACGATAGAAACCAAAACCTTGAGAAAAATGCAGAAAGTTGTTTATGGCAAAAGGGTCCTCACAGAAAACTTTAACAGCCTCCCCAATGATTTTTAAAGATGGATATGCAATGGAAGCACCCCTTTTCTGTGATTATGGCAGGCCCTAGCAACTGTGGTAAAAGTTACTTTATGAAAAACCTTCTGGATCACGCTGGTAGAATGTTGTCTGTTATGCCTGAGAATATCGTGTGGTGCTATAGCTGTTGGCAGCCTTTGTATAAAGAAGTGCTTTGTAAATATCCTTTTATCAAGTTTGTGGAGGGTCTACCAGACAGTCTCAATGACGACTGGTTTTTTTCCTCCTAATAAAATAAATATGGTTGCGGTAGATGATTTGATGGATGGACTCTGCTTGTGACAGCGGCAAAATCGAGAAAGCCTTTACCAAGTACGTGCACCATCGGAATCTTAGCATTATGTATATAGTTCAAAATGTTTTCTGTCAAGGGAAAAGGAGCCGCACCATTGCCCTTAATACAAAATACATGGTTTTGTTTAAAACCCCCAGGGACAAGCTACAGATAGTGTCCCTGGTGTGGCAGATGTACCTGGGTAAGGCCCAGTTCTTTCTAGAAGCTTTTGAGGATGCCACTAAAACACCTTACAGGTATCTGATGGTTGATTTAAATGCTTCTATCCCAGATGCTTTGAGATCAAGAACTGGGCTTTTTCCTCCTGACCAACTGGCTGCTTACACTTTTGAAAAAACAGCAGGTGGGAAAAAAAAGAGATGATGTAGCGGTGACCTTTTCTTAGCTCTAGAGACGGTGGAAGGGGAACATGCCTAACTGCGTAAAAAGAAATTTGGCTCTCTTAAAACTGCTTTTTCAATCCTCCCCACAGCAGAGAAAAGCTATATTCTGCTTGGCCTCTGATGATTTAGTATCGGCCATTTCAGAAATTGTTCTGAACACCTTAAAAGGAAACATCCTTTTGACACAGCAACAAATTTGCATGTTGAAAAAGAGACGCAGGATCATAAAAAACCTAAATAACAAAAGATTGCCTCTTTAAAAAAAAGAAACAGCTGGTGAAACAGTCTGGGGGATTTATCAGACCTCTGTTAAGTTTTGCTCTTCCTCTGGTTATGGGGCTTTTGGTGAGCCAGTGATGGAGCGCACAGAAAAATGTACCTGGTGCCCAGACATGAACTGGAACAATTAAGGGCTCCCTCACCACCTAAGAAAAATATCAGAACTGCAGCAAACCACTTATTGGATGCTGAAATGAGGGATATTCTCCAAAGACCGGGGTTAGCAGAATATGATAAGGCCAAACTGTATGCATCCGTGCTTCAGAAATACCTGACCTACGTAAAGCAGGTGATCTGGACACAGGGAAATTAACCCTGTTTCTGCTGGAACAGACACCCCTAGAAGCCAGATACCCCCTAGAAACCCCCACAAACCCTGTCACAGTCGTTCAGGAAGTATTGGATAATGTGCATGCCTAATACAGGGAAAATGCTAAAGTACTGCTCACTAAGCTGAGCCAGCACAAGTATATTTCTTCTTGGGATTATCAAGGGAGTTTTGTCTACAGAGGGATGCTCATCATGGGTCTACAAAGGGATGCCCATCTAACATGCTTGACTTGGTCCAGAGAACCCTTCAGACTCATGCCAGGACTACTAAACACCCACCTAAAGGCTGGGGCGTCTTTATGAAAGCCATGGCGGAGCTGAACATATCATCTTCTGTTATGGGCAACATCATGAATTGTGGTCATCTGGAATGCTTGAAAGTATCTGCCCTAGACAAAGAAATACTAACAATGCTGCCTAAGTAAAAAACTGTCTCTAAAAGCCATTGGCTCTCCATATAAAGTTTTACTCTTTGAATTAAACTATTCTATACTGCTATAAAGTTTTTGTCTACAGAGGATTTTTTTTTAATGAAAACACACACAGACACACATTTAAATAACAACAGCTTTGTTTACACAGCATTAGCTGAGTGTTTTATTTTAGACAAAGCATTCGTGAAAGTCATAGCAAGAAATACATGTCTGAGCATGTTGAAACATGTTTTGAGCAGGCCCAGCAACATGGAAATTTTTATATTTACTTTTTACAAAATACATCACCACCCTATCATTTTGTGCTAAATCATCGGAATAATACAATTTAAAAATCTGTTCAAACAATAGCCCCTTGCTACGGTGCTGTAGGAAAAACACACAATGGTATCCACAGGCTACAGATTGGGGGTCTTGTAACTGTTTCATCTGAAAAACCGTGTTGGTAGCATTCTTGTTTAAAAACAACATAATGCTTTGAGGAAAGAGAGTGCTGTCTGGGAGGTGATAGTACGAGTCGAAAACATTCTCAGCAGTTCCGATCCTCCAGGTAAACAGCCAGCTAATGTTCTCCAGGTTGATCATGTGGGTGCGTGTTGACCACCAAGCTCAGGGGCCTTTTAGATAGTCAAGTCTTAGGAAGCCAGTCACAGGGAAAAACATCTAAGAAAGTTTCTTTGGTATAAGGGTTTGAGGATAAAACCCTGATGAGCTGTTTGGTGTCCACCTTCACTTGTGGTCAAACAGGACGTTTCTCCTCTGATTTATTTCTGTGATGTTGTCAAGGACACAATCATGTTAACCGTGGTGGGCAAAGCCACAGCAAAGTATATTTTTGCTCTCAGGTTCTCTGTTTTAATCAGCACATAATGATCAGCACACTCCTGGTCAGGAGACAGGTCAAAGGCAAATAAGATGTACCCCAGAGCAAACTCCTCACAGTTGATTATCAGGGCCCGGTCTTTCATATGTTTACTGACTGTCTGTACCAGCTGCATGTATTCTCTCATGCAGTTACTGTTCTCAAAATCTAGTTGGAGGGGCTTTGTTGGGGTTTTCTCCATCGACGTAGAGGGCCACAAAATTAATATTGTAATGCTTAAAGTTAAAGGGGCTCTTAGCATAATTCCTGCTAAAGGCATTGCTATCCATGAACCCGATGGCGATGAGTTTGGGCAACTGCCCCAGAAACAGATTCTCCTGATTGCTGACTTGGCTGCCTTCAGGAATGCTAAATACTTTCATATCCACGTGGTCTACAGGGTATTTAGCATTGGCCATAAGCAAGGCCTCCACGTGGCCCAGTAGGACACCTGGGGCTAACTTCACTTTTTTCACAAAAAGTGAGGCAGTTGTGATTTTTAGTTTACATGGGCCCATCAAGGTGCCCAACAAGCAGAAGGCATCTTTGCTGCATGTCAGCTTAATTTTCACATCCATGCCATTCAGCAACAGTTTTTCTTGAAAAAACAAATCGCTATGGAGATGGCCAAGCAGCTTTATCTTTTTGCTCCGGTCTGTCAGATTTGCCCATCTCCAAAACCCCTGATTATTGCCATCCCACATAACCATTTCATGATGCCCAGGGGTATCTTTGTAAACTAGGCCAGCAGAAAATTGGGTGGCGAGGGTGTCATCGCTATAGTTGAGAACCGATTCAATGAAGGCTCAGGAAATGTAACAGTTGTTGCTCTGGCTTATGAGATGATCTCCCAGAGTGACATCCAGCTGACTGAAGACAGAGGCCAGTGGGTAATTCACTAGACCCACTGCTGCCCCGGCTTCAAGATCAGTTACATCGCCTTTTACAGTCTGGTAGAAAAGGTACAGCAGCGTGTTGTTCAAATCCATGTAATCTTCACCATTCCCAGCTATGAAAAAGTCAAGGGGGCTGGACTCGGTAATAGCTGAGAGAGGAGGGATCTCAACATACAGGATTTTCTCAATGCAGTTCTGTATAGGGGCTATTTGAAACGCATCCAGTTCAAATTTGGTGCATTCTTCAGACCCGCAGTGAACAAAGGCCATGGTGGTTAAATATATTTCTGTTTCCCCCAGGAGAGCACCCCTTCTTTCTCCCAGGCTACTTCTTGGTTTTTCATGTCTGGCTGCCCTGTCAACTTACCCTCTTCTTTTTAAGGGAGTGAGGAGGTCCTGCATGTCCGGAGTCTGGTGTGTCTCTCTTTCTTTTAATATACACGAGGCTGGACCCCTCCTGCTTTGCCGGCTTGACCACCTTATCTAGGACAGCTCGGGAGACATGACCAATCACATCTTTGGCTATGTTTTGTGCCACATTTTTAGTGTGGGGCTTAATAATCTCCAGACCCCTTCTCAAAAGCAGAACGGCTTTTCTAAAGAGGCTGCAAAATATGCCTCCCACACCAGCCCCATACATCATGGGCACCCCGTAATATCCAGGAAGACCATACCCATCCTGGGCTTTATAATAATTTCTGTACAAATTAGGGTCCCCATAGTTTTTTTTTTTACCATCACCATCATACTTTTATTTATTTTAAAATCTCAAAGTCTTCCAGGGGCGTAGGTGAAGCTTAATGATCACCTTACCAAAGCGAAATGAGACGTGTTTGTTCTGATCCATCTTTATTTCAATGTGGATTGTGTTGATGTGGTGCTGACTGATGGGGACATAATGCAGGTTGTAATATGTGATAGTGACAAACTCATTGTTGCTCCCACAGACAAGGACACAGAATAACAAAGGAACCAAAAACTCCCTGACAAGCTGCTGTTCCACAATGTCCATGTAGACATATAGCGAATTGAACCCACTGGCAATATCAGCTGGGAAGGGTAGTTTTTTTTAACAGAGACCCCAGGTAGCATTCCCAAAATATAGGCTAGCTCACCATGAGTATAAAAACCATAAGAGTTATCTTTGGATTTAAGTCTCACTTTTCCAATTAGATCCAGTAACTCTGTGATGGTTATATAATACTCCCGAGGCAGGATGTACCCCCATTTTTTAGTCCCAGAAATTATTTTGAAAGGGGTGTCTTCGTTGATGTTGTTTCAGCTGTGTGGGTATTGAATCTCTGCTAACCCTATCTCCCAGTTCCCCGACAGATCCAGAGGTTTAACCAGCTGTATGGTAATGCTTGAGCTGGTGTTCTGTGGAAAAATGCTGGTGCAAGCGTTGCTGGGCAAAGTGATGTAAAAGTCGCCATCACATATCTCGGTCTTCTTACTGAGGTGGTGCCCTGCTCCTAAAGAGGGGAAACTGCCAGGGAAACAGCCCTAGCAGGGAATAAGGAGCCCAGCTGTGGGTTGCCAGGGCAACCAGGAGGTCAGCTGACTGAAAGGGACAGGGCCTGGCTCCTATATAAATCACAGGCAGGAGGCCAGAGGCAGTTCCCTGCCAGCAGCTCAAGTGAAGGGAGCTCTCTGTTGCAGAAGAGGGGAGAAGCCTGTTGAAAGAGCAGTGCATAATATGGCTGAGAGATGAAGAACCCCGGTAGGCAAAGTGTTGTTATAGCCAGGAGGCTAGAGTTTGTGTTGCTGTTTGTTACACTGGTGGTTTGGGTGAGGCTATTAGGGGTTGGAGGAGGCCTCATAGGGGACCCACAGCAGTGTGGGGACCCCAGCACCAGTAAGGGCACTGTATACAGGGTGAATAGACCCCAGCCCCAGAGAGGGGCAATTGAGAAGCCCTAGTGCAGGCACAGCGAGCCCCAGGGAAGGGGACAGCTTACTGGCGAGCCCCAAGAGAAGGCGGCATTAGAGGAGAGCCCCGAGAGAGGGCAGTTTGACTGAGAAGGCCCAGTACGGCCACGGAGAGCCCCAGGAGAGGGGCAGCATTCTTGGGAAGGCCCAGAGTGGGCACGGAGAGCCCCAGGAGGGGGCGGCAGTACCCAGAAGGCCCGAGAGGTGGGCGTGAGTGTAGACAGAGAGACCGAACAACATCTATTTCAACTGCGAGGCTTGGGGCGTGGTATAAGGGGTGGTTGGAGTCACGCATAGCTCATAAGGCTAGGGTGCCCCAAAGCACCTATTTGCAGGACAAGACCCATGAGGAGTCTGGGAAACCATGGGGTCAGAATCAACATAGGGAAGTGACCAAGAGGGCGTAAGGCAGCCTCCCAACTTTATCTAAACATCAAAGACGTGACGGGCGAGAATCGGAGGGTGCCCTTGAGCCGACTTGGCACGGAGGAAGGGGCCTTAAGGAGATCATGGCCCTCCGGTAGGACCCCGCCCGTGACATATCCCTATATGTTACCAACTTGGGCGGCTTCCACCCGGCTGTTAAATTTAGACAGCCACCCCAACCATTTCACCAACAACCACTTCTTTCTTCCTTTTCCTTTCGTTGCTAGAACTTTTTCAACCCTGTAAACTGTCCTGTTTGGGGCTCACTTTTTGTAGTTCTTCAGGGTTAAAAGAACCCATGACAGATTTGTCTCTGTAATCTTTTAAGTGGTATATAGGCAGTGGATGAAGTCCTTTGATGCATGCAAATATGAAAATCTCATCAGTGAATGGTTATTCATAACCTTTTTCAAACCGCCTTTTGGTCCTAGACACCCTCACATAGTCTCCTTTTCTAAACACGGGTGCTGATGGTTTCATTTTGAGATAGTCCCCATACATGGCTTTCCACACCCATGGAGAGTTTGAGAAGTGCACTTCAACATTCCTGGTGCAGATAGTTCTGTGAGAACTGTGGTTGTAGCTCTTTATAAACTCTGGTAACACATCAATGTAGTGAAACGTGTCACGGGCTGTAAAATACCTCCACATATTTGATTTTAATATTCTGTTAAACCTCTCTACCACCACCACTTTCACTTCACTATTCATCACAAAATGGTGAATATTATACTGTTTTAACAGCTTACTTAAAGACTTATTTAAAAATTATTTTCCCCGATCAGTGTGTAATTTTTGAGGTACATGGCCCTCTGTAAAAATGGTTTTAAAGGCCTGAGCTATTTCACCTCCTGACTTGTCTTTTAGACCCATGGCCCAGGAATACTTTGATAATATGTCTATCACTGTTAAGATTAACTTAACCCCACCATTGTGCTTGGAAAACTGCTGTATATCCACTAAATCTGCCTGCCATTGCGCATCAATATCTGAAATGACAGTCTTGTTTCTTTTAAAATGCCTTCTTGCTGGTTTGTGTAGGGTGTAAGTGCCCTGATCTGAAATCCAGACGGCCACCCCACTTCTGTTCAGAACCTTATTCTGCCTTTTGGTGGCTTCAAAAAGTGTGTTCACCCTGCCAAAACTGCCAGCTTCATCAGGAGAGTAATAAACTTCTTTTAACATAGCCTCCTGTGTAGACATGTCTGGTAACCGCTTCCCTCCCCCCATGCTAACACCCATGTGGTGCATTCAAATGCTTGAGGACAAATTTAAACCATGGCACAAAGATACCATTTTCCAAATTCTCAACGTCTGCTTTGAGGGCCTGGGTGATAGGTCATAACTGTACCATGTGATCTAGGGTGGTTCTTGCAGCATGAGGGTTTGGGCTTTGGGGGTCTGCATGGGCTGTCCTTCTGATGTCATGGACCATGTGGTGTCGGTGTCACACACCACCTGACTGGGGGGTGGGGGTGGACTTCCGATGTCACACACCATGTGACTGGAGGTGGGGGTGGAGTTGCTGGTGTCACACACCACATGACTGTGGTCGGGGTGGGGCTGGTGACATCACACACCATACAAGGGGAAAGGGGCAGAGTTAAGAGGGCAGGACTTCTGGTCCCGCCCATTTGTCACACTTGCATTGAAGGGTGGTGAGCCCATAAACTACTGATGTGTTATTCCTACACCATTGCAGGTAAATGTCCATCCACCCTCTCACCCTGTATGTTGTACACTTCACACAGCCACTAGAGCAGGTTGAAATATCAAGCTGTGTGTGTGAAAAAAATTAAAATATGGAAATTCTGTATTGAAAGTATTCAAAATGAAACTGTTGATAATATTCCTTCCCCTCCCCACCATATTATTTCTAAATGCATATTTAAAAACAACCTTTGCAGTGTTTTAGCTGACAATCCAGTTTGCAGGAAAAAAATGTTTTATTGCACAGCATGTTTGATTTCAGGAGTTGATTAAAGCATTATATTTTTCTTCCAATACAATTTAAGTTTTACCACTTCCCAGAAAAGCAAACTATAATTATTTTTAGAGGGAAGTCATGACGTTTAGGAAGGAAAAGGAGTCATTTGAGAAATTCCAGCCAACTCCTGTAGCTACAAGTGTTAAACGAATGAGTTACAGAACCCTGTATATAGCATCACAGAATCATAAAAAATTAGGCTTGGAAGGGACATCAGGAGGTCATCTAGTCCAACACCCTGCTCAAAGCAGAACTATTCCCAACTAGATCATTTCTAATATCTAACTTAAACTTCCTTTGCTGAAACTTAGGAACATTGCTCC
The DNA here is from genome assembly GCF_030867095.1 of Alligator mississippiensis. Taxonomy (NCBI): domain Eukaryota; kingdom Metazoa; phylum Chordata; order Crocodylia; family Alligatoridae; genus Alligator; species Alligator mississippiensis. The sequence goes on along the minus strand of NC_081835.1, from coordinate 33,404,884 downwards.
TTGATCTGCCACCATTGAGAACAGCCTAGCTCCATCCTCTTTGGAACCACCACATTCAAGTAGTTAAAGGCTGCTATCAAGTCCCCCTCAGTCTTCTCTTCTCCAGACTAAAGAAGCCCAGTTCCCTTAGCCTCTCCACATAAGTTATGGACCCCAGCCCCTCACCATTTTTATTGATCTCTGTTGGACTCTCTCCAATTTGTCCACATTCTTTCTGTAGTGGGCAGTGGCCTCACCAGTGCAGAATAGAGAGGAATAATCACTTCCTTTGACCTTCTGGCAGTACTCCTACCAATGTAGGCCAGTATGCCATTAGCCTTCTTTGCAATGAGGACATACTGTTCACTCATATCTAGCTTATTGTCCACTGTAACCCCCAGGTCCTTTTCTGCAGAGCTGCTGCCTAGCCAGTTGGTCCCAAGCCCATCATGGTGAATGGGATTTTTTCCATCCTAAATGCGGGACTTTGCACTTATCCTTGTTGAACCTCATAATATTTCTTTTGGCCCAATCCTCCAATTTGTCTAGGTCATTCTGAATTAGTTCTATCTACTACTTCCACACCTTGGTGTTGTCATGACTCAAAGGTCTGATTTTTTGTGTGTGCTTCAGCACTAAGAATTATCCCCATGGGTTTACAGCTTCATTGCACGGAGGAGTTCTGCTGCGCAGAGAACCTGCGTGCAAAGGAGCGTTCCTGCCACTTTGCAGCGGTCTTTGCAGGGTGCATTTTCTTTGCAACACAGAAATGCATGGTGCAGAGTTCCTGCTCTTCGCATGCAAATTTGTGCCCCGCAATTGGTTAGTTCTAAATTATTCGCACCTGGCGGCTAGCGATTGGCCCGCTAGCCGTATAAGAGGCTTGAGCAGTTTCCACCCAAGCTGAAGAGGATTCCGCATCCATCTTGTGGGGACTCTGGGTGTGCGCAGCAGGGTAACAGAAACCCTGCGTGTTGCTCAGAGGAGTTTGGCAGCCTGATCCACTGCCCACCTCTTCCCGTCTTCGAACAGAGCCTTTTATAAGACGTATCGACGAGTTTATGCGCGCTTGTTCTGGACATCCGGAGTTCTGTCTGCGTGGAGCCTAGCAAACTCCACGTGTGTTCGTGTTTTCTGTTGTAACTGCAACTCAAGCAAGTTCTCAGCCTGCACCGCAACCATCTCGGTGTAAGTAAACAATCTTAAAATCAACCGTTACGTGTCTGTGCCTAATTCTAGCTCGGCGCCCGCCCGGGCTGCCGGCCACAGCCCGCATGCAGAGCGACGAAAAGGGCCCGTGGCCTGACCCGGCCCGCACATGGTGATGAGGATGGGATCAGGAGAGGGCTCGCTAGAGTTAGAATTAGTTGAGAACTGCCCTTGGAGAAGTGGGAGACGCAGTGTAGCAAGCATCGCAGAACTGGAGGAGCAAGTCGCGTACCACCAAGCGGGCGGAACGGGCAGGAGATGTGTCCGTGGACACCTTTCACTAAAGGGAGAAGAGGGAACTCCAGAAGTCGGAGCCCTAGAAGGGAAAGAAGTGTATCTTCACCCCGCGGCGTTCGGGTGTATCATGAGTGATGAGCGGGTCCTGTATAGGCCCCTCGATAGTGCAACCCTTGCTTAAGTCGACCCGGCGAGCACAGTAAGCCCAACCCCCACCCAGGAGTGTGTTTGTTGCTCGCGGTGCGCCCGGGAGATGGGAGAGCCGATGCCGATCAGATGGCTTTCCCCTTGCATGGCAATACCGGGACTAAGGGGTCGTGATCGTCTGGCCAAGCTACGCGAAAACCCAGAGACGGAGGACCGCACCGTAAATGAGAGAGTGGTCCTATGGTGCAACAAGGGGGGAGAACTAAATGCAACTTTCCAGATTAAAGTTTCACTCATCAGATCAGTCATAAGCTTAAAGACCCAGCTGTGTATGGCCGTTCGAGCGGTCGGAGAAGCGGCTGAGAAAGGGGATCTTAAACTGCCCCGACAAGATGGCGCCGAGCAGAGGGAAGACCGTGTGGAGAAGCCGGAAGAGAGGGATGGAGCTTCGGGACAGCCTGCGAGGGTTCGGCCGGTAACTCCGCCCAGCAACACAGCGTCGATTCTGCCGACCACGCCCCTCTGCTGAAGGGAGGGGGAGTCAAGCGGAGGAGTGCATCTGCCCCTCCCGCCTGAAACAACAGCAACCCCCACTGTAACAATGACTACAGCTCCGACAGAAACAGCAACAGCAACGACAACTCGCAAAGAAATTGATCAGCCTGCAGTATTAAGCAGCCCAGTCATCGGTCTGCAGAGTGCAGTTCATGCTACCACCTATTACACTCGTTCCAGAGCCAAACTGCAGAATTTGTGTAGAGAATCCAGGATCCAATCCAAAGAAACTCTGGCCGTGTGGTTGGGACGTCTGGTAGTGGAACTTGGGTCCGACCTCCTGGACCAGGAAGAAGAAAGCTTCTTGGTGAGACAAGCTTCATGGAGTAGGGGACATGTCATCGACATCGACATGGTGGCGTTTAGCGTCCACTGGCCTATTCCGATTCCAGCGCTTGTGGCAGGAGTGATCGAACAGAAGGCCCATGCATGGCACGATGGACGACCAGAGCACACCAGTGCAGAACAGTTTGTACTGGCTATTATCGGCGTTTCGTATTGCGCCTGGAACCCAAGAGAATGCACGTTGGGACTAACACCGCTCCAACGAATGCGACCATGGCCTCACCGTCACCTTCAAGACCCTGGAACCGTTCCGGTGACTCTTGACAGCATAGATAGTTGTCTTAAAGTCTACGGGCAAAGGAACATCGTGGTTTTGCGGATTGTGCTGAACCCACTGGTTGATCATCCTGTGATTAGTCTCCTTCATCAGTTGTCAAGACTGCGCGTCCTCATGGAGCCAAGACTATCCAGTGAGTGTCAACGCCCGACTGAGGCTCAGAACATGAAACACTGCGAATCCGAGCGTCCAGTATTACGCCAGAGAACGCAAGAGGAGAGATACATGTTTGGATTCCTCCTGCAGCGTTCTGGACTTAACAAGAGACCGCTTCAGATTTTGGGAGACGCAGGACAATGGCAGCTAGCCTACGAGTTAGATTTTCACTTTCTAGAAGAAGGCGACGATGACGACGACTCCTCGACGATTTCGTCGAGTTGCTGAGTCGAAAAAGAGAGAGCTGTCCAGTATAGAATCGTGTTTACATATTTGTATTTAATAGTTATGATAAGTTTAATCGACTGCATTATCGTGCGGTCCTGTGCGATTTTGTAAATAGTAGTGAAATAACCATTTTAAGAGAGTTCTTTTACAGATCAGGGATTCGGAGTGCGTGGTGGAGAGAGGCCCCGAGAAGGACAACATCACCGAAAGGAACGAAGGCCTGATGCGCGATTCCACCATGATGCCCACCGAAGTCATGATCATTCAGTTTTTTGTTATGAATGTGATTTTATGTATGTGTGTGTGTGTCGGTTATTATTTGATTCAATCCCTTGAGGACGAACTTCTATTGTTGACTTATTTTGTTTTTGCTCATTTAGTTTCGCGAACCATTGACAGAGCTATTAATAACCTGGATGATAGGTTTGAAGTATAATTCTATTGTGCCTTCAGCAAGGGGGGATGTCATGACCCAAAGGTCTGATTTTTTTTGTGTGTGCTTCAGCACTAAGAATTATCCCCGTGGGTTTACAGCTTCATTGCACGCAGGAGTTCTGCTGCGCAGAGAACCTGCGTGCAAAGGAGTGTTCCCGCCACTTTGCAGCGGTCTTTGCAGGGTGCATTTTCTTTGCAACACAGAAATGCACGGTGCAAAGAGTTCCCGCTCTTCGCATGCAAATTCGTGCCCCGCAATTGGCTAGTGCTAAATTATTAGCACGTGGCGGCTAGCGATTGGCCTGCTAGCCATATAAGAGGCTTGAGCAGTTTCCGCCCAAGCCAAAGAGGACTCCGCATCCATCTTGTGAGGACTCTGGGTGTGCGCGGCAGGGTAATAGAAACCCTGTGTGTTGCTCAGAGGAGTTTGGCGGCCTGATCCACGCCCACCTCTTCCCGCCTTCGAACAGAGCCTTCTATAAGACGTATTGACGAGTTTACGCGCCCTTGTCCTGGACATCCGGAGTTCTGTCTGCGTGGAGCCTAGCAAATTCCACGTGATTGTTCGTGTTTTGTCTGTGTGGAGCCTAGCAAACTCCACGTGTGTTCATGTTTTCTGTTGTAACCGCAACTCAAGCAAGTTCTCAGCCTGCACCGCGACCATCTTGGTGTAAGTAAACAATCTTAAAATCAACCGTTACGTGTCTGTGCCTAATTCTAGCTCGGCGCCCGCCCTCTCCAACCCGGCCTGCCGGCCACAGCCCACGTGCAGAGCGATGAAAAGGGCCTGGGGCCTGATCCGGCCCGCACAGGTGTCATCTGCAAAAGTGCTAAAGGTGCAGTGTTTGCCATCTTCCAAATGGTTAATGAAGATATTGAACAAAACCAGCTGCAGGACTGACCCCTGGGGCACTAAACTTGATACCAGTTGCCAACTAAACTTTGAGCCATTGATGACTACTTGTTGAGTCTAATGATCCAGGAAGCTCTCTCTCCCCCTTACAATCCATTCATCCAAGCTGTACTTCTTTAGCTTGCTTGCAAGAATGCTGTGGGACATCATATCAAATGTCTTCCTAAACTCAACTTAAATCGCGTCCACTTCTCTCCCCACATCCACAGAGCCAGTCATCTCATCAAAAAAGGCAATCAGGTTTGTCAGGCATGACTTGCCCTTGGCGATTCCTGGCTGTCTGTTTCTGATCATTTTCTGCTCCTTCAAGTGCTTAGAAATTGAGTCCTTGAGTACCTGCTCCATGATTTTTTTTCTGGGAACAGAGGTGATGCTGACTGGTCTGTAATTCCCTGAATCTTCCTTTTCTTATAGATTCATAGATATTAGGGTTGGAAGGGACCTCAGTAGGTCATTAAGCCCAATCCCCTGCCCTGGTCAGACAGCCCCAGCTAGGTTCTTGTCCAGTTTCCTCTTGAAGACCCCCAAGGTAGAGGAGGGCTCCACCTCCCTTGGAAGCCCATTCCAGATTCTGGAAACCCTTACTGTGAAGAAGTTCTTCCTAATGTCTGACCTAAATCAGCTCTCCATCAGTTTGTAGCTGTTGTTCCCATTTACTCCAGGGGGTGCCCTAGTAATTAGTGTCTCCTATTCCCTGCTGCCCTCCTCTGATCAACTTATAGGCAGACACATGGTTGGTGACCTCTCAGCCTTCTCTTGTGAAAGCTGAAGAGATCTAGGTCCCTCAGTCTCTCCTTGTAGGGTCTTGCCTGCAGGCCTCCTACCATACGAGTGGCCCTCCTCTGAACCCTCTCAAGATTCTCTACATCTCTCCTGAAGGGCGGCATCCAAAACTGGATGCAGTACTCCAACTGCGGCCTGACCAGTGCCACAGAGGGGAAGCATCACCTCCCTGGACTTGTTCACCCTGCATCTGCTAATGCATGATAAAATGCGGTTAGCCTTGTTGATCACTTCATCAGACTGATGACTCATATTAAACTTGGTGTCAACTAGGACTCCAGGATGCTTTCACACTGCTGTGCTGCTGAGAAGCTCATCCCCCAGCTTGTAAGTGTGTTAATCATTCTTTTTGCCTGGGTGCAGCACTATGCACTTGTCTTTGCTGAACTGCATCCTATTTCATTCTGCCAATTTTTCCAACTTGTCAAAACTACCTTGGATCTATTCCCTACCCTCTAATGTGTTGACTTTTCCCTATAACTTGGTATCATCTGTGAGCTTGGACAGGGTGCTCTCCATGCCCTCATCCAAGTCACCAATGAAGACATTAAATAGCACTGATCCAAGGACCAAGACTTGAGGGACTCCACTGCCCACATCTTTCCAGGTTGATATTGACCCATCCACCACCACTCTCTGGGTGTGATCCCCAAGCCAATTTGCCACCCACCTGACCATGTAATCATCTACATCACAGCCTGTCAGTTTATTTATGAGAACAGAATGCAATACCATATTGAAGTCCTTCTTAAACTCTAGGTAGAAGACATCTACCTTGACTTCTGTGTCTAAGCATTGTGCGACCTGGTCATAAAAAAAAAAACAAAAAAAAAAAAAAACCCCCACACACAATGTTTTTCAGGCATGATCTACCTGCAATGCACCCATGCCAATTTCCTGTCAGCATTATTTCCCCTGCTCAACTCCCACAAATGTGATCCTTATTCCCCCCCCCCCCCCAGAGTTTCCCCAAAGATAGAGGTGGAGACTAACTGGCCTATAGTTTCCTGGTTCATCCTTTCTCCCTTTCTTGAAAATAGGGACCACACTGGCCCTTTTGCAGTCCTCTCGGACCTGACCAGAGCAGCATGAGTGCTCAAACAGCCATGCCAGTGTCTCTGCTATGAGCCAATAACTTCAGCACCCTTGGATGAAGTTCATCTGGGCCTGCTGACTTGAATACATCCAGACCCTCCAAATGCCCTTTCACTAAGTCTTCACTAGCAGTTGGTGGGCTGGTGTCCTTCCTGTGTCTCTCTATGGTCCAATTGGGAAATGTGTCAAGCTGTGTCTAGGAATACAGATGCAAAAAAAGTCATTGAAGAGTTCAGCTTTGTCCCCCCTCTCTGTCACCAATTGCCCTAGTTTGTCCTGTAGGGGTCCTACGCTATCCTGCACCTTCCTTTTGCTCCCTACATGCCTGAAGAAGGACTTCTTGTTGTGCATGTTTTTTGTCGCTAGCCTAAGTTTTAATCCTGCTTTGGCCTTCCTAACTGAGTCCCTGCAAGTGCGAGCCAGGGGGATATACACTCCTCCTTGGTAGCTACTCCCTGTTTCCACAGCCTGTATACCTCTTTCTTTGCCCTTAGGCTTTCCTGGACTCCCTGTTCATGCAACAGGTCTTCTTGGCCCCTTTTTATGTGCAATGGGATTATCTCCTTCTGTGCCTGTAGGGTCGCTTCCTTGAGGAATGACCACCCTTCTTGGATGCTATTTCACCAATGCTCTTGATCTTTAATGCCTCAATGACTAATCTCCTGAGCACACTGAAGTTAGCCTTTCTGAAGTCTAGCACTTCAGTCCTGCTGGTTAGTTTACCCACCCTTCTCTGGATAGTGAATTCAATCAATTGATGGTCACTATCCCCTAGGTTATCTTGTACCTGCAGATTCACCACCAGGTCATCCCCTGTAGCTAACACCAAGTGCAACAAGGCATTTCCCCTAGTGGGATCGTGTACCTCCTATGTTAGGTGGAGGTCCTATATGTAGGTTAAGAAACTACATGAGTGGTTAGATTTGGGTGACTGTTATTCCCAGGAAATATCTGGGTGGTTTAGGTCACACATGACAACCAAATGTCTCAACCATATGGTCTCTGAGAGCTGTCTGCAGAATTCCAGGTTTAGCTCATCCTCCTGGTGTAGTGGTCTATAGTAGACCCCCCCCCCCAAATGCCAGTTCCCTTGTCCCCTGACCCACAGTACCTCTGTTTGGCCCTCCTCTGATCCCATCTTTATTATGGGATGCATATTGTTCCTTAACATAGAGAGAAACACCCCCCCCACACACACACACACTTTATCCCATCTCTACAGCCTGTAACCCTCAATGCCAACTGCTCAATCATGAGTAGGGTCCCACCAGGTTTCAGTTAGTCCCACCAGGTCGAAGTTGCTGCTTGCACACAGGAGTGCAAGTTCCTCCTGCTTGTTCTCCATGCTCCTAGCACTAGTGTAGAGACATTTAAGACCCCTGATGGGTGTTGTTGGTACACTGTCCTGATTGTTTATAGGGTCCCTTAGTGCATACCTTAGTGTTTACCTGGACTGATCCAGTGCATTGCTTGTGGCTCACTGATCCTAGGTTCTCCTTATCCTCTGCTTCCCCATCCCCCAATGAAACTAGTTTAAAACCCTTCAGAGGAAATGAGCGAACTTGTAAGGGAACAGACTCTTCTCTTTAGAAGAGAGATGAAGACCATCTTGTTGCAGGATGCCGCTCTCATGGGAGTGCAGATCATGGTTGTAGAAGCCAAACCCTGCATGATGGCACCAACTCCAGAGCCACAGGTTGACTTCCCTGATTCAGGTGCCCTGATAATGATGGCCACTGCTGCCTGGAAGGATGGCTGAGAAGACCACATGTGCCCCCAACTTTTTAAGCCTCTCCCCCAGAGCCCTGTAGTCACTCATGATACAATCTGGATACTCCTGGCCGCATCCATCATGCCCACATGGACAAGGACCATGGGATAGTAATCAGAGGGCTGGATGAGATCGGGAATCTTTGCCATGATGTCCTGGATCCTGGCTTCTGATAGGCAGCAAACCTCCTGTGTCATAGGATCTGGTAAACAGATAGACCCCTTTGTGACTCTCAGGAGGGAGCCAGCCACTATTATGGCCTGGTGTCTCTTCCTCCGGCTGCTTGGCTATTGCACATCCTGCATAGTGTTTGTTGCAGATGTGTGTTCCCCTGTGGCTTCCTCTGATGTATCATCATCCTCCTCCAGTGCTGCCAGGGCTTTGTATCTATTCCACAGTTGCACTGGGGGAGCAGTCATAGCCACACACTGTCTAGCTCTGGAGGTAATCATTAGGGCTGTGCAAAATGGCACCATTGCTTTTTGCCTTGAGTTTTGACAGTTTGAGGGAACAGTGTTTCATCTTGAATTTCATCTTGAGTTGAAACAGCTGTTCCATTCCATCAAAACAGAAAGGCTGTTTTGACACCTTTTTGAGTTTTGCTGGTGATGGGGAGTCAGAGCAGCTGGGCTGACTTCTCATCTCCAGGACTACATTGCACTAGGGAGGAAGGCAGCCCAGCTAGGCTGATTTCTCATGCCCACACTAGATTGCAACGGGAGTGGAAGGCAGCCCAGCTGGGCTGTTTTTGGGGCCCTGCACTTGATTGCACTGGGGGCGGGAAGCAGTCCAGTTCGGCTGCTTCCTGGGGCCCCGTGCTTGACCGCACCTGATCTAGCATCTGGGCTGCCTCCCGTCCCCAGTGCAATCAAGCACAGGGCACCAAGAAACTGCCCAGCTGGGCTGCTTTCTGCCCCTGGTATGATCAAGTAGATGCCAGATCTTGCGCTGGAGATGTTAGTCCAGCTGGGCTGACTTCCCATCTCATCCCCAGCCTATGGTCAAAACTTTTCAACTTTTGAAATGTTTCAACCAGACTCATTTTGCTTTGAGGCTATTTCAACCAGCTTTATTTTGTTCTGATTTTGCTGTTTCAGCCTCAAAATTGGTTGAAACAGTGTCAGAATGAAGTGACCAGTGAAATTTTGCACAGCCCTAGTAACCATCTTTCATTCAGCTGTCCTGAGGCTCTTCTGTGATGTATCTGGTCCTGCACAGAATGAAAGTATCCATCAATCTCACCCTCTGTAGCCCTGATCCCCTGCAGCCTTCTCACTTCTGTCTGGCATTTCCTCACCTGCCCCTTCAGTGCCTCAATCTGGGCACATGTGGGACAGGCAAGGGAACCCCCAGCCCGCACACTACTCCCAGGCCTCAGAGGTCCCACAAGGCAACCCCCACAGACAGGGGGCCAGGGCACTGCCAACCCATCCAAGGGGCCTGTCTGGGTAGAGGCCTCACAGGAGCTCTGGGCCAGAGGCAGCAGTAAGGCAGGGTTCCTGGCTGTGCTGCATGTCACCACCCCCATAGTAGCCTCTGTTAGGGTGACAGTATCTGGATCTTGGGGAGCATTGGATTTGCAGCTGAATAAGAGGCTATCATCCGTCACCTAGCAAAGCTGCTAAATACAAGGCAGAATGATATATTCGAAGTAACATTGCAAGATGCTTAGGCAAGCATTTTTCTAACCGTGTAGCAGCATTGTAAGATTTATAGCTCATTCTGCAAGAAGAATAGGATGCAGACAAATCGGCTATCATTAGGAGATAAGCAGAAGCAAGACCTTGGAGTTAGTAAAAAAAACAAAAAAAAACAAAAAAAACCCAGCAATTGACCAATAGATTTAGGCATGCGCTCATAGTAAAAAGACATGCAAATAAGTGAAATGCATAGGTAATTCCACGTTAATGAAACAAACAGTAAACAGAGGTGGAGCTTGAGATAGGAGGGAATATGGGTGCAATAAAGGAGGGACAAAGGTGGAGTAAATGTTAATGAGTATGAACCAAGGTGGATAAATGTGAAAAGAACTAATGTTCAGGGAAGCTCCCTGGTTTGTTGGAGCTTTGTGTAAGAAGTCTCCATTTTGAATAAAGCTGTTGATGAGCAATGTGTGCAGGTGATGTGTGATGGCATCAATCCATTGTTTCCTTAGTCATTGGGCATCACATGGAGGCAGGGTCTAACCACCCCTCCCCTCATTCACTTACCTGAAGTCTCTGTCAGAAGCTCCTGTGTAGTCCTGCCCATGAATTGGCTTGTAAACTGCTCCCCTGTTGGCAGCCCCTGTTCACTGGCTCCCTAGTCACCTGAGAAGTCTCCTTTTATACCCTTCTGGGCCTGGGATGACTCAGACCTAGGCAGCAATCACACAGCAGTCAGCAATCCCACAGCAATCAATGATCAACACTCACTCAGCAGTCAGCGCTCAGAGCTTCTCAGAGCACCCCCACCCTCCACCAAAAAAACAAACAGTCAGCTAAACCAAAGGTACAGGCAGATGGATCACTTACCTTTACTGGGCAGGATCTGGTGCCTGGCCTGGCTTCTCTCCTCCTTCCCTCCTCCTCTTGCCCACTATATTTTCCCTATTTCAATCCAAGACCTTGTTTCTCCTTGGCTTGTGGAAGCAGTACTGCCCTGTTGCTACTAACTTGATTGATGCAATGCAGTTTCTGCCTCTTGCCCAAGAAGTATATGAGAGAGTATTTCCTGGTGCCAGTTTCCCCTAATTTCCACTCCCTCCACCCTCTCCCAAATAGCACCCTATTGATAAAAACATCTAGCTCAGCTTATGCAGCTAGAAGCTGTTTGAAGCTAGCATTGAAAATTGCAGCAGTGGATAATCCTAAAACTGTATTTGTTTCAAAGTGAGTATAAGTGTTGTGCTGCTACTACAGGTGTTAGGTCCTCCCGGGGATCCTCTGGGCTCAGCATCCAACCTTCAGGTTCCTGCCAGGCTTTCAACAAATTAACATCGTAAATTTGTCACTCTTTTCTGTTTCCTGGATGGTATTCCTCATAGTCTACCAGGCCAGCTTGTTGTTCTATCTCAAATGGTCCCTTCCAATGTGTTAATAACTTGTCAGCTGTGTAGGGAATAATATGAGAACTTTGTCCCCTACTTGAAAGTCTCAGATGTGGGCTCTTTTGTCATACTCCCAGTTCTGCCTCTGTTGGGCCTTGGCTAGGTTCTCCTGGGCCAGATGCCTAGCTTTCCCAAGTTGGTCTATCATCTCTTGCCTGTGATGCTTCACCGCCACTTCTGGCTGTCCTGTGCTCTCCCATTTCTCTGTCATTTTCTGTAACAAACCCCGTGGCTTCTGGCCATTTACTAACTCAAATGGGGATAATTTTGTGGATGTTTGTGGTGTCTATCTCAAAGTGCAAAGAAGAGGTATCAATTAAATCCCATCTCCGGGATTCTTCTTGTGTGCAGCATCGCAACAGGCCTTTAATTGTCCCATTTAGGCATTCTACCAGACCATTGGTCTGTGGATGGTATTCTGACATGCACAACTGTCATATTTTCAACATTTGGCACATGGCTCTGATGACTCCGGACATAAAATGTGTACCTTGATCCATGATTATTTCTCTGGGTACTCCTACCCAAGATATCCACTTAAGTAATTCCTCCACAATTTGGAGGGCTGTGGCTAATCTTAAAGATATCACCTTGGGGTAGTGTGTAACATAGTTGACCATGACTAGTATACGCTGATATCCGGCACTGATCGTCATCAAGGTTCCCACTATATCTAATGCTATTCTATCAAGGGGGACATCAATGAGTGTCATCACCTGCAATGGAATGCATGGAGGCCACCTTTCTTGGACCCTTTGACACTCTGGGCAGGCCTCACACCATCATATGACTTCCTCCCTCATCCCTGGCCAAAAGAACCACTGCTCAATCTTGGTAAGCATCTAATTCACCCCAAAATTACCTCCCATGGGGTGATGTGTGCTAGTTCCCACACTCAACTATGGAAAGCATGGGGCACCATTAACTGCTGCGTCCATTCACCCTGGACTGGGCATTTCCTAACCCAATACAATAGACCATTATGCATCACAAAATGAGGATGACTTGCATCTATTCTGGATCATATGATTTCACCCTCCATGCGAGCCACTTCTGCTTCATGAATCCTCTGGAACTCCTTGTCCTCTACTTACGCAGTCTGGAATTGGTGCCCCCTGGCACCTGTTCTAAGACTTATCCAGTCATCTTCTCCCAAAGAAGTTGCCTCTCTTTCCGCTATCCAACCCTCCACCCGAGGCCGTCCTTTGTGCCTTAATTCATCTCTTTGCACTTCCTCTAGAACTTCATATAGCGGTGGCCAATCTCTCCCCATGATCATCTGAACATCTAACTCTTGTACAAATCCAACAAGCAGCTTCCCCTTGCATTGATGATCCTTACATCCACAAAACCCCTTTCTTACTGTTCTGCTTCTCCGTGTATACAGCGCATTCTCACCGGCCAACACCATTCAATGGTATTCCTGGGTACTAGCCCAGCTTGGACTACAGTTTGAGAGCAGCCGGTATTGAGAGTGGCCTGAAGGGATTTACCTGCCACCCAGGCTGTCACCATCACTCTGTCCCATACAGTTATGTCTTTGCTATGTCCAAAGCTATAATCTATTTCTTCAATAGGCTCACTTGCTTTGGGTCATTCTTTAAGCCCTGTGCCTTCCCCTGTCGATATCCACCTTTCTTGTGAACTTATAGTGCATTATTTGGACACGTGACTGGCCTTCCTACATAAGTAACATATCACCCCATGCCTGGTATACTAGAAGGACCCCCACCGAGGTTCCTCTTCCCCCTTACTGGTGGCTCCCACATTTCTATAGCCCTTTTCTCAAGAATGCTCTGTTTCAGATGCCATGAAGTCCTCAGCCACTCTTAATGCCTCTTTGGCCATCCTGGGTAAATATTGTCATACTCAAAGTTGTGTTTCATCATCTATATCTTTTATAAATTGCTCATATAAAATTTTATCAGCCAGTGTCACCTAGTCTACCTTCTCTGGAGATACCCATTTGTCCAGGAGGTCCTTTAAAAGTTGCATGAGATTCCTGGGCTTACAGTCTTCCTTCCCCTTTCAGGCTCAAAATAATTTATGATAATGCTCAAGAGTGAGCTCTAGGCAGTTTAGTATTGTCACCGTTACCTTTTCATAGTCATAGGCATCTTCTCTTGGGAAAGCCTGATATGTGGCTTGTGCCTTGCCCACAACAAGGGACCCAAGTTTGTCTAACCCCCTGGACCTTTGTGGGCCCTGGGTCTTACCGAGAACCCCTTCCTGGGGCAGCCACCAGGTCCCTGCATGGGGACTGGGTTCCAGATCTGGCCTCTCTGGGCCAGCTGGAGACCTCACTTCTGTTTCCGCCAGTGGGTCTTCTGCCAGGCTTTTTATCCTGGTCTCAGGAGTCCAGGCAGCCAATTTGGCCCTGGCACACTGCCACAAAGTGTGCCCACAAAGACGTAGGAGCTGTTCCTTCTGACCTGTCCATTTTTTTTCTCTTTTTTTTCTTCTGCTGCAGCACCTCTGCCCACCATGGTTTCATTTTCACCATTCTCTGCTTCCAGCATGGTGCCCCATCAGCTCTGTGCCTCACCTGGTTGAGGTAAATTTTTTCCACACTGGTGCTTGGTGTTGTCCCACTTTTCCCACCATGGTCCAGTCGTGGGTGAGGTTTTTTTTTTTCCTCCTTTGCTCCTGCTAGCATATCCCTGTAACAGGCATCATATCAAGTGCCCCTTAGCTTGTGCTATCCTGGAGTATTTTATTCACTTTTGTTTAATACTGTAATTTTGTCAAATTGTCAGACTGTCCTGAGGGACAAGAAGTGGTTCAAGTCCAAGGCACACCAGAAGATGACCATGTTGTGACTTCTTTATAATCAGTTACTGGACAATGGTGAAAATTTGGAAGTTGTTCCATTCATAACAATTGTGGTCTGTGGAGCCAATCTTCTGTTCTAAGAATTTCTCTTAAATAGATGTGGCAGCACTTCTTTCTACTACTGTCACTGCATTACTGTAAGTGTTCAGTATATCCAGCAAATTCCTATTCATTGCAGGCAAACAGGATCTCTGACAATTACAATGATATTGAGTATCTACTGTTTGGCAAGGAAGATCTTATATCACTGAAGTAGTATAAGACTTGTCTCTAAGTATTTTTCATTGGAAGTATTTTTCATTCACTATTCTCACTACTAGAAAAACAAGGGATCAATGGAATTTACAAATTATCCATCCCCTTGAACGGAATCTAGTAAAACATTTCTGTCGGAAGGCAGAAGATGCCAAGGTTAGAGACTACCAGACCTGGCTGATTTGTATTTGTATTTCATTTCTATGCAAAATCCTTCATGATTGAGTGGTAAGTGTCTACTATTTTGTGGCTTGATTATTACATTTTTGCATGGGGATCTGAAGAGTTGCTGCTGCCCTGTTCATGTGGTCTGAAGTCATGCAGTAATGGTGTGATTATAAAGAAACCACAACATGGTTGCCTTCTGGTGTGCCTTCGGCTGGAACCACTTCTTGTCCCTCAGGACAATCTGACAATTTGACAAAATGACAGTATTAAACTACTACCTCATCCAGGGAGGAGGAGATAAAAGTGGTTCTTTCTACATCAGAACTGGAGCAAGGAGAAAATGAGGAAGACTTCAGCGTGGTCTACCTGGCCAAGGCAGTCAAATGATGGTCTTTGTGGAAATCAAGTGTGACTTGCTAGTTTCTCTTGCAGGGCTCATGAAAATATCCCTATGCTGCCAGAGACAGATAAAATTTATTGCGGCACAGGTGCCAGAAACAAAGACCATGGGTTGAGTGCCAGAAACCTGTCCCAGAATGGTCCTTTGGATTTCCAAAGTAATAAGGGAGAGAGCTGGGGGGTAAAAGCAGGGAAGCTCTTGGCAATTTCTCTGAACGTTGACCATCACTGACAGTAGGAAAAAGCATCTATACTGATAGTACTCAAATGTATTTCCCACTTATTTGACAACGAGCTCCCAGCTATAAGCTATCCTTTTCCTTCTTTCTATGGTTTTCTTTTTCCTGCTGCTTGCAAGATTAGCTCTAAGAATGAAAGCTATATTTAACTGACTATGGAAATCATCAGGCCTGATCAGCATCTGATGAAGTGTGCTACAGCTCATGGAAGTTTGGGCTATGAGCTATAAACTATACTGTGGTTAGCCTATAAGCTTCAAATCTACCCTGCCTTCTCCTTGATTTCAGACTAAATAACATGGCTAACCACTACATCACTCAGGCCTCCTTTTGTCACCCATGCTTGGCTGTAGTATTGGCTGATGCACTATGCTCATGACTGGTCATTCAGACTTGGCTTGATT
The DNA here is from genome assembly GCF_030867095.1 of Alligator mississippiensis. Lineage (NCBI taxonomy): Eukaryota > Metazoa > Chordata > Crocodylia > Alligatoridae > Alligator > Alligator mississippiensis. Next base: position 33,389,369 of record NC_081835.1, on the reverse strand, counting down.
GATTTAAGCACTGTCACAGCTTCAGGACAAGCTATACATAAAGATCCCTTTGTAGCTTATTCATCAGGTAGCCAGCTTCACTTCCTTCACCTCTCTGTGCTGGATTTCCACAGTGTAACAAGGTGGTCCCCTTAAAAAGAGGTGGCAATCCCTGTTTAAGATTTGCAGCAGTTGGAATTTGGCTAATAAGAGAGTACCCCACTGGGAGCTTAAAACTCCAGAGAGGAAAGCAAAAGGGAGATGAGCTGCAAGGGAACAGTTTGCAAGGAGAAGAAGTCAGGCTGCTGTTCTGGGGGAAAGCCAGAATGGAAAGTCTACATGCATCTGTTCTTAACCAAAATGTACCTTTCTCTTTCAAGTTCAGGTAAATTCTACTTAACCCATATAGCCAGAGTCCAGGGCTGGGAGGGAATCACTGCTTTGCTGCACTCACACATTCTCTATCTCCTCGCTTTGCTGCACATTCTCTTTCCAGACTCTGGGAAATTCTGAATGTGTCCTTATCACCCTTCCCTCAGCATTCACTCTGGCACTGTGTGAGACAAGACAGTGGTTAGGTGGACCTGTGGTGTGGCCCAGTAAATGAAATTTCTTATGGTCTCATTTTGTCCCTCTGGCTAGAGACAGACATTACACACACACACACACACACACACACACACACACACACACAGGTATAAGTGATCAGAAACTGGTTTAAGCTTGTAACATAACAGATGTTCAGTGCACATAAACCAATTTGAAAATGGCCAAAACCAATTTGAAATAAACCTGGTTTAATGTATTATCAGAGGTAACTGTTTTGGGTCAAACCAGTTTATGCTATGTCTGTCCCAGACTCTTTCCTAATTTAAATTAAACCAGAGCCCCCTAGCATCCCACATGCTTTGTAACCCTGGGAAGGGCCATGTTCTCTGCTTCAGCCCAGCAGGGCTGATCCTACACCTCTGCCTGGCTTCCTCCTGCTCCCTCGACCCTACTCCCACAACTCCCTCTTCAAGCAGGGATTCCCCACTCCTCTCTGCCTTACGCAGACACCTGACAGCATTAGCTAGCATACCACATGCTGGCTATGGTCAGGTCTGTGCTGTGGCAGATGGAACAAAAGCAGACAAGACATTGTTGGCAAGAGCTTTTTGAAGCTCATCAACAGGTAGCTGGTGATGTCCCTCCATTCCTTCCTTGGGAAAAAAAAAATTGCTTAAGAAGAGCTTGAACTAATGAAAGAGGATTTTGTTTTGTTTGATGGGCTGATAAATGCTAACTACTCCCTGTATAATGCCCTGCTGTGTAACTAAATGCTCTGTTATCAACAGCGAGGTAGGGAAACCCTCCCTAATCAGAGCATCCTGCCGGGGCCTGGACACCCCACCCTCCCGCTGCTCAGTGCTGTTGAAGGGAAGGGAGGGCTGCTCTAGCACCCCCCTTGGCTTCTAGCCTGAGCCACTTCAGGCATATGCCTGCATTTCTGGAATGAAAAGGGAATGGCTATCCACCTTCAGTTCAAGATTTGCAGGTTAGACTAACTTACAAATATTGAATCAATTCAGGCTCAGGATTTTTTAATGTCTGTCCCTAGCCTTTGTGTTTTCATGTGTCTAATTTTTAGTGTTCCTTTCCAGTACCTGTTGTCCCTTCACCTCACTTCCTGCTTCCTTTCTGAAGCAGAATTTTGTTTTCCTTTTGTATGCCTAAATGACAGTTTTCTAGCGGTCTATCTGATCATTTTTGGCCCTAATTTTGCACAGAGGATACATAAACATGGGCACTTAGACTGAGTGTGTGCAATAGATTATGTCCTGGCCAGACACACATGTATGCTAGAAAGCTGCTGCCATTTACTCACACAAAGGAACATAGAATTCTGGTGTCTTGTGACACGTAAGCCCTGCCTTGGGGGAGGGGGGAGGCTTAACAAGTTGAGAACCAGGCAGGGACATTTTGTCCAAGCTGCTTATTCTTCTCAAAACCAAGCAGCAGACAGAACAATGTTTAGCAAGTAAACCAAGATACATTATCATAAAAAATCAATATTTTTCTCATTCTTGACTGAAACCCTGTTACTTGAGAGATCTTGCAGCTGGTAGTGATTATGGCCCGGCGGGGTGAGGAGATGCCCCATGCCTGTGGAGAGCCAATGAGGCTCAGCACCCGGGGATATGAAGGGGACAATGGCTAGGGAAAGTTGCTTTCAGGCACCACAGGACAAGACAAGAGCTACGGGAGAGACTCTCCAGGAGAAGGATCCAAAAGGAGGGATCCACAATGCAGGATCAGTGTGAGACAAGGGATCCCGGAGCTCAGGACCAGCAGGCCCATGCACCACCTACCAGGAATCCATGGGAATGGCAGTGAGTGCAGGGAAGAGTGGAGCTGTGGCACAGGAAGAAGCCACGGTTTCTGCACTGGGACACGGAGAGGCAACTTGAAAGCCAAAGGGGGCGGCGGGTCACCAGTCCAGACCCCTGAAGAGACCCAGCACAGCATCCAGACTCTGAGGTGGGAGGGACGCTGGGGGCTGAGATCTCGGGACCTGGCCGTGGGCAAACTCCTGAACCCACATGCTGGCACCGAGTGGCAAAAGAGACTGTGTGATACCCATAACAAGCCGCTAAGGAGGTAATTAGTGGTGGGGAGCCCAGACATGAGAGACAAAGAAAAAACCCTTCTTCTCCCTTTACTTTCTTTTGATTATGGGGAGCGGGCAAGGACTTGGATAAGGCGGGGAAGCCCAGAGACACCTTATGCAGGGCAGAGGACTGGGAGGGGAACCTGCGGGAACGGATTGTTCAATGCAGCTACAAGCAGGTGAGACGCTCCTTCTCACTTACCATCCCAACTGAGGTGCTGGGGATTCTCTTCAGAGCATGGGGGTGATCCCAGGATCAACTCTGATGAGCTGCTGCCTCCCACCTGATTCTCTGTAAAAGAAAGAATAAAAAAGCAGCTAGATTGTAAAATAGACCAAGCGTGCTCCTTCTGCGGGTACTAATCATTGCAACATCTCTTCCCTCCCTATTCCTTTGAGATTGAAGTCATGGCAGGTGAGAACCAGGGGATTGGGCAGTGCCCTGCGTGGACACGCTAACAGGAAGAATCCACACTGTCTCAGTATGTCCCTCATCCAGCATCATTCATACAATGCTATGTTGTTATCTAAATTCTCCAGCCATATTTGGGATCTTACCTCTGTATTATGTCCAGAAACATTCTTGACCCCTATATTCTACAGAAGAATTCTGGCTTTCCCCTCTTCATAATTTCTTTGTGCTTTAAGCCACTCTGGATCATGTTATGGCTTTGGGAGCTGAAATAGAGCCATGCTGAAACTTGCTATAAGCTTTTTACAGTATGACTCCTCATTATCCACATTTGCAGTAGTTTTAATTAGGAGATGAGTGGTAAGTAGGTACTTTGGTAAGATGAACCAAATTCTATTAACTTTACAATGCTAAAAAGTTGCAAGTAGAAGAGCAAATGGGACCTTCTATCCCCTGCCAAAATCATGTAAAAAACTTGTTTATTCTTCTACATCTAGGAAGATCATAGGAAGTGAAGACCTTCAACACTCACCTCTAAGATTAGCCTGGCTCCTGGTAGGATTACTGGAGTTGTAGAGTATGGACAAAAAGTGGTAGTACTATGAGCTGCAGTAATATTCGGAGCTCTAGGCCAGGGCAGAAAATTATTTTGGGTATAGAGGCACTTAACAAGGTTTGGTGAGCTTTTAAGGATCATGGGTAGCTCCAACTCTTGCCAGTTGCCCCACCCATTAACAGTTGCCCCACCCCCTGTTTGCCAACTTGGGACCAGAAGTCTGACACCTAATCCCTGAGGTTTGCCACCAAAAGTCCCTCTCCTTGCCCCCTGGAAATACTCCTTTGAGGGGGGAGGGTTGTCATCTTGGAACCAGGGGAAAAAAAATTATACATGAAAAGTAAAACACCTACAATAACATATTTTAATTTTATTCCAATTTTTTGTTATGGTTTGTGTTTGAATACTGTATACAGAATTGATTGAATAATAACTCAAAAATAAATTCTTAGTCTTTTATACTGCATGGGGGTGTGGTTTGGGAGGTACGTGTGTGTGCATGTGTGTATGGTGAGGTGCGGGGGTGTAGTAGGTTATGAGGGAGTGTGGCTGTGTATGTAGGCATAGGAGGGTTATGTATATGTGGGGTGTTGTGGGGGAAGGGTGTGGGTTTGTGGTGCTTGTGGGGTGTGAGAGAAGGTGAGGGGGTTGTGGGAGGGGTGTGGGAACACCCCCACACTCCCCCATAGTGCGGCAGCAAGCAGGGGTGCTCAATGTTTTTGTTACCAGTGCTGGTGCCTGGCAGGGTGTGGCTCTGGCCTGCACTGCACATCACGGTGAAGGTTGCAACTCCTGCTGGTCTCTCTCTATTGCCATGCTCCCCACTGTGCACACACGGCCTCCGCACTTACACGGCATGGGAGGGAAGCCCCACATGCTGGATCCAACTGCCTTCCCTACTCCATGCCACACAGGTCCAGGGATAGGGGATTTGAGAGCTGAGAATGAATACACAACCATTACATCTCTTCTCTTATGCTTCAAGTTACAGGCTAAGGTGTTGCTTTGTCATACCAGTACCTCCTATTAGTTTTTAACTACGATGTTTTCACATTCATTCATTGTTACAATACACATATTAGAAAGCAGTAACCTTGCATGTGCTGAGACTCATTTCCCAGTACACCTCCCTCCCCATACTGGTAGAATGGAAGAACCTTGAAAGTACCTTGCTACAGTGGTGAAGAGGCTGAAGAAAATACCTGACAGTGGAAAAAAATGGACATTTCAGTCCTGTCACTTGCCTCCCTAGCAGGAATACTGGTGTTCCCTGTTTTAAAAATTGCAAATTGTGTGATTAAAAAATCCCAAATTCATTCATTAGCCCAAAATCCATGTTCTTCCATGATAAAAATGGAATATTAAAATAAATTCTAAATATCTATATGCTTTGGATTTGCTTCTGGTTTTTTTTAACTTAAAAAAATAAGAGCTCTCCCTGCCCCTTTAACTAACCAGAATGTGGGGACAGCTGCCCCTGCAGCCACAGCTCCCACCAGCAGGTCCCATCCTGTCTAGTGGCAGGGCATGCAAGGTGTAAGATGTCAGGGGGAGGGTAATGTGGGGCTTGCAGGAAGGTGGTGGGAAGTGGTATTGAGAATCGATGTGGGGTTCTTGGGGTGTGTGTGTGTGTGTGTGTGTGTGTGTGTGTGTGTGTCTGGGGTGTAGAGGCTTTGCGGTGAGTGTAGAAGAGTGGGGTATTTGTAGATGGGTCTGTCAGGGCTGTGAGGGATGTGGCGTTTGTTGGTGGGGGTGTGGGGTTTGTGGATGGGGGTGTGGGGTTTGTGGGTGTGGAATTTGGGAGGAATTTGAGGGAGGCCACCCCCCCATGCCCCCACCTCCCTGTGGTGCACTGTCCTTGGTGCTGGCAGCAGCAGCCAACCAGACCATTGGGCACTCATGGCCCACTGCAGGCACAGTCCCATGGTGGCATGGCACCACCTGAGACCTGGGGACTAAACATGGTGAATGAAGCTGGCCTGGCCCAATGGCAAATGCCTTCATGCAGGAGGAGGACAGGTCCTGTCACATCCAGAGCTCCTGGCACTGCACGCAAGAGCTGCACACCACCAAGCTGGGCCAGGCTTCTGTGTGCCCAGCCTGATGGCACATAGCTCATGAATTCTTTGCCAGGAACCCCAGATGGCAGCAGGAACCATCCCAGTTCTTCTTGAAGGTGTGTGCCATTGGGCCAGGCCAACTCCATTCACCTTGTGCAGTGCCTGGATCTCAGTCAGTGCTTCACCACTGTGAGGCTATGCCTGAAGTGCGCCATGAGTGACCTGATAGCTCAGCTGGATGCTACTGCCAGAGCCTGGGGTTCTGTGGCACAGGGAGAGAATTTGCTGCTCCAATGGTAAGTGGCTCTTCTACCTGCAGTACCAGGAGCCCCAGTAGGCAGCAAGAGCTGACCTGGTCCTGTCCAAAGGCACGTGCCAGTGAGCCAGCCTGGTAGTGTGTGCCACATGTAGCCCCCAGGTCTCATGTGGCACTGCATGCTGCCAGGAGTCTCTGTCAGCAGTGGGCCATGAGGACCCCAATAGCTCCCTGCTGACTGCTGCTGATGCAGGGGGGGCTCTGCACTGTTCAGGGGGAAGGTGGGGCACCCACCCCTCCCAAACAGTCCTTCCTACTGCCCCAGTCACTCCTGGCCCCACACAGTCACCAACCCACAGTCCCCCCACCCATACACAGTCTCCCCCACCCACAGTCCCCTGCACCCCCACATCCCTACTTACCTGGGACAGAGCTTGGGTCCAGGCCATTGTTGCCAGCCTTTTCCCACTTCTCTTTGCCCCAGGACAGTGAGGCAGCATGCTGGAGCAGCTGGGACACATGGCAGGTATAGAGACGCTCTGGCTGGGAGCTAAGGCATCTATCTGGAGGACCCAACCTCCAGTTGCTTCAGGGCCCATTTCAGAAGCACACCCTGCACCACTTTTTTTTTTCAGTGTTTTGTTTTTTATTCATATATACTCGGATTTACCAGTGTCAAAATTAGAATCTGCGCTGAAAATTAAACAAATTTAAACTAAGTCCACTGGGGGATGGGGGAACTACTGCCACTGCTGGCCCACTGAGCAACCCTTGCAAAGCCAGCAGGATAAAGCACTCAAGGGATTCCGCCCCTGCTCCATCCCTGAAATGAACTTCAGGCAAGGCAAGGGCACCCAAAGGGACATGTGTGACTATACACAAATGCCAGGAGCTTGAGGAATAAGCAGGATGAACTAGTCCTCCTGCTAAACTCAAATAATTATGATGTGATAGGGATAACGGGGACTTGGTGGGATGCCACCCATGACTGGGCCATGGGTATAGATGGCTATACCCTGTACAGAAGAGACAGAGTGGAGAAAAGGGGCTGGGGTGTAGCTCTCTGCCTGAGGCTGCATGTTCCCAGTCCACGGTTGTCATGGGAGATTTCAAATACCCAGACATCTCATGGGAAGAGCGCTCCACAAAATCTGAGCAGTCACAAAGCTCTCTCTCATGTGTGGACAAGCTCTGATGCAGGAAGTCTATGGGCTGATGAGAGATAAAGCGCTGCTTGACCTGGTACTGGCAAATGGAGATGACCTAATCAGTGACCTAATGATTGAAGGGAAGCTGGGAGACAGTGACCACGAGCTGATCACTTTCACCATCCACCGTAACGCTGGCAAGTCAGTCAGTAATACAGAATTCCTTGACTTCAGGAAAGCTGACTTCGACAAGCTAAGGAAGATTGTTCGTGAGGCCCTAAAGGGCCACAACCCCAAGGGGAGGGGAGTGCAGGATGAGTATTTGCTCCTCATGGGATCAATCCTGGATGCACAAGCAAAGTTAATCCTATCTCAAAGGAAAGGCAGCAAAAGGGCACAGCAGCCCCCCTGTGTCTCCAAGGAACTAGCGGACCTCCTGCATCATAAAAGAAAGACCTACAAATGATGGAGGACTGGATCCACCACCAAGGAGGAATACTCTGGACTGGTATTGACCTGCAGAGAGCAAACCAGGAAAGACAAGGCTGTGATGGAACTCCAGCTAGCTACAAATATCAAGCACAATAAAATGTCCTTTTTAGATATGTGGGGAGCCTCAGGAAAAGCAAGGGAAACATTGGACCCTAGCTAAACCAGATGGGAAAGCTGACAACTGATACCCAGGAAAAAACAAACTTGCTAAATGGGTACTTTGTGTCAGTTTTTCATGAGTCCCATGAGACACCCCTGTCTCCTATGGGAAAGGGAGGCCTGAGTGAGGGAGATCCCTTACCCTCCATCAATGATGACCTCCTGAAGGAACACCTTGAAAGGCTGGATACCTTCAAGTCAGCTAGCCCTGACATTTTAAAACCCAGGGTACTCAAGAAACTGGCAAGCATCATAGCCCAGCCCCTGGCACAGATCTTCGAGAACTCCTGGTGCTCTAGTGAAGTGACTGAAGATTGGAAGAAGGCCAATGTGGTGCCTATCTTCAAGAAAGGGAGGAAACTAGATCTGGCAAACTACAGACCCATCAGCCTTACCTCTATCCCGGGGAAGGTCTTGGAAAAAATTAGCAAAGAGTCCATCCTTAACAGACTGGCTGATGGCAACATCCTGAGGGATAGCCATCATGGGTTTGTTGTTGTGTCTTGCTTAACCAATCTCATTTCCTTTTGTGACCAGGTGACCTATCACCTGGACAAGGGAGAAGAGATTCATGTCATATATCTTGACTTCTAAAAAGTTTTTGATCTGCTATCTCATGATCACCTCTTGGCAAACAGGCTAACTGCAGCCTCGGCCTCACCACAATCCGCTGGCTGGGGAATTGGCTCCACGGTATGACACAGGGTGCTGGTTGATGGAAGTCAATCATCATGATGCACTGCAACCAGTGGAGTCCCTCAAGGCTCTGTCCTAGGGCCTATACTATTTAACTTCTTCATTAATGATGTAGGCATTGGTGTCAGAAGCAGACTGGCCAAGTTCACCAATAACACTAAATTCTGGGGTAAACCATCCACACCTGAGGACAGAAGCGTGATCCAGGCAGACCTTGAAAGGCTCAGAAATTAGGCAGATGAGAACCTGACGGTGTTTGACACCAAAAAATTTAAGGTTCTCAATCTCGGGAGGAAAAACCTGCAGCATACTTATAGGCTTGGCAGTGCTATGCTGGTTAGCATTATGTACAAAAGGGACTTGGGGGTCTTGATTGACTACAAGATAAACATGAGCCTTCAATGTGATACTGCAGCTAGTAAAGTGAGCAATACACTGGCCTGCATCCATAGATGCTTCTCAAGCAAATCCCAGGATCTCATTCTCCCATTGTATTGGCCTTGGTGAGGCCACAGTTGGAGTACTGCCTCCAGTTTTGGGCTCCACAATTCAAAAAGGAAGTGGAGAAGCTTGAGAGAGTGCAGAGGAGAGCCACATGCCTGATCAGAGGTCAGGAAAACAGACCTTATTATGAGAGTCTGAGATCTATGAGACTCTTTAGCCTGGAAAAGCACAGGCTCATGGGTGGTCTGGTGGCCACCTATAAATTTATCAGGGGTGCTCACCAGGATCTGGGGGAAGGCATGTTCACCAGAGCGCAAGGCCTGTGCAAGTCAGCAGCAATCTGATCCGGCTTTGGATCCAGCTGCTTCAGATGGCTGCAATCCAATCTGGGGCTCTGAAAAGTGGTTTGTACGTTCAAACAAGCACCTAACCTCATCACGAGAATTAAAACCAACTTCCTACAGCTCAAAACACAAAACCTGCCAACCATTTCCAGTACCTCCACAAACTGCACACCAGAATCTATCAAAAACAACAAAACCCAACTACCTGTGGGGGCACATTCCTCACCAATAAAACACTCTGCCTCCAGTCTCTCAGGCCTGATCCTGAGAGGGAACAAATTACAATGCAAATCACTTTTCAGAGCTGGGCCTATGAACTGCACTTCATCAACCTCCTAGGTTGTAGGTACAGAAACTCATGGACTCAATACACACATTGGAATTCTGGCACACTGTGACCTGCCAGACATCTGACACTCCAGGCATCGTTGCACTTTTACCTGTGCTGCTACATCCCCTTTCCCCCCACCCCCACCCCAGCCTGTCCCTCCCCCTGACACCTCCATTTCAATTTTCACTGACTGGCTTTTTTGCCTGCATTGTGTTCCAGGCCAGCCTCTTGGTTCTTTTCTATTCTTTCCATCCAGGACCAACTGCAGGTACTTCCTCAGCCTGACAAAGGGGTTCTCAACCCTAAAGCTGGCATCCCAGGCAACTAAGCTGAGCTCACCGGGAGCCTCACAACTGCGCTGCAACCAGCAAGTGTCAGACCTGTCAAAGGCGTGACAGGTCTGGGTCTTCCCCATCCAGGACTGTGGGTGCATACATTAGCTGGAAGTGATGGTGCCTGCTACCCACCTTTCACCATGGGATCATTGGTCCTGGCATTTACGGGGTGGCTGAGCTGCCAGCGGTCCCACCAGGCCTCCCTACCGTGGGATGGTGCAGTTTTAGTTTTCATGCACAGGACCTGGGTCTTCCTCCTTCACCATAGCCCCAATACCATACCTCCAAGTTCATCCTGGCAGGGGAATGAGCTCAGCAGGGACGTGTTCTTCCCCTGCTGGCAGGTGGTGCAGTTAGTGCTTCCTCCAGCTGAGAGTGGGGCATTATTCAGCTTTAAAAAATTCCCAAAAGGAAATTGGTGAAGACAGAGTGAGGAGGGTAGATCTCAGGTCATCTGCAGGTGGAGGTTGGGGAACCCCAGCAGCAGGAGTTTCACCTTTAGGAACACCAGCTGCTCCACCAATGTAGGATCCAAGCAGGTGCAGTGGGATGTCACAACATCCCCAGCAATGCTGAACACCCTCTCACTTGGAACACTGGTCGGTGGACAGGATAGGTGTTGCTGGGCAGCTGTGGCCAGATCCTGCCACATCTGCCTGTGGTTTACTAATTAGGACAAGGGGTCACAGTCCAGTGGCTCCACTGAAGCCTCTGCCACCAAAGCCTCAGCACTACCTGCCCGAGGCTGGGGTCTGGTGCGTTTGGACCCTAGCATTGAAGCCATGCCTATGGTCCACATTGGAAGTGGCTGGCGTGGAGGAGACTGGCTTCTGGTGCTAGTACCGGTGCTGGTGCTGGCCACAGTGCTGGTTCTGGGAGTGCTGGCATGGGAAAGTGGGTCCCTCTCTTCCACATCCCCTCGCCTCTGCACTTCAGCCTCCCTGACTTTGTTCACCAGCACCTGCATCCAGTGATCAAGGGTTTTGGGGCTGCCAGTGCACATGCTCCCCTTCACCCTTGGGTTGCACATGCCTGCCATCATGTGGAATATACTGGACCACAAGGGATCCAGCTGTCTCCTGATGCCCTCCTTCAGCCACCTCACCAGTGCCTGCATGTTTGGTGTGAGCGGCCTGCTCCATCCAGGAACACTGATCCCCTGGAACTTCTCCATTTGGTTCTCCAGTTCCCTCACTAGGGGGAATCACATGGCTGAGGAGGGAATTGCCAGCACTAAGGGTCTCAGTGGCCCCGAGAAAGGGCTTGAGGACCACCAAGATCTGGGAAATGGTACCCCACTCAGCTCTGTTCAGGGGGGCACTGATCCCAATCTCCCCAAGCATGGGCATGTCATGGATGGCCTTCTGTTGCTCCACCAACCTTTTGAGTATCAGGTATGTAGGGTTCCACCGAGTCTCCAAATCCTGTATGATTCTGTTCTGCGGGATGCTCAGCTCTGTCAGTTTCTCCCACAGCATCTTGCCCCCCCTGATGCTGTGATAGAAGTAGCCTTCCACCTTCCTGAATTTTGAAATCAGCTGAATTGTAGCAGTACTGTTGACTGCGCCGACACCGACAGCCCTGTCCCTCTCCAAGGCATCCATCACTATTAGGTGCAGTCTGTGTGCCACACAGCAGATACCAACAAAGTTGTCATCATGGACAGCCTTCACCATATTGGCCACATTGTCGGTGAACATGAACCCGTGGATGAGCTCAGCCTGCCCAATGAGCAACCCCTGCACCATGCATTCCCTTGCCGTGTGGGACTCATCCAGTGCCTCGACTTACAGCAGAACCCACCAATGGCCTGACTGGTTGCAACAGTGCCCTGTGAGAGAAAGGTAAGCATGATCACCACCCTGGCTGCTCCAGATGTTGGTGGTGAAGTGCATGGCTACCTGTGGCCCTGCCTTGTACACCTCCTCCCTCAAGTACTTACTGAATGACTCATACAGGGAGGGCACCCCTGCCCTGCTAAAGGTGATGCATGCGGGCACTTTGTAAAATGGGACCAGAAGTGCTATGAACCACCCTAACCATGACCGCTCAACTAGGGAGAAGGGCTGACTATCCAGAGCAAGCATCTCCCCAATGCTCTGGATGATCTTGCTCACCTTGGGAACATGCCCCCCTTTCTGTCCACCAGGTGGATCCTGCCTTTTCCCCCTTCTCAGCAGGCTGAGGCTGAACAGCAGGAAGAGCTGCCTCATCTGAGCCATTTGCCTGCATAACCTCAGCCTCCTCTGTGGTGCTGCTTTCCAGAGGAGATATGGGTCTAGGGGAAACTTGAGGGGTATGGAGCATATATTCTGATTCCCCCTCAGTCTGCAGAATTGCTTGATCCAGCACACTCAACATCCCTGGTTCCAGCTCCAGCTCCTCCTCTGGCAGTGGGATGCTCACACTGAGAGCTGAAATTGGAGTGGAGGAGGCAGTGATTCTACTGCTGGTGCCCACTTCTAGACTGAGTGGAGGTGGTGCAGGTGCAGGGATGTGAGGTGCAGACACTGCTCCCACCTCCTGGCTTCCACTGGCAGCACTGATGTCGTGGCTGCTTGGGAATAGAATGCACCTGTGTTTTGCGGTGGGGGGGGAGGAGCTTGCAGCTCTAGTTCTCCCCCTACCCCCTCTCCCTCCCCTGTCAGAAGCCGTGGCACTTGCCTTTCCAGCATGCTTCATATTGATCTTTCCTCTGCTGTAAAAGGTATCTGTGTATGTGTGAATCCTTTTGTATTGTGCATTTTATTCCCTCTGTTGTGTGAGTACACTGGCTTCTTCTCTGAATGTTTGCTTCAGTGTTAAGGGTTATGTAAAAGTTGTGTGCTATCTGTCTGTCTGTCTTCTTCTGCTACGAATATCTGATTTTTCTCTATACTGTCTGTGTCTGTGCCTTTGTATCTGTGTGTGTGTGTGTGTGTGTGTGTGTGTGCGCGCGCGTGCGTGCATGCAAGCAATCTGTGCCTACCTGCACAGTGATAGATCACACTGGAAGGGAAAACACACCTTTCTTTTTGCAAAGTTTCCAACAAAAAATAAAGCACAAATATAAATTCAAAGAAATAAATTGAATTGTAATATTAATAATAATTGAATAGACTAGCTAAAATAAGCTAATCTAAGGGAAATCCTGCCCACTCCTTTGTAACAAGAAAAAGGAGCGGGCAAGTTTAACTAGTACTGACCCAGAGCAAGCTGCAATGTCTCAGTCTGAGCATTCCTCTCTCACAAAGTTCCTGACAGGCAACAAGCTGCAAAACAGTACAAGCTCTTATCTTCTTACTGGATACCTACAAATGTTAGTCTTCTCTCCCCACTCCCCATCCCCCCCCCTGCCCACTCTCCCTCCTTCCCTTACTCCCCCTCCCACCCCACAGATGCTGCCATTGGATGTCGGCCTTCCCCCCCACTCCTCCTCCCTGCCTCCTACTCTCCTTCCCTCTCCCACTCCCTCTCCCTCTTCTCCCTCTTCTAATTGTCAGTCAAGGAATCTGAAGTGGGTCTGAAGCATTTCGGATGCTCTGACCTGCTTTAGATACCTTTACTGAGCCCACGCTTCAATCTGGGCGTGCTACTTTGGATGCCAAAGTGTCCAAAGCAGCGCCGGATCCGAAGCAGGATCCAAAGACTCACACAGCCCTACAGAGATCCACAAGGGTTGACAAGGTCGAATGGTCACAAACTGCTCCATGACCATTTCAGGCTGGATATAAGGAAGAATTTCTTTACTGTCTGAGCCCCCAAGGTTTGGAATAGACTGCCGCCGGAGGTGGTTCAAGAGCCTGCCTTGAACACCTTCAGGAGACATTTGGATACTTATCTTGCTGGGATCCTATGATCCCTGCTCACTTCCTGCCCCTGAGGCAGGGGGCTGGACTTGATGATCATCTGAGGTCCCTTCCAGCCCTAGTGTATATGAATCTATGAATCTATAAATATGCAGCACGGGGAACATTTTTTCATTCCTAGCATGCCTCCTGCAGTGTCTCAAATTGCTTTGAGATGCTGCAACAGGCATGTGCTCATTCTTCTGGAAGCAGCCAGGGGGTGCATCTACATGTGCACTTTACTGCAGAGTTAATTAATCAGTTCCTCAGTAAAGCATCACGCTCTGCTTGTGTGCTGGTATTAGGGTGCAGTAAGCTAATTAATGCAGGCATAAGATAGTATTGTTGGGAATAGTTCTATCTTATGATGAGATCATTTACTGCACAGAAATGCATGTGTAGACAGGACTGGCAGCACAAATTGTGCCTGGTCAGCCCAGCCAGCCAGAGACCTGCTCCACCCCAGCTCAAATTGCTGTTGTCCCAAGCACAAGTGTAGATGTTATGCCTGGGAGCAGCTTACTCCAGCTTGAGACCTTCCAGTATTTATTGTGTCCCATTAATTGCACTTGTAGATGCACCCAGGACATCAGAAACACAGACTGAAACTCAGGGAATTGGCTGGCAGGATCCCCTGGGAGGCAAATATAATAGGAAAAGGAGTCCAGGAGAACTGGTGTTTCTTTAAGTAGGTCTTGTTAAGGGTGCAGGAACAAACTATCCAATTAAAAAATAAATAAATAAAAGACTAGGAAGTGCAACAGAATGCCAGCCTAGCTAAACAGTCAACTCTCCTTTTCGAGTTTCCACTCACTGAAATCCTACCAAGGTGAAACGTCTCACTTCTTATTAGGAAAGAGTATAAGAATATTACACAGGCACACAAGCTGAAAGTCAGGACATCCAAGGCAGGGGTGGATGAAGAGGGGTTGTAGTCGTATGGTCTCACCCCCTTTCAGACCATGCCACAGCAGCAGCATCCAGGGACTTTTTTTAAGTCCCCAAATCAGGTAACCTTCCCACCCCTGCAACTTACCTACCATGCTCAGTGGCATGTAGGCTCACTTTTACTCCTATCTGCCCTCTGCTTGATGCTGCCATTGTCTCTGGCTGTGCGGAGCTCCAGGCTGTGCATGGGCCAGGCTTAGTCCAGAACAGCAGCGATGAAGGTCCTAGGTGTATTCCTCCTCCCTGCCTGGTTCCCTCCAGGAATTCATAGTTTCCAAGTTATTAAGGGCTGGAAGGGACCTTACAGATCATCAGGTGCCCCCCATGCACTTAGGCAGGAAAGACTGCTAGGATAAGATGACCCCAGCAAGATGGGCATCAAGACACTTTTTGAAGATGGCCAGGGTGGGTGACCACCTCTGAGGGAAGCCTATTGCAAACAATAGGCACTTGAGTTTTTCCTTTTGTATTGCCTGAAGAAATCCTCAGTCAGTTTCTTCCCATTGTTTCTTGCCCTCCCCTGGGGGGCCTTGGTGAACAGATACTTCCCCAGGCCCTGATGTATGTTCTGGATATACTTATAGACTGCCACCTAGTCCCTCTGAGCCTTCTCTTCTCCAGACTGAACAGTCACAAGTCTTTCAGCCTCTCCTCATATGACCTGGTCTCTAAGCCTCTAATCATGCACATGGTCTCCCTTTAGACCCTCTCAAGCTTTTCCATATCCTTCCTGAAATGTGGCACCCAGAACTGGATACAGAATTCCAGTTGCAGTCTCACTAAGGTCAAGTAGAGAGGGAGGATGACATCCTTAGTCTTGCTCAAGATGTTTTGGTCGATGCATGCCAGTGTTTGATTAGCTCTGCCATCTATGGCATCACATTGGTGACTCATGTTCATTTTGTTGTCTATAATGACACCCAAGTCTCATTCAGATGTGGTTCTAGCAGCTGTAGCACTGCCGAGCCTGTAAGTGTTTTGTAGAATATTTCCCCCCAGATGCAGCACTTTACATGTCTCCATATTAAATGACATTTCACTGAGGGCCACCCACCTCATGAACCTGTCCAAGTCAGCCTGTATTGCCAGCCTGCCCTTGTGCATGACCATGCTCCCCCATAGTTTGGTGTTGTCAGCAAATTTTGCTACTTAGCTTTTAATACCTGAATCCCAATTGTTGATGAACATGTTGAAAAGCACTGGTCCAGTTACTGAACCCTGAGGGATGACACTGTTCACCCTCCACCATGATGATTCAGTTCCATCTATCAATACTCTCTGGGTCCTACCACAGAGCCAGTTACCTAGCCACTGGACTACAAGTAGTCAAGGCCACATTTTCCCTATATTTTCATGAGGACTTGGTGGGAGACCAGGTCAAAGGCCTTTTTGAAGTCCAGGTATATGACATCAACCTCATTTCCTTTGTCCAGGTGGTGAGAAACCTGATAATAGAAGGAAAAGAGGTTGATCTGGCATTCCCATTTGCCTAGAAGTAGGTTCAGGGGGGGTGGGGGGAACCCATCCAACACTTTCGTCAGCACTGTAGCTGTCCCTGGCTGATCCCAGCTCCTCTTGCTACCCATCCAGACTGAGGAAGCAACTCTGGATCTCCCCCCATTCCCAGTGCAGCTGGAGGCAGTGACAGAGGTGGGCACAGAACAGGGGAAATGGGAAGGAAGGAGACCAGGCTTTGCTGCTGAACATAGAGGCAATGCTAACCTGCTTCAGGGCCTTAAAAATAAGTTACCAGCTGCTGGAAGATTGACATTCCCATTGACATCTGGGGGGAAAGATGAAACTGGGACTTCAGCCACCCCTGTGGCACCAGTCACTGCTCCTATACCATACTCCCTTTACAAAATCCAGAATCTTCCTACAGGCAAATGTCTAATTTTTAGATACAATGGCAAGGCATGTAAAAGGCAATAGAAATATTCTATAACCATCTTAGTGGAAAACTAAGGAAAATGTAGGCCCTTTACGGAAGGCAATCTAGTAACAGATGATGTGAAGAATGGTAAAGTATTTAATGTCCTTTTTACTTCAGTCTTTACAAATAAGGTTGGCTACCAAATGACAATTGCAATTGGAAACCAGAATATAAGAAGAGATAAGTAGCCTAGAGTAATGACAGAACAGGTTACGGATTACTTAGGGAAGCTAGACACTTTCAAGACAGCAAGTCCAGATGGGATACACCACAGAGTACTGAATGAATAGGCCAAGTTAATTTCAAAGTCATTGGTGATCATCTTTCAGACCTCATGGAGGTCAAGTGAAGTTCACAGATGCCTTGAAAAGGGAAATATAATGTCCATCTTTAAGAAAGGATAGAAAGAGGATCAGGGGAATCACAGACCAGTCAGTCTGAGCTTCAATACCCGAAAAATATTATGGATCAGTGCATGAACGTACAATATTTGAACTGTTTGTTTCACTGATATGGCATGCACAGTCTCTATGTACAGCTGTACAAGCTGTATTTCATCTTATGTCTGTATGAACTGTGGTATTTGATAGGAGTGTATTTTTATGTTTCATATTTTGGCCAAGGCTGTTTAGTTGGACAATGATCTGGCTTGATTACATTTAATAGCCAAGTAGACCTTGTTGATAAAGTGTGAGGCACAAGATAGTCTCTTTCAGGCATTGATGAATTTCTATTTTTTAAAGAAGAGAACCATTACAACAGCAATAACTGGCTATTCACACTATCCAGGGAAGGACATTTTTCACAGTAGGGAAATTAAATGAGAGACAGTATCCTTGGGATATACCTAAAAGGATGATTTTTTTTTCCTTGTCATAATTGAATCAGGAAGGATTTCTGCTCTGGTAAGCAAATGCACCCTGGGGGCAAATACAGCCTTAGGAATGGGCAGTATGGGCAACTGCCCAGAGGCCCATGGTAAGGATGCCAAACACCCTGACACCCCCACCCCACTCTGGATGATCCCCACCCCAGACTGGACAAGTGGTGGCCAAAAGTGATGCTTTTGTCTTTGCAATGGAAGATGTTTATATCAATAGGGAGGGATGAAGCATTTTTACAAAGAGAAACATAAGATTGAAAAGGGGCAGCAAACAGGGGAAGCAATTTGCAGACAGTTTGCTGGTAGTAAGAGGAGGAAGGGGAGGAGGGAAAGAAGCCAGGCATCATATCCTGCCCAGAGAAGCTAAGTAATCTAAGGCTGCCTGTGCCTATGGCTTTCTGGTATTTATTTGGTGGACTGTGTGTGTGTTTTGGGCATGTGCTCTGAGAAGTTGGGAGTGTTTCTAGCTGAGTGATTGATAAGTGATTGCTGCCTGTGCCTGACAAAAGCTCTAACAAGGGAGTGGAGCAAGTCCAGGACCAGCAGGGTATAAAAGTAAATTTCCTGAGTGACCAGGGAATGAGAGAACAGGGGCAGCAAACAGGGGAAACAGTTTGCAAGCAGTTGGTTGGTCAGTTTGCAAGTCAATTTGCACCCCCACCCTCTCTTTGTGGGGGAGCCTTTATGCTGGGTGAGAGGAAGCAGAGAAAAAAGAACTTTTGGGGACCAAGGAATAGTAAATAGGCCAGCTTATAAGTGAGTTTACTACGGTGAGGTGTGCTTGGAAGAAGGAAAGTAAGAGAGAGGAGGAAGATGAAGAGACCGAGGGAAATTGCTGGAAAGTGCCTCCTAGTGGTCTCCCTCAGGTAGTAGGCAAGAGAACTACAGAAGGAGGTGGTGGGTCTCCAAAGCATCCTCCACTATGATATGTTCATCAATTTGATGCTGAAGGAGACCTCCAGGACAGTGGAGGAAGAACTGCTGAAGGCAGTGCTAGAGAAGGGAGAGGGCATAGACTCTGAGGATGGTTGAACCTGGGAGCTTGTGACCTCTGACAGAAAACATAAATCTTCATCTCCACCTGCAACAGTTTTCCTGGAGAACATATATGGAGCCCTAGCAACAGAGGGATAGGGCACATAACATTGGTGAAGCAGGACAGGACAGGCCTCCCCATGGTGGGAAGAAATGAGACCGTTGCCGTAAAGAAGAAGCAATAGGTGGTGGGGTTGGAGAATCCCTTCTGTTGGGGACAGAGAAATCTATCTGCCAGCCTAATCTGTGTTCTAAGGAGGTCTGCTGCTTGCCTAGAGATTGGATCCAAGACATCACGGAGAGATTACCAAGACTCATCCAGACCTTTGACTATTACCTCATGCTTCTCATCCATGTGGAAACCAATGATACTGCCTGAGCAGACCAAAAGTGATTACAGGGCTCTAAGTGCAAGGGTGAAGAGGATGGGGGCTCAGGTGGTAGTCTCCTCAATCCTTCTGGTCAAGGGAAAGGTCTCAGGCAGGAGAGGGGACACCCTGTAGAATGAATCAATGGATGGCTGAACAGGTGGTTTTGCCAGCAAGGTTTTGGCTTCTTTGACCCAGGAATGATTTTCCAAGAAGGATTGCGAGGAAGAGATGGTATTCACCTGAAGAAGAGAGGGAAAAGCATCTTGGCAGATAGGATCACTAACTTAGTGAGGAGGGCTTTAAACTAGGTTCACTGAGAGACAGACAAGAAAGCCCTAAGATAAGTGGGCAAGCAGGAGACTTGGAGGAAGCAGAAGCAGGAGGCCTCATTCTTCCTTAGAAAATAGGGCAATGAACTAGTCACCTCAGGTGTCTGTACACAAAAGCATGGAGCCTGGGAAACAAGCAGGAAAATTTTGAAATCCTTGCACAATCACAGAACTATGACATGATTGGTGTCACAGAATTTTACAGGTCACCCAAGGGTGTCTCTATTTCCTCCATATGTATGTAGTTGCCTCCTTGTCAAGGACTGGCCTGCCACAACTTGATGGGAGAAAATAAATTAATTTACAACAAAGGGGAAGCTACTTGTTCACATACGATAACTGATGTCCAATTTGGGGTTGTTGGTGAAAAAAAATCATAATTTGTGCATCAGCTTCTTGTGCTCTTACTCTTATTAGTTCTTTCATTTGTGCCTGCTGGTTTTGCACTAGACTTAATGTGATTCCATGTGCTTGTTGCCAGTCTTGGGGCTTTCCCAGGTTCATGCCAGTTGACTCCATTATCTCTCTTCTCTTCTGGTACTTATGTTGTTAATCCATACCTGCCCGGATGGGGGATGTTTGGTTACCAGCCGATGCACCAATTTATGTCACCAAACTGTTACAGGTCATTCAAAGGTATCCCTATTTGTTCTGTATCTACTTAGTTGCCTCCTCTTCAGGAATTCATCTGCCATGCCTTGAAGGGGGAAAATAAATTAAGAAAAGAAGTTTACCACGAAGGGGAGGCTACTGGTTTACATATGATAACCAATGTCCAGTTTGGGGTCTCTTTAGTTTCCATGTTATACAATCCCATTTATAAATGGAAGTTCCCTTCCCATAATCCTACTAATGGAGAGCTTGAAAAGGGGTCCCCCTCCCCTTATTGTTCTATGTAGCATAGTTCAGGAGGACTTACTTGTTATTTTCTCTCTCTCTCTTTCTCTCTCTCTCTCCTCTGTTCTTCCCTGCCCCCCCACCGCCACCCCCGGTGGTTAAGTGCACCCACCAGTACTTTTTCAGTAATATCAGAGTTGCCAACTACCCTCACCATCAGCCATCTTAGACCCAGTCTATTAAGCTCTATGCCTCCGTGTAGATAACAGCAACTTCTAGGAGTTGCTCCTCTGTCCCCTACCCAGGAAAACTAACCTTCTCACCATTGCTCTTTTATAGGTCTTTCCATCTCAAGACCAATTGCCTCCCTGCCTCCATTGTTTATGGAAGCTCTTTGGGTGGACACCACTTTATGATGTCATCCTGCATGCTGCACTCCATGCTTTCATCCTGAGTAAGTATCTCACATTTCTCTTTATAACAGGAGCTGGTAATGGCCTTCCTGTTACATCTGGAATAACAGAGACTTGGTGGGATAGCTCACATGACTGGAGTACTATCATGGATGGGTATAAACTGTTCAGGAAGGACAGGCAGAGGAGAAGAGGAGGAGTTGCACTTTATATAAAGGAGCCATATGATTGCTCAGAGCTCCAGCATGAAACTGGAGATAGGCATTTGGGTTAGGATTAGTGGGGAGAACAACAAGGGTGACATCATGGTAGGTGTATGCTATAGACCAGAAGGATGTGATGGATGAGGATTTCTTCAAACAGTTAGAGGAAGTTTCCCCATCACAGGTCCTGGCTCTCATGGGGGACTTTAGTCACCCTGACATCTGCTGGGAGGACAATACAGAAGCGCACAGGTAATCCAGGAAGTTTTTTGAGAGAGTTGGGGGCAACTTCATGGTGCAAGTGCTGGAGCAGCCAACTAAGGGCTGTGCTTTTCTTGACCTGTTGCTTACAAACAAGGAAGATTTGGGGACTGAAGTAGAGGATGGCAAATTTGGCAGTAGTGACCACACGATGATTGAGTTCAGGATCCTAAGGAAAGAAAAGATGGAGAGCAGCAGAATAAGGACCCTGAACTTTAGAAAAGCAGACTTTGATGCAATCAGGGAACTCATGGGCAGGATCCCCTGGGAAGCCAGTCTGAAGGATAGGAGTCCAGGAGAGCTGGCTGTACTTTAAAGAAATCTTACTGAGAGTGCAGGAACAAACCATCCCAATGTGCAAGAAGATGAGCAACGCCTTTTTCATCTCAGTCTTCACAGCCAAGGTGAGGGACCAGACTACTACACCTGGCAGTACGTTTTGGGGAGGAGATAAGCAACCAACAGTAGTAAAAGAACAGGTTAGGGACTATTTAAGAAAACTGGACATATACAAATCCATGGGGCTGGACAGGATGCACCCATGGGTTTTAAGGAAATTAGCTGACATGATTGCAGAGCAACAGGACATCATCTTTGAAAACTCATGGTGATTGGGAGAGGTCCTGGACAACTAGGAAAGGGCAAATATAAAGTCCATATTTAAGAAAGAGAAATGGGGGGATTCAGAAAACTACAGACAAGTCAACTTCACCTCAGTCACTGGAAAAATCATGGAGCAGGTCTTCAAGGAATCCATTTCTAAGCATGTAGAGAAGAAGAAGGTTATTAGGAACAGTCATCATGGATTCAACAAAAGCAAGTCATGCCGGACCAACCTGATTGCCTTCTATGATCAGATGACTGGCTCTGTGGATGCAGGGAGACTGGTGGATGTGGTATACCTTAATTTTAACAAGGCTTTTTATATGGTCTCCCACAGCATTCTCACAGGCAAGCTAAGGAAGTATGGACTGGATGAATAGACTGTGAGGTGGATAGAAAACTGGCTGGAACATTGATCTCATAGGGTAGTAGTCAATGACTCAATGTCTAATTCACAACTGGTATCAATTGACATGGCCCAGGGGCAAGGCCTAGGGCTGATTTTGTTCAGTAGTTCCATCAATGACCTGAAAGATGGCATAGAGTACAAGTTTGCAGATGACTCCAAGCTGTGGGAAGCAGCAGATATGCTGGAGAGTAGGATAAGGATTCAGAGAGATGTAAACAAATTGGAAGATTGGAAAAAAAAAATCTTATGAGGTTCAATAAGGACAGGTGTAAAGTCCTCCACTTGGGATAGAACAATCCCATGCATAGTACAGGCTGGGGACTGACTGGCTAGGCAGCATCCCTCCAGAAAAGGACCTGGGGGTTACAGTGTACATTAAGTTGAATATGAGCCAACACTGTGCCCTTGTTGCAAAGAAGGCTAACAGCACACTGGGCTGCATTGGCAGGAGTGCTGCCATCAGATCAAGGGAAGTTATCATTCCCTTCTATTCAGCACTGGTGAGGCCACATCTGAAGTACTGTGTCCACTTTTATGCCCCCCCCCCCCCCCACACACACACAGAAAGGATGTGGACAAATCAGAGAGAGTCCATTGGAGGCCTACAAAAATGGTTAAGGAGATGGGACAAATGACTTCTGAGGAGAGACTGAGGGAACTGGGCTTATTTAGTCTGGAGAAGAGAAAAGTGAGGGGAGCTTTAATAGCAGCCTCTAGCTACCTGAAGGGTGGTTCCAAAGAGGTTGGATCTAGACTATTTTCAATGGTGGCAGATGACAGAACAAAGAGCAAGTATCTCAAGCTGAAGCAGGGGAAGTTTATGTTAGATATTAGGAAGAACTTTCTTACTAGGAGGGTAGTAAAACAGTGGAACAAGTCACCCATAGATGCTATGGAATCTCCTTCTTTAGAAGTTTATAGACCTGGCTAGACATAGCCTTGTCTGGAATGTTCTAGTTGGGGTTGGTCCTGCTTTGATCAGGGGTTTAAGCTAGATGATCTCCTGAGTTTCCTTCCAGCTCTAATTGTTTTATTATTCTAAGAGTCCCAAATTCACAAAGGGTTTGGGCTGGGTTCCCTTTGAGGGTTCTTTTTTTTAAACAGATTTGTTAAATACTCATTGTACTTAGCTCATGGCAGGCTCTCTTTTTTCTAGTTGTTATACCCTGACTCTATGCGGTGCCCAACAACTAGGGAGACGATGATCCAATTGCCCATGGGTTCTGTTACTCATTAGCCACAGCAAGCAGAAAGCAAGCACCAGCACATATTGTTCTCAACAGCTTTATTTAGAATGGAGACAGCTTCGGACAAGGGTCCCTCACAGACACACAGCCCGTGAACCAGGGGACCTGCACTGAACAATAGTTCTTTTCACATTTTATACACCTTCGTTCATATTCATTAACATTCTCCTGCCTTCATCCCTCCTCCTGTTGCACCCATTTCTCCTCCCATTTCAAGATGCTCCTCTGTTTACTGTTTACTTCATTAGCATATAATTGCCTATGCATTTCCTTCATTTACATGCCTCTTTGCTAAGAGCGCACGTGTAAGGCCATGAACTCGGGTACTCTCAGTCACTTGCTGGTTCTTTCTTGTTCTTTGCTGATTTCAGCACCATCTCCAAGGTCTGGCTTCTGTCTTATCTCCTGATGATAGCTGGCAGGCTGCATCTTGTTCTTCTTACACAAGGAATCATGTATCCTGGCCACTATTCTATTGTTAAAGACACTACTTGCCTAAGCATTTGCAAAGTTATTTCTAATACATTATTTTGCCTTGTGGTCAACAGCTTTGCTGAGACACAGATTAAAGCCTTGTTCCAGCTTCAGATTCAATGCTCCCCAATAATCCAAATTATTGTCACCCTAACACTAGTGTCCCATAAATACAGACTAAATAGTTCATCAGACTTATTAACATGTCCAGGCTTCTTGCTTCAATCCTGTATACTACAGAAGTACTACTCAACTAGCTCTTTTATACCAGTGTAAAGATGGATATGCTGGAACATAGTCCAGAGACTGATAGTTCCACTAGCACTGTATATGTGAAGATATAAGATTTAGCAGTATAGCATGTTTTGGATGAATCAGGGATGGACCTCCTAGTTCAAGAGAAATATGTAAAGGATTAGAAAAGATGTACTCATCCAGACAACTGATTACAAGGGGGTAGGGTGACAGATCCCTTTGGTTTAAGAGAAATTAGTTTTACAGATAAAAGAAAGAAACAAACAAAAAAAATTTTATATTTCATTGTTTTATTCCTGACCTCTAAAAGAAATAGTCACAAGGTGCCTGCTTTTATGGGTTACCCAACAATAATTTTCAGAGAGAGAAAATAGTGCAGAAGCCTCTGCTGGGAAAACAAAAGATGTGCAGGGTTACATACACAATAATGCACTTTAAGGCTAGATACAGACACTCAACAAGGTTACAAGGAGATTAGATCACATTAAAAATGACTGCCTAATCTAATTTAGTTCATCCAAGTGTGGACTAGGCCTATGTGAAACAGGTAGTATTCACTTCAGATTCAGAGTCGGCACATTTGGGGAACAGTGATTCAATTTGGTGATTTGAATCTTTATTCTGAATCGATTCAGCCAAATCTGATTCAGAGATTCAGCTGCTGCCAAATAAGCTGGATCTCCAAATCACATAGGCCCCATCCCCCGGCCACTATCCCAGCCCTTCCTGGCCCCAACTCCTGGCTCTTTGGAACCACCCCCACACACACACTCACCGGCTGCTGCTGCCCAGTGGGGGGCAATCCCCACTGCCCCCCCATTGCCCCATGCCATGTGGGGGTGGGGGCTCTGCCATGAGCCCCCTGACCCCCGTCCACTCTCCCATCCCCCCCATGGCTGCCCCACCTGCCCAGCTTCTGGCCCTTAAAAAGAAAAACCAAAAATCAAAAACAAAACCCCAGGCTCACTGGCTCCTGCCTGGAGTGGGGAGGGTGATCCCCGCTGCCCCCCACTGCCTTGCACTGCATGGGAGTCTCTTCCATGAGCCCTCAGAAGCCCTGAGGATGCTGCAACAGCTGGTGAGTCCAGGTTTGTTTGTTTTTTTTAACAGCTGGGAGATTGGCCAGGTGGGGCAGCCATGGGGAGGGTCTGGGAGAGTGGAGGGGGTTGGGGGCTCATGGCAGAGTCCCCCACATGGTATAGGGTAGTGGGGGGCAATTGGGATCACTCCCCCCCCCCCACCTGGCAGTACCTGGTGAGTGGATTTTTTCTTTTAAAAAACTGGCAGCTGGGGTGGGTGGGGTGGGCCATGTGGGGGTGGGAGAGCCAGTGGGGATGAAACCTGGCAGATAACCCCCATAATCCCCTCCCCCCTCCTCCAGTCCCCCCTCCTCTACTTACCAGCTTGGAGTTCAAGTCCAGCTCCCTGCTGCAGCCAACAGGGACTTCCCAAATCTCTGAAGCTCTCAGAATCTTTTCTGAATCAATTCAGAGAGCTTTAAATCAATTTGGACCTTTTAATTGGTCTCCTGATTTGATTTGAATTTGGATATTTGACCACTGAATCAGGTCCAAATTTCCACCAAATTTAATCAGCACCTGAAACTTCGCACAACTTTAGTGTGGACCTTATACTTAGATCCCTATTAGGTTGATAAAAATGCAAACTGTACAGAAATTCAAGAAGGTTAGATCTGCCTAAAAATGGCTGACCTAATCTAAATTAACTGTAACTTGGAAGTACTCTAACTTAGATTGAGTCCAGTGAGACTAATCTTATTGAACTTCTGTATAGTTCCCAGCATATCCCTGGGGTGGGGAAAACCTAGACACTGGCCCCAGCCCTGGAACCATTTCTTTTTTTAACCCCCCCCCCACCAGTTTATTTTAACACCCCCAGCCCTTCTCCCCACCCCTACATAGACAGATCCCACTTCCCCCCAATCCCACCAAATCCTCCCACACCCACCAACCCCCTGTAGACCCCGTTTGTGCCCCCACCCCCCCACCTGTTAGCTCCCTGACTTCCCCAACCCCCCTCCCAACTAGCCCCCATTCCAACTTACTTTAGATTGGGTAGCCACTTTTAACCTGATCTAACCTCCCCCTAGCCTCCCCAAATGTTTGTACATACCCTAAATTATATGTGTAAGGGTACTTCCTGTATTCTGATATGGAGATATTTTAAGCAGATCATAGTTTTTTAAACAGCATCTGTTAAATCTGTGTTAGCAAGAACTGGATGCTAACATATGAATGAATCCAATCCCTGTTTGAGAGGCTTTATACTAATCTCAATTAGTATGGCATGGAGGTGGGGGGAAGCCCTGCTGCTCAGGGAGGAGGTGGAGGCGGGCGGGGGGAGGAAGCCTCCACACTGGAGGCTAGAAGAGGAGGTGGTGGCATTGGAGGGAGTGTTTAGATGACTGCCTCCCCTGTCCCCCCACTCACCATCCAGGACTGGCCATGTAAATAATCCTTTCCAATCTATCATTCTTGACAGGCAATTGGCTAGTATTTATTATAAATGAACATGCAGAATGAATTTATGTGGGCTTCTCTTGTTACCAGATCTGCCCGTTACTTTGGGGTGTGCTCATTTATTAGGAATACATTTCTAGGGTCTTCGTAATTTTGTCAACGTGCTGCTTGCATTACTTGTGTTTCTATATGGAGTTGTATCTCTCCCTTCTGCAAGTCCTCACCCCCAATGGAGCTATCTTGCAGGACTGTTTCAGTGGGGCTGGGTTCCTCCAGTCACCAAATCAGTCATACACACAAAAACACAGATAACGTGATATGCCTGACCTGGCCGGGTTGATCAGCATAGGCAGGCTGACACCCTCATATGCCAAGAATCAGTTCATCAGAGCAACAATAAACTGCAGTCAGACACAAGCACACAGGTGAACAGAATCCCTCTGAATCCAGCTGGGTGTCCAGCTGACATCCTCAGGGGCCAGCATTCAGTTCATAAGGGTGCGTCTGAGTCAACCTGGGTCAATCAGCCTGTACAAGCTGATCCCCTTACGTGTTTCAAACTCAGCATGTCCCAATCTTTAGCCTCTTGATGAGCAGAACCCACAGTATTTTGGGGCTTCACAGGGATCTTTGGCTTAGGTAAAAGAAGCATTGCTGCAGAGCATGGGAGGAAAGAGAAGCAGAGAAGGAAAAATATACCCAATTACTACCAGTTTGACTAGAAAAGTTATTTATTGCTAAGAATATGAAATATATAATGGTATTAGTAGTAATAGACATGCAAAAGAAAAACAAACACAAGCAATTACAATACTACCCTGGTTTCACTAAGTATTTGGGGAAACTTAGCTCAAGCTTAACTAATACAGTTCAGGTTCAGAAATTTATGCCTAGAGAGAAAAGAGAGAGAGAGAGTGCTGGGTTCTCACCAGGCCAAGGTACTTGAGTCTCAAAGCTGACAGGTAAAATTCCTAGCACAGTCCTTGAAGGGAGACGATGATTTCTTCCAGCGTCCCAAGAACAACAGGGGATAGTGTCAGCACATGATTTTTCTTCTTGAAGCACACACACTGCTGCTTTTTACATATTTTTATACCCTCAGTTCAGCTGCTTCAAAGCATTCTCAATAGTGTAAATCATTGTCTTTTCTCTTGACAAGGGGTTATCTGGTTTGGAACATCTCAAGAAATTGATTGATAATCAGGAAACACATAAGGTTAGGGAGTACCCAGACACTTGGGAGTCAGTTTGAAATTCCTACGGATAGCAGATAAACTGATGGGATATCTCATGGTTTCTTCAGAAACACTAGATAGCTTGCAGCATCAGGATTTTGGATTTTTACTTGTTGTGCACAAGCCTCATCTTAGCATGACTTTTCCAGATCTTACTATAATCTTTTAACAGACTTAAGACAATTATTGGAGTGTTTATAACCTTTGGGCAGGAGGACTTCCACCAGTCGTCCTGGGAAGAGCATGACAACACCTGTTGTTAGGGCTCCAATGGGCTGGACACTGTGATGAACCCTTTACCATTGTTCAAATGTTGCCCATACCCCCTCTGACTCAGTCTCTTGCCTCAGCATTCCCTAGCCTGGCAACCGAGTTTTAGTCAATCAAGTTTAAATAAGCCTCCCATAGTGGGACTGGGGAATGTACGGCCCGAGATACCTATTAAACTTAGAGGTGTGTGTGTGTCTGTGGGGGGAAAAGTCCTTTGTAAATCCAGATTAGAACTGGTCTGATAAATGCTGAGCTGGGTGTGTGTGAACATGGGTTGATTAGCATTTGGAGCACAGTTTACCCCATCATGCAGTGCTTCCCTGCTTCTCTGATCCCAGAATTCACTGCAGTCTCTGCTTCAGGCTTTCTGTTCTCCATCTCTCATGTAAATGAATGGTCATCTGGTTCCATCTTGGATGCAAATGAGACCTAGGGCAGTTGTTTCACTTTTGTCACCCTTATCTGGAGGGTCTTAGGTGTGTCTCTCACTGCATCTTAATCAGTTTCGTTTATGTAGAGGAGGAGAGGGAGGGGAGGGAGGGGGAATTCTTTGTGAGTCAGACAGGCTGCGTCCTGTGCCCCAAGAACTCAGAGCTGAGACAGAACACTCTATTGTATTTTTCATTCTAGTGATGGCATAACTCAGAATTTTTAATTTATCCTTACAAGTGTTCCTATTCTTTGCAGATGGGAGAAAACTATGCTCAGAAATGTAAAACAAAATATAATTACTCACACAAGGTCTTAAAGACTATCCCAAAGCTAAGTGTTTAATCCATGGTTGTTGAGCCTTTTCACCCAGGACCTTAAACACAAGATCATCTTTCTTCTTTAGAAAGCCCAGTTTTCAACCATACACAGAAAAACAGAAAGGTCAGGGCTGCAATATATATCTATATAGATGTTTTGAATGTCTCAGTATCATTTGATTTGTTTCCCCTTAGATTAGGCTTAATTCTGATTGTTGACATTTCTATCTATTATATATTTAATATATTTATTAGTTTCTGACCAGATTTATTGCATTGTAACTTCCAGGAGACCTGAGGTCTCAGTCAAAAAGCTAGGTACTTTTGTGCACAATTTAGATTTATGATGAGGCAGGTGGTAAGCAGGAAAATAAAGGGAAATATATGAGAGGAATGAGGTATCCAGAAAATAAATGCATTTTATACAGAGGGCAGGAGTTTCATTTTGATACATGTTTAACTATTGTCGTCTAACAGTGTTCTCATAATCAAATGCTGCTCATCAAGTTCAGAGAGGCCAATGGGCAGTGTTGATATTGACTTCAATGAACCCTTTGTCAAGTTCTGGATTTACCTATTTAGGCACTTGATGAACTGCAGCATCAATCCTAAAAAGGAGACAACACTTAACCATAATACAGTGCAAATAGGTAACAATTCAGTTCCAGCATCTTAGGTTAACTGCAGAGGCCTCTGACCATTTCTTCTGCTTTCTGTGTCAAACATACAGTGTTTCATCTCAGTTACCTTATACTAAATACCAGTTCAAGGGAGGATATATTCACTTAGACAAAGATGGCTTAGGGAAAGGTAAATTGGATCTCCCCTCACATTCCATCCTATTGCTTTTAATAAAGGACTGACAAATAACCTTTAAAACAGGGTTTAATGTAAGTCTAAAAGGCTTTCAATTCTCTAATGTGGCCTTTAAATGAAAGAAATGTTCTCACTGCAGACTAAAAAGGCCTGTTAGCAGCCCCCAGTGGGAATGCTCAGACTACAGTGAATTTGCATAACCATATGATCATAAGAGAGCTTCCTCCCATTAATGAAAGGCCAAACTACTTTCACATAGGTTTTTTTGTTTATTCATTTTGCTTGACAGTAACATACTGTGGGATTATTTGACTTTATGTGAAGGAACTTCTTGCAGCAGATAGAAATGGCGGTGAAACATGCTAAAACCATGTTTCATAGTAGTTAGGGGTCAGAAGGGACCTAAATAGATCATCTAGTTGGCCCCCCCACCACTGGCCGGAACACGTGCTGGGATCACGCAACCCCAGACAGGTGTTCATCCAACCTCTTTTTGAATTTACCCAAGGTAGGAGTGAGAACCATGTCCCTAGGAAGTTGGTCCCAGATCCTAGCCACCCTGACAGTGAAATAGTGCCTCCTAATCTCTATCCTGAGCCTATTCTCCAGCAGCTTCTGGCCACTGTTCCTCGTCACCCCAGGTGCTGCTGGGGGGAATAGGACCCTTCTTATTTGCTGCTGATCTCCCCTAATGAGTTTGTAGGCAGCCACCAAATCTCCCCTCAGCCTCCATTTGCTGAGGCTGAACTGGTTCAGGTCCCTCAGCCTCTCCTCATAGGGCCTGCCCTGTTGCCCTCCAACCAAGCTGGTGGCCCTCCTCTGAACCTTCTCAAGGCAGGCCACATCCATTTTAAAGTGCGGTGCCCAGAACTGGACACAGTACTCCAATTGAGGTCAGACCAATGTCATGTAGAGGGGGAGTATCACCTCTCTGGACTGGCTTGATATGCATCTTTGGATGCACGACAAGGTGCCGTTGACTTTGCCAGCTGTGGTCTGGCATTGGCAGCTCATGTTCATCTTGGAGTCAATAATGACTCGAAGACCCCTTTCTGCCTCTGTGCTCACAAGGGTGGAACTCCACAGCTTGTATGTATGCTGTGGATTCCTTCTCCCCAGGTGCAGCACCCTGCACTTATCCACATTGAAGCCCATCCTATTACCATCCGCCCACTTCTGTAGTCTGTCTAAATGTAATTGCAGCCTCTCTCTCCCTTCGAGTGTGCCTACCTCTCCCCACATTTTGGTGTCATTGGCAAACTTGGACAACGTGTTTTCCACCCCGTCATCCAAGTCACTGATGAAGATGTTGAACATTGTAGGCATGAGGACCGAGCCCTGGGGGACCCCACTATTCACATTTCGCCAGGTTGAGTACCACCCATCCACCACCACTCTCTGGGTGCGCCCCATCAACCAATTCTGACCCATCTAACTGTATAGGCATCAATGCCACAGTTGCTCAATTTATTAATGAGAATGGGGTGAGAGACCATATGAAAGGCTTTCTTAAAATCCAGAAAGACTACGTCCATGGCGATGCCAACGTCCAGGGATTTAGTTACCTAGTCATAAAAGGCCATCAGGTTGGTCTGGCAGGACCTGCCTTTGTTGAACCCATGTTGATTTCCCCTGGGCATGATCTCCCCTGCTGGCCCCTCACAGATGTGATCCTTGATAATTTTTTCAAGGATTTTCCCCAAGACCGATGTGAGGCTTATGGACCTATATTTTCCTGGGTCCTCCTTTCTCCCTTTCTTATAAATGGGGAGCACACTAGGTAGTTTCCAATCTCCAGGCACCTGGCCCATGGACCACAATCATTCATACAGCCGGGCAAACGGCACAGCAATGACCCCTGCCAGCTCTCTCAACACCTGTTGGTGGAAGGCATCAGGTCCCACAGATTTAAAAATATCCAGCCCTTCCAAAAGATCCCTAACTACTTCTGTGCAGACCCGAGGCCTGGCAGTGCTATCCCCAAGATTGCCCCTACCTGTGGTGGGAGAGCTGTCCTGGTCCCTGTCCAAATTAACTGTGTCTGGACTGGCAGAGTGGATGGAAGGCAGACAGGAATTGGAGCTGGAGCCCCATGCACTGGGGCAGGAGCCACCTGGTGGCAGCTTCCCCCCTGCTCAGAGCAGCTCAGCATGGGAAGGAGGAGGAGTCACTGGAAGCCAGGGGAACACAGCAGTACCCATGAGGATGAAGCCACATAGGGAGCCCTCCTATGAAGTTGTTTGTACTGGCTGGGATGGGTCTGCTGGGTGCAGGTGGGAATATGGCATGGTCTGTCCCAGGCAGAAGCCTATGTGAAGCACCATGGGAGCAGCCATGTGTCAGATGGGGGTGGGATATGGACTGCACTGAACCACCTGCGTGAGATATGCTGCATGCACCCCCTACCTCATGTCCCTTCCTCCCCATACCCCCAGACAAATCCCAGGACCTACTGTATGGGCAGCACCACCCCCCACACAAATACATACATCCCACAACTCCCACACCCCACCCCACACACAAACCCATCTACAGATACCCCACCCCTAGTGCACCCTGCATACCCACACTCCCACCTCCACACTCACCCTCACACAAACACAATATGCAAGAAAAATACTTCATTTTTAGCTATTATGCAATTGCCTCAATATACAATACTCATAAAAACATAAATCTGACAAAAATATTTTCAATAAAATTAAAATGTTATAGTAGATGTTTGATATTTAGTATATGATTATTTAAATCTATATGTGATTACATCTATATATGATTATTTAAATCTCTAATCTATAATTTGTTAAAATGATATACAACTGAAAAATATTTGTGTGGGCAGCCTTCAGCACCTCACCAAAACTCGATAAGTACCCCTCCATCTGAAATATTTGCTCACCCTAATGTACATAAAGGCTTGTTATGACCTAGCCCTTAGCAAACAATTAACAGTGAGGGAATGGACTTGGTGCCACATTTAGCAAATAAAGGAGGCCAGGTGAGTACAGGTTATCTGGGTAGGGAGCAGGGGCAAGGGGAGGGCCGGTAACTAGGAGGGCCCTCCTGCAGTGCAGGAGTTACCACATGTCCAGGGCTGGCAAGGCAGGTGGCTCAGTTTTGGGGTTCCCTCTCAATGATGGAGTCCAGCTGAACCCAGTTTCTATGGCCTCTGGTGAGTGGCAGGCCAGCACCCAGCCAACCCTCTTCCTCCACCCTGGGGAACTGGTGGTGGCCAGTGGTGGCCGCTTCTTATGGCAGGGTGTGGGGATGGGCCAAGGTGGCTCCTTGGAGTCATTATTGACTCCAAGATGAACATGAGCCACCAATGCCAAACCGCAGCCAGCAAGGCCAGCCATACCTTGTCATGCATCCAAAAGGTGCATCTCAAGCCAGTCCAGAGAAGTGATACTCCCCCTCTGTGGGACTTTGGTTAGGCCACAGTTGGAGTACTGCATCCAGTACTGGGCGTTACACTTCAAAAGGGATGTGGCCAGCCTGGAGAGGGTTCAGAGGAGGGTCACCCACTTGGTGAGAGGGCAGCAGGACAGGCCTTATGAGGAGAGACTGAAGGAACTGGACCTGTTCAGTCTCAGCAAGAGAAGGCTGAGGGGGGACCTGGTGGTTGCCTACAAGCTCATCAGGGGAGATCAGCAGCAAATAGACAGAGCCCTTTTCTACCCAGCACCACCTGGGGTGACAAGGAACAATGGTCATAAGCTAATGGAGAATAGGTTTAGGTTAGAAATCAGAAGGCAATATTATTTTACAGTTCGGGTGGCCAAAATCTGAAACCAACTTCCCAGGGAAGTCCTTACCCCTACCTTGGGAAAATTCAAGAGGAGGTTGGATGATCACCTGTCTGGGGTCTTGTGAACACAGAATTCATTCCTGCCTATGGCAGGGGGTCAGGCTAGATGATCTGTTCAAGTCCCTCCTGATCCTAGCTACTATGAAACTATGGAACTTGCAAAACAGCTATTCTGTTCCATGTCTTAGGCAATATACAATCCATTTTGAGTTATGGTATTAAACCACAGGAGAATCACAAGCAGGAGACGAGGAACACAAGATTATTGTAATAGGATTGTGAAATAACTTCAACTAGTTCTGTACTCATTTAAAAATCTATGGCAGTTTTCTTGAAACCGACTAAAAGATATATGTTATGTTTCTACAAGCTATCAAGGCCTCTTAGAAGAGCACATGTGTGCTAATGTCTTGCAAACACAGGCTTTCTCAATATATCTACTATTTACATTTCCAATAATGGTCACAAATATTGTTGCCCTGTGGGGTCAGGCCAACTCTCAGGATCTCCATATTGCGCTGTTAGGAGGGTGTGACAATTGTACATTTGCAAACACACAAATCAATTAGGTGTATACACACACTAGCAGCTCAGGCACATAAACATCCAAACCAGCCTAGGCACATGCATACCCATCACCAATTCAAGCACATACATTATTCACCCCAAGAGTTAGACACAGATCACTAATTCATATATCATGCACAATGCCACATACACACACACACACACACACACACACACACAGATAAGTTCGTAACTTGGATGGTACAGTGTGTATGTGTGCGCTTGGGGTACCTGGGATATTTGGGGAAGGTTCAGGTGATAAAGAGAGTTAAAGTGTAGGGAGTGAAATTTCCAGAACCAGGATTAGAGCCGGTGGACTACAGAGAAGCTGGCTGAGGAACTGAGGCTTGGGTTTACTTAAGGTAGGCTGGGGCTGGAAACTGATGCAGACAGCTGAGATATTGCAGGGTGGGAGGGTAGATAAGTGGTGGCAAGGAGGAGACAGCCAGGAAAGAAACTGAGGCAGAAACCTGGTTGCTCAGGGGAAAAGGAAAAGGCAGTGGGGATAAGACAGTGGCAAAGAAACAGGGGGTTTGGAGGCAGAGAGGAACTCAGGACAGGTGTTGGAGGTGGCAGTGAGCCAGAAGCAGGAGAGGGAAAAACAAGACAGAAGTTAGAGGGGCGAGGAGCAGAGATTGGAGTAGGGCCAAACCATAGTAAAGCAAAACCCAATGTAGGTGTCCAAATAACAGTTTTATTAAAGAAACAACACACTACAAAGCCCAATGAAGTTATTGGTTCACACACACACAAGCACTCACAATGGCAGTAGGAGAAAGAGACTCAGTGGAAGGGTTGGATTCCAGGTAGGGAAGAGAAGCAGAGTCCAAGTCCTTGGTTGAAAAAGGGGGTGGAGGGTGATAGCTATCCAGGCTGGAAAGGGGTCCTTGTCCAGTAGGTGTTGTCCAGAGTGGGGTCACCGGCAGGGCCGCTGGGTGGATAGGTGGTGTGGCATGGTGCTGGTTCAGATGGAGAGGGTTTCCCACTGGGTCTGTCTTCACTACCTCTTTTTATAGGGGCAGACCTTGTGTGACCCTAGTGACAGGAGGCATGCCCAGGCAAGGGTCAGCCCCTGGTGTACTGAGCATGTGTGCTCCATGCAGGGATATGCAGTTTTGGGTGTGTGTAATGGTGGGGTACAATGGTAGAGTTGCTGGTTCTGCAGGGTCTTTTGTCTTTCAAATGCTGGGTTCTTGTCTCTGTTCCTGGGTGAGGTCTGTCGTTCCTAGATGAATCAATGTGAGGCGATGGCCTGGCCATTACAGGCCATTCAGTAGAGACCTACTACCATTGTATTTCAATCATTCCCAATCACTCTCATTCATCTGTGAACCAGTTTACATGGGAGAGGTACATGAATCATACAGTTGCAACACAGCGGATGCCTGGGCAGAGGACACAAAGTGAAGTCTTGACATACAAAATGGAAACTTGACATGACTTACGCTAACTTACATATATAGGCCTAAAAGAGTAGTCACACAATATAAAAGCAGTACAAACATAATTATCATCACTTATACAACAGTGGGTATCAATAACAAAATAGCAGGGAACTTATTTGCAAAGAGGGGAGAGAAAAATAAAACTTTTACTACCTAAAATAAAATGTTAAAGCACATCCTAGCTTACTTATACTTATCTGTAGGGAATAGAAAGGGAGAGAAAAAGTTAGAAATGATTGAGGAAGGGGAGGGAATGCATTTTAAAATAAATTTAAAAAAGAAAAAAAAAAACTGTGGGTTTTGCTACAATATCACAAAAATAGAAAAAGAAGGACAACAGAATTGCAACATTGAACAGTACCAAGTTGCTTTCATTCCAGCTCAACTAGTGGAATATTCTGTCATTTGACACAGAGAGCAGGTAATAAGTATTTCCCTGATGTTCTGCATCACTAGTTCTTTTTTTGTAATTATGATGGAGTTATGAGCAGTTTCATAAGTACAGATATGAAGCCCATTACTATGGAAATACGTTTCTTTCTAACTTCACTTAACTTGAAAGTATTTCATATTTTTCACTTAGCTTGAAACTATTTCACATTTTTACATCATGAAATGGGACAGTTCTTTGAAAGTAACTTTTGAACCTTAACAGTGGAATTGCCCTAAAGCAGTGGTTTTCAACCTGTGATCCACAGATTCTAATAGCAATCTTTTGTGGATGCAAGATCAATCAAAAGTGTGTGAATTTCAAAGCCACTCTAATTAAAGTGCTGCCCCACTCCCTGCCCCCGCCACTTCCGGTGCATGTGTATAAATGTCCTTAATGTCTAAACAATTAAGTTTATCACTTGCATGTTATTATTTCTACCATTAAAACACTGCTTTTTCTGTAATACCATCTGAATGTGTTGCAGGATTATAACACTTGCTATCATGGGTGTAGCTTATATGCATTGCTTAACTTAGGGTGGGAAGGCATAGCTATTTCTCTAAATAGGATTTACTAGTCTCATGTTTGGTCTCTATTAACAATGAATGTTAAGATATTGTCAGTTTAATCTTTTATGTTGGTATGAGACATGGTACTTTGGTATGAATATAACTTTCTAATATTGAGCCTGACTTAATTAAAAGGGGTACTTGATCTGGCCCCTAGAGTAGTGTCATCCAGCTCTCCATTATCAGGTCTGCATGGGCCTTTTCCTGGAATTCAAGTTGTTGAGTGCTATTGCCTTAATACATTTCAAAGGGAAATGCCTCATTTTATCCACTCAATGACCAAGTGAATTTTGAAAGGAAATCACAAATGGAGATTATTATTTCTGTCTCTTTTGATGTCTCTCTCCCTAACAAATAAAGCTTAAATGAGGAAAGTATGGTTAGGAAGAAATGTCTTTCCCCCTTGAATAATACTGCCCTCCTTGAATATAATAATGAATAGGGCAGATAGGCAACTTGTCAGACAGGTGTCTGCCTGGGAAACAAATCATTTGCCTGAGCACTGAATAGAGAAGTAAAGATGAGAGGATAAGAATAAGGTATGCAAGAGAAGCTTTTTTGAGGAGAAGGATTGTCTAGGACAGTGGTTTTCAACCTTTTTTGTACCAGGACCCATTTGTAAACACAGATGGCTAGTCCTGACCCAGTGCCCCTCATTCCCCACCTGCTCCTTCCTTCCCTCAGGCCCCAGCCCTCCAGTGTGTGGAGCAGGGGGTGGATGTATGTGGGTCGTGGGGAACCCCAAACAGCCCCTTGCAGGCTGGAACTGTACCAGACTGCATGGGAAAAGCCACTGTTTCCTATATTTAGTCTCCTTTAAAGGAGAATCAGTTTTCAAAGTTTGTTCATGACCCTTTCATATATTCTTGCAACCCATTTTGGGTTACAACCCAAGGATTGAGAAATGCTGTTCTGCATTAAGCTGAAGGTCCTGAAGATGCAGGGGGTACAAGTTTGGGATCACAACCCGCGGTCCAGGGCTGTGCGCAGGTCCATGCCCTTCCTGCAGCAGCTAGCTCAGATCCTGGTGAGGCCTGCCCTTTGTTCTCTAACACAGGCAAGCTGATAGTTCCACAGTATCATAGAAAGATGGGGTTGGGAGGGACCTCAGGAGATCATCTACTCCAATGTTTCTCAATCTGTGGGTTGTGATACAAATTGGGTTGCAAGAATATATGAAAGGGTTGCGAACAAAATTAAAAAATGTATAATCTTTTAAAGGAGAAAACCTTGGGAAACTGTGGCTTTTCTCTTAAAGGCTGGAAGAGTTCCAGCTTTCAAGGGGCTGCTTGGGGGCATACTCTGCCCCACAAACCCACTCCATGCTCCACACACTGGGTTTCTGTAGGTGGAGGGCAGTGGGTCAGGAGTGAGGGCCACTGGGTCAGTTCTGGTCATAGATGTTTAAAAATGGGTCCCGATACAAAAAAGTTTGAGAACCACTGATCTAGTCCAACCTCCAACAGGAAAGGATCCTGCACCACAGCCCAGTGAGCAGGAGGACTCAGTGGTGGAAGTCCCCTCAGGGGTCCAGCACCAGGTCCAGAACACTCCCCACCTTTGGCCTCACCTGGCAGCTCAGGCAGCCTGGGCCATCACCTGCCCTGGCATCTGCAGTAGTGGAACACCAGCGAGGACGACAGTCCAAGGATAGTCCTGGCACGGACCAGCTCCAGCTCCTCCCCAGAGGGGGCCACTGTCTGGGTGGTCAGGGACCATACCTCGGCATCCCAGGACACCACAGCCAGTTGGACAACTTCTCCCCAGTCTGGCAAAGTCCAGCTTCAGGGAGCACCTGTCACACCCACCTGGTAAGCCCCACACAGGGAGAAGGATAAGGTGGGGGAAGGAGGTACCACAACCACCCATGCCTGTGCCAGCTCACCTGCCTGCATGCCTGGAGCATTGCATCGGGGTGAGGGACCTTCCCATCCCACACCCTACCTGGTCAAGCTACCATCCTTCCCACTGGAGTCTACCCCTTAACACACAGGGAGGCAGAAAGCAGTTCAGGACTTTATTGAGCACCCCATGAGCTCCCAGTTAGGCAGCCAGGGGCCCATCACATGCAGAGAAGCTTATTGATAGCAGTAAGAATCTCGGTCATAGGGGTCAGGGACTCATAGAATAGACAGAAGTATCCCTCCAGGTGGCAGTGCACATTGCAGGGAAGCACGGGCTTGCCCAGGGAGCCATCAAAACTCAGAGCCCCAGACCAAGTTCTCAGCTGTGCTTGGGGAACCCAGGCAATCAGTAGCAGCAGGGCATAGTGGATCAAATACCCCTCAGTGCACTCAAACAGCTCATTGCAGGGGCCAGCCCTCAATAGGGTATTAAGAAAGAAGACTGCCTGCAGCAAATGGCAAGAACCCCACATGAGCCTGCTGTGGAAGTGGGGATGAAGGGCTTGACCTGTGGAACAGTCCACCCAGCCACCTACCATGATCACCAGGCCTCTATATGTGCCTGACCCCTGAACTGAGGGGGTCATGCACTCTATTGAGCCCCTCAATAGAGTACATGTTACCTCGGAAATGTTGCAAACTCACACAAAGAGCCTCTCTTTTCTTGTTCTGCAGGATCAGCAGCTGTATGCGGGGGAGAACAATCAGCTGCCATTGGCCGGTGCCCTCTGCACGCACCTCTTTCACCAGTGCCAGAGCTAGGACCTCACCTGGATCCTGGAGCAAGAGGGTACTGTGGCAGAGGAACATCTCATGGACTCTTGGGCCTAGCACTGCCAGGACCTGGAAAGGGATCAAGAGGACCATGCCCTCACAGAGACGCACCTTGAAGCCCTGGAGATGATGGTAGAAGCCCAGGAACAATGGTGCATCATGGTAGCCCAGATGGTGGAGGCAATGGAGGAGTACTGCCATATCCTTAACACTATGCTGGCTCTGGTAGTCACCTTCATGTCACCTAGTACCCAGACTCCAGCCCCAGATGGCCTCTGGCTCATGGCCCAGTGCCAAGCCACCCCAGTGAGCTTGGGAGGAAATGCAGTGCCACTAGAGTGGCTAGGTCTCCCTCCCCTGCTCCTGAGCCTGGTCCCCCACCTTGGCCACTTCCTGCCATGGCCACTGCTCACCACTTGCCCTGTGGCCCCTGAGCAGGAGCTGGCTGTTGGGCCAGTTCCACACATGGGCCCTGCTGGTCCAGGCCCCATGAAGGAGGAGGGAGAACGGGCTGAGCAGGCTGGACAACATCTGCCTTCACCCCTGGGCCAGCCCCCAGCCTGCTGGGCTCACTCAAGAGTCTGTACCTGTGGTGGTGTCAGCAGAGACCAGGGTGTCAAGTGCTTCTCCCCAGGATGCATGTCATAGCCACCTTCACCCCACTGCTCTCCCCAACCCACCCCCATCAGGTCATAAAACAGACAGTGTATATAGTTGCCCAGGAAGCAGGTTCTTTACTGGTGGTGCATGCTGGGGTTAGGGAGGGGTGTGCTATTGGGGAAAGAGGGAGTCCGTTGTGTGGTAGGGGTCAGTTGTTGTGTGGTGGAAAGAAATACAGTCTGGTGTTTCCTGCTAACTGTCCATTATGTGCATGTTCTTAAAGGTAGCACTGTGGGCCCAGGATTTGTGGGCAGCCACCCAGGTGCCCTACTGTGAGGGGGTGTGGGGAGGAGGAGGTGTTCAGCAAGTGCCTTTTGTACATGATGCCCTCACCACTGGTGCTGGGGAAAGGTGAGGAGCATCCATGGCATGCTGGCCACCAGCTCCTGGGACAACATCACCTGCCAGCCCAAGACTGACTTTGAAGCCCACTGCCAGCCTGAGAATGCTCCCTATGCCCCCCCGAGTTCCCTGTCAGCCCAAGCCTGCCTGTTGAGCCCCTTGTCAGCCCAAGGCTGCCCACCTCAGCCCCTTTCTAGTCCCATGGCTGCAGCAGGAGCTCCTCCTGGATGGTGCAGGGGGCAGAGCAGGTCAGGAGTAGCTCCTGTTGGGCTCAGTTTGCTTCCAACACAGCCAAACATGTAGATGCAGACCCAGCAGAGTTTAATGTGCCTGAAGTTTCTGTGAAGAAATATTCAGGTGCTTTAATGGCATGTGTAGATGCACCCAGAGTGTTTTTTCAGCTATAGGTTGTTGTGCCCCCAAGCGAACTTTAAACACAGGCTGAGAGCTGGTGTTCAGACAGCCAATCTAATCTGTGTTCCCTAATTACATCTACGAAAGAAGAAAACAGGAAACCTACTGTGGGACACTGGATTGAAAAACAGCCCTGTTGAGTAGCTATAAGTCAGAGTGAACAAAAAACATAGGCAAAACCAATCAATAGTTAGGAGAAAACTCCTCTTCTTTTGGCATTTGGGTCAGTGAAACAATATAGATATATCTATATTTTAGTGGTCCTGTTACAATTTCTCAGATTATTACCTTAATTTAAGAGGACTGAGGAGATATCCGAGTGGCATCTTCAGTAACACCATTTTCAATTCAGCATTGAATCAGTTTCATTTAGAAATAATCTAACCTGGAACAGAATCTGTCATTTGCTTTCTGGTTCCTGAAAAGGTGTGGCCAAGCTTATTGAAAATAGTATGTTTTATTTAACTTTGTCACCTGCTATACTACAGGACTCAGGGTGGAAACAGACATTGGCATTTGTTACCTTTCTGCAGCCATAAAAAATTACAGTTGATTCACTACACTTGGCAACGTCTATTTCTAGTCTCAAATTTGCATCCATAAAAATGTTGGCCTCCTCTCAGGATACACTACACTCAAGGTATGATGGAATGAGGTTTGCACAAGCTGGGATTTTCTGACCAAAAAAATCTTGCCTACTATCCACTCCCAGGTAATCTAAAGTAAAACTGAAGCTTGTTCCTATCAAAATGGGTTTGGAAAACACATGCCTAAATAGATTTTTCCCCATATATATAAGTCACACACACACGTCAAATATGACAAATCGTTGTTGTATCTTATTCCTAAGGCTAATTATAGAAACCTTAAGAAAAGAGCAGGTTCTATGATGTATTCCTAGTTGGAAGATCCTAGATTGTATGGTACATTTTTAAAAATCGTTGTCAATCAGTCTATGCCTGCCTTTGGGGAGCAGGGTTTAACACTGTGAATAATCCTCCTCGCAACATTTTAAAGTTATATTGCATTGAGAAAGGACTTGGTCTTCCTTCACAAGTTTTCCCAGCTGTATCTTGTAGATATGCTTTAATGCTTTGCAGAGCTATGCTTACAATGCATGTGAAATACAATGGACTAGGTCACAGCCCAGCCCTAAATGAAAATATATTATACATCAAATAACATGCTAAGGAGCATGAAAACAGCTACAGTCAAATAGAGGCAAGAGTTACAGTCTCTTCATTAAGGAGCCTCTTAAACTTTTAGAGAGCCTACTAGTCACCATTAAAATCAGGATTATTTCCAAGAAGGGTACATAATAATACATATAATTTTGATTTGCAACAAGACAAACCATTTTACAACTGGCATGGATAAGCCATCTATAAATTGTGAATGAATGTTTATACAACTACTGCCCATATTCTACTGATAGAAGGTCTTGATGTGGACAGAGGGGGACAAGGCTCTGTACCATAGTGTGGCTTAAAGTTATGCTACTCAGCTGAAGTGGCCTTGAGCTTGATGTAGCCAACTATGGGAAGTTCACACCTATGTAGGAAGAATCTTTCAGTGATAAAGAAGCAGCAGCTCTTACACTTTCCTTCCCTACACATTACATACAGGATATGGCCAGATAAAGAAAAAAGGTGTTGCCAGAGCTTCCACACATCCTTGGCTGCCCTTGAGGTTATTGACAGCTACTATAATATGGAACAGCCCTCAGCCTGCTCAAATATAATAGTGAAAAATTACTTGCCACAGCTCCAGACCAAGGTTTGAGAAATGTACTGGGCATGTCTAAGCAAGATGGTTAATGTTCAGTAAACTAATTGTCCTGTGCATTAACATGTCATCACAAAAGCTGTGCTAATTCACTAATGTGCAGTAGAATTAGTCAACAGCACATTAAGCATCACAAAAAGACCATGTGCCTTTGCTACTGTGCAGTAGCACTGGCTGCTATGCTTTTAGTTAGTATCTCATATTACAGGTACTAAACTTAATGTGCAGTCACAATAGTTCATTAATGCATGTGTAGAAATGCCCACTGACAACTTAAATCCTGAGTTTTTATGCTCCCAGAAACATCCTAGATACTTTTTGTAACATCAATTAGGGCAGAAACCATTTTGCTGGAAGGCAGCTTAATTGTCCCATCAGCACGTTAAATTGATATTAACATCTCCTATGAGCAAATAGGGAAAAACCTCTCTCAGTTAATATCAGCAATAATCAGCCCACCCCGTTTGTATCAATCCTACTTTGGAATTCGTCTGGAAAAGCATAACTTATTTCTTCTATCACATCCACATTTATTTTTATTTCTCTGTTACAAGGCAGTAAAGCCAAAAGGCAC
The DNA here is from genome assembly GCF_030867095.1 of Alligator mississippiensis. NCBI lineage: Eukaryota > Metazoa > Chordata > Crocodylia > Alligatoridae > Alligator > Alligator mississippiensis. Next base: position 33,346,654 of record NC_081835.1, on the reverse strand, counting down.
AAAAGGTTATTACTGCCTAGGGAAAAGGCAAAAAGAATGGGGACTTCCTGTTCTTAAAGAGGATTTGCTAGATTTAAAATTTCCAGTTATTGTTCGTATAGAAAAATGCAGAGAGAGAGAGAGTCAAGACATAACTATTAAGGACTTGTGGTCAACCTTATAAATTTGCTTCTTTCTTGAAGAAGTATTGGCTTGGACTGTATGCATGTTGTATTCAAAATCATTAGGGTAGAGGAGATTGTCATTGTAAATGCCAGTTCATGTGAGTTAATCATTTGTTTATAAGTATATCACAAAATATGTCTATTTAGTTTAAAACTTCACACTGTAATTCTATTTAAGGTGCTATATAGCAAGGCAAAGCATGCTTTGAATGTAGGTAGTTGGCAGACTTTCATCACAAAACAGTAAGGGCCAACATGTTCCTCAAAAACAATATGCCCTTCCCATTGTCAACCATATCAGTTCCAGATTTCTAGCTGTTTAGTCAGAGACTTCAACACCTATAGCAATAACCTGAGTGTGAATGTCTAGGTCAGTGAGTCTCAACTAGAGTGCCATGGTCCCTGAGGTGGTGTGACAGACTTTGAAAGGTGCTATAGGGAGAGACAAGATAAGCTTAGGCTCCACTGAGTAGATAAGTATAGGCTCTTCCCTTCCAGTTGATCCTCCTCCTCCTCTCCCTCTTCCCTGCCCCCTAACCCTGACACTGCAGTACAGCCTCTTCCCTGCCAACTACTCCTCCTTCCTGGCCCCTCTTCAAACAGGTAAACACTATAATAAATACATTTTTGAAGGGGGTGCTAGTCAGGTTACAAAAGTTATATAAGTGTGCCATGAGTCAAAAGTTCTCATTAAATGTTACCTCATTCTTCCTAATCTGACTTCCTTACCTATAATTAATTATTCTGCTTTACTTGGTTTCTTACACCTCCCACTTTCATTCTATGTATTCCATTAGGTCCTAACCAAGTTTGGAACCACATTATGCACTGTTCTCAGTTAGATAGACGGGTCCGGTTCTAGAAGACAAACAATGCTGCAAAAGTGGGGCTAGGTGGGGGGAATGAAGCATATACCCATGGCTAACGAGTGTCAACCTGTTTCCACTCTTTCCAGGATTTGTTTGATTGTTAATACAGATTACTTTAAAAATGTATTACATTGAAAAGAAACAAAATGGAAAGGCAGGTAGAAGTGACTGAAGAGCCAAAGGAGGAGTTCAATGATAGTTTTTGGTAATAGATACAAAACAAACGAGTGATCATTAACTGATTTAACACAAAATTCTGAATCCTGCATCTCAACAACTAGCTTTCACGAAGTCCACCATATTAGACCCCGACTCCATGCGACGCCCAATGACTAGGGAGACAACAGATCAATGCTATCGCACATCACCTGCACACATTGCTCTTCAACAGCTTTATTAAAAAAATGGAGACCAATGCTTCAACGAACTGGGGAGCTGTGCCAAACTTTTTTTTTTTTTTTTTTCTTCCATATTTATACTTCTTGGTTTATACTCATTAACATTTACCCCACCTTTGTCCCTCCTTTGTTCCACCTTTATTCCTTCCCATCTTAAGCTCCACTTTTGTTTACTGTTTACTTCATTAGAATGTGTCATGGCAGGGTCCTGCAGGAGGGCCACGATCTTCTCAAGGCCCCCTTCCCGTGCCAAGTTGGCCCAAAGGGCACCCTCACTTCTCGCCCGCCTCGTCTTCGATGGAAATAAAATGTATGGGAGGCTGCTTTAAGTCCTCTTGGACACGGATTGCTGTAACCTCTGGCCCTGTGGACTCCCAGACCCCTTGTGGGTCCTGCTCTGCAATGGGTGCTCCAGAGGCACCCTAGCCTTATGGGCTATGTGTGGCTCCAACCACCCCTTTACCATGTCCCAAGCTTCGCAGCTGGAATAGATGTTGTTTGGTCCAGGTCTACACCTTCTCTCTGGCGCTCGGGCTTTCTGCAGCCCTGTCTCTCTCTGTGCCCTTTCTCTGGGGCTTCTCAAAGTGCTACCCCCTCTCCGGGCCTCCTCAGTAATGCCGCCCCCTTCTCTGGGGCTTCCCAGTAATGCCCCTCCTCTGGGGCTGGGGTCCATGCACCCTGAATGCTGCACCATCACTGGCACTGGGGTTCTCACACTGCTGTGGGTCCCCTATGAGGCCTACTCCAACCCCTAATAGCCTCACCCAAACCACCAGTGACAAACAGCAACACAAACACAGGCCCCCTCAGCTATAACAGAACTTAAAGCCACCCAGCTAAAACCGCGTTACTCAAACACCCCAGGATTGTGCCATCCTTTACCCGGCATAGGCTGTACCTGTGGTCAAGCCTCTCCTTGCTGCTCTGCTCAGGGAGAGCTCCTTCTTCTCTGGCTGCTGGCAGGGAACTCTCCTAGCCTCAGCCTCTAGGGTTTATAAGGGAGCCAGGCCCTGCCCCTTTCAGTCAGCTGACTGCTGGAAGGTGTTGGTCACTTGCTGGCTCCAGTTGCCCCTGGTAACCAACAGCTGTGCTCTTCACTCACTGCTAGGGCTCTTTCCCTAGCAGTTTTGCCTCTTTAGGAGCAGGGTACCCAGGTACTCTGTGACAATGGAATTGCGTATGCATTTCACTTATTTACATGTCTTTTGCTATGAGCACTTGCTTAAGACCCTGATCCCTGCTTCTTTCAGTCACCTGGAAGTTTCTAGAGGCTTCTTTACCAATTCACCTTTTCACATATGTTTATCTCAGGTTCTGTTACCAGTTACATATTGTCTTTCACATTCCAGTCTGTTTTTCATTCCCATATTTTATCATCTCTACATTCCCCTGTATCTTATCTTGTTACTCACTGTAGCTGGTTCATACCAGCCTCCATTTAACCATCACTTCACCTCATTCACAGCACACAGACTTACACAGACTCACTTGCTGCTTCTTCAGAAAATGGTTGACAGAGTTAGGATGCCTACTTAACATAAGCAAATGGCTGACTAAGCATAAACATTCATAAGGAAAATCTGCTTTATCTCCTAATGATAACCCATGGTTTGCATCCTGTTTCATTTACATAATGAGATATATAACTTACAACACTACTATATTGTTAGGAAAATGCTTGATTAAGCATCTTGCAATGTCACTTTTTACATACCATTCTGGCTTGCGGTTAACAGTTTGCTAGGCCACAAGTTATAGCATTTTATTTGGCTGCAGATCCAATGCTCCCCAAAATTCAAATACTGTCACCCTAATACACCATACAGATGTTCTTGTTCCCCTTCCCCTTCAATATGGTTATTTTCCTTAAATTAAAACTCAGCTTCTTTAACTTTCCAACAGCTAAAAACTGCAGTATATTGTCTCTCATATCTCCGTGTAGTTCTCTGAAGCTCATATTTCAGTAGAACTGTAAAGTCCTTTGGCTCATGTACTAGATTGGTACTGCATATTTGTAGACTATGTAAATCCTGAACTGAAAAATGGTTCCTGCTCCAACATCAGCACCACTATTTCAAGATAGACAAACTGGGATCTGTGATTAAATGTTTAGATGTATGACCAAAGACAGTCAAGTTATTCAGCACTGAAGGCACATATCTATCCAGTAGGCCTGATAACAAAGCTTCTTACTATCTGTTAAGTGAGCATGCTACAGGTTGTTTTTTTTTCTGATATTGCATTTAAAAAAGGAGAATGGAAGACAGAACTACAATACACATTTTGTCTTGAAGATGGGAGACTGTATATAATGAAATGTTTTCTAAAAGGTCAGTGACAAACTGGAAATCCCATGGGACATATCCCATAAGTTAACAGACTCATACTACCCTAAATATGATTTATTTTAAAAACAGGACACTATAAAATTTAAAAAAAAACAAGAAATACATGGGCTATGTCTCTCACAATTCTGCAGATGAGTATTTGGTCTTTTTGTCCTAACCATTTAATGAAGGTAAACAAACAAACTATAGTTCCTTACACAATAATGTATGACCCTATTGAAGAGCTGTGCCAGATTCTGTTAGGATGAAGCCCTTTTGAAAACTGAACAACGTATGGCTCGTATCCTTCTCTCATGTCTCTGGAATCATTAAATAATGTTCCTGAGCCAAAATTCCCCACTAACAAGCCCTTATTCAGTGTATAGAACAAGGAAAACTTAATTATTAGCATGTTATAGCCATTGACACATCTATGTAAGTCTTAATTCAGTTCTGCACCTACTGGTAAGGAGATCTTCAAGTGTCCCTATCCTTCACTTCCTCTTCCTCCTCAGTTAAATCCTATGCCATTTTTTGTCAGTGGGTGGATCCACATGAGCTGTTTACTGTTGAGTAGACTAAATTATGTACACAGTAAATGTCTCAGCATCTCCACATGCAGCACTATTAGGCTGGAGTGAACTAATTAACTCAACAGAAGGATAGTTCTTGTAAATACAAGGACTATCCTGCTGCCGAGTGTTTTATTCTTCAGCACTGCATGTGTAGACACTGATATGATTGCCTGGGGCACAAGGGTACTTCTGTGTGGGGGATGCCTACCTCATTCCCCAGCCAACCTCCCCTGCAGCATGTTAAGCCAAGTTAGAGCAGCCCTGGGCTGGCAGAATGACCCCCTTGGGCCTGCTGTCAGGTGGGGCTGCACCAACCCAGCTCAATGTACTGTGGTCTCAGCTGCATGTTCAAATGGAGCACCCAGGAGTAATAAACTCCAGCAAAATAAGCACTGGAGTTTATTATTTCAAATTAATTGCACATGTAGATGTGCCCAGCAGGTAGCATAACCCCCGAATCCAGAGAAGCGCTCAGGAAAACCTTTTCCTAGTCCATTGAAAAGTCCTGCATATACAGTCTTGAGGCTCCACCAACAACTACAGGGAATTTCACTTTATTTAGTATGGGATCTCACCAGAGCTGCCTTAACAATCATTCTACACTGGATCACCAGCAAAGGAGGAAATATAATTAACCTAAATCCTTAGTACAGTACAGTCTATTCCCCTCTCTCTGTTCAGTTCCATTATTCTAGCCCCTGATTCTCCAATGCAAACAGTTCTACTACCACACAACTGAGTTAATTTTAATTGAGTTAGTGTCCAGTTATGGCAAGTCCCAGAAAGTTTACAAAAATTAAATTATTTTAACTGACTTTATTCTGTTCACTGATAGATGCTCCCTCAAGGTCTGTTCTTTTCTGGAGCAGAGCTGGTTACGAACTTTCAAAGTTTTGCACAAAACAACAATTGAGTGTCAACCAGATTTAATGTGGAGCTCTGGTTGACAACCACATGCAGATGTTCTGGGTGAAGAGACGTCACAAGAGGCATGTTGGGAATGGAAAAATGTTCCCTGTGCTATGTATTTGCAGCGCAGACTCTAATTTTTATACCTGGAAATCCAGGTATCAAGAAAACAAAACAAAACAAAAAACTCACAGGAAAAAATGGAGGCAAGGCACAGTCCAGGACTGTGCTCCAAGGCAACCCAGAGGGGGCTTCTCCAGAGATACACTCTGGTGTCTTGTTACACAAATTGCCAATTGCTAAAATCATGGGCGAGACTTCATGAAGCGAGATAAGGCAAGGTGCCGCGTTTATTGATTACATGAGTTAGACATAGAGGCTTGGACACACCATTGATACAAACTGTTACCAAATTTGCCCATTACTTTGGGGTGTGCTCATTTATTAGGGATAGTTTCTAGGGTCATGGTGATTCTATCAATGTGCTGCTTGTGTTACTATACGGAGCTGTATTTCTCCCTTCTGCAAGCCCTCACCCCCAGTGGAGCTATCTTGTTACGCCTCAGCTCTGTATTCTTGGGCAACCCTGGCACAGGATGCAGTCTGTCTGACTCGCAAAGGACTCTCCCCCCCCCCCACTCCCTCCCCTCCTCTACCTAAACGAAACTGATTAAGATGCAGTGAGAGACGCACCTAAAACTCTCTAGATAGGGGTCATAAGAGTGAACAACTGCCCTCGGTCTCATCTGCATCTGAGATGGAACCAGATGACCATTCATTTACATGAGAGATGGAAAACAGAAAGCCTGAAGCAGAGACTGCAGTGAATTCTGGGACCAGAGAAGCAGGAGAGCGCTGCATGATGGGGAATCTGTGCTTCAAATGTTAATTAACCCATGTTCACACACACCCAGCTCAGCATTTATCAGACCAGTTCTAATCTGGATTTGCTAAGGACTTCCCCCCCCCAGACACACACACACAGCTCTAAGTTTAATAGGCATCTCGGGCCGTACATTCCCCGGTCCCACTATGGGAGGCCTATTTAAACTTGATTGACTAAAACTCGGTTGCCGGGTTAGGGAATGCTGAGGCAAGAGACCGAGTCAGAGGGGGTATGGGCAACATTTGAACAATGGTTAAGGGTTCATCACAGCATCCAGCCTGCTGGAGCCCTAATCCCAGATGTTGTAGTATCTTTCCCGAGACGACTGGTGGGAGTCCTCTCCACAAAAGGTTATGAGCACCCCAATAATTGCTTTAAGTCTGTTAAAAGACTATAGTAAAATCTGGAAAAGTCATGCTAAGCTGAGGCTTGTGCACAACAAGTAAAAATCCAAAATCCTGATACTGCAAGCTATCTATTGTTCCTGAAGAAACCATGAGATATCCCATCAGGATATCTGCCATCCATAGGAATCTCAAGCTGGCTCCCAAGTATTTGGGTTACTCCCTAATCTTAAGTGTTTCCTGATTATCAATCAGTTTCCTGAGATGGTCCAAACCAGATAACCCCTTGTCAATAGAAAAGACAATGATTTACACTACTGAGGGTGCTTCGAAGCAACTGAACTGAGGGTATAAAAATCTGTAAGTGTGTGTGCTTAAGAGGAGAAAGAAAGAAGAAGAAGAAAACTCCTGTGCTGACACCATCCCCTGTCGTTCTTGGGACGCTGGAAGAACAGATCGTCTCTCTCTTCAAGGATTGTGCTACAGACTGTGCCTGTCAGCTTTGCAGCCTGGGTACCGTGGACTCGGTGAGATTCCCAGCGTTCTCTCTTCTTTCTAGGCATAAACTTCTGAACCTGAACTGTATCAGTTAAGCTTGAGCTAAGTTTCCCCAAATACTTAGTGAAACCAGGGTAGTATTGTCATTGTTTGTGTTTGTTTTTCTTTTGCATGTCTATTACTACTAGTACTATTATATATTTCATATGCTTAGCAATAAATAACTTTTCTAGTCAAACTGGTAGTAATTGGGTATATTTTTCCTTCTCTGCTTCTTTTTCCTCCTGTGCTCTGCAGCAACGCTTCTTTTACCTATGCTAAAGATCCCTGTGAAGCCTAAATTATTGTGGGGTCTGCTCATTAAGAGGCCAAGATTGGGACGTGCTGAGTTTGAAACACATAAGGGGATCAGCTTGTACAGGCTGATTGACCCAGTTTGACTCAGACGTGCCCTTATGAACTGAATGCTGGCCCATGAGGGTGTCAGCTGGACACCCAGCCGGATTCAGAGGGATTCTGTTTACCTGTGTGCTTGTGTCTGACTGCATTTTATTGTTGCTCTTATGAACTGATCCTTGGCATATGAGGGTGTCAGCCTTTCCATGCTGATCAGCCCGGCCAGATCAGGCGTGTCACGTTAATTTGTGTGTGTTTGTGTGTATGACTGATTTGGTGACTGGAGGAACCCAGTCCCATTGAGATTGAGTCCTGCAAGATAGCTCCACTGGGGGTGAGGGCTTGCAGAAGGGAGAAATACAGCTCTGTATAGTAACACAAGCAGCACATTGACAGAATCACTAAGACCCTAGAAACTATCCCTAATAAATGAGCACACCCCAAAGTAATGGGCAAATTTGGTAACAGCTGTTTGATTCAGTTTCAGATCGAGGAGGCAAAGTTGGGAGTGAAATAAGAGCAAATTTATTATCGCTTACACACACACACCAGTTAACAGAAAAATAAATGTGATAAGCAGATAATGCAGTATTAAAGAGCTAACAGTAAATAATAACAACAGATAATAACAACAGATAAATAGATAAATTAATCTGTCGCAGGCCAACTGGGCACTGCGAGGGTATTTAGCCACTGGGCTGTTCAAAACAACAGATAGACAGATATGGTTTGGCAACTTATCGATAGTCCCTCAAAGTCAGGGGCATGCCAAGTGATTCCAGCAAAGTCAGGTGTCCCCATTTGACACTGTCAGAGGGATTACAAGGGAAGATCCCTCGATCAGGATCCGATCCTCACTCACACCGGGAGTCTGGGGTCCAGGCTGTTCTGTTCCCTCCTTCCTGCTGGTTACCTGATGCATGCACTTTTTATACCTAGTTGTCACGGTGGGGTCCTGCAGGAGGGCTGTGATCTCCTCAAGGCCCCCTTCCCATGCCAAGTTGGTGCAAGGGCACCCTCAAATTCTTGCCCGCCACGTCTTTGGTGTTCAAATCAGTTAGGGAGGTTGCCTTCACGTCTTCTCAGACACGGTTTAGCTGTACTCTGAGCCCCATGGGCTCCTGGACCCCTTTGTGGTCCCTGTTCTATCATGGGTGTCGCAAAGCACTGAGGTGCCCTGCTCCTAAAGAGGAGAAACTGCTAGAGAAAGAGCCCTAGCAGTGAATAAGGAGTCCAGCTGGTGGTTGCCAGGGCAACTGGAGTCAGCAAATGACCCACACCTGCCAGCTGTCAGCTGGCTGTAAGGGGCAGGGCCTGGCTCTTATAAAGCCCAGGAGCTGAGGCCAGGGAGTTCCCTGCCAGCAGCCAGAGAGAAAGGTGCTCCGGGAGCAAAGATGCGAGAAGAAGCCTGACCGCAGGTACAGCTCAAGCCGGGTAAAGGATGGCAGCTCTAGGAGGTCTGAGCCATGTGGTTTTAGCCGGGCGGCTTTAAGTTATGTTATAGCCTAGGGACTTGTGTTTTGCTTTGTTGTTGTTTATCACCGGTGGTTTGGGTGAGGCTATTAGGGATTGAAGGAGGTCTCATAGGGGACCCACAGCAGCGTGAGGACCCCAGCGCCAGTAAGGGCGCTGCATATGGGGTGCATAGACCCCAGTCCCAGAGAGGGGCGGTTGAGAAGCCCAAGTGCGGGCATGGTGAGCCCCTGAGGAAGGGCGCAGCATTGCAGTGAACCCTGAGGAAGGGCATAGCATTGCGGTAAGCTCCAGGAGTGGGTGGCTTTGCCAAGAAGGCCCTAGAGAAGGAGGCAGCAGTACTGAGAAGTCCCTAGAGAAGGGGGAGGCAGTACAGAGAAGGCCCTGAGAGAGGGCAGCAGTACAGAGAAGGCCCCAGAGAGAGGGCGGCACTGCAGAGGATCCCTGAGACAGGACGACGCTACAGAGAGGGCCCCGAGAGAGGGTGAGTGTAAACTTGACAGACCAACTTCTATACCAGCTGCGAGGCTTGGGGCGTGGTATAAGGAGTGGTTGGAGCCACGCGTAGCCTTTAAGGCTAGTGTGCCCCTGAAGCACCCATCGTAGAATGAGACCCACGAAGAGTACGGGAAACCACGGGGTCTGAATCAACACAGAAGTGACCAAGAGGGCATAAGGCAGCCTCCCAACCTTATCTAAACATCAAAGACATGGCAGGTGAGAATCAGAGGGTGCCCTTGGGCTGACTTGGCACGGAGGGGGCCTCTAGGAGATCACAGCCCTCCTGAAGGACCCTGCCATGACAGTGGGTGTTTCGGGGCACCCTAGCCTTATGGGCTATGCGTGGCTCCAACCACCCCTGTTACCAAGCCCTAAGCCTCACAGCTGGAATAGACATTGTTCGGTTTGGATCTACACCCTCTCCCTGGCACTCGGGCTCTCCATGGCCCTGTCTCTCTCTGCGCCTTCTCTCTGGCACGTGGGCTCTCCAAGGTCCTGTCTCTCTCTGTGCCTTCTCTCAGGGCCTTCTCAAAGCACTGCCCCCTCTCTCAGGGCCTTCTCAGTAATGCCGCCCTCTCTCGGGGCTCTTCTACAATGCTGCCCCCTTCTCTGGGGCTCACCATGCCCACACTGGGGCTTCTTAGCAATGCTTTCTTATTACCTTTAATATTCCTTGCTAGCTGCAACTCCAATTGTGTTCTGGCCTTCCTGATTTCATCTCTGCATGTCCAAGCAATACTCTTATACTCCTCTAGTTGTTCATCCAAGTTTCCACCTGTAAGCTTCCTTTTTCTGTTTCAGTTCACTGAAGAGTTCCCTGGTAACCCAAGATGGTCTTCTTCCATACTTGCTAGTGTTCCTGTGCATCAGGATGTTTTCTTCCTGAGTCCTCATAAATGTTTCTTTAAAGTGCAGCCAGCTGTCCTGGACTCCTTTCCCACTCAGACTGGCCTCCCAGGCAATCCTGCTCATCAGTTCCCAGCATGAGATGAAGTTTCATTGTATGTCTGTTCACTTGAAAACAGTGTAAGCTCTATCAAACTTCCACAATTAAAAAGAAATTACAATAAGAATAACATACAGGAAATCCAAAGCCAAGCAAAATATTCAGCAGCAAAAATGGAAGAAATATGGAAAGGATAGATGGGGTCTCCTGGACCTGCAGTTCATTTACACTGGCAGTCAGTAGATGAGTAGGAATGTCTGGATTATATTTAATTTGCATGAGGCTTTCCTTAGGAGGATCACAATTTATCACATGTCATTTTACCTAGGGCACTTGAAGATGATGTGTATGAATAGCTCCCCTGAAATATTTGTTTAAAAATCTCTCTGTTCTCACCAAAAAATCAGCTTCCTTCCCAGATATTTCATTTTTTCCTCTTCAGATTGTCCATGAATGAGATTATGATTCCTGTTTACCTTGTATATCTGATTTGTCACTGAAAGTTTTTTGCATAACTTATGTAATTTTTGGCTTATTTGTGTAGCATTTTTAAAGAAGTTGATTGTCAAAATATGATCTGTTTTGATTGAACACATAGGCCATGTGGTGGGTTTCCCCTATGTAATACAACTCTTAGAATATTTTTTTTAGGGGAAACACATTTATAATTTTAAATTTACTTTCTGCAAAGCTTGCCTCAAAGCTGCTGTATCAGAAAGGATTCCTTTTAATATCTTCATTCACTAGAATATCTATGAAAAGTAAAGACAAAAGAGACAAATTCACAAAGAAAATAATGTTTCATAGCCTATCCACTAATTTTTTTACTGTTTTTGCAGTTTTAGGTGTTGTTACTTGGGTGAGACAAGTTGGAGGGATGTAAATAGTATTGCTAGAACCCAAAATACAAAAAATAGGGCCTGAAAAATGTAGATATTCTAAATACAATACCTTTGGAGATTTATTTGGCTTTAGAGATTTATTTGACTTCAACACCCTACATGGTAGGGTGTTGCAAGATTAAAAAATCTGCTGAATCTCATTTGGGTACTGTAGTAGGGCATTTGGGTGTGCCTATTTCTTTAAGGTGGTGTAGAGGGCTAATGTGAGACTCATCTGACTGGAAGAGGATGCAGGCTGGAGCTATATCAGCCAAGAGCCTGAACTGGTCATGCAGTCTCTCCCTGGCAGCAACAAAGTAAGGAGCTCCTGGTGGCAGGGCATCAGAGCTCCTGAAGGGACTGGAATTCATGTAAACATCTCTGCAAGCCAGAGGAGGGTCCCCTGAGCATAGAAGGACAGGGTTTTACAGAAAAGTGGCCTTTGTTTTATTTTAAATCCACATAGAGTCTGAGGGGTTTGCTAGAGGAGAGATGCTTCTTTTCTATTCAAGTAGTACCAGTGGTTTAGCCTTGAGCCGTGTGGTGGCAGGCACAAGACCTTCTTAGAGACCTGGCATCCCAGGAGCCCACAGACCAAGGGTGAGGCCAAGTTAAGGAGTCAAGGAGCATAGGGAAAGGATGAGATGTGGCCCAGAGGGTCCATGTGCCCAAGGAAGGGCTGACCCAGGCCAGAGAGCCCACCATCCCAGAGAAGGGGCTAAGCCAGATTACAGGGTCACTGAGCCCAGGGAAGGGGCTGCATACAGGACCAGGGGTCTGAGAATTCAGAACAAGACTATGTAAGGACTAGGGGTCTGAAGGTACAAGGAGGCCCAAGTGTCTAAACAGAAATAGATGACATTGGTAAGATAGAAGACCTGTGAGGCTTGGGGCATGGTGTAGGGAAGATACAGAGCCACACAATGGGCACTTAAGGCTACAGGTGCCTGGCAGAGTTACAGGCAGGCCAAGAGGGCTTATTAGCCTGGAGGTGCAGGACTGTGACTCAGGGGACCCAGGAGGGGCTCACTGGTAAGGGACACATGCTCACTTAAAGGCCATAGGCAGCCATCTTTACACAACCTTCAATAGGAACAAGGTGTGGCAGGAGAGTGAACAAGGGAGGGCTATGTTATAGACCGAGCCTGGCAGGGGCTGCATGGTCACCAGGGGGCATCATGGCCACCCCCGTAGCCATGTGTCTGCTACAGGTCCATAAAGAAAAAATGGCAGAAGACAGGCACTGACATAGTATCTTAATATAGAGACCAGGAACTTGACGGGATGCTCTAGCTGAGAACAAGATGAGCGTTCACTTTTAAAATTACTATTTTAGGAGTTGAAGAATGTTTTCCTTCTGGTGTGCTTACTTCAGAAAAGTGACTGGAGAAGGACAGTAGAGAATTCCTCCTGCAGGCAATAGTTTGGTCTCCTAAAGCTGCTTCTCTCTTCCCTGACACACAAGAAATGGAGGAGGGGTGTCAAAGACGCAACTAAACAAAGCAAAACCTGAGAAGCTTTACACCAAAAAACAAATTGTGTTAGGGAAATGCTTATAGAGGGGTCCAGACAAGAAACAGAAACAATAACACATAGCCTAGATAACTAATCACAGCTAAATAATGAAGCTTGAGTTGAAAACAATCACTATGGACATTTTTACATGTGCTTTGGGACATGGTACTGGGATCTTTAATTAGCGAACTGCTCTAATTGAAAGTGTCTGCATGTCATCTGTATCAGCATCCCCATGCATCCCCAGGCTGAAAAAATGGCAGCATGGTATTTTGAACTAAAGCTCATTGAACATGTTTTATTTCAAAGCACCTCACCACCATTTTTTAAGTGTGGAGATGCATAGGGACACTGATACATGTGATGCAGAAGACTGCCAGTGCATGTTCATTTCTGTGGTCCAGAAGACTGAATTAATCAAGTCTTCTCTGATGCACAGGATTTCCAGCACATCAGAGCAGGCTCCTTACACATCTGTAGGAGAACTATGAGCAAAATAGAGAACAGTGAAGAGGTTTGTCAGAAAAAAAGTCTAAAAAACCTATGATAACTGTAGTAACCTGAGTGGAAATTGAATACACTTTAAAGATAAATTCTTGGCTGTGAATTATTCACCCAGATCTCATATTCACCCAGAATATTTTTCAATTTACCATGCACTTTTCCTTCTCAGAATGAATATTATGCATGACATCTTTCAATACTGTCACTTTTCCAGTTCGTTCATCTATTGTTTAATTGCTCATTCAGTGTTGAATTGTAGACATCCAGTCTAAAACAAGCAGAGCAGTGCAAAACAGCACCATTTTGTTTTGACTTCCATTTCAATGGGAGAGAGTTTCATTTTGAGTTTTGTTTCATTTTGAAACCACTGTTCCATTTCTTTTAATCAAAATTGTTTTGCTGTTTCGACATTTCACCCATATGCTAGAGTGTTGCCTAATTCAGATGAAAATTGAAGGACTGGCAGCCCCTTCTAAGGCCATGAAGCCTCCCAAGCTTAGAGGAGATAGGTACTAGGGTTTCTGGGAAGCTACACCTCAGGCTGCTGACAAGCCAACTCATATCATGTGTGTGTTTTAAAGAACCATGGGGTGAAAACTTCAGGAATGGTAGCCCCAGCTGAGGCCACAAAGCCTGCCAAGTTTGAAAGAGATGGGTTTAGGGGTTTCTGTGAAACTGCACCTTAGGCTGCTGACAGGCAAAACTCATGACAAGGGTGAAACTGTGTGTGTATTAAGGTGCATCCTCACTGGCTTTAGGGCCTCTAAACAACACGGTAGTGTTCCCCAAAGAGGCCTCCTCTTTCCCTACAGCCCCATCCTGGTCCAGCACTTTAAATGACAACAGGTAAAATAATCACTTAATGAGCAGCAGTGCAGTAGCACCATCATCATCTCAGGCAGCCAAACTGTGACAGGGCCTCTTTTTCCTCCTGCAGGAGCTTCTTCTCCAGCAGCTGCCAGAGAACCATCCCTGCCAGCCCCAGCCCTGGGACTTAGATGTGCCCAGGGCCCTGTGTCCTCCTGATCAGGTGCTAGGGGTGTTGGTCTAAGGACATGGCACTGGCAGACAAGGTCCTTTCCTTTGGGTCAGTCTAATCCGGTATCTTTTAGCAGGCCAACTGAGTAGTTACAGAAATGTATCTTAGCAAGCTTTCAAGTTGAAAAAACCTTCATCAAGCTGAGGAAGCACCTGCAGTTGGGGTGTGTGTGTGCTGTTCCTGGAGGGAATGACAAGTAAAGAAGCCAGAGGCTGACATGCAATGCAGGCAAGAAAGTCAGTCAGTGAAAATGAAAATGAAAATGGAGGTGTCAGGGGGTGAGGGGCAGGCTGGGGTGGGAGGGAAGGGGGATGTAGCAGCACAGGTGAAAGTGGCGAGGTACCTGGGATGTCAGATGTCCAGCAGGTTGTAGTGCATCAAAATTCCAATGTCTATATTGAGTCCATGATGTTCTGTACCTAGGAGGTTGATGAAGTCTAATTCATAAGCTTGTCTGTGAAAAATGGTTTGTAAATTCAAACAAGGACTGAACCTCACTAACCTTATCACTAGAACCCAACTTCCTACAGCCCAAAACATACTGAATGGATCCAGGCCATGCCGTGACCAAAGACTCAAAACCTGCCAACAATATCTCCAGTATGGAGGTATCTTCACAATACAACACAGCACTTGGTGCCCTGATGGAAAATACATGGAGATAGGCTGACAGGGCCATCATCTGCTGAACCCCTCACTGAGTCTGGTTCTATGGGAAGACCACAGAGGAAGTGGAGTCCTCCCAAATGGTTGCCTGACTATTCTGTCTAGGAGGAAGCGGTGTTGTGTCTTATTGTCTTTTCTTTGTACTGTCCCTGTAAGGTCAAAGCCCACATGTTCAGCACTGCAGGGTTCACTTTACTTGGGGATGTTACATCTCAGCTCTGTGTTCTTGGGCAACCCTGGCACAGAATGCAGTCTGTCTGACTCACAAAGGACTCACCCCCCCCCTCCCTCCTCTACATAAATGAAACTGATTCAGATGCAGTGAGAGACACACCTAAGACCCTCCAGATAAGGGTGACAAGAGTGAATCAACTGCCCTAGGTCTCATTTGCATCTGAGATGGAACCAGATGACCATTCATTTACATGAGAGATGGAGAACAAAAAGCCTGAAGCAGAGACTGCAGTGAATTCTGGGACCAGAGAAGCAGGGGAGCACTGCATGATGGGGAATCTGTGCTTCAAATATTAATCAACCCATGTTAACACACACCCAGCTCAGCATTTATCAGACCAGTTCTAATCTGGATTTACTACGGACTTTCCCCCCCCTCCCCCCCCCCCCGACACACACATACAGCTCTAAGTTTAATAGGCATCTCGGGCCATACATTCCCCGGTCCCACTATGGGAGGCCTATTTAAACTTGATTGACTAAAACTCGGTTGCCGGGTTAGGGAATGCTGAGGCAAGAGACCGAGTCAGAGGGGGTATGGGCAACATTTGAACAATGGTTAAGCGTTCATCACAGCATCCAGCCTGCTGGAGCCCTAATCCCAGGTGTTGTCATACTTTTCCCGAGACGACTGGTGGGAGTCCTCTCCACAAAAGGTTATGAGCACCCCCAATAATTGTCTTAAGTCTGTTAAAAGACTATAGTAAAATCTGGAAAAGTCATGCTAAACTGAGGCTTGTGCACAACAAGTAAAAATCCAAAATCCTGATGCTGCAAGCTATCTATTGTTCCTGAGGAAACCATGAAATATCCCATCAGGATATGCCATCCATAGGAATCTCAAGCTGGCTCCCAAGTATTTGGTTACTCCCTAATCTTAAGTGTTTCCTGATTATCAATCAGTTTCCTGAGATGGTCCAAACCAGATAATCCCTTGTCAATAGAAAAGACAATGATTTACACTAATGAGGGTGCTTCGAAGCAGCTGAACTGAGGGTATAAAAATCTGTAAGTGTGTGTGCTTCAAGAAGAAGAAGAAGGAGGAAAGGAGAAGGAGAGGAAAAGGAAAGAAGAAGAAAACTCCTGTGCTGACACCATCCCCTGTTGTTCTTGGGATGCTGGAAGAACAGATTGTCTCTCTCTTCAAGGATTGTGCTATGGACTGTGCCTGTCAGCTTTGCAGCCTGAGTACCTTGGACTAGGTGAGATCCCAGCGCTCGCTCTCTCTCTCTCTTCTCTCTAGGCATAACCTTCTGAACCTGAACTGTATCAGTTAAGCTTGAGCTAAGTTTCCCCAAATACTTAGTGAAACCAGGGTAGTATTGTCATTGTTTGTGTTTGTTTTCTTTTGCATGTCTATTACTACTAGTACTATTATATATTTCATATGCTTAGCAATAAATAACTTTTCTAGTCAAACTGGTAGTAATTGGGTATATTTTTCCTTCTCTGCTTCTCTTTCCTCCCGTGCTCTGCAGCAATGCTTCTTTTACCTAAGCTAAAGATCCCTGTAAAGCCCAAAAATATTGCGGGGTCTGCTCATCAAGAGGCCAGAGATTGGGACGTGCTGAGTTTGAAACACATAAGGGGATCAGCTTGTACAGGCTGATTGACCCAGTTTGACTCAGATGTGCCCTTATGAACTGAATGCTGGCCCGTGAGGGTGTCAGCTGGACACTCAGCTGGATTCAGAGGGATTCTGTTTACCTGTGTTTTTGTGTCTGACTGCATTTTATTGTTGCTCTTATGAACTGATTCTTGGCATATGAGGGTGTCAGCCTGTCCATGCTGATCAGCCCGGCCAGGTCAGGCGTGTCAAGTTAATTTGTGTGTGTTTGTGTGTATGACTGATTTGGTGACTGGAGGAACCCAGTCCCATTGAGATTGAGTCCTGCAAGATAGCTCCACTGGGGGTGAGGGCTTGCAGATGGGAGAAATACAGATCCGTATAATAACACAAGCAGCACATTGACAGAATCACCAAGACCCTAGAAACTATCCCTAATAAATGAGCACACCCAAAAGTAATGGGCAAATTTGGTAACAGGGAGAGGATGCTGAAACAACTGGAAGAATGTGTCATCTATGAGAGAGACTCCCAAACCCAAATCCACTTTCATTTTGCACTTATTTCCATTTATTACTACAGTTGCAATCATCTCGGAACCTTGAGTTTCAACAACACCAATATTTTGAATCAAATATGGGTTTTGTACCTCACGTTCTGGGGAGGACTCGAATCTGTGAGTGGATTGGGAGTGAATACATATGCCAAGGTTATTTTGTCTCCCAGAACTGGCCTTTGAGTGGCAAACCCTGTCTATGTGGCCCTTCTTCTTGCAGGCATGACACTCCTCATTCTTTCATCTATGTTGTCCGCCACAACTCAAACGTGTCTGTGAATTAATTGCTTTAGGTGGTGCTGTTGTTGAGGGTATAATCTGCTGAATTTTCTGGTGATGATTTGATTCTTGATCTTTTTGGAGTAAGTAGACATCGCTAGAGAATGACTGGTGAATTTCTCTCACATTATGGGATGCTGCTTCAGGTGCCAAGGCTTTTTCTTGTGCAGTAGCCAAGGTAAAATTTGGTTCACAGAGCAGACAACATTGGATTGCTTCATCTTGAACCCCACAGATAATATGGTTGTGAAGCAGGCCACCCAGGAGATCCTCAAACTCACAAAATTTGGCAAGGCGATGGAGCTCATCCAGGTAATCTAATATGCCTTCATTGGCCTTTTGGTTCCATTTAAAAAAAATGGAAATCTCTGCAGGGTAACAGATGGCCTTGGGAAAAAATGTGCCTTAAGCAGGGCAATTAGTTCACCATAAGACTTAGTGTTTGGTAAGGCAGGTGCTGCAAGGGAATGAACAATGGCAAATGTTTTGGCACCACAGACTGTCAGGAGGATCGCTTCTGTTCTAGGTTGTCCACTTTGTTGGCTTCTAGGTAATAGGATAGCCTTTCTGCATAAGAGTCCCAAGAAGCCATCTGGCTCGCATCAAATTCTTCTATGTGACCCAATGTGGCCCTTTTAACTAACTTCAGCCATATTGAAGAGAAAAGAAGAAAAAGAAAAAAACAAAACTTCTCTCTGATCACAAACACAGCCTGGTCCCAGAATGGTGTACCACATTCTAGGAGTGGCTTCTCAGGAAAGGATCCCATCCTCATCGCCAGATGATATGTTGCGAGTTCAGCAACACACTCTGGACACTCCTGTGTTGAACTGCTCTACCTCTGACTTGACCCAGTCCAGTCCTGTGGAGGGAGAGGAATCAAGAATGCCTCTGGTTCTTCATGGCAGAGAACATGGAGTCCCAGTGCTGCAAAACTGCCACAGAGAAAAGTGAACCCTCAGTGCCGAATGTGAGGGCTTTGGCCTTAAAGGGACAGTACAAGGAAAACACAATAAGACACAACAGAGATACCAAGCAACAACTGATCACCAAAATGTGTGCACACCAAATATCAAAAACAAGAACAGAACACCACCTGTGTCCGATCTCTCAGGACTGATTCTGAAGGGGAATTTACAAACCACTTTTCACAGATGAGCCTATGAAAACACAATAGAGGTCAAAATGAAATCATATGGAGATCCCTTAAAAGAATTCATGCTAATGAACAAATACAGAATAATGGGAAAAAAAAGTTTTTTTAAAATAGCCCCCCTTTCTTATACTTTCATTCAAAACCAATGTTAACAGACTTAAGGTGAATTTAAAAAGTCACATTCACCCCCCTCCCATGCTGGCCACAGCCCCACATTCAAGAGTGCGCGGTTTCTACAGCAAAAACAGCAACAGCACAAATTTGTCCCACTGCTTTTTGCTGCTATGTATGCTTCTGCATGTGGGGTTGGTGAGGAGCAAATTGTCCTGGGTAGGGCAGGCTCTGGTTTCTGGTGGTACACACTGCTGCTGTGTATGCTGCACCACTTCTATTGCGTTTTCCCCTTCAGTACTGCAGTTACCTACCTAATGCATTTTGGTATAATAGTCTCAGGTAAAAGTTTCTACTGGAATAAGAGAGATTACTGATTTTGCCTGAATTTCTTCTATTAAATAAGTATTAATAAATATTATTACTATTAAATAAATAAATTATATAGTAATAAATATAAAAATAAATGTAGTAATATTTTATTATGAAAATATAAAAATATAATATATTGTAATAATATATTAATAATATATTATTATAATAATATATTATATATGTATTACATAACAATATATCATATATTTAATATATAATCTAAAATGTATTATATGTTATATTATAATATTATTATAGTATGTAATTATTTCATAATATATTATATAATATATGTTATAATATATTATACAATATAAAAATATATGTAGTAATAAATATTATTACTATTAAATAAGTATTGAGAAAAAGGATACAATCAATTAAAACTAAAAGCAATACATTTATATAGAAAAATCCATATTTATACAGAATACATTTATCTTGTGAAAGTCACTGGCACAAGATGGCAATAAGCATGAGAACTTAGCAGCATTCAAAATAAGTTCTAACATTTGTGTGGATAATGAAAACTTCCAAAATTATACTAGATGGGCAGAAATACAGAATAGATGGTAAATCTACCATTTCAGATGACAAGGTAAGTGACTGGAGTTTAAAACAAACTTCCCCTGTGAAAAAGTTATTCTATAACTGTTCATTATGGACTTGCTTGCATTTTCCTCTGAAATCTTGAGTACTGACTGCTGTGTGAGCATGTTTGATTAAACAGACCAACTGGTGACCTGTGGGGCCACGTGTGATCCTCAAGAGGCTAAATTATGGCCCCTAAGCTCCTGCCTGGCTGTCACTCCCCCGCAGTTTCCTCATTACTCTGGCTGCAACAACTGTTAGAGTCTCTGGGTTCTTCCTCCCTCCTCCAGCTGCTGCTTCCTGTCTCAACTCTGAGGGTGCCGGGCATTGTTGTGAACAATGCAAGGAGCTGAAAACGAGAGGCTGTGCAGGGAGGGGTTGAATTAAAGTTGATTGAATTGTACTGTAAGACATACGCCCGTCTTAATATTTTACTTCCACTAATTGCAAGTAACATTATGTCTATCGAGTCAAAGAGGAGTCACACTAGTTTGTTTTTTCAATGAGACACAGAAAATAAAATGGTGTCATTGGGCTTCAAGGTGAAGCCCAATGACACCATTTTAATAACACTATTAGGAGAAAATAGTTTCAAACTAGTTTCCACTCATGTACAGATAAATTATAAGGTTCAACAAGAAGTTCATGCCAATGGGGAAACTGAAAGTTGTACAGGAAAATGGTGTGTCCGCATTTACAGTTCTATTAAAAAGTGTAACAATGAACTTTACTCTATCACTCAAGGACTTCTCACTGAAAGAAGTAGTTAAACTTTATTGACTTCAAGAAAAGCAAAAGTAGGTTCTATTGGTTTTATTCTGTTTCCTGCAATGCTTTGTGTCCTTCACAGGTAGTTTTTATCACACTCATCCCCAGCAGAATGAGAGTTCAGAGCAGGTTATGACTTAACACTCATAACATACATGTCACTCAGCAGGGACACTGACAGCTGAGTCCAGCAAGTATAATGACAGGAAAAAGCAAACACTATTATGATTTCATTGAATGATGTCAAGAGATATGTAGGGAGCCATTCCATTGCTTATAGGTCTTTTGGTTTAGAACAGTTACTGGGGGACAAAAACTCAGGGATGATGTTTGGGGATTGTGATATAACTACAGGTTTTCCTTGCCAACCATGGTTTTGGGTATCCACACTTAATATTATATATACCATTTTGGCTACGAAGGTATATACTTTTGAGTAACCATGTTTTTTCCGCAGCCTGCCACCTCCCATTTTTCCCATAAGCTTTTTGTCTTGCCAACCACAGTTTTGCCAACCACAGGAACTTTCAGGAACCTAATCCCAGGAGTTGGCAAGGGAAACCTGTATGCAAACGAGATGCTACTCATACTGAGCATGGGCATTACTTCATGATTTGTGGTGCAGTGGAATACTATTTCCTTTCGTGCATCTAAATGGCAGCTTTATAGACATATGCCTGCCCATTTTTGGCTGTATTTTTGTGCTCTGGATGTGTAAAAATGTGCACATTAACTGAGCAAGCACAGTAGGTCTACATGCTTGCCAAGCATGGCTATGTACATGCAAGTCCTACAAAAAATTCAGGTGGTGGGAAAGGAAGCAGTGTTTACTTTTTAGTGGATAAAATGCTTGCAGAATAGCTTAGTAATTTCTGCCTGCTCAGAGCAAGAGCCTAGCCCAGAATGCAAGGCTAAAACAGAAGCTCTCTCACTAAACTACATACCCCACCAGATTGCTTTTGCCTTTCTGGCACCTCACATCTCCCGCTTTTGGCTGGCCAAAGGTGAGTTTCAAAAGTCATATTTGAGAGAGGACTGACTAATGCCTAACCTGGGGTGTGGTTGTTAAAGCACTGGGACAGAAACCTAGCTGGCTTCATTTTTGTTGACTTAGACACATGTATGCATCTAGAAGGGGCATGTGTACCTACCTGTCCCATGTGTAACCTACCATGCATGCTCAGTCTACACATGTGTTTACATTGTAGGGCAGGGGTGTCAAACATATTGCCCCTGGGCCAGATCTGTCCTGTGGGTTGCTGGGCCAGCCCTGGTCCCCATGCACTGCATGAGGTATATGGGTTGGACCCAGTACCGTGTATCCGGCAAGGAACATAGGAGGTTGGTTTGGGGGGGCTGCATGTAGCCCATGCATACAGTGAGCTTTGGGGTCAGCTGGAAGAACAGCTCTCTGCACCGCATGCAACATAGAGGGCCAGCACAGGGTGCATGTTGCATATAATGCCTGCCAACCAGTCCTTGTTCTGGCTAAAGGACTAGCAGGGTGCTGCATGGAGCACATGCCCTGTACCAGCCCCTGGTGTCCTGTGTAGCACGTGCTGTCCCCAGGACCTGCTGTGCACATGGCCAGACACCGCCCAGAGCATGCAGGCTGGACCCATTGCTGCACATTGCAAAAGAAGTCCAGGATGTGGGCTACATGCAGCACCCTGGACTGATCCTCTGTGCCACCCATGGCACCATGTCCAGCACACACCAAAGGCAGCACACACCCTTTACCAGCCCTGAGGTCTAGTACATGCTTCATTCAGCACACAGGTGAGACCTTGCACCACAGGCACTCCACAGGGGTCAGTCCTGGTCCAGCCTCCAGACTGACTCAGGGACACTCATCCAGACTGCAGGGCCAGCTGAATTTCCTACACTTGCTGTAAGAGAAGTAGAATTGCTACCAGCCTAGAAGTGTCAAAAACTGACTTATATAGCTAGAAAGCTGCTATTTAAATACACAAAGGGAAACGGAAGTCCAACTTTAGTGTTCATCTGACACTGTCTGCAACTGGTTAGCTATGTGCAGTCTCTTAGAGACTTATTTCTGGATGTCTTTATTTATTTTTAAATAACCTTTCAGCCAAGAATGCTTTGTTCCCTGTGTATATGGAAACAGACTGAAGAGAAGGGCTCACTCTGTGCTCACTAAATAGATCTGAGCATAAGTAATAATGGATGTTATTTCCAGATCTTTCATTAACTTCCTCTTTCTTTAGAAAAGTCCATAAACCATCATTTGAGCAACCTGAACTCCGCCCTCGTGAGGAAGACAACCTTCCACTATCCCCTTTACCAACCTACCTCCAATTCATGCAGCATATTATGACTGGCTCAAAATGCACAGAACCACTAGGCTTGGTAATGGTAAGGAGTTCTGTGCAGAATGAAGGGGAAAATTTAAGGTTGTGATGTGTATCTTCAGAGGAATAGTAATCATGGCAGTTATATTCAAGTGTGAGTGGAGAGATGACAGATGGGCTGTTCAATGCATAACTTTTAGTCTCTTCATTATTTGGTAGTCTGTATCAGGGTTGTAGTGTGAGCAACCCTAACTGCTTCCAGACAAAGTTTGCATATTGGTTTATTAATACACTTGTTTTCTTACAGTTCAAAGATCTTTATTTTTAAATTTGCTTCATTTTGAAGATGCCATCTAAAGTATATATCCAAGGAAACTTGCATAAGGAAATGAAAGTTAATTACCCATTTTTTATGCAAAGAAAAAACAAACAACAACAGAATTACTAAGAAGAATACATATTTTTCCCAAATTCCCTTCAGCCTTGTGCCAAGAAACAGTCCTGGAAATGCGTGACATTAATAGAACTGAGGGTTCCTGAGAACTGGACTGGAAGCATTGAAGCCAGTGTGAATGAAGATTGGCAGGGTCTGGGCTACATAAGCCTCACAGAAAGAAATGTTACGTCTCTGGAGAAAAGCTATAGTAAAAGATGAGAAAAAAATATTTCAGTCTCTGGACTGTTCATGAACAACTTCTGAAAGACCAACAGCCCACTTAAATCCTTCTAAAGCCCTGTTTTGAGTAAGGACTCTTCCTATCACAGACACCTCTGTATTTACTTTCTAATATGATAGGGCACTTGTCCATGTTACAACTCTCCTGTTTCCACGTTACACGTTGCCTGTATCCACATGACAAAAGTTGCCTTTAAGCCGCCTAAATCACATCTGTAGATCTATATTATCAGCCCATTTTATCATTTTAGTTTGTTTGTTTTTTCCTGTGGTAATTTTAAGCACCTTCGAAATGCTTTATTTTTAGCTCCTGAATTTCTTCCATGTGGGTTATTTTTATCATTTAAAATTTGCAATGTGGATCTGACATGCCCAAAAATGTGATTTTCCCTGCTTTGCAACTGTTACACCACTAGGTGCCACTTCGGTTCAGTTGTGGATCCACAAATATCCATTGAAGTCTATCTCATTTCTTCTGCACTGATCCAACTGGACGCCAGTTACTAATCTTGCAATTTTTTAATGATTATTTGAGATTAATGAAAAATGGAATTTCCAAAAAAAGTGTTCTGCCTTTTCACACGCACCTCGCTTCTGGCTGTCCTTTTCCCTGCTGTGCCACTGCTTATCATAGCTGGCTAGCCTCAGCCTCATTCCACCTAGCCCCCCCAAATTTTATCCTTCTCATACCTGGAGTTGGGGGTACCCCCTGTCCCTATGTTCCCTCCAGCAGCGCTGCTATCCTGCACCCCCGTTGTGCTGCCGCTTATCACAGCAAGCCAGCCTCAACCTCAGCCTCTTTCCACCTGAAACCAAAACTTATTTTTTCCTGCTCCTGCCTGGAGTTGGGGACAGCCCCACCCCTGTGTTCTCCCTAGCAGCACCACTCTCCAACACCCCCACTGTGCTGCCGCTTATCACAGTGATCCAGCTGGGCAACCAGCCTCAACCTCAGCCTCTTTCCACCCAGACCCAAGCTTATTTTTCCCTGGTCCTGCCCGGAGTTGGGGGAAACCCGCCCCTGTGTTCCCCGCAGCAGTGCCACTATCCAGCACCCCCACTGTGCTGCTGCATATCACAGTGAGCAGGACAAGCAGCCAGCCTCAGTCTCTTTCCACCCAGACCCCAACCTTTTTTCCCCCCAAACCTCCACTGGCCAGCCAGTCTCAGCCACTGCTATTTAATTCCACCACTCCTCAACTATTTTTCTGCTCCTCTTCCACACCTCTTTGCATTTTTTTTCACTTCCAACAAGCACACAGAAGTCTGTATTGTATTTTAAAAAATAATACTGTTACTTAACTTAAATATTAACAAACAAATACTAAAATCACATAAGTTGACTTTTACAAATGAAGAAGGATGAAAGGAAGGAACGAAGGACTTACTTTACTTTTTAAGTACTTTATTCAGGGGTTTGGGGATTCAAAAAGGTTGGCCCCTTACAAAGCAGGGACAAACAAATTACCATTAAACCAAGAACACCATGTCATTGCATTCATCACATCACACTGTGACAGACACCTTCACTACATTCCATGTCATGTCTTATATGCTATTATGTGGTCAGGAACACCAGCCACATGGTCCTATATATAAACAATTCCCACCCTACTCTATCTAATCATACAGGTGACAACACCTTCAACTTCCCACACAAAAATAAAGCAAAATATCAGCCTGGGGAGGGCCTAGGGTGCAGGATGAGATGGAAGTCATAGCCCGACACCAAGTTTGCCCGGTAGCCCAGACCTGTCATGACATCAGAGCACATGTTTGAGAAGGTTGTACTCCACATGGCACAGTGCTCCCTCAAGGGCCCAGTGTGTCTCAAAGGTGGGCACTGCCCGCTGGAGCACAGCGTAATCAAACTCCAGTAAGAGGCGTGCCTGCACTAGGAGTTGGAAAAGCCCAAGGGCATCATCTGAGCTGGTCCCAGCAAGCTGGTTTTGGTGGCTCTTGAGGATGGCCATTTTGGCCTGACCCAGTAAAAAGTTGGCCAGGCAGACAGGGCCCTTCTCAGGCACCCGGTATGGATAGGAGCACACATAGGTGGTCTCTCAGCGCTTGCAGCAGCGCCTCAAGGGTGATAAAGAGCAGCCACAGGCAGGGTCAGTCAAGGAAAGCATGAGAGAGGGTCTCCTCAACACCCCCCAGGCAGTAGGGCAGACTGTTGAGGCGGCTGGGTAAAAGTGGGATGCAAACATGCCAGTGGCTAGGATACCATGCAGCAACTGCTACTGCAAGTCAACAGTCTTCTTGGTGGTTGGTGGCTTATACAATTGTCCCAGCTGCCTGCGGAGGGTTTGGGATTGAGAGTATGGTTGGGGGTAGAAAGGTAAGAAAGATTTATTGACTTAACAAAAACACAACTACGCGTAGTAACAAAACAAACAATGACAGTTAAAAGCAATTAGCGTCGGCAACTTATCGGCAGTCCCCTCTGATGCCTGATACACAGCAAGCTTCTTTTCCTCAAAGTTCAGCGAAGTCAGGTGTCCCCGAACGACACTGTCCAAAGGGGTACCGGAAAGGACCCTGGGATGCAGTTCTTGGGCTCTTCTAGGTCCACGGGCCCACTGATCCAGGCAACAGCTAACTAATTCTTTTACAGAGCTGTCTCTTCCTTCTGAATGGTTTCCAGATATTCCAGCCAATTTAAAGCTTCTGAATGATTCTGATAATGTACAACCAGTCAGATTCCTTTTACTTCAACTGTCCTTAGACTGACCAATTAGCAGTACAAGCCTTACATTTCTTTGATAAAGTAATTTTAACTACGCCACAGGGACTTACTACTTCAAGGCTTTGCTAAATTTACTAGGTCTTACTTTATACAAGGCCTCACTACATCTTAAACTTTCATTAGGCTCTTGGCAACAACATACAGCTTAATATCTAAACAAATATAGAAAAACACTTGGTCTAATCTTCATAGGGCCTTCAGCAAGCACCTGTATCACACAGACATAATTTCAGCTGTCACACTCCACCCCTTGCTTGCTGAAGCACTATGACAGCTACAGTTAAAATGCCAAAGCCATATGCGCTACATTGGGAAACGGGGAGATATCTATAAATTTAACTTGCATAGCATGAACAGATTTACAACAATGATTAAAACACTATTTAGCTGTTGCCACTAGGGCAATGCAGAATACTATGATGCTCAAGATGGTTAGCCACGTAACTGAGGTGACACTTGGTGACACATGAATAGTACATGAATAGTACATGAATAGAAACATACCATTTACAAGGCTCGGGCACGTCAACAGCTAGACTGATGATTCATCCACCCTCTCGAGCAAGGAGAGCCAATTGAGTGCCTTCCTGAGCCTTTGCCTCAAGGCTTTGCAGCTTATTTTTCACTTCATTCCAGTTTTCTAACCATGGCATGTCTACATCTGATACCCATGAAGTAGGTATCATAAAGTTGAGAGGTATAGTCTCAGAGGAAATTTTCTGGCCATTTTAGGGCAATAGTATGGTTACTTAATTGCAGTAGAGCAACGGCTCCACTTTTAGCTCTTAAGCAACATGAATGGCATAAAGTCCAGATGGTACTATTTTCATGCAGCACACAACTTGGTCCTTTCCAACAAACACGTTGCCATATTGTTACATATGACACATTAGGTAACTCGTACATGCAGGTCATGTTAGGTGGGCTGGGATTTTAACTTGTGACCTCCATCAGGGTGTGGAGTTATACATGGGTGGTGTTGGGGCCTCCTGTGTGCGAATGGCCAGAGATAGTAGTGAACTCCCCTTTTTCTCATAGATCACTGTCCCAGGGACACCGGGGCTAGAGGGAAACCCTGGCCCAAAACCAAAGGAAACGAAAATGCATACTTACCCTCTGCAGGAGTCAAGGGCAGCAGAGGCGCGCACGCCGGGAAACCACCCGCGTGGTTTATTAGCCGCGCTTACATTCAGCTGAGACCGGGTGACGTCAGTGAGAGGCACCACCCGGCAGGAATAAAGCGTGGCCCCGGGGGCACAGGAGGGTGTGCTGCAGGAGAACGTGAAGCCCAGAGGGAAGCCCGAGGCCGGAAGCGGGCACCCACAGGGTGTCTCTGCCTTGGGCAGGGTAAGCTGCAGCAGCAGTGAGAGCGGCGAGAGCAGCAGCCACGAGGACCCCAGCTGCGGAGCCGATGCAAGAGCCGGTAGGAGAGCAGGGACGGGAACCACCGGTAAAGGAACCGGTGGAAGAGCCGGCAGGGATGCCGGTGAGGGAGCCGGAGGGAGAGGCGGCAGGGACGCTGGTGAAGGAACCGGTGGAAGAGCCGGCAGGGACGCCGGTGGAAGAACCAGTGGGAGAGCCGGCGGGGACATCAGGGAGGAAGCCCGCAGGGGCAACAGAATCTCGGGTCTCGTAGTCCTCAGACCGGAACCCAGCTCAAGTCACCAAGCCAAGCGGGTCAGGGACAAGGGAAGAGCCGAGGCGGGGCCGGTGATAAGAGGCTGAAAGATCCATGACTAAAGGTGGCGTTGGCCGGGGTGTAGGGGAGATTGGAGCCCTGTGAGTGCCCACCAAAGGCGTGTTGGCACTGGAGGCCGCGGAGAGGGGGACCCCACCACTGAGGGTCCAGTTAAGACTGCGGCTGGCGAGTTTGGGGGGTCTGCCATCGTCACCCGGGGCACCCTCTGGGGACCCTCCTGTGGGACCGGGGCAGACCCAGTCAGCTACCCGTGCAAAAGTAGCCCGGGAACGCCTTTTGGAGCAGAGGCGGGCACAATCACATTTATCCTTTCTTTTTTGGGACCCTGTAACCATGCTTCACTTCCCAGAGAGCGAAAGAGCTCCCACTGTCACTCATGGGAAAAATGCTGTATCAGGTTAATGAAACGGCATTGTCCAGGCAGGATCATAGCACTGATTTGCTTTAAGAACTTCACTGGTATAAAAGGATGAGGATAAGTGGTGGAGACTTGTGGATACAGCCTATTTCTGGTTGTATTAAAGTGGGTACCATTCTACCACACCTCTTGTATAGGTATGATTTACAAACCATGTAATAACTTTGTTCCAACCTATAATGCACTCTCCCACCTGGTGGGCCTCACACCATTGCTGGAGAGTGTTGTCAGTCATAGGAATGGGAGGGGGCAGATTCTCCCATAAACGTAGTAGCTCGAGAGGCTGAACAGATGCAGAATGCACTACTGGGGACACAAACTCAGGAACGTTGAGCTCAACGGGGTTCCCCTCAGGAAGTATGTAACAACAAACTTCCAAACGAGCAGAGCTACAACAATCACCTCCCCTCCCACAGTTAGCTATTCCAGCTTTCAGGTAGGAAATTAATCCAAGATAATAACTGGTACAACAGGTGCACTGGCAGTTACCACCTTGCCAGTCAACTATCCTGTTTCTTCTACTCAGAGACCAGGAATTCACTTGCTCCGGGTGGTGGGTTTCTTCTAGTATGGATACTGCAGCCAGACTATGTGAAGGCCATCTGAACACATTTCCAGGGGATGCTCTTCAGGCTCAGGCCACTCCTTGAGGTCTTCAGGAACAAGTTAATTAATATCTGGGTAATAAGAAGGATTGTAGACATGCTCTACCCAGGAAACACAATAAGGCATTAATAAAAAGAGTACATTTATAAATAAGAGTACATTTATAAAAAGAGTCCACCACTTCATGGTGCCAGTCAATTTAGACTGGTGACAGAGCAGGACTCGTCTTCAGTGGCAGGCTCAATTAGAAATGGTTATGGCTGCACTTGTGGACAGATCCAATCTGTAGGAACAAGACAACAAGGAGCTTGGCTCCCTTTAGATAAATCTGACTTAAATACCCACCATGTATTATGCATAACTTTTGCTAATAGTGTCCCATCCCATTTATTTCCTTGAGGATGCTTTACTACTACCCGATCTCCTGCCTGGAGCTTTCCCGGGTTACCACCCTTCGGTCACTCTACTGCCGGCTCGTGGGGACCACCCAATCCAAAGGCCTGCTTCATAGGGCTACCTCCTGGACAGGGTCGGTTATTGGCCCAATTGATAGCTCGATCCAGGTGCAAATCTCAGTCTTTAAGAGCCGGGCCAGCGGCCAACTGTAAATTGCATTTGAGGATGCCATTGGCTTGTTCTACCAATCCATTAGACTGTGGATGGTATGGGATGTGATATGTCCATAACATGCTATGTTTCACAGTCCAGTCATATACAAGATGATTGCAGAAGTGAGGGCCATTATCGCTCTGTAGTTCTATAGGTGGTGGATACACAGCTAGCAGAGTTTCCAGTGCTGCACAAGCATCCTGGGCTGTAGCTCTTGCTAAGGCGTGGGCAAACATCACTTCTGTGACAACTTCTACAGCCACAAAAACATACTGTCGCTTTCGGGAAGTCCGAGGCAGGGGGCCTATGAAATCACATTGCCATACCTGCCACGCTACCTTTCCTTCACGTAATGACAACGGGACAGTTGGGCAAGGTTTTAATCGCATTTTTACCTCGTGGCAAGTGATGCAAGCGTCGACTATTTGTTGCGCTTCTTTCTTAGTTACATGAATGCCCCAAGATGCGGCCAGGTGGGCGGTTCCATCACGCTCGGGGTGTCCATGTTGTCAATGTAGCCATTCTGCGGCTCATTCCCCAGGTGTACAGTGGAAGGAGGAATTGGGTAACGATGGATTAGCTACTTTATCTTTTTCTTTAACATACAAGATTTTAGCGCTCTCCTCTCTTGTTAGCTGATCAACTCATCTATTCCACTTTGCCTCTGGGCCTTCTTCTGCCTTATTTCCATGTGCTGCACTTACATGTTGGATGTGTAGAGGAAGTTTATTTTGGGCTAACTC
This sequence comes from Alligator mississippiensis, assembly GCF_030867095.1. Classification (NCBI taxonomy): domain Eukaryota; kingdom Metazoa; phylum Chordata; order Crocodylia; family Alligatoridae; genus Alligator; species Alligator mississippiensis. The sequence continues at coordinate 33,316,317 of NC_081835.1, read as the reverse complement.
TCATAAGGCTTTCCACTCTTCGTGGCTCCAAATGTTTTGTCCTCGTCTTTTAAAGTTCTCTTTATTCCATAGGGGTAGCTATTTAGTACATCCTTCTACTACCATCCAGGAGTCGTTATAGATATAGATGGGCCTTCTAGGACGCGGACCTTCCATTAATTCCCACATAGCCACACGGAGCACTGCATGGAGCTCGGCATACTGCGCACTTTTCTGAGGCCATGTGATACTATTTACTTGCCATCTCAAATCCTCAAGGCGGCTGCTCTCCAGGCACGACCTCGAGCAGACCCATCTGTAAACCAAACTTTAACATCGGCTGAGGTTTCCATTTCAGGCAAGAAAGGAGGTGCTTCTTTAATGGGCGAAGGTTCACTGCAGCTTGTTCGATCAGGATAAACATTAATTGTACTTTCAGGGACTCTTTCAACTAATGCAGGGCGTCCCTTTGGGGTTACCTGTTGGATTTGGCTCAAAATGTAATAAATCCACTTTTGAACAGTGGCGTCTTGGGCTCTCCTCCCAGGTGGTAGCTAGCAATCTGACAGAGCCATTCCGAGAATAGGTATCAGAGTAGTGATAACTGTGGGTAATTCCCCTCTCAGTGCTTCTGTGGCTTCCTGGACTGCTGTTGCTGCACACAACATCTGTTCTAAGAGAGTATACCTTGCTTCTGCCCCTCTCCAGCCTCAGCTCCAGAATCCAAGGGGTTTTCCTTCTGCTTCCAAGGACTCCTTCTGCCACAGGCTCCAGTGTGGTCCTCCTTCCAAGACACTTATATGGAGCCAAAGCTCTCCTTCAGGATGTCATGCTGCTAGAGAGGCATGAACAGTTACTGCTTCTTTAAGGGCTTGTAAGGCATATTTATGCTCAGGACCCCATTCCCATTTAGTTCTCTTTTTACATAGATTATACAAGGGATGTGCCAATACACTAAACTCAGGAACATGCATACGCCAAAAATTTAGTGCTCCCAATTGGGCTTGCAGTTCTTTCACATTAGTGGGAGTCGAGGTCTCTACTATATTTCGCAGCTCCTCAGCTGGTATTGTGGGCCCCCACATTCTACCATTCTATTCCTAGAAATTCACACTGGGGCCCGACCTCTTGGATTTTTTGTTCAGACAGTATGAATCCAAAGGTAAGCACTTTCTCTTTCAATGATTCAAAGGCCTTGATGGCAGCCTCTCTGTCTTGACTGTCTACCATGACATCATATATGTACTGCCACATGCGTACATCAGGGTACTTTTCTTGAACTTCATGAACTATTGTAGCTAAAATTCCATGAGCCAGGGTGGGGCTGTGTATCCATCCCTGGGGCAACACGGTGTAGGTATACTGCTGCCCTATCCACGTAAAAGCAAATACTGGCCAGTGGCTCTCCTGGATGGGAATAGTAAAAAACATGTCTTTGATATCAACGGATCCAATCCACATGGGTACATAACATCGGATGCATTCTGTCAAGGCTGGTAGTGATGGGACAGCAGCTGTTAAGGGGTCAGTATTAGCATTGAAAGCTCAAAAGTCAATAGTCAACCGCCACCCTGCATTTGGCTTGCACACTGGCCACACTGGGTTGTTATACAGGGAGTAGGTTTGGATAATAATCCCATCTTCTAACTGATGACTTCTGATACACTGGATGGGTTGGGTGGCCTCGGGGGGAGTTTGATACTGGGGTCTGTGTACTCCTTTCATGGGAGGCAGGGTTAGTGGGATCATGCTACATCAAGTTACAGCTGTTATAGCTGTTTCTTTTGTTTCTCAGTGAGGCACTGCACACCCAAACTGTCAGTTCTCTTGTTCAATGGCAAACTGCTGTCCTCTTAGTACATTAAGTACCAGTAAGCTTGGTCCCCCCTTAAGTATTACTGTGGCCATTGTTACCTTAGAGCCATTAGGTAACGTGAAGTTTGCTCGGACTAGATGTCCTGGTCATCTGGTGCCTCCGACTTTAATTACTTGATAAGGGGTTCCTTTCTCTCCATTTCAATCTGTGGAATCCAAAATGCAAATCTGGGCACCCATGTTAAATAGTATATTAATTGACTTTTCACTTTTACTTAATTGAATCTGTACAGGTATCCAAATTAAGGGGATAATATTAACTTCAGATACTGGTCCTCGGCCTGCTACCACCCCCATTGTGGCTCTTTTCTTTGGGGGTTGGGCTGGCTGGACTCCCTAGGCCATGTGATCAGGCGGGGTAAAGGCTGGTGGCCCCGCATGTGCCTGGGAAAATGTTGACAGTTCCACTCTCAGGGCAGAGAATCTCTCTGGTGACACAGTTGGTGGTGCAGATGCCTCTGCTTTTGGTCTTGCCCTTTTGGTACACTGTTTAGCCCTCAGCCCTAGCAAGGCATTGATGGGCAGTCTACTAATTTGCACTTCATTGAAACAGGCAGCTAACAAGTCTTTCCATATTTTTGCTTGTGGAGTTTTGATCTGGCTTTTCCTGGCTTTTCTCAACAATTCGGGGGGGGGGGGGGGGGGGGGGCAGGGGGTTTATCTTTCACTGAGGCCACTGCCATGGCCTTGGCAGTTTTCATCAGCTCGGTAAGCCTTGGCTTCTGCAAAATGGGTAGAAGCTGCACTAATTGCTGGATCGCATCTCTTACGAGGTGATTCACCGCATCTGGCTCCAAGGCCAGCAAGGCCAAGGTGCATTCTATTGGTGGCTTCTGGCAAAACCTCCTCCACAGCAGTGCTGTCATGACTTCTGCATCTGGCGTGTGAGTCCAAAGCACTGTACAAATTATTTCACTTAGTGATAACAGATACAAGCAGCGGATAGCCTTTTTTAAATTGGGCCATGCCCAAGAGGCAGGGTTAAGCTCTTCTTCTGTATTACCATAACTGACTGCAGTGGCTTGGAGCGCAGCAGAAAACGAAGTAACATTTTCATCACTTCTTGCAAACTGATTTAACTGGAGGTCAGGGCACAGAACCATTTTTGCAGCTTCGGCTCTACTCACTGAAATTGCAAATGCTCCTTTACTATACATTTGAACTCGTCAGTCTATTACTGGCTCTCCTGGCTTGCATTCATGCTCCTTTTGAAAATTTTTAATCTTTACACAGGTAAAGGAATGCAGCTCTGTTTAGGGATTCTCTCTTTGCAGCCATGAATGAGTTATAACCATGAGAAAAACTTGGCTGAGTTTCTCCCTCGGGGTGGGGAAGGCCTAGCTAGATTCCTTCCTCTAGGCAGGAACATACAGGGGTGTTTCAGCACCAGGCTCATCATAAATCTCCTTCTCTCCATCAATTTCCTCCCTTTGATCTTCCCAGAGCTTAACTTTTGGATTATCTCTATACAGACACTTGTGGGAGGATCGCTTCATAGCCTGCGCTAACTGCACTTTCTTTTGGAGGGGAGCAGCTACGCAGAGAACCATAATTTTTCCTTTCTTCTGTTTTAATGTTTCCAAGCAGCTCTGCGTAGCTCACACAGACTTGCACACCATGCTGTTGGAATTTTTCACATCTTTTAACTCCTTACTCAGCTGGGTGACTTCTTCCCGGAGCTGGGCATTCTCTTCTGCCCCTAACTGCAGGCATGCACCCCTTCACAGGCTTATAGCAGTAGCAAACCTAGCGCAATGATCGGGTACGGTTCCCGGGTCACTCCAGGCAGGTCTCAACCTATACTTATCCCACCTGGGATTCTCCATCCCCATCACCTCCTTAAGCAAAGCTACTAACGGGGCCCATGCAACTCCCTCCATTCCGACCTTTCTCTTGGGACCAAAGCCTCTCAATCCTGTTCATGATGCCAATTTATGTCTCTGCTGCCTGAGGAGGGTTTGGGATTGAGAGTATGGTTGGGGGTAGTAAGGTAAGAAAGATTTATTGACTTAACAAAAACACAACTACGCGTAGTAAAAAAACAAACAATGACAGACAAAATCAATTAGCATCGGCAACTTATCTGCAGTCCCCTCTGATGCCTGATACACAGCAAGCTTCTTTTCCTCAAAGTTCAGTGAAGTCAGGCATCCCCGAATGACACTGTCCAAAGGGTACCAGAAAGGACCCTGGGATGCAGTTCTTGGGCTCTTCAAAGTCCACAGGCCCACTGATCCAAGCAACAGCTAACTAATTCTTCTACAGAGCTGTCTCTTCCTTCTGAATGGTTTCCAGATATTCCAGCCAATTTAAAGCTTCTGAATGATTCTGATAACGTACAACCAGTCAGATTCTTCTTACTTCAACTGTCCTTAGACTGACCAATTAGCCTTACATTTCTTTGATAAAGTACTTTTAACTATGCCACAGGGCCTTACTACTTCAAGGCTTTGCTAAATTTACTAGGTCTTACTTTATACAAGGTCTCACTACATCTTAAACTTTCATTAGGCTCTTAGCAACAACATACAGCTTAATATCTAAACAAATATAGAAAAAACACTTGGTCTAATCTTTATAGGGCCTTCAGCAAGCACCTGTATCACACAGACATAATTTCAGCTGTCACAACAATGTGGTGTGCTCTGGGTGGACCGGTGGGGAATCTGGCAGCCACAGGTGCCGTCATTGCACTGTATCAGGGTGGCCCGCTAGCACTTGGGCATGGTGGACGTGAACCACCCCGGGATATAGGCTTCTATGTGACAGAAAAGCAAAGGGGCAACCTGGATCACTGTCAGGAAGCACAGGGAGCATCAGCAGGTGCCAGGTCCATTGGCCAGCTTACCAACTATGGGCAGAGTGACTGGGAGTGCAGGAAAAACCATGCTCGGGACATCTGTGGCACTGGGGACCTGGCCCGCCCAGAGATGGTCATCCATGGTGGCTGCTGACTCCAATGGGAGGGCAGCCTTGACGTCACACAGGAGACAGACCATGTTGCGGATAGAGCGCATGCCCAGCCAGGTGGTCAAGGCCTCAGGCGAGAGCCAGGCCAACTGAGCGGGGTCAAGGAGATGGCTCAGGTGGGGGACCCATGCCTGAATGAGAACAGCAGTGAGGCTGGCAGAGGCCAGGCTCAGCACAGAGTGCCTCAGAGCTGGGTTGTGCACCAGGGGTTCCCTCAGCAGCTGTGGGAAATGCAGATGATGGGCCTGGGGCTGGGACTGGAGGTGGAAGGTGGCCTGCCAGGCTTGTACCATGTCATGGTAGAAAGCCGGAAGCACCGCACAGTTCAAAAGTGTGAGGTCCAACAGGGAGAGCTCCCAGTCAAAGCCGATGGCTCACACCTTCTGCAGAAACTAGTACACTAGTTGTTACCAATGTAGGTGCTCCTCACCATACAGGAGTCACTGAAGGGCCTGTAGGCAAAAGGCAGCCATCTTGCTTGCAAGGTCAACCAAACTGTGGCCCCCCTCAGCTACAGGTACATAAACGACATCTCTTGGGAGTCAGTGGCACCCATCTGAGAAAAAATTGACCAGGAGGTGCTGGAGTCTCGAGTAGGTCCTCTGGTGGATTGAGTATGGTGCACTCATGTCACTAGGTCACCACCGCCAGATTGTTCATCCATAGTAGGAGAGTCTGGGTAGGTGCCAGTGCCACCATTGTAGGTGGGCCTCTACCCCTTCCTCAAGGCCATACCAGTTGTGTCCCATGAAGGTCAATGGCCCTAGGAACACACCCAGGACCTTAAGGCCCTCATGGTACCAGGTGAGCCCCCTGGTAAATCTGGGGAGGGGGGGGGGTCGTGTTTATCCACATGCCAAGCAGCAGGGTTTCACTCTTGCCCAGTTGATACAGGCAGAGGAGGTGCATTCATAGGCTCTCTGGCAGTCTGTCAGGGCCTCCACGTCTTCCTGGGTGCTAAGGAAGATGGTCACGTCATCTGCATATGCTGATAACCAGAGTGGAGTGGCAATGGATAGGCCCATGGCTGATGGCAAGGCCACACCACTCAGGTGGCACCACAGCAAATAAAGCACTGGCCCAATGGCCAGGGCATAGAACACGCCAGACAGGGCAGCTCTGACGGATGCCTCTGCATGCAGGGAATGGGGCAGAGAGCACCCCATTCACCTTGAGCAGACTGGAAGTGTCTTGATACAAGACCCAGAGGGCCCCAGTGAAAAGAGGCCCAAAGCCAAAGGCCTTCATGGTCTGAAAGACGTAGGTGTGGTCCACCCGGTCGAAGGCTTTCTCCTGATCCAGAGAGATGAGGCCAATATCCAGGCTGAAGAATTCACTGGCTGTGAGAAGGTCATGCAGCAGAAACAAGTTCTCTTGGATGGTCCTGCCCAGCATGCAGGAACTCTGCTCAGGCCCAGTGATGGAGGCCATGAAAGTGTGAAGGTGGGTCACCAGCACTTTGGCCTCAATTTTGTAATCCACACAAAGCACAGAGACTGGCCACCAGTTCTTAATGCAGCCAAGGTCTCCTTTCTTGGGCAGCAGTATGAGCACTGCACAGTGGCAGCTGATCAGCAAGACCTTGTCAGCAAGACTATCCTGGAAAATGCACAGGAGACAGGAGCCAAAAAGAGGCTTGTAAAACTTGTAAAACTCAACAGGTAACCCGTCGAGGCATGGGGCTTTGCCGGAGGAGAGATTAGCCGTGGCAGCTGCCAGCTCCGCCAGAGACAATTCCTGCTCAAGCTCACTGGTCTCCAGGGCACAGAGGCACGGCAGGCCCACATGGAGGCCTGCACATAACAATAGAAGGTGATGGAGTGTTCATGTGCTTCATCCAGGTCAGTTATTACCTACAGAACCAGAGGCTCTCGTGCAGCACCACATCACTGCTGGCAGCCAGCGGGGCAGCCTCAAGCTCTACCACATCTTCCTCCAGCTCTTTGACACAGTGTTGCAGTTCATTTGTGGCCAGCTGGGTGTACGGCTGACAAAAAGCCCAGATTTGTACCTTGCCCACATCCCACCATAGCTTCCAGGAGGAGTAATTCAGTTTTGTGGCCTCCCATCCCTGCCAAAAGTTGGAAAAGCAGTCCCAGAAGTAAGAGTCTTGAAGCAGGCTGATGTTGAAGCACCAATAGGGTGCAAATGTCCAGGTTCTCCCTGGCAGGCTCAATTCACAGCAAGCCAGGCCATGATCTGACAGGCCTGAGGGAATGATGCGGCCACTGCGTAGGAGTGGCAGATGGTGCCTGGTGACATAAAGGTGGTTGAGGCATGCCATAGTTAGACCATGGCACTCATCCTGGCCCACGTGTACTGGTGCACATTGGGGTGCAGGGCTCAGCAGATATCAACGAGGCCTACAGTCTAGAAATGGACTGCAGCTTGCAGGCTGAGGGCAGGTAAGGCTCAGGCCCAGTATGGTCGAGCAGGGTGTCAGTGGTACAATTAAAGTCCCCACCTACAAAGAGCAGGTCATCAACCTCACTAGCATTGTGCAAAAGGGTGGCCAAGGTCTCAAAGAAAGTGACCCTCTCCTAGTCATCAGTAGGTGCATAAATGTTGATGAGTAACAAATGTCGTTACACTAGCATGATGCAGACAGTCAGCTGGTGGCCGGGGACAATCTTCTGCACCACCACCGTATCATGCTGTAGTTGTCACGATAGGAGAATTGCAACCCAGGCACTAAGCTTGGTGCCATGACTCAAGAACAAGTGGCCTCACCAGGCAGCATGCCAAGTCAACTGGTTGATCTTGTCACAATGTGTCTCCTGGAGGAAGGTGACACCCAGCCACTTCTGGCGCAGGAGCTCCAGGACAGCCTCCTGTTTCACCAGATCTCGACAGCCGTTGATGTTAAAAGTACCAATGGTTGTGGCTGCCATGGGTGTGGGCTTGTTAGAGGAAGAGTGAAGTAAGATGTAGGTAGAAGAGCGAGCCCCCTAAGAGCAAAGCAAAAAGCAGAGACAGGTCAGAAAAGGCCTATCATGCCCTACTCTATAGCAGGGAACCCACCAGGCCCCACTTGTCTCTCAACTCTTGTGCAAGTTTCTCCAGATGGTAAGCCATCTGCCGAGTAACTAGATCTTGTTGCATAAGTTTGGCCACAGCTTTGGCAGCCTTGATAAAAACTTTAGGATCTGTGCACCATGGGGTGATGCACCCTGCTATGTTCTTCTGTCCTTTAGTCTGTTTCAAAAAGGTCAGGAGCCCCCCATATTCGGGACTGACCAAGGGTGGGGCTGCCAACATGGGCTGCACATTTCTGATAGATGCACAGAGAGACTGCACCCTAGTTGGGATCTCACCCACAAATGCAGCATCTACACCCTCAACATCTAAACCCATCAGCCTCCTCTGACAGTCCAGGTCAAGGACTGGCTCTCAAAGAGCAATCCCCACCTTCTTGGGGGAAGAGAGGTCATCCTGCTCTCAAGGTTGCTTGCAACACTCAGAAAGCTGGATTTCCATCTCACTAGCCTCCTCATCTAATTCATTAGCCTGGGATGTGACCAAGAGGTCATCAGACTCCTCTGCTGCCCCGTGGATCAGATCAGCAGAAGAGAGGCATTGTGCATAGCTTTTACTGCCACTCACCTCTGGAAGCTGGGAGACAGGTGAGGGGTTGGTGACCCCCTCCTTCACCTTCCCCACCTCCAAGCTGTGCCCATCCCTGGTCAACAGGGAAATTGACATGACAGCCAGAGTGGGGCCAGGCTCTCCAACAGGGGCCCCTCCAACACTAGTTGAGGAGGGTCTCAGTGGGGATGGGGTGTTCCAAGTAGTCCCTTTCACTTCCTTATCTTTGTTCTTCTTCTGCTTCATGGCAGGCACCCTTCATAGAGGATGGGCCAGACTGCTTCTGGCCTACCTACCCAGGGCCATCCACCTCAGACAAGGCCACGGTGGAGGGCAACTGGGAGGAGGCCTGAGCCCCATCATCTTGTAAGGAGTGACCTAGAAAACACTACCCAAGACAAAGCAGAGGAGAATGTTATGTGACGGATGCCCATCTGCAATGATAAGGAGGAGACAGTCTTAGATAAAGGGGGCTTGAAAACAAAAGCAAAATCAGAGTACTGGGTCAAAGAGCTCATTAAAATACTAAAAATCATGCCCCTAGGTGTGGAAAAAGTATGCTAATGAAACATACATGTATGTAAATGAGATACATAGCTAAAACACAGGTATAGAGACATGCTCAGTAAAGAACTTCTTGCGTCACTCCTTACAACCAATCAGCAAACAAATATGCTGGTGAGAACTTGAAAACTCCTGTATAAAAGATGCTTAGTGGTAGTGATCTGGTGTGCTTGTTATGTGAAATTATTCCACTCGCACCTTTTATTGCTAGCAATAAACCTTCTTTATACTTTCACCCCTGGTATCTTTATTGGCCTTTGCATACCGGGCATGATCCCAGACTTGAGCTGGGGCTCAACAGTTTTTGGCACCCCAGATGGGACTGCCTTAGATAAGCTTTGCCCGGACTAACTGACGACCAGCTGATTGCTCCTCCTTATCAAATGTCAGGCGCGCCCCGGGATCTCTTTTCCTGGTGAGACTTTTGCTTCAGGGGGAGCTGGATCGCTGAGGTGGCAGTAGCCTAACGGTGAGAGGGTAGAAAGGGCATAAGGCCTACCGTCAGTACGCCTGCCTGGGATTATCTCTGTAAGTATTCTGTCTGGTCTGAGTCCAAGACCAGTGATTTTTCCTCTGTGAGGACGAGGACTAAGAACAGATCCCTGGATCCCAGGTAAGTCGGACGGTCAGAACCGGGAAGGCAGCCCTGAGATGGGTACTATTAAATGTACCCTGCTTTCTTGTGTATTGGGACATTGGGCAGAGTTCGGTGGGGATCCTATGACTAAGAAGAAAGTTAAATTCTTCTGTGAAACTGCGTGGCCACGCTATAAGCTAGATGATCAAGAACATTGGCCTCCGGAGGGAAGTGTTAATTATAATACCATCTTACAATTGATTTTGTTCTGCCGGCAGAATGGTAAATGGGAGGAATTGATGTATGCGCAAGAGTTTATGTCTCTTTGTAGAGATAGAAAGGTTTTGGAGGAATGTGGATTGTGGGAGGGTTTTGGGATCTGTGAGATGGCCGTGGCTCAACCAACTGCAAATCCTGTCCTGGACTGTCCGGAGCCGGAGGCTCTCCTCCCTCTGCTGCCTCTACCTTATTCTCTTCCTCTTCCCCCTCCCCCTCCTGATTTGTCTGATTCCTCGTTGGCATCCGCTCTTCCTGCTTCTTCCCCCCCCCCCCCCGAGGCGGAGGTTGAGAACACTCCCCGACCCAGGGATCTGGAACAGCACCAACCATGGCCGTCAGGTGCTTGGCAATCTCCAGAATCCCCGACTTCTCGTGATATAACCCCAGGAGGTGGGTGGAGAGTACAGTTAGGAGCAGACTCCGGGGTTAAGGGAAAACATTGCAGGGAATCTGATTCTGGCCATGGGAAGGGAAATGGGGTATTTCCCCCAAAAGAACAAGTGGTACCCGGGCCTCTCGAAGATGACGGTGAGCCAATCTATTGTCAAACCTTTGTGCACATTCCTTTCACTACATCAGATTTGTATAACTGGAGGAACAATACCCCCAGCTTGAGAGAGAATCCTGAAAAGGTACGAAACCTGTTTGAAACGATTTTCAAAACCCATAACCCAACCTGGGCAGATGTTCAGTCTCTTTTAGATATCCTGTTGACACCAGAGGAAAGGAGGATGGTAGTAAACAAAGCCCGTGAGTATGTGGAAAAGGAAATTACCGCAGGGAACCTGCAAGGAAATAGGGACGATCATGTCCCCACCCAGGAGCCAGATTGGAAACCAGACCAAGATATGACCTCCATCCGTGCCTGTTGAGACTATATCCTCTGAGGATCGAGAGATGCTGTGAAAAAAACCCTCAGAATCTCAGTAAGATGTATGAGGTTCAACAGGAGACGAATGAGACCCTGAGTGCTTTCTTGGAAAGAATTTACACTACTTTCAGACAATACACTCGCTAGGACCCGGAGGATGCATCGAATGCTCGCATGCTAAATATGATCTTTATAGGTCAGAGTGCACCGGACATTAGAAAGAAATTGCAGAAGAAAGACGGAGCAACAGGTATGCCTATTTCCCAACTAGTAGACATTGCTTACCAAGTATTTACTAACCGAGAAAGTGTTCAGGAAAAGCAACAGGACAAGAAAGAGGAGAGAAAGATGAAAATGCAGACAGCCCTAGTGGCAGCTGCAATCACGAGAAAACCCAGAAATGAGGGATCCCGGAGACAGCCTCAGAGGTGGGGTCCATTAGAGAAAGATCAGTGTGCCTATTGCAAACAAAAGGGACATTGGAAGCAGGAATGCCCCTATCGGAAAGTTGGTGAAGGTGAAAAGAAAAAGAGGAGAGCAGTGGACTGTTTGCTTTTGGAAGGGATTCAGATTGAAGGGGGCCGGAGGCCCGGGAGGGAAAGATAACCCAGATCCCGGTGTCCCCTAACGAGCCTCTGGTTAAAATGCAACTAGGGGACAGAGATGAATTGGTAGAATTTCTCGTCGATACAGGTGCTGCCCATTCTGTCTTAACTCAAAAACTGAAACCTTTAAGTAAAAAGACTGTGCCGGTGGTAGGGGTCACAGGGAAAGCAGTAACACGACCCTTCCTACAGCCAATGACCTGTAATCTTGGGCAGGCCGAAGTCACCCATCAATTCTTGTATATGCCAGACTGCCCCGTTCCCCTTTTAGGGAGAGACCTCCTCTGTAAACTGCAAGCTACGTTGTCATTTCAGGATGGGCAAATGTTCCTGACTGTAGCTCCTGAAAAGGGGTGGCACCTGCAGGCCTGCCTTCTCGGCCTTCTCCGAGAGGAAAGTACACCGGATATTCCTCAAACCCTGCTCGATGCTGTTGTTCCATGGGTATGGGCAGATCACCGACCCGGGAAGGCTAAAAATGCTGACCCTGTAAAGATTCAACTTTTGCCAGGGGCCCAGCCTCCATGTGTGAAACAATTAGACTTTGTGTCATCCGGATGGCCTGCTTGTCTCCGGGCTGTTGCTGCCACCTGTCTGCTAATACAAGAAGCTGAAAAGTTAACCCTAGGCCATGAAATGACTGTATATGTGCCTCACGCAGTGCTTACAGTCCTGGAGCAGAAAGGAGGGAACTGGTTAACCCCGGGACGAATGGCTTGATATCAGGCCATCCTCCTAGATAAGCCTGAAATAAAATTGGCCATTTCTCGCACTGTAAATCCAGCAACACTGTTGCCACCTATGGCTGCCACACCAGATCTTGTACATGATTGCCTGCAAACATTGGAAGCTGTTTATTCCTCAAGACCAAACCTGAGAGACTGACCTCTTGAAAATGCTGAACTCATTGTTATGACTCGGGCTTTGCAATTGGCGGCCAACAAAACTGTCAATATTTATACTGACTCTAAATATGTTTTCCTTGTTTTACATGCTCATAGAGCGCTGTGGAAAGAGTGGGGTCTACTTGATGCTAAAGGAGCAGGCATTAAGCATAGCAAGCAAATAAAAGCTCTCCTCAAGGCAGTCTGGGAACCAAAGGAGGTAGTGGTAATGCATTGTAAGGCACATCAGAAAGGGAACAACCCCTCCACAAAAGGTAATCGATTTGCTGACGCTACAGCAAAGAGAGCAGCTAAAAGACCTCAGACAGACTTGCTGCCCGAAGTAAGTAATCTGTTACCTCTCCTCCCAGACCTATACCAGCCTGTGACACCACAGTATGGGGAAAGAGACAAACAATTGATAAAAGAGTTTCTAACAAAGAAGGGGGAGCACAGGTGGTTAGTAGCAAAGGATGGTCGCATTATCATCCCAGCTGCCTGGGTTCATGTGGTAGTAAAGAGCGCTCATCATGGCACCCATTATGGACCCAGGGCCCTGGTAAGATGGATCAGTCACTATGTAACTGGAGTGGGATTAAGAGAGGCTGCCAAGAAATTATCAGAGACATGTGAGGTCTGCCAGAGAAATAACCCAAAAGGAGGGAAAAAAGAAACTTCAGGACATCAGAGAATAGGCAATGGGCCAGGAGAAGAATGGCAGGTGGATTTTACCGAGTTGCCCCGGCAACAAGGGATGAGATATCTCCTTATCTTTGTGGACACTTTCTCTAATTGGGTTGAGTGCTTCCCATGTCGGACTGCCCAAGCCCAAGAGGTGGTCAAGGCACTCCTATGAGAAATCATACCTCGCTTCGGACTTCCAAAAGGAATGGGGTCAGACAATGGCCCACATTTCATTGCACAAATTACTCAGAAGGTTTCTGAGTTCCTGGGAATCAGCTGGCATTTACACACCCCTTGGAGACCCCAGCCCAGTGGAAAGGTGGAATGTATGAATCAGACCTTAAAAAGACACCTTGCAAAGATTTGCCAAGAAGCTCGACTCAAATGGCCAGAGGCCCTACCCTTGGCCCTGTTACAAGTAAGGGTCGCACCACATTCTAAATTGGGATTAAGCCCGTTTGAGAATATGTATGGTAAGTCTTACCCTCTGAGTCTGCCCATGGGTACTGAACAACAGTTACGGGTTTTAGGAGAGGGAATGATTAGAGAATATGTATGGTCCTTGGTTTCTGTTTTGTCTTCCATCCATCAGCAGGTATGGGACGTGCTGCAGACACAGGACCAGTCTCCTGCCCCGGAAAATTGACTATTACCTGGGAGTTACGCCCTTGTGAAAGACTGGAACGAGGAACCACTTTGAGCCAGATGGAAGGGCCCATATAGGGTGCTTTTGATGACCCCGACGGCAGCAAACCTCGAATGAATCAAGACTTGGATATATTCCAGTCGCCTAAAGCCGGTGGCTGGACCAGAACAAGAAGGAACCCCTGCAGACTCCGGGACTGGAGACAGAGAACAGTGGAAGGGGGATCCAATAAGAGACTTAAAATTCCTATTCAAAAGAAAGGAACTTTAAATAATTTGTCAATTTTTGATCAAGTTTTACAGGCCTTATTATGAAATTGTTCAAGGTTTTATTGTGGGGCGCCCTGATCTGTCCACTCCTCCTCATGAGAGGGGAAAACCTTTTACAACAAAAATGTGACCCTCAGGAAAATGTCTGGATTTATCTGGCTCGGGAAATTTTAAATAGAATGGACTTCTGCTTAGCGGGAGGGATCAATGCTCACCTGGTTTTTACCTCATGCTTAATCACAGTACCAACCCCTTTGAATATTTTACAAAATTATATTATGCTGAAAGATTTGTATTAAGCCAAACTGAATGGAGCAATCGTAATAATAATTAAAAATGCTCCATAGGTGGGAATGTAAGGAGTGACCTAGAAAACACTACCCAAGACAAAGCAGAGGAGAATGTTATGTGACGGATGCCCATCTGCAATGATAAGGAGGAGACAGTCTTAGATAAAGGGGGCTTGAAAACAAAAGCAAAATCAGAGTACTGGGTCAAAGAGCTCATTAAAATACTAAAAATCATGCCCCTAGGTGTAGAAAAAGTATGCTAATGAAACATACATGCATGTAAATGAGATACATAGCTAAAACACAGGTATAGAGACATGCTCAGTAAAGAACTTCTTGCGTCACTCCTTACAAATACGCTGGTGAGAACTTGAAAACTCCTGTATAAAAGATGCTTAGTGGTAGTGATCTGGTGTGCTTGTTACATGAAATTATTCCACTCGCACCTTTTATTGCTAGCAATAAACCTTCTTTATACTTTCACCCTTGGTATCTTTATTGGCCTTTGCATACCGGGCACGATCCCAGACTTGAGCTGGGGCTCAACAATCTGACAGGGCCTTGGTGCCACAATAGCTGACCACCCCAGCCACCTTAATTGGGGCGGTTAGGACAGGCAGGGGGGAAGTGGAGGCATCAGCCTCTCCACCTGGTGGTGTCTCTGTACTGGTGGGGGTGGGGCATAGTCCCAGCCCCTCCACTGGATGGCAATCTCATGCCAGAGACTCCAGCCCCCTCAGATTGAACAGGGGTAGAAGGAGATTGGGAAAAGCTCCCGGTATCACCGGGTGGGGCCTGCATCCCAGAAGTGGACACGCCATCTGTCAGTGCCACTGTAGTCGCCAATGTTTTGGCTGGGTAATTAAGAGCACCCCTCAGAAGGCAAGCTAATGGAAAAGATAACTCCCCGCAACAAGCAATCAGAAAAGAAAGAAAGACTTTTGACTTTTAACTACTTTATTTCAGGGAAGATCAGGTACAGAAAGCTAAAAAACCATCAAACCCACCAAAGAGAAACCATTCCAGTACATTCAGAACATCACACCATGACAAACACCTTTGCAGTAGTACACATCATGCCTAGCATGCCATATAGCCCTCTGGAAATGAACAGTTCCAGCTTTTAGGTTCTAGCTTCCACCTTCCTCGAAGTACATGTGGTCTCCTATAGCACTGAATCAATGAACTCCTCGTGCTGGAGAATACTTTGGAGCCTCACACATCTCTTGCCTGATCCATGAGAGATGCCACTAAGGGGCATTTTCAGAAAAAATAGAAAACATGGTAACTTTCCAACAGCTGCCAGTAAAGGTAGAAGAGTTTTCCATAATTTTACGAATGTCGCAGTACGGTTTCTTCTCAATGTTAATCACCTCTGCAGGGGGGAACAAAAACCATTGAGCTGGAAACAGGTTTCCTATTCTATGTAGCTGTCCTCCCAGCATCATAGATTCTGTCTCTCCTCCACAACTGGGTTTGCTTTCCTACAGAAGGTCACTAATCATGTATATCATACATGGCCATTGGACATATCTTTCTGAAGTGACATGAGAGATGATTTCTACGTGTGTGATTGTGTGCCCTGTTTGGTGTACCTTTGTGAATATTCAGGAAGATGTCTTGTCCTTGGCAGTTTCATTTACAGTTGTTGGTGGAAAATCTTGTGCTGAAAGGGGGTTGGGAAACCTAGTGTTTCTTCTTAAAATCTGCTGATGCTCTTGAAGAAGCTACATTCTGCATTTCTACCCACTCTAAAATGATAGGGACTGAGAGAGGTTGAAATGTTGACCATGCAACTCATTGCTATGATAATTAGTGGTGAAAGGGAGGGAATTTGGAAATAACCAAACCACAGTTGAAGTGCCTTCCACTTTACAGTATGGTGCTTTTAACATACTAAGGGGCTGTCACCAGGTGACAAAAGGTCTCTCTGCCTGCAGGACTGGCAAAGTAATTAAAGGTAAACTACGACATATCTTCCTGTAGTGACATGAGGGATGATTTCTGTGTGTGTGATTGTAGCCTTCTACCAAAAGGCCAAAAAAGTGGTAGGGAAACTACATGGTGCCAGACTAATCATAACAAAACAAGCCAGCCACAATATTACACATTTGCCTCACAAACACATCTGTATGGAAGTGGGCAAACTCATCTCACAGAACCTAACCAGGTGCCCAGAAAGCAAAGCAGGCAGGGGGTTGGGGCAACAGATATACAGCTAGAACCCATCTTTCCACCAAGTTCAATTGTATCTGATACTCCTTCCTGGGGCCTCAGACCATTTTGCAGAAACCAGTTCCATAAGAATTCACTTACAGTAACTTAACTTTGTTCAGTAAAACCACTATTTCCTTCAGCGGAACAGTAGATAATTAAGTATATCTTTTACGGAAGATGTTTCCATTAACCTTTGTATCTGAAATTTGATATTTGTGGTTATTGACACAGCACACACAAACTTCCCTGTAATTTTGTTACGTGTCTTCCTGAATCAGGTTTGACACAGTAGCTTTCTTTATTTGCATTGGGCTGCTGTACCTGAAACTGGACAAAAAAGCTGATGTGTGGATGTGTGCAACTACTCTTAGAAATGATGTTGCTTCTACTTTTGCACATTGTTAGAGATACCATCTCTGAAGCTCCATTATCTCACAATGCAAACAAAATAATTCTACTTTAGAAAAAGTTATTTCCTGTTTACTACCATGGAAAGAGAGGTTTCCTTTTGAGACTAGGCATACTCCACATTAATTGACTCCTTTTAGGTCAATGGTACTGTTCATGTGCTTAAATTTAAAGCCCCGGGCTCTCTGTTACTTCAAGAGGAAAAGCAGCCAGGAAGCTCTGCAGGCAGGCAGTGCACCACAGCAGCAGGTTGCCAGGGCAACAAGCTAATTAGCCAGCACCTGCAGGCGATCTGATGACCGGATGCAGGCAGGACTAGGGGGGCACATAAGCTCAGAGCTGGGACTAGCAGGCCAGTTTTTTTTTTTCCTGGTTGCTACAAGGGAAGGTGTTCCTGTCCACGGGAGTCTAGGATGCTGGGTTAGTGAAGGTTCATGCTCTTAGGGGCAAAAGGCCTGTTGTTATTTATGTAACTTGTATTTATATAAACCTGTTGTTATTTATGTTATAGCTGAGGGGCTTGTGTTCATGTTGTTTTTATGCCAGTGGTTTGCAGATGAGGCTATAGGGGAGGTGGAGGTCTCATTTGTGTCGGGGTGGGGGGGGGGGGCACTTGACTGCCTTCAACCTTGCCAGGGGCAGGCTTAGGGCTTGAATGCTTAGTGAGCCACAGAGGGGCCACGGGCCCAGCGCCAGCAAGGTGTGCAGCCACAGAGGGCCCAGGGGCTCAGTGACTAAAAGTGACAAGGAAAGCTAGCGTCTCAAACCCATGTCCTATTCAGTGGGTGTAGGCTAGAAAGGCTAGTCACATTAAAGAGGCTGAGGCCAAGGCCCCAACAGAGGGACATTATACTGGTAACGCCTGCAAGGCATGGTAAAGGGGTGGTTTGGACCATGCAATTAGCCCATAAGGCTTTTCGGTGCCCAATAGGGCGCAGTGGATTATAGAGGCCCAGCCAGAGGCCTGGGGCCAGTATAACTGGGGCCTAGCAACGGTCCTTAGGCATTTTCCCTTTATATTCAATTATAATCCATCAAGGCATGGCAGGTGAGGTAGGGGGAGTGCCATTGAGGTGAAGCAGGGCATGGGTGTGAAGCCTCAAGGGGGCATCACAGCCACCCCTGGGATCCTGACATGTTGCAATGTGCATATTGGCTTTCAGTCTATCTTGTTGCATCCCTATCCTTCTTCACAGAATGTTGATCTATTCTAAGCTGAAAAGCTAATACAGAAACATGTAGGACTCAGCTATTAATCCTTCTTCTCACAGACTATACATGAGTAAGGGTTTATAGATTTTCACCAGGGTTTTCATCTGTGCTAAATGTTCTACTAAGAAACCATGCAGAAGCAATAAAAATAAAGTGTCAGACCATTTATGGATTGGCTGGGAAAACGTCATGTGTATTTGCTCCAAGGCAGCAGAGCAGTCTCTCCTTGACCTCATAACTAGTTCCTCCACACACTGACATCTATAGGCATCCTGTCACTTGAAGGCTGTTGATCCACTAGCTCCTGGAAAGACAAATGCTTGTTTCAGGCCCTGTGGGCTGATATGACAAAAGAAGTACAGAAAATGTTTGATGCCAAAAAATACAGCTGTTCTTATAGTGGCAGACCTTCTGCACAGTTACCATTTCTTTTTGGACAAGTTCTTGCTGCATAATTATATGCATTCCATGAAACAGAAAACCTGCAATACCTATAAATTCTAATCCAAGACTGAGCTCTTATAAGCTTGTTTTCAAATATTGAAAATGTGTCAAGTATACCTAATGATGTCCCCAATGGAGATTCTATTGCAAAGGATCTACAATTATTTCCTAACCATGATTAATTTGATGTTTGCAATTATTCTCATTTCCATCATACTTTTTTGTATATAGGAACTGCAGACATTTGTAAAAGATTAAAAGTTGCAAACTGCATGGCCAGTTCTTTTTGTGACAGTGATTTCAGCCTGGAAAGGAACCAGAATTCCATTGTGTTCAGTTCATCCAAATCCTCTGGGACAGCCCTGTTCAAATAGAATTCATTCCAGCTGAAAGCCGGGGGGGGGGGGGGGGGGGGGAGGGGGGAGGACACAAAAACAAAGAATATTTTATCTTCTCTTAATGTAATTTTTTTGGGGGTTATGCATCTGTTTTGATAATAATCACTTAAAATATCTCTTTCTAACCCCTAGGATTGTATTTTCCTTTCCCCACAGAAGATACAGAAGCCCTGAGATTTGAGACTAAATCCTATTTCACTTTACATACCCAAATGGCACTTATGCATCCATATACAAGCCATTTTTGGCACTTACACCCAGTGATCCTATTCCACATACACAGGTACTGATCACTTACAGTTGCCTACAGTCTTACCAGGTAAATATGGGGCACTGTACCTGGGTGAGTGGAAGTTCTGAAATTGTAGCTGCACAAGTACTCATAACTAGCATGTTAGACAAAGGAGGAGAGTCCTGACAAATTTTAGTCTTATAACATAGTAGTTAGGGTACTCACTTAAGAAGCTATCTGTATTTTAGGGCCACTGAGCCAAAGCAGGTTTGAATCTGTAGAGAGATGAAAGACCAAGCCCACTTTGGGTGAAGGGACTACCCAGGTCTCCTGCTTCCTGAGTGCATGCTGCACCATTAGGCTATTCAGCAAATAGCCACAGAGCAAGAGTTTTGTACAAGACACTACAGACTTTCTACGGAAACTTAAAAACATAGACCACCTTCCCAGCAACACCCTCCTAGCCACAATAGATGTTACCAGCCTATATACCAACACCCCACACCAGGATGGCATCCAAGCCTGCCTTACATATCTACAGGAACAAGATTACAGCTCAGAAGAGCTTCCCCCACCTCCTCCTCTGGTATCTAATACCTGTAAATCATTGGTTTTGCCCAGCTACAATTTTAGGACTTACGTTTGCCCAGGAACACATGTGGAACTCTTATTCTTCTCTTCCCTGTTTTCTATGAAGTTGGGACCAAGTTCTGATATCTTTACACAGATAAACCAGTACCAAAATAACAAGTTTACTTAGCAAAATTGTAATTTACAGTTACAACATTCCTACAACATTCATCCTACATAAAAAGAAGAAATGGAACAAATTACTCCAAGAACAAATTCCCCAGCCACAAAACAACCATCAGAGGAACAACACCAACACCCTACAACATTCCAACCTCAGACTTATTAAAACGAAAAGCAGCAACCAACCCGCAAATATTATCAATCTCTCCACACACACGTTTACCAAAACTGAAAAATCTGTCCTTTCTAAAGGCCTAAATTTCTGTCCAGAAAAATACCCTAATAAAATACTTCAATGTGGAGAACTAGAAGAATTCTTCCAACACCTCAGCCTCAAGGAATATTTCCACGACCAAACTGAACCCACTCCCAACAACTCATCCTCTGACAACATTCAGGAAAAGATTAATGCCAAAAAAACAAAAAAAAAAATCAGATTGGACACCTCACAGTGGACAAAGCCCTAACCTTGACAGCTACATTGACTGCTTCAGGGAAAGAATGAATAATGAAATAATCAGCAACACGCGCTACCATAACAACCTCTCTCTACCAGAGAAAAAGGCCATAGAATCTCTAAGATCTAATCACCAAATAGTAATAAAACCAACAGATAAAGGAGGAGCCATAGTCATCCTAAACCATGGATCCTAAACCTAAACATAAAGGAAGCCAACAGACAGCTCTCTGACACCACCTACTACAAAGAACTACAAGAAGCTCCTACTCCCCTTTTCACCAAGAAACTCAACAATACCATCAAATCATTTCCATCAAGACTACAAGAAAAACGACAGACCTTGATCCCCCTACTACCTAACCCGGGGACTTTTTACATGCTCCCTAAAATCCACAAACAAGGGAACCCTGGCAGACTTATCATATCCAACCATGGGACCCTACCTGAGGAAATATCAGGTTTCGTTAAATCAATCCTAAAAACCGCTCATCACCCACAGAACAAGTTTTGTACAAGACACTACAGACTTTCTACAGAAACTTAAAAACATAGACCACCTTCCCAGCAACACCCTCCTAGCCATGATGGACGTTACCAGCCTATATACTAACACCCCACACCACGATGGCATCCCAGCCTGCCTTACATATCTACAGGAACAAGATTACAACTCAGAATACAGACCCAAAGATATTATTGACCTTATAAGCTTCATCCTCACACAAAACAATTTCACTTTTAATAATCAACACTTCCTCCAGATGATGGGAACAGCTATGGGCACCGAAATGGCCCCACAGTATGCCAACCTTTTTATGAGCCACCTGGAAGAAGACTTCCTCAAGAACTGCACCATCAAACCCTTGTTATACTTAAGATATATTGATGACATCTTCATCATTTGGACTGAAAACCTACTGTCTCTGATTGAGCTCTATCAGAAATTCAACAATCACCATCCCTCCATCCAACTCTCTCTAGGATACCAACATCTCCTTTTTAGACAAGATCATCAGTATCCAAAATGATAAAATACAAACCACGTTATACAAGAAACCCACAGACCAACATACATATTTGCACAAAACCAGCAATCACCCTAAACACACCAAAAAAGCTGTAATATACAGCCAAGCCCTCAGATACCACTGAATTTACACTAAAGAGAACACCCGGAATTGCCACCCCACTTATCTCAAAAAGACTTTCACCCAAAAAGGACACTCCTCCAGAGAGATAGATTTCACGTTTGAAAGAGCCACCCGGATACCACGTGAAGAACTGCTGCAGTACAGAAGAAAACCCCCCACAAATCGCACACTGCTGGTTATGACATATCACCCCTCCCTCGAACCTGTACGGAAAATCCTCAAACAATTGCAATTCATACTAGAAAGAGACCCTATTCTTAAAAAGATCTTCCTAGAGGCACCCATCCTAGCCTTCAAACAAGCACTGAACCTCACTAACATCGTCACCAGAAGGAAACTTCCCCAAGCCCAGAACACACCTAAAGGATGCAAACCGTGCCATGACAAGAAATGCAAAACCTGCCAACACATCTCTACCACCCCCACAATTACTACACCCCACAACAGAGCCATCAGCATTCCTGGATCTTACAGCTGCACCTCCAGAAATGTAATATATCTCATCCAATGCATCAAATGCCCTGATGGAAAATATGTAGGAGAGACCAAACAACACCTGGGGGCACAGAAGGGAATTGGTGAGGCTTTGCTCACCAAGGCGCCCCTGGGGGTTACAAGAAATAATGGCCATAAGCTAGCAGAGAGCAGATTTAGACTGGACATTAGGAAGAACTTCTTCACAGTTAGAGTAGCCAAGGTCTGGAATGGGCTCCCAAGGGAGGTGGTGCTCTCTCCTACCCTAGGGGTCTTCAAGAGAAGGTTAGATAGGCATCTAGCTGGGGTCATCTAAACCCAGCAATCTTTCCTGCCTATGCAGGGGGTTGGACTCGATGATCCATTGAGGCCCCTTCCGACCCTAACATCTATGTATCTATGAATCTATGGATCTATGAACTGTGCACCAGAATGAATGCACACTGGAAATCTATCAAAGACAGGAATACCCAATTACCTGTGGGGGCACATTTATCACAAGAAAACCACTGTCTCTCCAATCTCTCAGTCCTGATCCTCAAAGGAAACTTACAAAACACTTCCCAGAGATGAGCCTATGAACTCCACTTCATCAACCTCCTGGATACTAAAAATCATGAACTAAATATAGATATTGGATTTATGACACATTATAAATTGCCTGACATCTGACTCCCCAGGTATCTCTCCACTATTCATCCCCCTTCTCTCTCTTCCCCCCACACCACCCCTCCAGCCTGTCTCTCACCCACTGACTCCCCAATCTACATTTTCACTGACTACCTGTCTTGTATGCATACCAGACCAGCCTCTGGCTTCTTTACTTTTCATTCCATCCAGGAAAAGCACACACCAGCTGCAGAACTTCCTGAGCCTGACGAAGGGTTTTTGAAGCTGAAAGCTTGCTTAATAGTTTTCCAGCTATTTAAGTTGGTCTAATAAAAGATATCAGATTCACCCAAAGAACTGTGTCTGCCTAATTTACAGCTCTAATTTGGTATTTGTGTCAGAAGAAAATTACAGGAATCCTGTTTGTTGCCATATTACCCATTTCAATTCTATAGAGGCTTTTCCTCTACGGTATTTGTAATCCAACCCCTTGGCTATTTCACCTAAATTAATATTCCATAATGACATTTCCCTGTCAGGACCTTTACAAAATTAAAAGGCTGTAATGTAGGGTACCCCTGAGATTGTGCTGAGAGAAGTGCCACTGGAACTTCCGGTTTTGCCACCAGCAATTTTGGCGGCGGCGTCAGTCAGCTACTGCCCCCAACCACCCGGTTCACGATCAGCCGATGGTACTCCCCCAGTATCAGGAGGCAATAGTTACCCATGGCCCATAGGAAATACTTGCCTACTTCCATGCTTTACCTGATATTTGGATAAGGCTGGCTGGCCTCATGCCTGTAGCAGATCACCATGTTGCAAAGGGTTATTGAAATTCAGAACAAGTTATCACAGACACAGCTGTGTGCTACACACTTGCATATCACTAGGTTCCTGGACTGCTAGCTACATCAATTTCCTCTTGTCCTCCAGGTTCTTCAGCATTTCATTGGCAAATACGTTACTTACATCTGAGGAATAAAATTTCGAGAAGGGGAGAGGAATTTTAAATTGTTACTGTGGAATTGCTTGAATGAGCTGTTACCTTACATAACTTTTGAGTATTATGCTGAGATAGCACGAAGCCTGTAATAATTACAATAGCCAGACTGTTACCTTGAATGTCCGGGTCCTTGATAAAGGACAGTGTTTGAGTGGGTACTCTGAATACTGAAGGAACCCATTTTAATCCCACCAGTGACCTTCCCCAGTGACTGCTGTAACTTATTGAATACACATGTAAATGCATATTAACTGATTTTATTTTCTGTTGAATCTTTGATCTGAAGTATTGGATACATACAGAAGTTATATTTTTGCATGATAAGGCCCCCAAAAGTGCTTTATATCCAGAACATAACAAATGTTCATAGCTTCAGAGTGCTTTTATAATGGCTGATCACACAAAAATTTAAATTTAACTCTCATCTGATGTAGTATTAGACAGGGGCACTCTAGGCCAGAGTGCCTAACCCTACAAGGGTTAATTTTGGACAATTCTGCCCACATCCCATGTAACATTGTGGGGTTGGGCTGGTGCACACATAGGTGAGCACTAGCCTAGCCCTGCCTCTGGAACTGTCACACAGAGGTCAGGGGGAGGGAGCCACCCCCCCGAACTGCATGTACCTCCCTCCTAAGTAGGGTCTTGGGAGGAGTTGGGCTGGGCCCATACAAAAAGGGGTCTCCCTTCCCTCTACACCCTGCATGAGCATCTTGACAGCAGCAGCCTCATGGCTGCTGTGCCTGGAGCTGGGATGGTGGAGGGGTGGGAAATGGAGTCCCCCACTCCTCATGGGCCCAGCCCAGCTTCCCCCAAGGCCCCAGAAGGAGTAGCTGGGCTGGGCCCACATGGCAGGGAGACTCCATTCCTTCCCCCATCTGAGGTTCTTAACAATAGCAACTTTGTGGCTACCTTGCCCAGAGCTGGGGCAGGGAGGAAACAGCCTTCTGCCGCACAGGCATGCTGGACTAACCCTGCTGGAGTCTGAGGGGGAGCCAGACTGGGCCTGCAAGGTAGGAGAACTCTGTTCCTAACCACCACCTCAACTCTAGGTGCAGCAGCAATGAGGCTGCCACTGACAAGATGCTTATATTGGGGTCAGGAGGGAAGGGAGTTCCTCCTTTTCACAGGCCCAGCCCAGCTCCCCACAACACCAAAGTAGGGGTAGTTGGGGGAGGCCACATGATGGGGGGGGCTCAATTACCCCCCACCCTCACAACTTCTGCTGATAATTGCCAGCTGGGAGGGGGGCAAGGCTGTGGAGAGAGGCAGTACAGCAGCCTCCTGAGAAGCTGCTGGATAGGCCTGTGTGAGTAGGCAAGTTTTGCTTTCAAGACTTTGGGGTGAAGTTTCCCCCAAACCCCTGCACCCATCACCTTGAAACCTGGCAGACTTTGTGGCCTCACCGGGGACCCCTGGAGTTTTCACTCCCCTGTGGTATAACACTTAGACATGACTTTTACACTAGGGTAGTTCTAAAACAAATCTATGATGCTTAATTCATGCTTAGATGAAGGGTCATAATACTATCTGCAGTGAATGGAGAGATATTTTAGGGATTCACAACATTCAGCTCTTTGAATTGAGGAGACACTTAAACCAGCCAACGGTAAACGCTGAATAGAAAAGAGTGTCTCAAATCTTGCCTCTTCCAGATTTATGTGCCTACCTGCAGATACATGAGTTTGGGGTTCACAGTTCTGAAACCCCTTCACCAACATACATCACCTCTTTAGGTATGGAGAATAAGCTTAGTCTCAATTTTTTTAAGAGTGAGCCTGTAGTGGGGTGATGGTGGTGGTAGTAGTACTATTATATATTATCTAACAGCTTAGAGATTAGAGAATTTGACCATGAAGTAGGAGTTGTAGGCATGATGCTCTTCTTTGCCTGAGAAGCTTCAAATTCACATCTATCCCAGAATAAGTTATCATTTAAACTAGGTAGTGGCCCTCTTTTCCCTTCCTGTTGAAGTTGTGCTATCATGAAGAAAAGATGTGCCTCTCTCACGGACAGTGCAAAAGCAAGCAAAGAAGCGTGTTCCTATAGTCCATTGATGAACACAGTCCCCTGGGAAAGGGGAATCCTGGTTTCTGGTTATTGCTTCAAAGGTTGCTTACGCATTTTATTTGATGATTCTTTCAGGCAGAATGCATATGTAAGACTAGCCAGAGGAAGATCTTGGAGGCAGGAACAGTGGTGCATTTGCATCCACCTTCGATTCCTGGTCCAATCAAAGTTTAAAACTGGCAGTGGCAGCAGCATTTCTATTCAGGAAGTAGTGAGGGAGTCATTTGACTTCATGGCTCATTATAATCTACCTGATTCTTTCTAAACTCATAATTCCACAGGTATTAATGACTCTCTCTCCTATTTTAATGGTCTTAATATTCCACTAATTAAGCTATTCTTTCTTATTCAATTCTGCTGGTTCATAGCTGCTCCTGATAAAGCAGTTCCTATTTCACAGCCCTGCAGAATATTTTTAACTCTAGCTTAAAAACATTAATTCAGATGTTGAAATAACTTTCAGTGAAGCATTGGGTGCACTTCAATAAGCTCAAGGCAGCTTGATTTTCATTTCTGAATCTGAAAGAGATGTACATTTAATTCTAATGACTACAGGACTAAAGAAACAATATATTTTGGTTTACTTTGTATTTTTTATTATGCAAGTATGACACAGTAAATTGGTGCACATTTCAATAATTTTTTTTTTTTTGCTTTGAACTTAAATTGAATTATATAGTCCTAGGCCCTTAGCATGTTATAACTCTTCTAGTGTCTTTTTTACCTGAAGAAAATACGTTTTGCTATACATGGTGATGTACCACTCCATCTGTACCCCACTGTACCCGTCTCTGCTCGATGATTCACTCCCAGCCTGCCTTTGCCTGAGCAGCTGATCTTGATTGCCAAGGAACCTCATGTAAACCCCAGAGAGTTCCTCAATTACCTTCGAGGTATCCCCCAAACTCTCCTGCCATGACTTCGGATGGTCCTTCAGTGAAGGGGGTCCCCTTTGAGGACGCCTCCAGAGTTTTCACGCGTCCAGCAGATGTCCACGGGGTTCCAACCTCCCCTACACCCCGGCCATATGCCAACCTTTGAGATGAGCCTCAGTATCCTTTGCGGTTATCCCCTGTTGATGTCTTCCTTGGTTCCCACGTGTCCTCCCTTGCGGTTGGGCGCCTTAGGCTCTGGCCGGATCCGGAGGGTCTGGTGGCACTCAGCCTTTGGGAATGTCCCTTTCGATGCCCTCTACTTTCTATGGCGGATGTCGTTGGTCATCACCACGTTCTTACGTGGTCTTTCATCTTTGAATGGGGTCTTTACTTCCCCAACCTGGTATGGTATGCTAAGCTAACCTGCTCTAGACAGGGAACTAAAATAGATCAGACCGTGAAAGAAAAACACAAATGATACCCTCACCACCATAAAACCCCATGCCCCAGAAACAACCCAAAGTGACAGAGAAAGGAGCTAACAACAAGACTACAAGGGAAACAAGATAAAGGGAAAAAGAAAAGAGAAGAGGAGCAACTACGGGGAGAGTCCCATGCTCCCCTCACTCCTAAAGCCCCTAGACTAGCACATCCCCTGGGCAAGGGCCCGCATCTCCACCCCAGCTGGGGTTTCTCTCCTCCACTCCATGACCCTCCTCTGCCTTGGGGTTGCGGCACCCGCTGCCTCCAATGGGAGCTTCGTCACTGGCTCTTGCTGTCACTGCTGCCAGCGTCTCTGCAGGATTCTCTGGTCCCCACCGGTCTTCCCCGGCATGGGGCTCTCTCACAGCTCCTGCTGCTGCCACTGCTGCTGGCCTCCCTGCCGGCTCCTTTGATCCCCGCCGGTCTTCCCTGGCACGGGGATCCCTTACAGTTCCTGCAGCTGCCACTGCTGCCTACTGCAGCGACTGGACGCATTTCACCCGGCAGTTCTCCTCTGCTCCTCCGACACTCGGTGTCCTCTTTTTCATGCTCTCGGGGACAATTTTTATCTTCTTTGTGACATCACCCAGCTCCAGCTGGAGATGGGCACAACTGATAAACCACTCGGGCGGTTTTCCCTGGCATGCCTCCTCGCTTCTCCGGGCCCCTTCAACAGGTATGTTTTTTCTTCTTTTTCTTCTATCTGGGGTCTGCCTCTGAATGAGGCTTCCCCCTTGCCCGATCCTGTGTCCCTGGGACACTCACCTTTTCAGAATCCTAAATCCACTCATAAGAGTACCCTACAGCCTACTGGTGAGGGAAGTCTTTTGTTGGATGAGACTTACTGATCTGAAAGCTGAAGAGGTCATAAAGCCTGGGTCTTTCTCTTTCTGGCCAAATGGTCTAACCAATAGGGTATTGCATAAAAGTTACAACTACTGGCCATTAGGGCTGTGTGAAACAGCACCATTTTGTTTAGACTTCCATTTTGCCGTTTCAAAGGGCCAGTGTTTCATTTCATTGTTTCATTTTGTTTCAAAGCACTGTTCTGTTTCATTTCATCAAAACTGTTTTTCTGTTTCAACACATTTCAAGGTTTTGCCCATAGGCTATATTGGGGAATCATGAAAATTCCTAAAACTTTGTCATTTCTTGCCTGATTCAGAAGAAAATTGCAGGGCTGCTTACCCCTTCTTAGGGCATGAAGCCTGCCAAGTTTCAAGGAGATAGGTACAGAGGTTCTGGGAAACTGCACCTCAAACGTTTCAGAGCAAAACTTAGGACACTTGCCAGCAGCTGCAGCATCCTGTCACCTGGCGTGCGGATCCGGGGGCCCACACCCCCGGGAGGAGTCTGGCACAGCCCTGCAGGCCTCCAGATCTGTGCACCAGATGACAGGAGGATGCCGCTGTTGCCTGGGACCGATGCTAGGTATAGGCCATGTCCAGCGCCGGGAAGATTGCTGCTGCCACTAGCCCCTAGTAGCAACGGCAGCCTCCTGTCATCTGGCATGCAGATCTGGGGGCCTGCACCCCCAGGAGGGCTGTGGGGCTGTGCCAGACTCCTTCTGGGGGTGCAGGCCCCCAGATCTGTGTGCCAGATGACAGGAGGCTGCCACTGTTGCCTGAGGCCAGCAATCTTTCTGGCGCTGGGTGTGTGCTTCACCCAGCAATAGTCCCAGGCACCAGCGGCAGACTCTTCTCATCCTCCTGGGGGTGCGGGCTCCCAATTTTGCACACCAGATGACAGGAGGCCACCGCTGCCAGCTGGGTGCAGCCCATGCTGAGCGCCGGGAAGACTGCTGCTGCTGCTGGCCCCAGCCCCCAGCGACAGCATGCTGTCATTCCACACGCAGATCTGGGGGCCCACACCCCTGGGAGGGCTGGGGGGCTGTGCCAGACTCTTCCTGGGGGGCTCAGGCTCCCAGATTTGTGCACAGGATGATAGCAGGCTGCCGCTGCCAGCTAGGACTGGCGCTGAAGCCAACTAAGCCCAGTTTTGAAACTCAAAACGTTTTGAAACTTTCAAAACATTTCGAGTACCCTCGTTTCATTTTGAAGTTGTTTCAAAGTCTTTTAATTTCAATTTCACTGTTTTGAGCTCAAAACGCGTTGAGACAGCTTTGAAATCAAACACCCGGGGAAATTTTGCACAGCCTTACTGGCCATACTTGTGGTTGATGAGCTTTGTGCTAAACTCTGTTTTCTCTGTGTGTATTAGCTGTGTTCTAAGCACACCTTTCACATCAGTGAATTTGGTGCATGGATGCCTAGTTTGTGAATCCAAAATTATCTTAATCATGAGATTAGAGTCCAAAACCCTTTTGTCTTTCTCCCAAATCCAGCATCACCACCAACAGAATCCCCAAAAGCACAAGTGATATGCATGTCCTAAATCCACAAGGCAAGGTCAAATACACCATTTTGAAATAACTTCAAATCTATGCTAATTAGACATTAAATACATTCAGTGAGGTATTAAAACAAAGGAAACAAAACCACTGTCTCAATCAACCTTAGATCATGCCCAGATTGATACTCTAAGACTGAACAGATATAATACATTTTCAATCCTACTCATAGAAGTGGTCAAAATCAGTGCTTGAGGCCCTCCAAAAGGACAGTGTGTGTGAAGCTTGCATTCCTGCTGCCTTTTATGACTAAAGAACAGCTGAAAAAATAGTTTAAAAAAATAAAGAATGAAGTAAAAGGAGGTCTAGAATACAATCTTCCATCCTGTACCTGTGCCATTGAGTCAATCTTAGAAAAAGGAAAAGAAAACAGAATTGAAGTCTATGATATATCAGCCATTTGGGTTTCTTTGAATTTTGTTATCTGCTGAGGAAAAAGTTCTTGCTTATTAAGAATTCTTGTTATCTGCTGAGGTATCACATTAAAGAACACAATGTGCATACCCAGCTAGACAAGCAGACAGACTTTCGTAGAACTGCTTTCATAAATAATCATAACAGACTAAATGTTGCAGTCTTAATTTGACAGTGTTTGAAACAGTGGCCCCCAAGCCTCACCAGCCCATGGACAACAGTACTGAGCATGTAACACACCACAGCCAACATCATGCTTTGCAAATGTCATTACTTAACATTTTATTTTTCTGTGTCTGTGAGCAACATCAGATGGTCTGACAGGCAACATGTTGCCCAGAAGTCAGTGGTTGGGGGAGAGCTGAATTAAAGAGGCATTGTTAAAGTTGAAATTCCTAAAATTGATTTTTTCCTAGAAAGCTAGATATTTTAAGAAATCTTCTTGATATGGGCAAAGGAGACATATCAGCAATGTAAGCTACAGTGGCAATAGATTAAAATTGCAGCTCCTAAGCTACTTTTTGTCTCAATAAAAGCAAACCAAGGTGATTGTGCAGTTACCAAGAATACAAAGGTATGTAAACGCATACTGCTAACTCTCCTGCCCTTTAGAAATGCCCAGGGATTGAAGTGAACAAGAATTTTGAGGACTATAAAGAACTTGGAGAGCAGAATTCTCATGAGTTTTGATTCTGCATTGCCTGACATGAACAGAGGTGTCAGGGAAGGTATACAGACATCTGAACAAAGTAGCAAACTCAGCATTGTTGTGAGCAATCCTGCAGAGGGCCTAGGCTATTAATTAGCGGTAACTGGGGGTTTTTTTGTTGAGCTAATGCCTTATAGCTACAAGGGGGCTATTTAAAATTGAGTGTAGATTTTGAGAAAGTTGGGGGGGATCACATTTGAAATGACAGCTCTCGTCAGGATTTTTAATTAAGTAAGAGATTAAGCTTCTTTTATTTGCTTGTTATGCTGTTTTCTCTTTGGGGTATACAAATGCTAATCAGTTGCTGTCATATTGAATGTAATAGTTTGAATGCTTGTAATAGCTGCCCATTAACCAGTTTAGACAAAAGGGTGAGGTTCATGTTCTTATCTAGGTTCATTGCTTGTTTTGCCAGGCCTTACAACCAACATGCTTAAAGTCTTGGCTCCTCAATATGATCTCTAGAGGCCTTTAACAAGTTAACCTAAGGACAAGAAAAACGACCCTTAAGCAAATATTCCAAGAGATCAAAACCCTAGGCCTCTTGAAAGGGGGTGGTAAAGGAAAGGTAACCACAGTGGTATGGAAAATCTTCCAAAGCAAAATTTAAGATAAACTAAATAGTCAGCGGACAAATTCCATTGCGGAAGACAAACTGACCACCTAGCAAAAAAACCTGTTGAGTAAGATTCAAGCCCAAATTTGGGAGTAGTGACAGGTTTGAGTAGGAGGGGCCCAAGATGGCAACTCACCCAATAAAAACTGTAACCTACAGTCCCAGTTTGGAGATAACCTCACTTGCAGAACAACAAAGGAAGAATCACAAGTGTAGGCCGGATCAGACTGATCACCTGAACCACCCTCTCCAGTTCAAGCTGAAGCCGCGGAGCGCCCGAGTGGGACTGAAGGAAGGGGACTTGTTCCTATCACTGCTGAGGCCAGCCCATTAAACCGTATTACTGAGGCCAGCCCATTGAACCGTACTACTGAAGCCAGCCCATTAAATTGTACTACTGAGGAATGAAACCATATTTAGGTGTTTGGCCTCTTGGAATCCTAGGATTGTAAGTATAATATAGTAATAACTTTTCTGGTTCAAATTATATAGTTGTAATTGTTTTAAAAAGTGCATTTAGAGTATTGTTCCATATATATATATATATATATATATATATATATATATATATATATATATATATAGTTATCGTGTTTTTGATGTTTATGGTATTTCTTAAAATAAAATTGTATTGTATAAATTAAGTGTGAAATCATTGTGAAATCGTGCAATTAGCTGAAAATTTCCCCAGCCAGTGCATCAAACGAATCAGTAAGTTGTGTGGGATCTTCTCTATTCTATAACCCACTAGAGACAGTTGCCATAACAACTTCAGTGCAGTATTCAGATTGATTCACTCTTGTGCCTTTGCTCTTGGGAAGGGATGCCTGTTTGTTTCTGAACATTGGAGATAATTAAAAATGTGTAATGCATCTTACCAAAACATTTTCTTATAAACAATGGCCAAAGCATCATCTTAGTAACACATCATAAATATCATCCTGTCTGTGATGTCAGTCAGTAAGTAGGAGTTTAGCTTTGATATGCATAAGCACCAAAATATTCAAAACATTTGAATCTTTATCAAACTACCAGAATGTTCAGGGCCTGTGAAACTGAACTGGAAGTCTCAGATCAACATTGTTTCTCTTTAAAAATTCTGGTACTTCTGCAAAGAGCTATTAATAATACTCTTTATTTAGTGCCTGATTCAAAGCCCACTGAAGTCAATGGTAAAATTTCTGTTGACAGCAGTGTGCTTCCCTTTTTGCTGATGCTCTTAAAATTCCTTCAGTTTCAAAGACAGGGAGAGTGAGTCACAAATTTGTAAGTACATTTTCCATGCCCAGAGTATAATCAAGAATAAAACCAGTACTTCCTGAATGATGGACCTATGACCTTGAGACAAAAAATCTCATCACTGCCTTTTACTCGATAATAAGGCACTTTCCTTTCTGGACACAAATAAGATTTAAGAAATAAACTGCTAGGAATCATGGACAGGATTTGGGAAATTAGATTATGCAATTAAGAGAAATTTCAGCTCCTCAATCTACATATAGTTAGTTGAACAACAACACCAAACAGCCAGCAGTTCCCAATGACTTCACTGAGAAGTTCGGGAGGCCTAGCCTTTTCAAAGACTAGGTCACCCATTTTGCTTTCTGAGGAAGACACTTGTTTCAAGGAAACTAAAATCTGATGACAGACCTTATGACTGTGAGGCACCAATAAGCTGTGCTGAATGATGGTAGCAAGAAACTATTTACAAGCTTTCAGATAACTCAGCCCAGTCATACTTGATAACTTTTTCATTAACACAGAATGTTTTACCATTCCATTAAGGCCACAATCATCTTGAGTTGTCAAGGCAAGCATTTCTTATAGCAATGTGATTTGAAAATTCTGTTGTATTACTGATTGCTTCCCCACATCAGATTACTGTTTTCCCTAATAGTTTGAAAGACATCAATATGAGGAGATTTCTGTACCATAATGGGACGATTATGGTGCACATTTGTTTTAATTCATGTAAAATAAAATGTCAACAGAGAAAACAGTCACATACAAAAGATTTCTGACATTCGGAGGAACAAGAGAAAGTTTTCCTGTAATGTGAACTATGGCAAACAACAAAATGCAGCTGGATTTATATATTTATTTATTTATTGGGTAGTTTTCTAGAACCTTTTCCAAGTCTGATATTTTCCAGAACAGATATTTTGAAGTCACTGCTGGGAAATAACACAGCTTCTACTCATTCAGTATTTTCAGGAAAGTGCCATTACCATTTTCCCTTTTAAATATGATTCATTTTGCATTTATCCAAGATGATAACTTTTCACAGTGCACAAGTCAGCCAGCATTATCCTCAGTATTACTTTCTGAAGCCCAGGAACAAACATGCAATATGAACAACACTTAATCATTGGGCGGGGGGGCGGGGGCGGGGAGGACCATGGTGGAATATTACTTATTGCTATTTCTAACCATTTCTTATTTTTTATTTAGTATTCAATGGTTAACCAGCTGCATGGACTACCAGAGGCATGGTGTTTTCTATACACATATTCTTGATTAATTCTTCCCCCACCAGGAGAAAGGCACAGAACAGCACCTACTTAAGTGTCACTAAACAGCAATGCCAAAACAATCAAACATGATGAATCTTGTCTCTCAGTATAGCTTACTGAATTTGTGTAGACCAAAGCTCACTAAATCTCTTGGACATTTTTTCTCCTAGATAAAAAGCAGAATTCTTAATGTTGTCTGCCATGTTGTTAAATAGTGTGGTTTTACTACAGGATAAGTAACATTTCTGAAATCCCAGTAGAGACCAGGCACTGTAGTTTAACTTGGAAGCAAATTAGGTTCAGTCAATGATGGGAAAGTGGCACATAAATCTAATAAATAAATAGTGTTGACTTTGCCTACCACATAGTTAAACTTAAGTAAGGTTTTTTTTCCTACTACAGTTAATTATCATGCATCTTCTCACTCACTGAAAAAATCAACTGAAGTTTTGAACCTGAGGAAAAATCTTAGTGAAGAATGTGTCAGGGTACTTGGTGTGCCTGTCACTAAGAGGTCAGGCAGTCTGCTGAGCCACCAGAAGGTGTGGTCAAGCCTAACTAGAGAGTCAGCTGACCCAAGGGCTGGCAGGTGAGGCTAGGCCTGATCAAGGGAGTCACCTGACTGACAGGGAGATGCCCAGAGCCTGAGAGCAGGGCTGGCAGTAATATCTTGGGACCTGCTGGAGGAACATCACCCAGGAGGAAGGCTGCATCTCCTGGTTGCCAGCTTGGAGAATAACATCTGGAGGTTTGGGTAGGAACTAAGAAGATAGAGGAGGCTCCTGGGAACCCAGTGTAGGGTTCAGAGCCCTGATAAGGGGGCTGAGTGCCTGGGCCTGTTGAGAGGCCAGATGAGCCTTGAGAAGGGGGCTAAGTGCACAGGGGCCAAGTGAGAAGCCAGACCAGCCCTGGAAGAGGGGCTGAGAGTTAGTGGCCCATGGAGGAGCTAGGCGAGCCCTGAGAGGAGGGTTGGATGTGTGAGAGAAGGGCCTGAGTGAACCCAGTATGTGTGGCAGAGCACGGGGGCCTATTGAGGGGCCCGGATGAGCCCACAAAAGGAAAGGGGGCTGTGAAACAATGTCTATTGGGAGCTACAGATGAGCCCAGAGAGAAAGGGAATGATCTATGGAGGGGCCCAAGAGGGCAGACCCACAGACAAGAGAGGGCTAGCTGCTTGGAGATTGACCCTGGTCCAAGCTGGGGCCAGGGCCCAGGAAGAGCCAAAGGATGAGATAACCCATTGCAAGAGACTGCCAGAACTGGAAGCCTGGAGTCTCGAGTAGCCTGGAGGCAGGGCCAGAGCCTAGGAGAGGCCAAAGATCCCCGGGGGGGGCACAGCTGAGAGGGAAGGATCAAGCAGTGGGCAGCCCAGAATGATGATGGGTGGTGCTAGTCTATCTGAGGAGGGGAAATCAAGGACAGGTGTCTGAGAGTGAGCTGGGTGCCAGAGATAGAGGACTCAGAGTGGAAATGGGACCAGGGTCAGGGGGCCTGATGGCTAGCAGCCCAGAAGAGGTGGAGGACATCTAGAGGGAGCCCAGAGAGGTACAGGTAGGCTTGAAGACTGGTTTTTGGTAAGACCTGAAACTGTACCCTACAGGAGTCAATTGTTGTGGCAGGGCAGCCTTCATAAAATGTCATGCATGGGCCACTCCAGGGAAAGGCAAGGATGGGGCACCGGAAAGCCTGAGCTCTCACTGCCTTGTAGGTTACCCTATGGGAGGGGGAAAGCTAAGGGAGCACACCCCAACAGAAAAGCACTGGCTAGGCAAGAGTGGGTCCAGAGGCCCAGTGGTCTGGATAGGTCCAAGAGGGGCCAGAGCCACGTAGGGAGGCTCAGTGAGAGGGGCCGGAGCCACATAGGGAGGCCCAGTGAGAGGGGCGAGCGACCCAGTGAAAGGATGGGAATAGAGTGCAGGACCAGATGGGTCTGAGGGCCTGGAGAGTGTCTGGGAAAAGTGGAGAACTGAATAGGTCCAGGACAAGGGGTCAGAAGGTGCTAGCAGCCAGGAGAGAGGCCAAGAGAGACCAGGGGACCTGGTAGCCCAGGGAGTAGCTGCACAAGGTCAAGGGGTCTGAGGGCCTAGAGAGGCTGGAGGAGAGACCAAGGGCTCCAGTAGCCTGAGTGGGGGCTGAGAGAGACTGAGTGGTTTGGTTGAGCATCTTCCCTATACCATACCATCATGCCTCGCAGATGGTATGGTATAGGGAAGGTATGGAGCCATATGATTGGCCCATAAGGCCAGGACCACAAGTTGGGTGGTCATTATAATAAGATCAGGGCAGCCTACCACAACATCTCTATTAACATCAAGGTGTGGCAGACAAGAGTGGGGTAAATTGCCCTTATAGTGAGGTAACATCAAAAAAATTGGGGGTTCCCTGTCACAAAGATGAGGTATATTGTAATTTTCACACAAACTATCAGGCAGGGTTAAAGACTCTAATAGAAACTTGGGTTTACTTTGACCTGCTGAGTTATATCAAAATTACTGCCTACTATGTCTTCACATGGCTTTTACATTTTCATTAGTAGTAAGACATGCTGTTTGTCATTTAGGATAAGAAGCTAGAAATTAAAGAACCTAGCAAATTCAAAAAGGACACTCTTACAGCTACAGAAAGGGGCGGGGGGTGGAACTTAGACTCAGGAATGCAGGGAGGTGTCCAAAGTTGAACTTGTAACTATTATTGAATGGCTCTTTAGAAAAAATAGGCATGCACACACAATTTGTTTTTTTTAAGTTTAATCCACTGTTATATATAAAAAATGTTTTTTCGAAGCCTGTTAGTCGATATGTCCTGCCAGAGGTTTTTAAAGGGAGAAAACCCAAATGGGGTTAGTGTTCATGGACTTCTTTTATTCTGATTCAATTGTAAATGTAAGGGAACTCTGAAATTCCTGCAAGAATCAACTAAGGGCCAGAGCCCAAGACATGAAGTGCATACATTGACAGACCAGAAAAGGAAGAGGTGAACCTACCCTGTAATCATGAAAAAGGTCATTGTTTTAATTTGCTATTTTATGCCCTAGTTAAACAATATATAGAACATATATGATTTTTGTATGTCTGCCTGTATTGTGTTTATATGCCTAATGAACACTCCACTTAGATATGAAACATCTGCCATACCAGCACTATTGGTATGCCTAGTCATTCACTGAGAAATAAGAGCTAATCAAAAGAGAACTCAGAGCCCATCCCTAAGCTTATTACATGATAGAATTGTTAAAAACATGTTGTAAATACTAATGTATGATACATGTCAAGTCTGAGTCTGCGTGCGTATACTTTTTTAATGTATGAAACACAATCGGAGGACCACAGAAATTAAATTTTAACTCGTAGAATGCTAACCCTTTTCAGAACAGGCAACATTAACCCTCAGTGGATTGTCTTTCTTTAGTAATCTAACTGGCCACTTTTTCATCAGCTACAGCACACATTGCATTTTCATGCAGAAAATGGCAGGGCAGCCATACAATTCTAACAATAGTTAGAATGGCTATCTAGGGGTGGGCAAGCTGGGAACCAACTCTGGTAATTGATTTAGAGAGAACCAGACTGGCAACCCCCAGTGGAGTCCATGCCATGAGGCTGCTGCAGCCAGTGTGGGGCACGCTTTCCCCCCAACTGCAGTAGCCAAAGTCCACGCTTCCACAGTAGTAGCAGCTGCTACCAGAATATAGACAGTCAGCTGTCGGAGGTAAGACTCTGCCCCTCTCGGACTAAGTAGACAAGGTTCTTTGGGTAAATCTAATATCTTGTATTAGACCAACTCAAATAGTAGGAAAATTAAGAGCACATAGCATCTATGGAAGCTTCCTTTTTCTGACAAAGGGTGATTGTGCCTGAAAACTTGCAAGGAAGAATTTTTCCAACTATTTGAATTGGTTTAATAAAAGGTATTGGATTTACCCAAAGAACCTTGTCTGCCTATGTCCTTAAACCAACATGGCTACAATCTACACCCCTCAAACTATGGCACTTACTTGGGAAACAGGAGAAACAGACTCTATGACTTCTCACCCAGAGGGGGTTTGAACCTGAATCTTTCTTGTGTGACCTTTCTGTTGGGTCCTGGTGGCAAAAGAAGGGCCAGGCCCAAATATGGGGGGGGGGGGGGGGGGGGTTGGCTTGAACCCCAACCCATAAATCTGGGGAAACTTCATCTTTTCTTTCTGAGAGCTTTCCCCACCTGGGAGGTTCCTACCTCACCCAGTAAAAGATGCGAAGAATAATTTCTGTTCAGTTTGCTGAGGAAGTTCTCTACTTGCTAGCTTCTGCTTGGGATCACTGCTGCTCAGACTGCCACTAAAGCTTACAAGGGTAAGCCCAGGGTGTATCACCTCATGCCACTTTCTGGCTCACTGCTCCTGCTGCTGCTCTGGGGACCACTAAAAAATGCTGCCTGCTGCATTTTGAAGTCACTGCTCTGCTATATCTCACTCTCTAGTTAACCCTGCAGCTGTCACCACTGCTAGGGTAGGCTGAGACTTGCTGCCTGCCAGTCAAGGTTGCTGCTTTAGGCAACCGTCTTGGATTCTAGCTCAGGGTCTTAATAGTGAGACCACTCTCCCCATCTGCCACGAGTAAGAGCATACCAGTCTTTGCCAGAATGCCCTCAAAAGGGTACTCTATTCAGGTCCCCTAGGGCTCTCCAACTCATCAGTCACAGCCCAGAAGCTTTTCTTCCTTGGCCTTTAACAGCCCCCCCACCCCTTCCAGTCCCTACTGTCCTGGGATGTTTCTCCCTGCATACTTACTAAGGTATACAAATTTAAGAACACCACCAGCAGGCTGCATGACTAAGCATACACGTGTGGGGTTACCCTGGCTTCTCTTTTCTCTCTTCCCCTACAAGTCACAGGCTAGGCAAGGTATGTTTTTGAGCCTTAGGCTCTGCTACACATCCACCAGGGATGTGCATGCCTTGTGTACAAGACCAGTGGACAACTTTGCATACCCAGTCTGCACACATTCATGAATGTATCCTGTGCATGTCCACACTGATGGCAAATAATAACCTAAGGAGTAAGTGCCTAAGGCTACATATACACATCACGAGATTTACCATTTAAGGCACTGCAACTGTGTTTCTGTTTGTACAAACAGGATTTCCCACCATTTAAAAAGTATTTTTGGTGTGTTAAAATAAAACTGCTGGGATGTAGTTTAGTTTGCGTCGTTGCCAATTACTACCGTGCATCTATGCGGTCACTCAAAGACTTGTAATTACCTTCTTTTGCCATCAGGTGGCGCTACGCTATTTTTGTAGTTCAGGTGTTTGTCCACTAGGTGCCACCGTTATTTGCTGCTGCGTTTTTTGTTTTCATTTTTGTTTGTTTGTTTGTTTGTTTGTCCCTGCTCATCCCTCCCTCCTTTCCCCTCCCATCTGCTCCCACAGCTGACTGCAGGTAGGGCATGGTGCTGGGGGCATCTCTCATCCCTCTGTCCTGCAGTAGTTAGCTAGCACACATAGAGAAAGAAAAAAATGAAGGAGCAACCCAATACATTGCCAGTTCAGACTGTGGTTTACTACCGTCTGGTAGTGGTTGTGCCCATACTACCACTACCACCACCAGATGTTTAAGGACATAGGCAGACAAGGTTCTGTATGTGCTCCTGCTGCCCCACCCCCAGTGCCTAGTGCCCAGCACAGTGTTTTGAAGTGCAGAACACAGCAGCAGCAGCACCAAAATGGTGAGCTTGCAACTAAGGGAGTGTGGCATACTTTAATATTTCAGAGGTAACTTTCCTATTTCTTGTCATTGCTAGTCCAGAAACACAATGAATAGTGCAGGTGGATGCTGCATGCCAGACCTGCCCCCCAGGATATGCAACATCCCAGGTAATATATAGGTAATATCAGAAGTATCCCACCGACTTTGTAGCCTCAATAGGAGGGAGGTGAAGACAGTGGTATTTGGACTGTGGGCCAAAACCCATCCTCTTCTTTCTAGCTCTGCAAAAGACTGTTGAGGTTGGAAATTGTAAAGGATAAATAAATGAACACATGAATCCATAACAGCAGTAGAAGAAATAGAAAAAAAACATTAGTAAATAATAAGAAAGTGGAATAGAAATAGATATGCATAGGTAGCCAAGTATCAATAGTTAGTAGTGTTTAAATAGTGTATATAGTGTATGAATGAATAGATAGTATATAAATGATAAATAGCTTATAAATATTGTACACATTTAAATTGTGTATAATAGTGTATAAATAGATGGTGTATAAATGATAAATAGTGTGTAGGTACAGGGGTGCAGGGCAGGAAAATCCCAACTATTTTTTTTTCTTTTTTTTTTTTCCATAGAGTCAGAAGGGACCTCAGTGGGCCACCTAGTCTGACCCCCTGCCCCTGGCAGGCAAGAAAAGAGTCAACAACCCTGGGGTCATGTGATCCCAGCCAGGTGCCTGTCCAGCCTCGTCTTAAAGACCCCCAAGAATGGGGCGAGCACCACCTCCCTTGGGAGCCCATTCCAGATTCTGGCAACCCTGACCATGAAGAACTATCTCCTAATGTCCAACCTAAACCTTCTCTCTAATAGCTTATGGCCATTGTTTCTTGTCATTCCAGGGGGTGCCCTGGTGAACAGATCATTGCCTACTTCATGTTGCGTTCCCCTTATGAATGTGTATGCCGTCACAAGGTCCCATCAGCCTTTTCTTGGAGAGGCTGAAGAGGTTAAGGTCCTTTAGCCTTTCCTCATAGGGCCTTCCCTGCAGCCCTCTAATCAGGCAAGTGACTCTTCTTTGAACCCTCTCCAGGTTGTCCGCATCCTGCTTGAACTGCGGCATCCAGAACTGGACACAATACTCCAGCAGTCTGAGCAGTGCCATATAGAGGGGGAGAATCATTTCCCTGGACCTGTTTGTGAAGCATCTACGGATGTACAACAAGGTGCGATTGGCTCTGCCAACTGCTTCATCACATTGACGATTGTATCCTATTGCTTTCTGACCTGTCTAGGTCCCCAACCTGTCTAGGTCAGCCTGGATCTGGTTCCTCCTCTCCAGGGTGTTAGCTGCACCCCATAATTTTGTGTCATCTGTGAATCTGGACATGGTGCAAATGTTAAATTTTCTACTAATGTAACATTTTTTAAATTTTTAGAATTTATTTATTTTTTTTCATAATGCTTGTTTTAAATGAAAAAGGTCAGGTAAATGCAGCATGACTTTATTTTTTAAATAAAGATTTGAAATTTATATAGTTCCTTCTGGATGTGGTGTGTTTTCTTTCATAGGAAAACTGGCGTGCATAGCAGTCCATGTGGTTTGGGGGTGGGTGATAGAGGTGATGATTGTGCCCACCTCAGTATGGGGATCCTTTACTTGGGGGTATTTCTGCCCCATCCCACCGCAAACCCAACCAGAAAATGTGGCAATACTGTACCAGAGGATAGCCTTAACATTTGAAAGAGGGCAAGCAGTGACTTCTCAGGCTATCATGAGCCTATGCTTGGGTTTTGTTTTTTGCATCACCTTCACAGCACCCATGTATGGATCCACCCTGGCTGGGCTGGGGGGTGGGGACAGCTCATCCCGCTGTCCTTGTACTGCCAGATGGGTTCCCCTGCACCCACAACTGCATGCATGCATGATACGCAGTGTGGTGGCCACTGGACTGGAGGCGGGGTGCAGAGGAGGGTGCTCAGGGTCACCACTGGGTGGAGGGTAGCTGTCCTAGGCATAGGGATCCCCAGTACCCAATGAATATTAATCCACCTCTACACCACTCTGTGTTTGTGTGATTGAATGCTTATGCTTGCATGCTTATTTATAGCAGTAGTCACTTTCATAGATTCATAGATTGTAGAGTCAGAAGGGACCACAATGTATCATTGTGTCCGACCCCCTGCCCCTGGCAGGAAAGAGGTCTAAGGTCAGGTTACCCCAGCCAGAATGTACTTCATAACTTCATCAGAATGTATGGGAAATGTAGTCCTTATACAGAAAGAAAAAAAATGGAGGACCAAGCCAATATCTGTTGTGTATCATGCACAGTTTGCACTACCCCTGTGGTAGTGGTGGTGCACATACCACCACCACTAAGACCACCACCACCACCTCCGGTCTCTTAAGTGCTTCCCCTACACCCCCCACCCCCATGCCCAGCCCTCTGCTCAAAACTGGGCAGCACAACGTCAGCAGCAGAAAATAGCTGGCACCAGGCAGTGAGCAAAAGGGAGGACTGTCGCCCACCACCCCAGGTGCTAAGACTCACCAGGCATTACCCCAGTGCCAATACATCTTGCTAATTATCTTGCTGTACCTACTGGACAAAATGAACAGAGTGCCCAACAGTTAGCCATTTGTCACCCGGCACCCATAAATGACTTTGTGTTCTTTTGTATCTTGAGAGTACACTGAGCCAAAGTAGTGAAGTAGAGGCAGGCATGTGGATAATTTGTACCTCTGGATATTTCATACCAGTAGAGTACACAAGAGTCAGATACTAGAGAGTACATAGCAGGCATATACTACAGGGAATACTTTGAAGTAAAAAATCTTGGGTATATTTGATTCCCCCGGGACTTATCTAAAAAAACAACAAAATAAAAACAAAGAGGGTGAAGCATCTTTCAAAAGAGTTAATGAAGCATATTTGATTAAGTAGCTGCTTGGACATCTATAATTTTTATAAATATTTTTATAAGCATTTTTAATTTTTCAGCATTTCAAAAACTTGCACAGTGTAGGCTGGGAGTCTGAGCAATAATCAGCCAGCCCTAGAAGTAGGATACAGATCCCTTCTGGAGATGACATCACCTTGAAGGAAGCTGACCATCAACAGCAGACTCCAGGGCCTTGGATACGAAGATATACTAACACCAGTGCTCTCACAATCACTATAGCAGCCACTATACACTATACTGCATGGGTTTGAATGAGTGAGTGTGGGTGTGTGTGTGCGCGCGCGCGCACACACGCACGTACGGTAAGGTGACCAATACCACCCATAACTCAAAAGTTTGCATTTATGATGTTATTGGTAACTTCACATCCTGTCTAATAAACTAAAATTTATTATGATCCCATGAGTTGGTCCTTTGTAGCCAACAAAGGAAGCTGTAGCAAGCAAGGTGGGGCTAAGTGGGTGAGAAGGGTGGCTCACGCTGCTGCGTGTGCTCACAGCCACCCCCTGAAACTGTGCGCTGCTACTGCAGGCCCTCACGCTGTGCATTACCCTTCACAACACGGAAATCCACCCACTCTGTATACTTCAAAGTTGAAATAAGCAATGTGTCCCCACACACTCAGGGCACAGCCTAGTGTCAAGTATCACTTACCAATGCGTAAAGGTGCCGGTTGTGGAGGACACTGCGATGTCCTCTTTCAACTCCCACATTGCAAAGCAACTCTCATTTTGTGCTTGAACACTGCACTTAATTTCAGCCTGCACTCTTCTTGACCACTGCATTTGCTTTCCTGTGGCCCCCAGAGGCAAGTCTCCCTGCTGGGTTGAGTCCTTCTGCCTCTGGTGTGTTTTCATCTCTCATTTGCCTCAAACCTCTCTCACCCCGACCACTGCTCCCACAATTTATAGGCCTTGAGCAGAGCAGGAAATGCCCCACCCCTTTGTTTTGGTGTTAAAAAAAACCCAAAACTCCAGACAGGCTAGAAAAGAGCACAAAAACCCTGTCCTAAAAGAGTGCCAAAACACAATGCAAAAAAAAAATGAGGGAGAAGATTTTGCAGGAGGTAGCCCCTTTGGTTGGCTTTGTAAAGTGCATGGGTGATGTAGGTGAAGGGAGCTGCAGTGCTGGTAGTGCCCCCAATGCCAATACCCAGGGATGGTGGCAAGCCAGGGGGGAGGCAGACAGCCTCTGTGTGAACCTTTGTAGGAAAGATTTCCTGCCATCACCCCCAGCACCCTGTGCAACAAGTGCCATGAAAAAGAAGCATTCAGAACTATGGAAATAGGCTTGGCCATGGGGCAGCCTCTTTGGTTGGCCTGCAGTACCCTCAGTGCCAATGCCCGGGGATGCTGGCAAGCCAGACTTGTGAGGGGGAGGCAGGCAGGAGATCTGCAAGACAGACTGCACCCTAACCCCTGAGCACCCAAAGCAAAATAGCAAAAGGAGCAAAACTGTGACAGAGGCCAACGGAAAAAGGTTTACATTTGAAAGACGTCAATTAGCAAGTTCTCAGGACAAGGGATTTTAGCAGTGCTTCACAAGTAGGGAGCCAGATACAGAAAGATAGGCTAACATGAAGTTT
The DNA here is from genome assembly GCF_030867095.1 of Alligator mississippiensis. NCBI lineage: Eukaryota > Metazoa > Chordata > Crocodylia > Alligatoridae > Alligator > Alligator mississippiensis. The sequence goes on along the minus strand of NC_081835.1, from coordinate 33,272,555 downwards.
TATTGTAAGGAGAAATAAAACAAGTAGTGGTGCAGCCATCAGTTACTTGGGCTTCTTTGCCTTTACCCCACCCCCACCCAGAATTGTCACTGGCTCCCTGAACCACAGTGATGCCCACGTTGCCCTGCTGGCACTCGTGCGCCCCTCTGCTGACTCCACTGTAGTTGGGGGAAACAGGTTCAGCTGTAATGCTCCTGGCTACCTCCTGGACAGAGGCAAGCTGAGCGGAGCTACTTTGCCCTTTATGGGGTACCTGCTTTTTAATGCTACACTTCAGCAGCCACTATAGAACATCAGTTATCAAATCGTGTCTCTTGTGGGCATCCACACAGCACTGCATAGCCATGTCCAGCAACTGGCCTGTGCGGTCTAGCACCTTCTCCCGCAAGGACTTTATGTCAGCCACTGTTTCCTTAAGCGAATCCTGGACTTCGTCCAACCAGCCATCTGCAACTGACACTTGGGTTTATGATGACTCCATTAAAGCCTCCATCATGCTCTCTCTCGGGACCATTGCTGTCTGTGGCACATATCCCTGGAACACTCTGCTTTAGTGTGAGCTGGGGTCTGAGATAAGGTTCCCTCTAAGGTGCGTGCGTGCGCGGCCATGTACAACTAAAAATCTTAGTGGAGCAGTTCCCTGGACAGCCCCCAGTCCTCATCTGTACCCAAGTGTATATGCTGATGCACACTGTGGTTGTCTGAACTCCAACACAAAGGTACAAGAGCTCAGCAAAGGAGAAGTACTGACAAGATACCAATATTTCCTCCCAGAAATAAATAGCGTTTGAGAATACAGAGGTGAACAGGATGAAAAACTCAGTAATCACAAGTGATCAGCTGATTTTTTTAATCCCTAGTCAGACATCCACGCTTAATGGCTTTAATCTGGACATTCAAAGTGAAGGGAAACCCATGACACACAAATGGAAAAAGCAAATACTTTAAATGATGAGATACGTTTAATGAGAGCAGAGTGTCAGGTAGTCGCCAGGTATAGGCACGTGCCCTTACGTCTGGTGGACATTCACCAGTCTTCTCCAGGGGTGCCGCGACTCTTGGTCAGTCTGGGTGGGGCTCTTACTCTCTCTCTCTCTATTCCTACCTGCCATGACTTCGATGTTTTTTGAAGTTATTAACAAAAGGGAGGGGTGGTGACTACCCCGCCTCCACCACAACTGACTGTTCGTTCACACCCCTGAGCTCCATGTCAATAAAAAAACGGAGGGAACAACAGAAGGACCAAACGAAAAGGGGCTTTTTTCCCCTTTTTTTTTTTTTTTATTATGGGGCACATCAAATTTTCTCTCCAGTGACTGAGTCCTGGACGACCCCTTGGCTTTGCTTGTCACCTCTCCGGCATTGACTCTTCATGCCTGCCAGCAAACGGGGAGTCCCGGTTTTTTTTCCTTGCTGATTGTTGCCGTGCCTGGCTTAATTGGCTGCCCGCGGCAGTTAATAAATCAACACAAACAAACAACAAAAACAAGTAAGCTGTGAGAGAGCGTCGGCTTCTTTCCTCTCTCTCCACTGGGTTTTAGCTTCCTTCCCTCTGACACCAGACCCGCGACACCACCAGCGAACAGGGTTTTACTTTCCAGTCTCTCTCTCTCTTTTTTTCTTTTTATCGCTGCGGTGCCTGGCTTAATTGGCAGCCCATGTTGGTTAATCAGCGCTTCCAAAAAAAATGAGCAAGTGGCTAAGGATTGTCTGTTCCTTCTCCCCACTCTCTTTTGTCTCCTTTTTTCCTCTCTCCTTCTCTTTTTTTTTTCTCTCTCTTTTAGTGCGGGCTTCTCCGAGCCTCCAAGACCTGATTGGGCTCTTACCCTGCTCCCGGGGATGTCAGTCTCAGGTTGGGCATCACCAGCATCTGGCCAGCCCATCGTCTTCCATCTTCACCACCCCCATCTACCCCAGCTCCATGCTTGGCCCCAGATATTGCCACGGCCATGGATTCCCACCAACCTGCCTCACCTGACGAGGTGATAAAACAGATCTGGGGTGAACTGGAAGCTCCCGCAGTAGTGTGGATGGTCTATTCTGGTCAGCCTCATGCCTGTGGCTGAGGGAACACCCCAAGTGAGTATCCTCTAGTCCTTTACACAGACCTATTGATGATCCAGTTCCAGACCACAGTGTATATGCTTGTCTTATGCTCTTGTCTTACCCTAATTCAATGGCACTCAACCTCCAGGCCACAGAGCTGGGTCGGCTGGCCTGCGGGCTCCCTAAAAGTCTGGAAATTTGATGGCAGGGGAGCAGAAGCACTGTTAATACAATTACACTCTCCTTAGGGACACTTACTGGTGGACCACACCAAAAGGGGGAGGCGGGACCAAAGTGGCGCGCTAACGGATCAAAGCAGTGCACTCACAGACCACTACTCCTTAGAGGGAACATTGGTCTGAGGTTAGGGGGAATGTCCCCAGCTGCCACTGCCCGTGCCAGCATCAAACAAGTAAAGCAAAACAGTGAGGTCAGTGTCTGTAACATTGCCATTTATCTACCCCCAAAAGAGCATGGTGTATATCCTTCATCCACCCCTAAAAGAGCATGGCAACCCACCTCCAGTGATACATTCATTTTACCCTGCTGCCATACAAATCCAACCTGCATGAACCCAAAGAATGCCTGCCAGTGGGAAGAGGCACATTCCATGATACTTACAAATCTCTGATGGCACATCTTTGGTCACAGGAAGAGAAACAAGTGTTTGGGTGTCAGGAAAAGCAAATTCATCCAAACCAGTTTCCTCCTCCTCATCCTGCTGCTTCTCATCTGTGCTAGTCTGTGGAATCAGGGGGGGGACACTGTGGTCAAGGTCAGGCTTTACTACTCTTGTTGGGAGTCCTGTCATCCAGGATCATGGAGCAGTCTCCCCACTGGTGCGACATGATTTCCCCCTCAGAAGGAGATGCCTCCATCGGTGTGGTCTCCTCCAACACAATGCCAGTCCCGAAAGACTGCAGACAGGTAGCCTTGCCTGCATCCTTAGAGAGAATGACAGACAACTGACCATAGAAAGGAGCAATTATGTGCCCTCCCCCAGAAAAAGAGTTTGCATCATTGGGATGGTGAAACGCAAATCTCAGGTCCTTGATCTTGCAATGGCACTGGGTCCAGTCCTGGGTGTGCCCATGCGCCATCATGTATTTTGCAATGGTGGCACACAAAGGTTTATTCCTTCTACTTTCCAGCTGGTCTATGATCTTTTGCTCCAAACAAATGTTGATTAAGTCCTGCAGTTCTTCTCAGGTTCAGTTGGGGCCATGGGTGTTGGAAGCATCTGCCTCCTGCTCTCTGGCCTGCATATACTGCTGGAATTGTTTTTCTGAGACATTGACATTGGGAAGCAGTTCTAGGCAAAAAGCAGCCAATTTATGAATGGTTGCTGGCAAAATTTGGGAGTAGCTTATATACACATGCTTATTAGGCCTGTGTGAAGTGGCTAGTATTCATTTCAGATTCGGCTGATTCAGGGGACAGTTATTCAATTCAGTGATTTCAATCACTGTCCCGAATAGATTCGGCTGAATATGATTCAGAGATTTGGCTGATGCCAAAAGAGCCGAATCTCTGAATCACACAGACCCCATACCCTGCCCACTCTCCCAGCCCCAGCAATGGCTGTGTTGGGGAAAAATCACACCTCTTTTTAAACCAAATTTTGCTGGCTGAAATAACCGCTTCTCCTCAGATTTCTCCCGGAAAGGTAAGGTGGATCTTCACCCTGTCCGTATCTGTCACCAGTTTAATTAAAAATCACTAAGAGGATGACTTGTGGTACATAAATTAAACTGTTTATTAAAGAAATACAGAACAGCCACTACTTTGTTTACATATATATATATATATATATACACACACATACACACAGGACAACAGTAACACCAGTAACAACACCAAGTATAAATTCTATAAAACCTATAACCAGAACAAAGGGACAGCAATCACAAGATATATGTATCAGACCACTGCCATCGTTGGCTCTGTCTGCCTCTTCAGACCCAGTGCCAGGGCTTACCTTACCCTATTACAGGTCACTGGTCTTTTATAAGGGTATATGACAGAAAGGATGGCCCACAACAGTATCCCTTCCCAAGGTATGGAGTGGGGTACTCACCAAATACTCAGTGAGGCCGCTACTAAAGCCCTTAGACCTGATGGGAAAATGTCAGGGAACCCACCTCTGATTCAGTATAGCTGCGTGCTGAGGAGTGGTTTCCAACTGCTCAAGGGATCCTTCCTCTTCGCAGAGGACCCAGATTCTGTGAAGGATCTGTACCCACTCACACCAGCTATCACCCTTTCTCGGTCTCACCTGTGAATGACCTTACCAGCTTGAACTGTCCTGGTCCCATAACTTAACATGAGCCAGCCAGGAGCATCTTAATTCGCTCTCAACAGCTACCCTGCCTACCCCAGGTCCTGGTTCTTTCAACAACAACAAAGAGACCCGCTCACCAGGTGCTGTTAGGTGGGGGGGGGAGGCAATCCCCACTCCCCCAACTGCCCCGCACCATGTGGGGGGCTCTGCCACAAGCCCCCCTGCCCACTCTCCCAGCCCCCCCCCACCCCATGACTGCCCTGCCCACCCCAGCTCTGGCCCTTTAAAAATAAACAACCCCCCCCAAAAAACCTCTGGCCTCACTGGCTCAGGCCTGTTGGGGGTGCAATCTCCACTGCGCCCCACTGCCCCACACAGTGTTGGGGCTCTGCACGAGCCCCCAGAAGCACTGAGGCCGCTGGAGCCTCTGTGAATCCAGGTGTTTTTTGGTTTTCCGGTTTTTTTCTTAAAGGGCCGGGACAGTGGGTGGGGGTTGAGAGGCTTGTGACAGAGCCCCCCATATAGTGGGGGGCAAAAGGATCGCCCCTCCCCCCACCAGGCAGCACCCGATGAGTGGGCCATTCTTTTTAAAAGACCAGGAGCTGGGGCCAGGCAGGGCAGCCATGCTGGGGGCTGGGGGAGCAGGCAGGGGATGGGACCTGCCCCCATGGTCCTCTCCTCCCTTCTCCAGCCCCCCTCCTCTACCCCCTAATTACCAGTTCGGAGTCCAGGTCTTACTACAGTGGGCAGAAACTGCCTGAATCAGTGAAGCTCTCTGAATCTATTCAGAGAGCTTTGAATCGATTCGGACCTTTTAATTGGTCCACGATTTGATTTGGATTCGGAAAGTCAGCCACCGAATCAGGCCAAATCTCCTCCAAATTGAATCAGAACCCAAAGCTTCACACAGCCCTAATGATTATAGGCAGACAAGGTTCTTTGGGTGAATCTGATATCTTTTATTAGACCAACTAAAATAGTTGGAGATCATTTTTTAAGCAAGCTTTTGGGTTCAAAAACCCTTCATCGGGCTAAGGAAATTACATCAGTTGGTGTGTGCTCTTCCTGGATGGAATTAAAAGTAATAAAGCCAGAAGCTGGGCTGGTATGCATACAAGACAGGCAGTCAGTGAAAATGTAGATTGAGGAGTCAATGAGTGAGAGACAGGCTGGGTGGTGGGGAGAGAAGGGGGATGAATAATGGAGAAGTACCTAGGAAGTCAGCTGTCAAGCAGGTATAATGTGTCATAAATCCAATGTCTATATTTAGTCCATGATTTTTAGTATCCAGGAGGTTGATGAAGTGGAGTTCATAGGCTCATCTCTGAGAAGTGTTTTGTAAATTTCCTTTGAGGATCATGACTGAGAGATTAGAGAGAGAGTGGTTTTCTTGTGATAAATGTGCCCCCACAGGTAATTGGGTATTCCTGTCTTTGATAGATTTCTGATGTGCATTCATTCTGGTGCGCAGTTGTTGTTTGGTCTCTCCTATGTATTTCCCATCAGGGCATTTGATGCATTGGATGAGACAGTACTTTTCTGGAGGTGATTGTGGGGGTGGGGGTGGTGGAGATGTGTTTGCAGGTTTTGCATTTCTTGTCATGGCATGGTCTGGATCCATTTGGTATGCTCTGGGTCTGAGGAAGTTTGCTTCTGGTGATGAGGTTGGCGAGGTTTGGTGCTTGTTTGAAAGCTAGGATGGGTGGCTCATTATTATATCCACATACCTTGAATTTGCCAGTTTGGAAAATTCCACATACTCGTGATTGTGAAAGTATCATCTGTGTCTCAACACCCAATGTGATGAAGCACCCCATTAACCAACAAAGACATGGTGATGGGCTGGGAGCATGGGCCAAATAGGCCCATTGTCTGTTCAGAGGGATGGTTAATAGGACTGTGCGAAGTGCCTAGTATTCACTTCAGATTTGGATTTGGCTGATTTGGGGGACAGTGATTTGATTCAGTGATTTGAATCACTGTCTTGATTTGATTCGGCCGAATCTGATTCGGAGATTAGGCAACAGCCGAATCTCCGAATCAGCCAAGCCAGGCCCATCCCCCACCCCTCTCCCAGCCCGGGAATGGCTGCCCCACCCTAGATCCCAGCACTTGTTTTAAAAAAAGCCCCAGCTCACTGGGTGCTGCCAAGTAAGGGGTGACAATCCCCACTGCCCCCCACTGCCCAATGCTGTGTGGGGGGCTCTGCACAAGCCCCCTGTCACCTCCATTGCTCCCCCAGCCCCCCCATGTGTGCCCCACCTATGCCAGCTCTGGCCCTTTAATGAAAAAAAACTAAACCCCAGACTCACTGCTCCTGCCGGCAGAGACAATCCCTGTTCCACCCCATTGCACAAGTCCCTGAAGCCCCAAAGCCACTGCAAGAGTCCCAGGGGGGTTCTTTGGTTTTTGTTTTTTTTTTAAGGGCTGGAGCTGGCCTGGGTGGGGCACCCATGGGGGGGCGGTGGGAGCAGGGGGGTCAGAAGGCTCATGGCAGAGCCCCCCATGCAGTGTAGGGCAGTGGGGGGCAGCAGGGATTGCCCCCCCTCCCAGCAGTGAGCACTGGAGCTTTTTTTTAAAGTACCGGGAGCTGGGGCAGGCATGGCAGCCATGGGGGGGCTGGAGGATCAGGTGGGGGTTGGGGGGGTTGGAAACAGCAGGAGTCAGGGGGGCTGGCAGGGGCCCCCCATGGTCCCCTCCCCCAGTCCCCCCCCCTCCCCTAGTACTTACCAGCACAGAGTCCAGCTGTAGCTCCCTGATGCATCCACTGGGGACTGCCCAAATCATCAAGGTTCTCTGAAACTTTTCCGAAGATTCAGAAAGCTTTGAATTGATTGGTCCCCGATTCGATTTGGATTCAGAGATTCGGCCACTGAATCAGGCCGAATCTCCTCTGAATCAAATCACCACCTGAAACTTCGCACAGCCGTACTGATTAATGTCCCATAGTGTTTCAAAGTTGTGTCTGTGTCTGTCTTGCCCTAGCCCCACACAAAATCAAATAAGCACCCCTTTAAGAGGTGGTATTATGGTGGTAGCTATTGTGCAAAACACACCTGTATTTCTTTGGGGGGAAAAAGTATTTTGTGGGGGGATCTGTCTTGCAAGAATTATTTTTGGAGTGAACAAGATGCCCCCAGTACCTTAGAGAATTTCTAGCTAACTAACTTCAATTTACAAAGAGAGGAAAAAAACCCAAACAACACAGGTGATGGGCTGGGAGGATGAATGTTTCAAATGAGCAAGCTGGGAGGACCTTTTCCCACCTGACCACATTCCCGTGCATCACCCACCAAATACAGCACATGGGAAAGGTTCTGCTGCACCAGTGCCCAGTGCCCCGGGGTTACTTGTTGAAATGATGAAGATAAGAGTTAAAAAGTAATGGTCATTGATTGAATGCAGCTAAACAGACCACAACTCCTCCTGTTTGGTGGTGGTGCTCTGCTGCCGCATATGTTCAATCAACCTTGCTTGCAACAATCCATGTTGGATGATGGAGCAGGACCAAATGAAAAATTCAGGATGAAATGTGTGAGGACTGGGAAGCGGATAATGGGGAGGAAGAACTGAGCGAAGACTCTGACATGGAGAATATGGCTGACATGGGTGAGGAGGAAGTGTTGCTATTTACCCTGCTGCTGACCTTGGACTTATTACAAAACATGCAGGTGCAGCTAACAATGGCAGCACATGCAATGATGGTCTCTCTCAATGCTTGCAATGAGGAGATGCCTGAAAGTATAGGTATACTTAGATATGCAGTGGAGGGGGACAGCCAAGAGGCACTTGAAGAAGTGAAAGTTGACAGGGCTCTGTGGATAAATCTCAGGAGCAGCAACCACCTGGTCTGTGTCCACGAGAGCAGCTTGGACTGGTAGGAGAGAATTGTGCTGACTGCTTGGAATGATCAACAGTGGCTGGAGACATTTTGAATGACCAGGGAGACATTTTATCATATAGTTTCGATGCTGGGGCCACAAATTGTGAGGCAGGACAGTAACATGCAATCAGGCCATCCCTCCAGACAAGAGGGTGGCCATGGCCATCATGAAAGTCACCACCCTGTCCAGCCTCTGCATTGTGAACCAGTTCGGCATGACTCCCTGCACAGCCAGACTGGTGACTCACGAGGTATGCCAGCTGTTGCAGGACGTTGCAGCAAACAGCTTAATTTGCCTTGGGAATCCTCAGGAAGTCACAGATGGCTTCGATGCCATGAGGTTTCCTAACTGCATGGGGGCTTTAGACAGCACTCACATCCCACTGCAGTCCTCTTTGGGGAGGGGGAGGTCATTCACAAACAGGAAAGGATTTATCTCCATGATCCTGCAAGCCATGGTGGACCGCCAGGGCTGGTTCACAAACATTTGTACTGGGTGGGCCAGCAGCACGCACAATGTGCACATGTTCAGAAACTCTCCACTGCCTGGCCTTGTGGAGAAAGGGCACTATGCACCGGGAGTTCCCGACACAGTGATCCGTGGTATTGCCGTTCCCCCACTTATAATAGCAGACACTGCTTACCCCCTAAAGCCCTGGCTCAAGAAGCCTTAAGGAAGGAAACCTGCAGAAGCTGGTTTTCAACTTGCATCTGAGCAGATGTGGGATGGCCATTGAATGTGACTTTGGGCAACTGAAAGCATGATGGAGGGTGCTTAACTGCAGGTTTGAGCTGGAGCCAGAAAATATCACAGCCTTTGTAGTGACAGCCTGCACGCTGCATAATATCTGTGAGAGCCGTGGAGTGGTTTTCAGCCAGGCCTGGGCTAACAAAGTGCGACACACAGCGGCTAGACTGCACAGCAGTGCAGGGACCAAGAAAATATCCACAGGAAGAAGCTGGTCAGGTGGCCCTTGTGTGGGATTGCCTTGCACCACATATGATGGATGCTGCCAACAAGTAGCAGTAGTTGTCCTTGATTACAATAAATTCTCTATTTACAACAAAAACATCTGTATCTGTCTGCCAGGGTGTGCAGGGGTTGGTAGCAGACAGGGGTGGAAGATGAGCAGGGCGTGCGGGGAGGTGAACTGGGGTAGGGGGTTATTGTTTGGAGACTGGCATTGGTCTGAGTTGGGGGGCGCTCATTACACACCACTGCTTAGCCAGCCTGAATCATGTCCTCTGAAAGGGTTAATTACACTTCTCATTGGCTGGGTGGGAGGGTGGGATGTAGACTGAGTGGTATGAGCAGTTTGCAGGAATCGTTTTATGTATGTGTGCGGGTGGGGGACGGGGGAATGGGGTTTGCTTGCCTAGGTTGTTGGGATTTCTATTGTGTATTCAAATTCCATGCAAAACTGCAAAGAACACTTTTTTAAAGCAAATAAATGGTCTCTGTTTACTGCACCATTATACACGGAAAGATTGGGGGGTGGGACAGGGGAGTGAAGTTAATATTCCACTCCAACCCTACCAACAACACCCTACCATTTCAACACTTCACAACACCTCAACATTTCACAAACCTGTATGCCATGCTAAACAGATATACAAGGCAGCAGGTATTTACAGTGTCATGTGAGCAGGGAAGGGGAGCAAGAGAAGAAGCCCCTTTGAGGGAAGCTGTTACAACCTTGGGAATGTTGGGAAATGTAGTCCTAAAACCTGGAAAACTAACAGCTATCAGATTTTGCACCCCCAACCCCTCCACCCTGCCACACACCGTACTATTAGTACACCGTTAATTTTGTTATAAGCATTCATAGCACACATCTGCTTTGGCAGCACAACACCAACCACCCACCCACTGGTCCACCTCACCACCACCACCATCAGCCACCTGGGGCAGCACCCACTACTCTCACCCCATATATTTCTGATATGATATATACAGTTTAAAAAGATTGATATATACATTTTCATTACTTTCTAACATGGGGGAGGGGAACAGATGGGAGGGGATGATGCACATGGATTGGGATCACCACAGGGTCACCTACTAGAGACTGCATGGAGCCTAGGGGGATGGTAGTTGCAGGGTTTTGGAGTGACCATGGCCTGGAGTGGAGGGGTTGGGGGGGTGAGCTTAGCATGAGGCTCCTGGAGGTTTACTAGTGAACATGCACCGACTGCTGTAATTCATTAGGAAAGACATTACTGGGGGTAGATTGGTATTGACTCATAGATTCATAGATGTAGGGTCAGAAGGGACCTTGTAGATCTTCTAGTCCGACCCTCTGTCATGGGCAGGAGAGAAAACTGGGCTCAAATGACCCCAGCCAGGTAAATGTCGAGCCTCCTCCTAAAGACCCCCAGGGTAGGAGCCATCACTACTTCCCTTGGAAGTTGGTTCCAGATCCTAGCCACCCTGACTGTGAAGTAGTGCCTCCTAATGTCTAGTCTAAACCTGCTCTCTAGCAACTTATGGTCATTATTCCTTGTTACTCTGGGAGGCACTCGGGGGAATAAGGTCTCTCCCAAACCCCGCTGGTCCCCCCCTAGTAAGTTTATAGATGGCCATGAGGTCCCCCCTCAGCCTTCTCTTGTGAAGGCTGAACAGGTTAAGGTCCCGTAGCCTCTCCTCATAGGGTCTGCCCTGCTGTTCCCGAATCATGCAAGTGGCCCTCTTTTGGACTCTCTCAATGCTGTCCACTTCCCTCCTGAAGTGTGGCACCCAGAACTGGACACAGTACTCCAGCTGCAGCCTGACCAGTGTCTCATAGAGGGGGAGGATCACCTCCTTGGCTCTGCCTGATGCATATGTGTGGATGCACGACAAAGTACGGTTAGTCCTAATGACCGTGTTCTCGCATTGTCGGCCCATGTTCATCTTGGAGTCAATAAAGACTCCAAGATCACTTTCTGCCATCGTGCTTTCGAGAAGGGAGTTCCCCAGCCTATAGGTATGCTGCTGGTTCCTACTGCCCAAGTGCAGCACCTTGCACTTGTTAGTGTTGAATCCCATCCTATTTTCATTTGCCCACCCCTGTAACCTGTCCAGGTCCTGCTTTAATCTATCCTTCCCTTCTAGTGTGCCCGCCTCACCCCAAATCTTGGTGTCGTCTGCGAATTTAAACAAGCTGCTCTTCACCCCATCGTCCAAGTCGCTGATAAAAAAAATTGAACAGTGCAGGCCCAAGGACCAAGCCCTGGGGGACTCCACAGCCCACTTCCCTCCAGGTCGAAAATGGAGGTCGTCCACCACCACTCTCTGAGTATGGCCCCTCAGCCAATTTGCAATCCATCTGACTGTAGGCATCAATGCCACGGTCACCTAGCTTTTTAATGAGAATGGGGTGGGAGACAGTGTCAAAGGTCTTCCTGAAGTCCAGAAAGACTACATCCACCGCGACACCTGCATCCAATGATTTTCTGACCTGATCGTAGAAGGCAATCAGGTTGGTCTGACAGGACCTGCCCCTAATGAAACCATGCTGGGTGCCCTTGAGCATCATCCCCGCTGCAATTTACAGGGAAATGCACATCAAACTTAATTTGTTCAAAAGCATGTTGTGTGCAAACACAAACCTGATGCACCAAAATAACCCAGTTTAAATTTTTTAAAGCTCATTAAAATTATGAGGATTAAACACTGTGCCATGTACTGGCATTCTAAAATGCTACATGGATTACTTAAATAGAGAAATCATGAGACTGGGTAAATCATGCCAATTTCAGACATCCTGGTTGGCATTGCTCTGTCCATAGCTGTCTTCAGGACTCTGCTACAAAACACTTGCAGCTGCCTTTCAAGAATGTTTGCCACTTGAACAGATCTTCTTCTCATGTCCTGTCACCATGTTCAAATATGAGTCCAAAAACAGGCACATGTTATTGGTTGATCTGTACTCTTAGTAAAGTCCTCTTTGGGATTCCCCAATATGTGAGCAAGGCAATAGGTGTTCTACAGTCTAAAAGTTTCCCCCACATTCACACATGGTGTTTGCACCATTAAAGTATCCCCACAGTTAAACATTAACTTTAGTCTTACCAACCCCTGTTCAAAGGTGGTTCAAACTTTCCCAATCTTTCCCAAATTGGGCATACTTATTCAGCTGCCAGCTAACAACGTTCAAGCTGTAACCAGCCTTGTTGGTCTGCCATCCCTTGCACCAGGGGTCTGACTTGACTGTTGGTTCTCTCTCTGGCCCCGCTTCTCCTCCAGTCTCCTACCTGCCATGCCTTTGATGTTATTGTTTGTTTATTGAGAAGGAAGTCTCTGGGGCCAGCAGCAGTTTCTCTGGTTCCTCTGCCTGCTGCCTCTGCCCTTGCTGCTAGGTCCACACTCACAACTCGGGGGTCTTAGCTTCCCTCAGGATGCTTTCCCTTTAAGGCAGTTACCCTTGTTGGAGCTTCAGTTCTCCTAGCCTTGAACCCCTTTTCCAAGCCCTCAGCCAAGCCCTCAGCTCTGATCCACTGTCTGAGCCCTCAGCCCCAACTTGGCTACAACCTCTCCTGGGACTCTAGTTTCACTACACCAGCCTCACCCTTCCCAGCTTTGGCCTATTTCCTGTCTGCAATAGTGGCAGGTGCCTTGCAGGTACCCCACCCATGGCATCCTCCTCCCCTGCAATCCAGTTGTTGATGGTAACAACAAAGAGTGGAGGCTGTCCTCAAAAGCTGGTGAACTCTCGGTGCTCTTTCTAGATCTCTGCTCTTACTTTTGGGCTCAATGCGACCCACTAATTTGGGGCTTTGACCCCACTGCATTCAGTCTCTTGGCCCTCAACACTGGCTCTACCTGTGGAGCTTCAATCCCTCTGGATACAAGATCTCTACATGGAGATCAGACCCCTATGACCCTAATTCCCTGAAGGGCTAAAATCTTGGCCTCCATCCACTTGTGTAGCCACATCCATGCCTCACAGGTGCTACTCTGTTGACATTTACCTTCCCATGTATGCCTCATCTCTCTTGGCTTTAGACCACCATTATTCTGGCTCCAGGCCTCCAGTCCTGGCCCACTTGTTCTAGCCCAGATTTCTTGGTCTCACCCCTTGTCTTTGTTTCACTCTCCAAGCCCCTGGTCCTATCTCATTCTCTGGGACCCTTGCCCTGTCTCCCACTTTGTCCCCAGCCTCCCCGAGTCTCTGAGCTTAGCAAGTCTTCTCACAGTCAGTTCAGCCTCTGCCATCCCTGACCCAGGCAGGGCTGCCTTCTATCTGATAAAGCCAAAACTCATAGGGCCCTATGCCAGATGCTCCTCAGGCACCCCTGTGCTCCCCTTACCACCCCTATTGGTCACACACAGTCCAATATTTTAACAGGCTTATAGCTCTCTTTTTGAACTGTATTAAACTGGCGTTATATGCAACTATGCCATTCATAACTTTTGAAAAACACTAATCCAAAAGCTGACTTTGACAAGCTCAGGAGGCTTGTCAGTGAGGCCCTAAGGGACCATGACCCCAGGGTAAGGGGAGTCCAGAAAGAGTGGTTGCTCCTCAAGGGAGCAATCCTTAATGCACAAGCTAATTCTATTCCATCTTGGAGGAAAGGCAGCAAGAGGGCACAGCAGCCCCCCCTGGCTCTCCAGGGGTCTAGCAGACCTCCTGAGCCTAAAAAGTAAGGCCTACAAAGGATGGAGGATGGGATTTACCTCCAAAGAGGAATATTCTGCACTGTTCTGGTCCTGCAGGCAGCAAACCAGGAAAGCCAAAGCTGCAACTGAACTCCAACTAGCTTCGAGCATCAAGGACGATAAAAAGTCCTTTTCAGATATGTGGGGAGCTGGAGGAAAAGCAGGGGCAACATTGGACCCCTGCTAAACCAGATGGGACAACTGAAAACTGACACCCAGGAAAATCCAACCTATTAAATGGATACTTTGCGTCAGTCTTTCATCAGTCCCATGGGACACCCGTGCCCGCTATGAGACAGGGAGGTCCGGGAGAGGGAGATTCCTTGCCCTCCATAAATGCTGACCCTGTAAAGGAACACCTTGAGAGGCTAGATACCTTCAAGTCAGCTGGCCCTGACAATCTACACCCCAGAGTACTCAAGGAGCTGGCGAACATCATAACCCAGCCTCTGGCAAAGATCTTTGAGAACTCCTCGCACTCTGGTGTAGTGCCCGAAGACTGGAAGAAGACCAATGTGGTGCCTATCTTCAAGAAAGGAAGGAAAGTGGATCCAGCAAACTATAGGCCCATCAACCTGACTTCTATCCCAGGGAAGATCTTAGAAAAGTTTATTAAAGAGGCCATCCTTAATGGACTGCCCAATGCCAACATCCTGAGGGATAGCCAGCATGGGTTTGTTGCAGGTAGGTCTTGCTTGACCAATCTCATTTCCTTTTATGACCAGGTGACCTATCACCTGGACAAGGGAGAAGAGATTGATGTCATAAATCTGACTTCAAAAAAGCCTTCGATCTGGTGTCCCATGAACACCTCTTGGAAAAACTGGCCAATTGTGGCTTTGGGTCCACCATGATCCGCTGGCTGGGAAATTGGCTCCATGGTCGGACCTAGAGGGTGGTGGTTGACAAAAGTCAATTGTCATGGTGCCCTGTGACAAGTGGGGTCCCCCGAGGCTCTGTCCTTGGACCCATATTGTTCAACATCTTCATTAATTATGTGGACATTGGATTCAGAAGCAGACTGGCCAAGTTTGCCAATGACACCAAACTCTGGGGCAAAGTATCCACACCTGAAGAAAGGAGGGTGATCCAGGCTGACCTGGACAGGCTCAGCAAATGGACAGACAAGAACCTGATGGTATGTAACACTGAAAAATCCAAGGTTCTCCACCTTGGGAGGAAAAACCTGCAGCATCCTTATAGGCTCGGCAGTACTACACTGGCTAGTACTATGGAAGAAAGAGACTTGGGGGTCATCGTTGACCACAAGATGAACATGAGCTTGCAATGCGATGCTGCGGCTAGTAAAGTGACCAAAACACTGGCTTGCATCCATAGATACTTCTCAAGCAGATCCCAGGACATCATTCTCCCCTTGTACTCGGTCTAGGTGAGGCCGCAGCTGGAGTACTGCGTCCAGTTTTGGGCCCCACAATTCAAAAAGGATGTGGAGAAGCTTGAGAGAGTGCAGAGAAGATCCACATGCATAATCAGAGGTTAAGAAAACAGACCTTACGATGACACGTGGTGGATGGGTCGGTTTCGACCTGGAAGGGTGTGGGCAGTGGGGTCCCACAGGGCTCGGTCCTTGCACCGATACTCTTTAATGTCTTCATCAGCGACTTGGATGAGGGAGTGGAATGTACTCTGTCCAAGTTTACAGATGACACAAAGCTATGGGGAGAGGTGGACATGCCAGAGGGCAGGGAACAGCTGCAAGCAGACCTGGACAGGTTAGACAAGTGGACAGAAAACAACAGAATGCAGTTCAACAAGGAGAAATGCAAAGTGCTGCACCTAGGGAGGAAAAATGTCCAGCACACCTACAGCCTAGGAAATGACCTGCTGGGTGGCATGGAAGTGGAAAGGGATCTAGGAGTCCTAGTGGACATGAACATGAGTCGGCAGTGTGACGAAGCCATCAGAAAAGCCAATGGCACTTTATCGTGCATCAGCAGATGCATGACGAATAGGACCAAGGAGGTGATACTTCCCCTCTACGGGTGCTGGTCAGACCGCAGTTGGAGTACTGCATGCAATTCTGGGCGCCGCAATTCAAGAGGGATGCGGATAACCTGGAGAGGGTCCAGAGAAGGGCCACTCGTATGGTTAAGGGCCTGCAGACCAAGCCCTACAAGGAGAGACTAGAGAAACTGGACCTTTTCAGCCTCCGCAAGAGAAGGTTGAGAGGCGACCTTGTGGCTGCCTATAAGTTCATCACGGGGGCACAGAAGGGAATTGGTGAGTATTTATTCACCAAGGCGCCCCCGGGGGTTACAAGAAATAATGGCCACAAGCTAGCAGAGAGCAGATTTAGATTGGACATTAGGAAGAACTTCTTCACAGTTCGAGTGGCCAAGGTCTGGAACGGGCTTCCAAGGGAGGTGGTGCTCTTCCCTACCCTGGGGGTCTTCAAGAGGAGGTTGGATAACCATCTAGCTGGGGTCATCTAGACCCAGCACTTTTTCCTGCCTATGCAGGGGGTCGGACTCGATGATCTATTGGGGTCCCTTCCAACCCTAACATCTATGAATCTATGAATCTATGACACGCTGAGATCTATGAGGCTCTTTAGCCTGGAAAAGCACAGGCTCAGGGATGATCTGATGGCCACCTATAAGTTTATCAGGGGTGACCATCAGTATCTGGGGGAACGTTTGTTCACCAGAGCACCCCAAGGGATGACGGAGGTTGAATGGTTATAAACTACTGGAAAACCATTTCAGGCTGGACATAAGGAAGAATTTCTTTACTGTCCGAGCCCCCCAAGTAGCCTGCCACTGGAGGTGGTTGAAGCACCTATATTGAACACCTTCAAGAGTAAATTGGATGCTTATCTTGCTGGGATACTATGAACCCAGATGACTTCCTGTCCTTCAGGCAGGGGGCTGGACTCAATGATCTTCCGAGGTCTCTTCCAGCCCTAATGTCTATGAATCTATGAATCATAATCAGAAATTATGGCTATACTGCAATCAGAGGTATTACATAGGGATACCCAAGACACCTCAGGAATTTGAAGCAGTTTAGCTGTACCAACACACAGCTCTGTATGAGTTAATAAACCCTGCTCCTGGGCAGCCATGCAAGCTAGTTTATTTACAACTTAAGGTGTAGGTACACTACTCTGCAGAGTACACATACAGAAGACATTATAACTTATTATTATTATTATTTTAACCATTATTCATTGCTTGTGCTTTGCTTCACTTTTTTCATTCTTTTCCTTTTTTTAGTATTACAGTATTTTGAGTTAACAACTGTGAATACTTTGCTGTTCTTAATTATAGCATACCATAAGATAAGAACCTCTAATGACTAAAATGATAGTGGCCACATCCCTGAACTGGAATGGATCAAAAGTGTACCTGGAAAATTAAATACTGTTTTGAACTGTTTCACTGTAAACACATTCAACAGGAAGTATAATGTACTGCTAGTTCAGGGGCAGGCAATTATTTTGGCTGGAGGGCTGCTTAACAAATTTTGCCAAGCTGTTGAGGGCCGCAAGGGTAGCCCCGCCCCCTTACAGGTACCCTGACCCCTGGTTGCTATCTTGGAACCAGAAATCCTGCCCTCTAACCCCTGACATTGAAACTCCCTCCCCTTACCCCTGGAAGTACTCCTTTTGCACAGGGGGTTTGCCATCTTGGAAACAGATAAAAACAATTATATTCTAAAAATAAAACAACATACATTAAAGATGACTTCAAAAAAATGTTGTCCTGATTTATATGTGTTTGCATACTGAGTATAGAGTTGATTCCATAATAGCTTAAAATGAAGTCTTGCTTGTATATATTGTTGGGGGGGGTTGGAGGTGTGTGGGGGGTATGGTGACTGCAGGGGTTGTGGCATGTCCAGAGGGGGATGGTGGCTGGGGTGTGTGAAGGGATGTGGGAGCATGTGTATGGAGGTGTGAAGGGGGGCGTGGGTATGTACCCACATACACGTGTGTATGGTGGTGTATGCGCGTGGGACTTCCTCCCCCGCAACATGCCTCCCTCCCTCATTGCTCACAGCCCCTGCCACCAGCAACAAGCAGGGGGACCTTGGGGTGCTCACGGCCCATGGCAGGTGGAGATCCTCAGCGGTGTACAGTCCCGGCAAGCACCAGGATTGCATGTGGCCATGCCACCAGCAGGGAGAGTGGCAGAGCTGGCCCAGCTCCATAGAGCCCTTGCCAGTCCTGGCTCCGCACACCTGATGCCATGCCCTGGTGCCCCACTGGCCCTGGCACCAACATGGGCCCCATGCTACTGCCCGCCTGCTCACTGTTACTTCCCTTCCCCGCCCGCCCCCCACACGTGCCACTACTGCCCTTCCTTGGCCACTTCCCTTTCTCTGCCCCCAACCTGCCCACTGCTCCAGCACCACACAGTTCCTGTCTGCATGGCCAGAACACAGCAGGAGCCATCCCAGCCCCCAGATCTCACAGCTGGCTCCTGCTGCTGCCAGCACTAACCCTGGGGCACCACGCTCCTGCCTGTCCACTCACTGCCACTTCTTGCCACCCACCTGTCATTGATGCCCTTCCTTCCCCACCCACTGCCAACACTCCCCCCACCCACCAGCCACTTCAGCAGTGCGTAGCTCCCAGCTGCATGACTAGGACCACAGGATGCAGCAGGAGCTGTCAAGGCTCAGCCACCCTGCTTCCAGGTGGCTCCTGCTGAGCCATGCAGTCCTGACCACACAGCTGAGAACTGCATGGTGCTGACTGGGCAGGGCTGGGTACTGCTGCACAGGCAATCATCCCTACCCATTCTTATCTGAATCTCCCTCCCAGATGGAGGGAGGGCAAGGGAACAGTCACAGGGTCCCGGCCCAGAAGCCTCAGCTAGGTAGACACTTTTGGCTAGGGGTGAGGTGGTATAGGGCTGAGTGGGCTTTGCTGCTGCCATCACTGCTTCCTGCCACCAGCTCCCCCGGGGTCTTGCTCCTGCTGGTGCCTTGTCATCTTTGACAGGCAGTCAGGGGCAGATAATTACTTTTCTAAGTTTTTTTAGGGGCCCTGTGGGCCAGGTAGAATTGCCTGGTAGGCCAAATTTGGCCCACAGACCATATTTTGCCTGCTCTTGTGCTAACTGCACTGCAATAGTATAATAGGGCTGAACTTTGTGAAAACAACAGATACAGCTGTGCCAGAGCTAGCAAGACATCTGACCAGAAGAAGCCAGGGCTTGAGTGACATATATGCCCTAAGCC
This sequence comes from Alligator mississippiensis, assembly GCF_030867095.1. Classification (NCBI taxonomy): domain Eukaryota; kingdom Metazoa; phylum Chordata; order Crocodylia; family Alligatoridae; genus Alligator; species Alligator mississippiensis. Next base: position 33,253,493 of record NC_081835.1, on the reverse strand, counting down.
AGAACCAGGACAGGCAAACCAACTTGTCAGGCTGATAGGGAAAGAACTCCTCTGTAATAGCTGTGGCTGACAGGTTACCTGAGGAATCCTATCTACTATGCTGCTGCCATGAAAGAGGCCCTATGCTATAACAAGGCTGTGAGACCACCAGAGACCTTACACCACCTGATGTAATAATTTGGTTACTAATAAGGAAATGTGATCTGGACTTTCTTATGCAGTCAGAGAGCTTGATTTTGGTTATAGCTGGAGGACTGAACTTTTCTGTTGTGATTTGAACTGGTGGTTTGGGTTTGTGGATATTAGGAAGGTGGAGGTCCCTACCATGCCTGAGGGGTATGCAATTGCCTTAAGTTGGCCAGGAGTTGGGCTCAAATAGCAAGAGAAGCAGGGAAAGGGCAAGGGGCCCAGTGCTCAGATAGGGCAGAGATATCGCCAGCTGCCCAGTGCCTGGGCAGGGTAGAGATAGGGACATGGCCCTGCAGACCAAAAGGGGTGAGGCCTGAGCCCCTGAAAGGGGCAAGATCAGAGATGAGAGACCCAGATCTAGGAAGGTTGAAAGGAGGGCTAGAGCCCCAAAGCCACAAGAACACAAAGTTTAAGAGCAGCCTGAGAGGGGACTGGGAGCAAGCACCATGAAAATGACTAAAACTGATAACACTTCTAAGGCTTGGGCATGGCTGCAGGCAAAGTCAGAGACCATGAATAGCTTTATAGTGACTCATGTCAGAGAAGGGCCTATGAGTCAAGAGGGCCAGGAATAGCTTCTGACAGCAACTCAGAGATAAGTGGTCAATAAATAATTTATAGCCTGGGAAGACATAGGATTATTCTGGGGACCCTGAGACAGCCTTCTTTGGTCTCATGATCTGAGAATAATGGCAAGGCATGGCAGGTGAAAGCAAAGGGAAAGGATGAATCCCTGGAGAGCCAGAGGAAGAGTTACCAGGGGTGTAACAGCTGCACCTAGAATCCAGTCCTGCCACACAGGGAAAAAGAATAAGTGATTATAGTAAGTTTCTATATGGATTTACAGGAGGCAGAAGACATAGAAAGGTGGATGAAATTGCATGTGCAAAGAGTGATGTGTGTAGAGAAGTAGAGGGACAATTATGTTATCTGAACAGGGTCATGAAGGGCATGTGATGTTGAGAGCAAATGAGTGAGGCTCATGTGGAGTGCAGCACCACCTGCCTGTGGTCCATCTGGGTCCCCACCAGGATTTTATAATAATATACCATGGACAACCAAAGCAATGCAGCAAGGAGGGGCACCTGTCTGCACACTGTCCCCTCACAGTGTGTTACAGATGTGTAGGGAAGGGGCATAAAAATGCTAATTTCCAGGAGTCCCTAAATGTGCTAGCTATGGGTGGGAGGGACACCTATTCTGCAGGTGTCCCAAAGCCTATGTAATCAAGGTCAGACCCCCTGCAGAATAGCAAGAATCAGAAAGGGACAGTGGGGGAGAAGAGGGTGACAGTAAAGTAGAAATAGTGGATGACACTACACAGGTGGGGAGTATAATATCTGTAATTAAGGAGGTTCAAGAAGAAATAGGAGAAGGGGGAGCAGGAGAGAGCCCAGACATGGAGGAGGCAGAGGGGGAGAAAGAAGAAATCAAACAAGCAGAAGAAACGGAGGTGGAACAAATAAAGGAGCCTGGGAGTCAGGGAGGGAAAAGGAAGAAATACAGTGGAAGAAAATCAGGAAAAAGAAACCTGAAAACAAAGAGACTGAGTTAGAGTCAGAGCCAGAAAGCAGCTTCCTGCTGTTAACTCCCCTGGGCTCCAGACCAGAGTGGCAAGCTGGAGGTGGGAAAATGGGGGGCTTTCCTGAATGCGATGGCAGTCCGCGGCTTGCAAAATGCAAATGCCACCAACATGAGTGGGGGAGGAGGGGAGCCAACCATGGTGAGTTTGGGGAACCTTAAAGGAACAGGAACACTCTTCCTAAAACAAGCACAACAGCAGATTATAGTGTAACCCAGGCAGTACTCCAAGAGGTACCCCCTCTCCAATTGAAAGGATCAAAGCAGGTCCACAAGTGCTGGGGGAGGTATAGGGACTCTCTTCCCCTATAGAGCAGAGCCAGACCACCAATGGGGACTTAACCATATACCTTTTAATAAGAGAACAATATTGAGAACATAACCAGTATAAACTAGGGGGCATAGGGGACATTACAATGCCCCAAGGGGCAGGATTCAACAAAGGTTAGACACTTACAATCATAGATATATTCATCCAGTTGATAAAAGACAGGGTTAACCAAAATGTAAAACACAAACAGCAGAACAAACAATACTGGTTGGTGAAATATAAAATGCACAAAATACAAAATGTCAAATGACAAGGAATATAGGGCCTAAGTACCTGGAGGGGGAGAAAACACAATGGCCCCTTTTCACTGCAAGAAGATTTTCTCCCTGTTAGCTCACTCAACCAAAGTCACCCCACCTGGGACTTAAACTCAGATCTCCCACATAGTAGCCAGAAAGTCTGCCACACAGCCACCAGTGCTGGCACTGTGTCAACCTGCTAGGGGTCTTGACATTCCCAGAGCCCCGGCCTCAAATCGAGCTGCCTGACCTCTTCTTGGAGGAGCCGGAAGCAGAGCTGGGAACCTCTCAGGTCGCTGCTCAGATCCTTGCTGAAGCTGGGGAGCCTCTCCTGCTGGGCACAGCCTCTCATTGGGGATCCTGGAGCCCAGCAGGGAGCCTCTCCTGCCGGCCACACGCCACGCTGCGAGGGTCCAACTGCTGCCTGCAGGTCCCACTCCTTCAGACTCTTCTGGGGCAACTGCTCCCGTCCAGCTGGCCCAGCTCTTGCCAGCTCTTTAAAGCTCCTTCCTTGAGGTCCCTTGCTGGTCTCTCCCTGGAGTCAGCCGCGCTGCCCCTTTTATCCCCCTCCAGGTGACCCAAGAGGTGAATCAGGGGACACAGAGGGTGAGTCTCTGGGGCCTGATTGGTGAGGAAAGGGAATTCCAAGTCCTCCAATCATCTTTTACCCCTTCAAAACCCCTGGGTCAAATCATTACCAGATTGGTGAGGAAAGGGAATCCCAAGTCCTTCAATCATCTTTTGCTCTTTCAAAACCCCTGGGCTAAGTCACTGCCAGCTAGCCCATCACAATAACATCTATTAATGTCAGGAGTATACTAACAAGGAAAAGATAAGAACAGATTGAACCATTGTTAAAAGTAAGGACAGACTTATTCTGCCTACAAGAATGTAAGGTAATGAGGGAAAGGAATTATAGACACTTTGGGAAAAGGTGGAGATGGGGCTGTCCTGGTGGCCAGGAAACCATGAAAATAAAGTGGCTGGTGTGGGAATACTTTTCAAGAATCCAAGGGTGAAAGTAAAGCAGGTAGAAGGTATCATCAGTGGCAGACTGCAGCAAATAATACTAATCAGTCAAGGGAGCAGAATCAGAAGTTTTCAATGTATATACACCACCAAAGAGGGAGGGGAGGAAGACTCTGCTTAAAATGCTAGCAGTTTACATGGTTGGAGGCAGACTGCAGGTAATAGCAGGGGACTTCAATTACATAACAGAAGTGGGTGACAGAATAGGGGAAGGAGGAGGCAGAACCTTAGACAGTACATCCAGATAGTTAACAAATATAATAAAGAAAAAGTCACTAAGAGATGTGTGGGGAGCAGAGAAAGTTTTCACTAGAACTGATCCCAATGGAAAGAAGCAATCAAGAATTGACTTTCTGGTTGTATCAAAATAAAGAGAGATAAGGAAGAAAGAAATTGTAATTGTGGCATTTAGTGATCACTTGATGCTGAAGGTAGTCCTGCAAGAGGAAAGGGAGTGTGGAAGTGCAACTGCTACAAGATGAGGAGATATGGGATATAGTGAAAGTTTTCAAGGAAATAGTAGAAACAGGAGAGGCAGGGCAAGATTTTACAAGAGGCATTGTGATCTCACTCTTTAAAAAAGGGGAGAAGGAACTCCTGAAACACTGGAGACCGATTACACTCCTTAATATGGACTATAAGTTGATGGCCAAGATGCTGGCTTTCAGGATGAGGAAAAACCTCCAGAAAATAATACATGAAGACCAAGTATGCACAGTACCAGGTATCAGGATCTCTGAAGTGATCAGAGATACTGTCCCACATCCAAGAGAGAAAAATAAACACAGTTATAAAAAAACCTCGATTTAGAAATAGCATATGACACAGTGGATCGTGATTACATATTTGAAGTGCTAGAAAAAGTGGGGTTCCCAGAGAAATTTGTATGTTGGATAAGGTTATTTATATAAAGAAGTGGAGAGTGAAGTCCAAACTAATGGGCAACTAAGCAGGGCTTTTAAAATCCATACAAGGGTGAGACAAGCACCACTACTAGTTTGTGTGTGGCACAGAACCATCAGCACAAAGAATAAGAAAAGACAAGGTCATAAGTTAAGTAAAGACACTGAGCGGGGGAAGAGTTAAATGGGTGTGGCAGGTAGGAAGAGAGGGCATCAGACTTCACCTAGAAAGACCAAAAGGGTTGCAGCCACCCTGAGGGGACCAGTGAACGTCAGCGGGACATAAAGGCACAAGCCCGTACCCGGTGACTACCTGACAGTCAGCAAGAAATGGCAACTGACCAAAAGAAGCCAGGTTCACGGTCTTACGCATGCGCTTACAGCAAAAAGACATGCAAATGACTAAAATGCATAGGCAATCCCATGCTGATGAAGTAAACTGTAAACAGAGGTGGAGTTTGAGATAGGAGGGATGGAACAAAAGAGGGGAAAAGGTAGAGTAAATGTTAATGAGCATGAACAAAGGTGTATAAATATGGAGGAAAAAAAACTAATGTTCACTGCAGCTTCCCAGTTTGTTGGAGCTTTGCCCGAAGCTGTCTCCATTCTGAATAAAGCTGTTGGCTAGCAATGCGTGCTGGTGTTTGCTCTCTGAGCAATTGGATCATTATCTCCCTAGTCATTGGGTATAACATGGAGTTGGGGTCTAACAGCCAAGGGGAAAGGTAATACAGCATGGGGAAAGGTGACAGCAAGGGTACAGCAAATACTTTGGTTTTGGTCTCAGAGGACATTATACTTTTCAGAAAAGTGGCTGCAGTTAAGGCTGTGCTGCTGCCTACTATTCTATATCCAGGAATTGCATTCCCACTGACATGGCAGATGCAAAAGTACAGAGGGAACTATGTGTGTTCTTCTAGAATGCCAAAAGAGGAAATTTGGCTAGATCTGAACTGTACAAAGCAAGAGGGATAGGGGCTACCAGACTTGGGACTGTCCATCTATGCATACTGCGCTTACATACTTTGCAAAGTGGTAATGGACAGAGAGGGGAAACCAGCGCATATCACTCAATTTCATGTAGTTGCAATTTTGTGGAAATGGGGAATATATCAGACCTCTTTAAAGAGTCCCTGGGCATGGTAACTGCTGGGGCTATGCAAAACAGGCCCTATTCAATTTGGATTCAGATTCAGCCTGAATCAGGGACAGCAATTTGATCTGCTGATTTGGATCACTGTCCCCAGTGCGATTCGGCCAAATCCAAATCTGACGATTTGATTCTGATTTGGCAAATCAGTGATTTGAACACAGGCACAACTTAAAGTTGTTTTCTACATACCTTGAGGTAGCAGCGCGGCTTGTGTTCCCTGCCGTGCTGGAGCGGATGAAGCATCCCACAGCAGCACGGGGGGCTCTCCAGTGTGCTCGGCAGTGAAACCAGAAGTCCACTTCTAGGTCTGCTGGGGAGTGCGCTGGGGGGGGGGCTCCCTGTGCCCCCCCGGCTCGGTGATCAGCCACAGGGGGACTCCAGGTACCCACCACCAGACTCAAGAGGCACCAGTTGCCAAGCTGGGTGGGGGGGGGGAGGCATGGGGTGCCCCCCTGCATGCTCCCCGGTGGACCAGAAGTACTTCCAGTCCACTTTCAGGTCTGCTGTCAAGTGCACTGGGGAGCCTCCCCATGCTTCTGTGGGATGCTGCATCTGCCCCAGCACCACAGCGTTCAGAGCCCCTGCTACCTAGAGGTATGTAGAAAAAAACATTTGAAGTAAAAGATTTCCATTTTTAAGGAGTTGACTTTTACTAAAAGAAAGTGCCTGGAACCAGGGCTCCATAAACTGAAATACTACATAAATTGGAACAAGGAAGAAATTGAAGAATAGACAGTGAAGAAGTAGAGGAAAAAGAACTGGACACACTTGTTTCACTGAACCAACAGATAGGACTGATAGGAGGGGTGGGGAGTTTTCAGGTGGTTACTGAGGTAGCAGTTTTTCATGAGGTTCTGCATGAAGAAAAATAGTTCTGTGAGGGTTTTCCTGTACAAAGTTGAGGTATGCTGTTTAAAGGTTTAAAGCATGTAGCCATATGTTTTTGGATATGTGGTTGTTTTTGGAATACAAAGCATTAGTAAAACAAGTATGTTCAATGTGTGAAGCTTTCTTTGTAAGTATGGGGTGATAACTGTTTTTCAATAAAATATGTATATAAAAAAAATGTTCCTATGTTTGCCCCATGTAGGCCATGCATTTTATAATCACACTCAGTGTTGGCTGCATTTAATCATCTTGGTAATTGGTTTCCATTACTGAGCACGTGCAGTCAACATGAACATGAGCCAACTATGCCTTTCAGACTACTTGGTACATGCATAGATTAAACTGTACATGCATAAACTATCTAGCTCTTGGGTGTTTGGCTTGCACATACCCTGGGAGTGAAACTCTTTTTAGGAATAGTATTTAGTTTTGCTTCCTCAAGAGGACTGTTGTTGTCATACATCAGCTGGGGTAAATATCAAGCAATTAGGACAGGGGCAGACAATTATTTTGGGCAGAGGGCTGCTTAACAAGTTTTGGCAGCCTGTTGGGGGCCTATATAGATAGCCCCGCCACCTGGTTGCCACATTTAGACCAGAAGTCCTGCCCCCTAATCCCTGACCTTTGCCACTGGAAGTCCTTCCCCTTGCTGTTCCTGCCCCCAAAATACTTCTTTTGGGAGAGGGGTTTGTCATTTTAGAACCAGAAAAAAAAAATCCCAACTCTTACACCAGAAGTCAAACACTTTCTATATTTTAATTTTATTACAAAAAATATTTGTCATGACTTGTGGTTGTGTACTGTATATAGAAGGGATTGCATAATAACTTAAAAATAAAGCATCACTCATAGTGTGTATGTGTGTATATGGGTGGGGTGGGGTGTGGGAGTGTGTGTGGGGATTGTGAGTGGTGTGGCTCTGTAGGGAGGCATAGGGTATGGTGGGGTATATGTATATGTTGATGGGTGGTGTGAGGGCAGGGCGTGGGTGTGCGCAGTGTGAGAGGAGGTGTAGAGATCCCCCACTCATCCCCACCCCTATGATGTGAAGCCTCTGCTGCCAGCAGCAGCAGCAGGTGGGGAGGTCAGGGTGCTCATGCCCAGAGCAGACATGGCTCTGGCCAGGGCTGCATGGGGGCAGGGAGCAGAGCCTGCCCTATTGCTGGGGCTCCATGCCGCCTGCCTGTGGTTGCAGCACTTGCAGTGGGGGAAGCCAGCAGTATTGGGTGGGGGGCTTTGGGGGCAGTGAGGGTCACCAGCAGTATTGGGGGGGCTTTGGGGAGAGTGAGAGAAACCAGCAGGGCTTGGGGGGGGGGCCTTTGGGGACAGTGAAAGGCACCAGCTATATTGGGGGGGGCTTAGGGGGCAGTGAAAGGCACCAGCAGGACTAGGGGTGTGGGGGGAGGGGGATTTGGGGACAATGAGGGGCACCAGCAGGGCTGCAGGGGGCTGCAGGGGGCTCTTAATGTGAATAATGGATTTGGGTTTTTGTGTCAGAGAATTTGCAATTTTTCATCAGAGAATTTGTGATTTTTTTTTAATCAGAGAAAACAAGGATCCTTTATGATAACTCAATAATGTACTCCAAAGATCATAACACTTGGGCCTGGCAGAAAGATAATGTATGGAATACAATGAATGTAATAGGGTGTAGGAGAAAAGAAGGTTTGGGTTATACATGTGAAGACCAAGCATTGGAAGAACACAATGAATGCTTCCCACAACCTGGTAATCAGTCTCACTGTTCCTTTGATGTTATCCAGGAAAGCAAATCTGTTATTGTCTATGTTGGTAAAGCATGTGTGTGCATGAGAACCAGATGTTATATTGTATTAATTAATTAATGGACATCGGATTCAACCCATGGTGCCTTACATTAATCACTGTTTCTGTAATATAACCATCATTGTTAGTTGTGATCTCAAGTTTACTGTGCCTATATAGACCATGCAACATTTGAATGCATACCCTGAGCTCTACAAAGAAGTTTCCCCCATTTCACTGGGAATGGGTCTCACTGCCATTAAGATATTATTAACTCATACTGCTTTACAAGCTGAACTGCAAAGGCTTAGAACTTTGGGAGAGAATGGTAAACTGGAGATTCAACACAACAACCAGGAGATCTCTAAGCTTGCAACTACAGTTAAAAAACACAGGCCATCACTCCTGGTGGGAGGCTTTGCTTGGGCGGAGCCCCAGTGAAACAGGTCTTTTGAATATCATGCTTCACCCCATTGTAGTGACCATCGGTTTCCAAATTATACTTGTTAGGGTAACAATATGAATTTTGGGGAGTACCGAGTGTGCAGGTGAATGAAGGCTTTTTCCTGCGTCTCAGCAACAAGCTGCTGGTCACAAGGCTGGATGATATATTAAAAGTAACTAACTTTGCAAATGCTTAAGCAAGCAGTTACCTAACAAAAGGATAATGTGTAAAATGTATGACTTACTATGTAAGAACAAAAATGCAACCCACCAGCTATTGTCAGGAGATAAGACAGAAGCCTAACCTTGGAAAAGGTGCTGAAATCAGCAAAGAACAAGAAAGAACCAGCAAGTGACCGACAGTACCCGAGTTCATGGTCTTACGCATGCGCTCTTAGCAGGGGCATGTAAATGAAGGAAATGCACAGGCAATTCTATGTAATGAAGTAAACAGTAAACAGAGGTGGAACTTGAAATGGGAGGAGAAATGAGTGGAACCGGAGGTGGAACAAGGCAAGGTAAATATTAATATGTATGAACCAAGGTGTATAAATATTGGAAAGAACTGTTGTTCAGGGCAGGTCTCTAGTTTGTTGTTTTTTTGGGACCCTTGTCCGAAGCTGTTTCCGTTCTGAATAAAGCTGTTGTGAGCAATACGTGCTGGTGTTTGCTCCCTGCTTTGTTCCGGCTAATAAGCAACAGGATCCATGGGCAATTGGACCGTCGTCTCCCTAGTCGTTGGGCGCCGTGTGGACTTGGGGTCTAACACTACTAGCAAGTGGTCTGGTTCTGCTGGTTTGCTGGATCAAGTGACTGACGCAGTGACTGCAATGGATTGAAGATCAGACCCTGTACCATGGAGTAAGGATGTGATGGGGATACTCACTCAATGCAAGTACCCCATCAACGGGGGACTTGTTACCTCTCAGTTCTGTGTTCTTGGGGAAACCTGGCACAGTACACAGCCTGTCTGACTCACAAAGGACTCACCCCTTCTCCACCTCTCCCTGAAAAAGAACTGATTAGAGGAAGGATTTACAAAAGACAATGAAGATGCAGTGGGAGATGCATGTAAAGCCCTCCAGACAAGGGTGATAAGAGTGAAACAACTCCCCTGGTTTCATTTGCATCAGAGATGGAACTGGATGACAACTCATTTAAATGGGAGATGGGACAGGAATGTACCTTCATCAGCATTCAGGATGGAGAAGAGAGATTCCAAGGCAAGGACCACATTGAATTCTGGGACCAAAGAAGCAGGGGAGCACTGCATGATGGGAGATCCCTGCTCCAAATGCTAATCAACCCACATCTATACACACCCAGCTCAGCATTTATCAGCTCAATTCTAGTCATGACTCCTTTATTGGTACCCAAAACACTGAATCTGCCTGTCTGTATTGTGAGCTCCCTCAAGGTAGTGCCACCCATAGCCAGCAGTGATCAGTTCCTATTATCCAGCATATGAACCATTGTTAACCCCTAAAGAAACCTAGTGTTCTCCCTTGAGCCATTGTTAGTTCTCTACAAAAACCCCTACCCAAGCTCAAGTTTCTTTCCTGGTGCTTGGATCCAAAGCTGCACCAGTTCTACTCTTTTTCTGCCTGGAATCCCTCCATTGATGATGCTCAGGACTCTGCCTGTCTGCAAGCTCCAACAAACACCTGGGAGCTTTGACTGGTTCAAGCTTCACTGAGTGGTGACACCCCAAATATCTCTCTCTCCCTCTCTCTCTGACTCCAGGAACCTGACTTTTACTCTTTTGCTCCAGGCATAGCTTTCTAAACCTGACTTTTGCTAATCAAAAATGAGCTAGACTTCCCCAAATACCTAACTGAAAATATGTAATATTGTAACCGTTTTATTTGTCTCTCTTATATGGCTATTACTACTGGTATCATCATAAGTTCATATACCTGGCAATAAATAACTTTTATGGTGAAGCTTGTTGCTATACTCTCTGAACCTCACTTATAGATTCATAGATTCATAGATGCTAGGGTTGGAAGGGACCTCAATAGATCATTGAGTCTGACCCCCTGCATAGGCAGGAAAGAGTGCTGGGTTTAGATGACCCCAGCTAGATGCCTATCTAACCTCCTCTTGAAGACCCCCAGGGTAGGGGAGAGCACCACCTCCCTTGGGAGCCCATTCCAGACCTCGGCCACTCTAACTGTGAAGAAGTTCTTCCTAATGTCCAGTCTAAATCTGCTCTCTGCTAGCTTGTGGCCATTATTTCTTGTAACCCCCGGGGGCGCCTTGGTGAATAAAACCTCACCAATTCCTTTCTGTGCCCCGTGATGAGCTTATAGGCAGCCACAAGGTCGCCTCTCAACCTTCTCTTGCAGAGGCTGAAGAGGTCCAGGTGCCCTAGTCTCTCCTCATAGGGCTTGGCCTGCAAGCCCTTAACCATATGAGTGGCCCTTTTCTGGACCATCTCCAGGTTATCCACATCCCTCTTGAAGTGTGGCGCCCAAAATTGCATGCAGTATTCCAACTGCGGTCTGACCAGCGCCCGATAGAGGGGAAGTATCACCTCCTTGGATCTGTTCGTCATGCATCAGCTGATGCATGATAAAGTGCCATTAGCTTTTCTGATGGCTTCGTCACACTGCTGACTCATGTTCATCTTGGAGTCCACTAGGACTCCAAGATCCCTTTCCGCTTCTGTTCCACCAAGCAGGTCATTTCCTAGGCAGTAAGTATGCTGGACATTTTTCCTCCCTAGGTGCAGCACTTTGCATTTCTCCTTGTTGAATTGCATTCTGTTGTTTTCTGCCCATTTGTCCAACCTGTCCAGGTCTGCTTGTAGTTGTTCCCTGCTCTCTGGTGTGTCCACTTCTCCCCACAGTTTTGTGTCATCTGCAAACTTGGACAGTGTACACTTCACTCCCTCATCCAAGTCGCTGATGAAGACGTTGAAGAGTATCGGTCCAAGGACCGAGCCCTGTGGGACCCCACTGCCCACACCCTTCCAGGTCAAAACCGACCCATCCACTACGACTCTCTGGGTGCGACCCTCTAGCCAATTCGCCACCCACCGGACTGTGTAGTCATCCAGTTCACAGCCTCTTAACTTGTTCACCAGTATGGGGTGGGATACCGTATCGAAGGCCTTCCTGAAGTCTAAGTATACGACATCCACCCCTACTCCTGTGTCCAGGTGTTTTGTAACCTGGTCATAAAAAGAGACTAGATTAGTCAGGCATGATCTACCTTCTACGAACCCGTGCTTGTTTCCCCTCAGCATAATTTGTCCTGCTGGGCTCTTGGAAATGTGAGCCTTGATAATTTTTTCAAAGACTTTGCCAAGGATGGAGGTGAGACTGACTGGCCTATAGTTGCCTGGGTCCTCCTTCCTCCCCTTCTTGAAAATGGGGACCACATTGGCCCTTTTCCAGTCCTCTGGGACCTGGCCCATGTGCCACAAGCGTTCAAATATTCCCACCAGTGGCTGTGCAATGACGTTGGCCAGTGCCTTCAGAACCCTCGGATGGAGCTCATCCGGGCCTGCTGACTTAAAGGCATCCAGTTCCTCCAAGTGACTCTGCACCATCTCAGGGTCTACGCGTGGCAGTCTGGCACCTTGCTGCTGCCTCTCTACAATCCCAGTGAGAGACTTGTCTTGCCCCTCTCTTAGGAACACTGAGGCAAAGAACTCATCGAGGAGTTCAGCCTTGTCCCCTCTGTCAGTCACCAATTGCTTCTGCCCATTTAGTAGGGGTCCTATTCCTCCCAGCGCCTTCCTTTTACTCCCTATATATCTAAAAAACAATGTTTTTGTTATCCTTTACTTTGCCATCCTCAGCTCCATGGTAGCTTTGGCCCATCTAACTGCCTCCCTACAAGCGCAAGCAGAGGAGGTATACTCCTCTTTGGTAATCTCTCCCTGTTTCCACTTTTTATATGCCCCCCTTTTAGCCCATAGGCTGCTCTGCATTTCTTTGGTCAGCCAAGAAAGCCTCCTGGCCCCTTTCCCTCTTTTTCCTCGCAATGGGATCGTCTCCCTCTGTGCCCGAAGGATCATTTCCTTAAGGCACAGCCACCCTTCCTGGGCTCCCATCTCTTCACTTACTCTTCCTTCCCCTTGACCTCCCCATTTGCTCTGCAGCAACACTTCTTTTACCTAAGCCAAAGATCCCTGTAATGCCCAATACTACAGTGGGGTCTGATCATCAAGGGAGTTACTACTAGGACCGTTGTGACAAGAGATTGGGTCGTGCTGAGTTTTGAGGCATATGCAGAGATCAGCTGAAAGTGCTGATCGGATCCAGCCTGCTTAGACGTACTCTATTATTATGTGTGTATGTGTGTCTAACTGCATTTATTATTGTCCTGCTGAAATAAGGGATGAACTGAGTTCAAGGCACATGAGGGTGTCAGCCTGTCAATGCTGAATAATCCAGCCTGGCTCAGGTGTGTCCTGTTAATCTGTGTGTGTGTGTGTGTGTGTGTGTGTGTGTGTGTGTGTGTACGTATATGTATTCAACTGATTCAGTGGTTGAAGGAACCCATTGAACCCGAGTCCTGAAAAATGGCTCCATTGGGGGTGACGACTTGCAGAAGGGAGAGATACAGCTCCATATAAAAATACAAGTAACATAAGCATCTTATTGATAGAATTACAGAGCCCCGAGAAAGGTACCCATAATAAATGAGCACACCCCAAAGTGATGGGCAAATCTGATAACAGCTCCTCACCCCCAGTGCAGCGCTGGCCACCTCTATTGCAGAGGCTCCATGCCATGCACCTGCAGCTCCGCACTTGCAGCAGAGAAGTCCCGCGCTAGAGTCTGCAGGGAAGCAGGGGGCAGGGCTCCCTCCACTCCCACCAGAATGCAAGAACCTGTGCAGCAGGGAAGGCAGCAGACTCCAGTGCAGGGCTTCCCCCACTGCAAGTGCTGGAGCTGCAAGCAGGCAGTGCAGAGCCCCAGTGATGGGGCAGGCTCCACTCCCTTCTCCCATGCAGCGCTGGCCAGAGCCATGTTTGCACTGGGCATGTGTGCTCTGACCTCCCGGCCTGCTGCTGCTGCTGGTAGTGGGGGCTGCATGCCATGGAGGGAGTGTGTGGGGTGCCCCCACATGCTGCCCAACTCAGCTCTGTGCTCTCATTGCCCCTCTGGGCACAGGCTCCATGCTGCACTCCCACTTCCACACGGCTGCAACTCCACCCCTGCCACCAACCCTGCTGCTTCCCTACCTGCTGCCCCAAATAAGCAGGTTCCAGCTGCAGCAGGAGTCCCATCTGGAAACTGCTGGTGGGCAGAGCCCTTCCACCCACGAGGGTGCAATTAGTTGGGGGGCACCACAGGCTGGATGAAAGTACCTGGCAGGCTAGATCCAGACCATGGGCCATATTTTGCTCACCCCTGAATTAAGACTATGTAGAGCAAAACCAAGCCATGATTTTATTTCCAGAGTTGTGCAAATAAATATTGATAGAAACTGTTAACTTTAAGAAAAGCTGTTTTCACTACCAGATCTGTCTTAAGAAACCTTGAGTCAAAAGACACTATGTGGCAGGCCAGTAGGAGGTGCTCCTGTGTTGAGCCACCCACCTCACTGCACCCGACCACCTTCCAGGCTTCGAGTGCCTCCCAGGGGGCACCTCACGTCTGTCCCACCCCCTTCCTGGAGCACACCCGCTACCCTGGGGGTAAAGTTGCCACCACCCAGGGATAGGCTTGATTCTGGCTCTGCGCCCCATGGGAAACACAGGCCTAGTAGCCCTCGACAGTACTTGACTCACTTCAAGAACTTGGGGTGCTTCCCTCAGGTGGAAGCACAAGTAGTGGTCTCCCTTAGTCAGCCAAACCAAGGGGACCCCAAGGCATAATCTAGACCCACTCCCAATAAGTCTCATGCTAGGTACAAAGGAGAACTTTATTGGTTACAAGGAGCAGGGTTGGAATAGGGTACAAAGTTGAGTAGTATCAGAGAAATCCCATAGAGGGTGGCTGGAGTAGCCTTTGATCACACATATGAGTTACTGCAAGCTATATATCTAGTTAGATCTCACATAGCTTAATGACAAGGATCACGCAGAGGTAGGTGGAGATTCCCTCTGGAGGTAGGCAGTTCCTTGATCATGAGTTTTGAGAGAGAGAGCAAGTTTCAGATGGTCCAGCTCCTCCCTCTCTCTCTCCCTCTGTTTTCCTCATGGTTGCTGCCCCTTCCTCCTGGGCAGTCCTTAACTTATATAGCCCTTATGACCTCATTCACCTAGTCCAATAAAGGCCAGCAGCTGTTGGCTGTCAACCAACCAATTTGAAATGAATCACTGGTTGCTGGGCAGACTCACAGTCTCTAGCCCACCAGGGTGCCCAGCCCCTCACCCACATATATGATATCAGTCACGTAGGCAGAGGGAGTAGGTTTCTCCCCTCCCTCAGGAATATATTCAGCTCATGTTACCTAAAGAGATAAGGTAAGGTGTGTACCTTCTGCAGGGCCCATACCAACCAAATTGTCACAGAGCAGAGTTTTTGGGGCAAAACAGAGGTGGCCTTCTGCCACACACCATACCCTACACTCCCATGAAGTGGGATACTTAATTTTCACAGCAATTTAGGGGTGTTTTTACATATGTTTGAGGGGGTGGGGAGGGCACTTTAATTAGAGCGGCTCCAAGAGCCAATCTAATTAAAGCACTGCAGCATGTTGTGTATCAGCATCCCCATGCTTCAAAAGAGTGGAGGGGACACTTTAACTAAAGCTTGTCAAATGAACTTCAGTTAAAACACCCCCACTGCCATTTTGAAATGCAGGGACGTGATACATGAGATGTGGAGGCTGCCTGGAGCACATTAATTAGCATGCAACAGCAGACTCAAGTAATCGAGTCTACTCCAACACGCTGTAATTACAGAACATCAAAGCAGCCTCCTGGCATGTCTACAGGCACTCTAAGTAAGCATGTATATTTCCAAGAAGTTTCCTTTCAATGGAAAAGGGTTCTTAAGCTTAACTTCTACAGATCTGGTACTCACAGATTCACAGAAGTTTAAGGCTGGAAGGGACCTTGTCAGGTCCAGCCTTGCTGCTGTGGGCAGAAAAGATTGCTGGGGTCAAATATGCACTTCCTTCACAGTAGCCCCTTTTAAAAAATGGTGTTATGCTGTATAATTTTACTCAGTAATACCCGATACAGAGTGGAATAGGATGTGGAGAATTGTTTTTATTTATTTATTTTTCCTTAAGATTAAGACATTAAAATAATTATTTCAGACTTTCTCTTGACAAGCAAGCATTTGTCATTGAAACTCAGCACATATATACTAAATCAAAATGCCAAATGTTATAGTGCTGAACTAAAAACATAGTTTACAAAGGCCTTTAATGCTAATACAGGGCAAAAGACTATTAATAAAAAACAGAAAAATAATTAGAAAAAAACCCCAAAACAATAAGACTGAAAACTGAGTGTAAAACAATGAAAATACCTGGAAATATTTTAGCCATCTGATACTATTTTGTACATACTGCTACTTACAATATGCTGGGCACAGGGAATAATTTGGAAAGGAGTGTGCACAAGTGGGTAAGTTTATTTTATTGCTGCTATTTTAGGAATAATGTGAGATCCAAAGTAAATTATGCTCAAGATCGAAAGCCAAAGAATTCTGAACTGGAATAATTTGTAGGATTTAAACATGGAAGGAGTGGAAAAGAGGATCCACTTCTTTTGGACAGTATATTCAGTGCCCAACTTAGCTGCCTTTTTCTCATAGGCTATACCCTGCAGGTGAGAGAGGCAGAAAATATAAGCTTAAGAAAAAATAATCCATTTATTGTGTTCTATATTTACTGCTCATAAACAGGGAAAAATTGAAGATAGAAGGCAACTTGGGTGACAGTGACCAGGGTGTCAGTGAACAGGTTAAGCAGTTTGCAGGCAGTTCACAGGCCAGTTCCTAGGCCAGTTTGTGGGCCCTCCCCCAGTTTTTGAAGGGCAAGTCTTTCAGCTTGGTGTGAGGAAACAGAAAAAAAGGGAACTCTTTGGGGCCATTGATCAATAAACAGGCCAGTTTCCTGGTGAGTTTGCTAGGGAAGGTCTTCTTGGAAGAAGATCTTTAAGAGAGAGAAGGCAGATTAAGAGACCCAGGAAAATGGCTGGAGGATGTCACAATGCCAGAGCCACTGTCACTGCCTCTGCTTGCACCTGTGAGGCTACTGTCCAGGCAGGAACGCTCACCATCAATGCTCTAACCCAGATCCAGGTCTGGCGCTGTGCTGATTGTGGCTTGCAGGTTTCTTCCAGTGGCAGCCAGGTCATGGAGTGCCTGCAGTATGACTGGTGTTTCTTGGTGGTGTTTCTCTGGGAACAGGCAAGAGAATCACAGGAGGAGGTGGTGAGGCTATGAAGCATCCTCTGCCATGAGGAGTTCATCAATTCAGTGCTTGAGGAGACCTCTGGGGCTGTGGAGGAAGAAATGCCAGGCACAGTGCTAGATAGAGAGGGCATGGACACCCAGGAGGGTGGAAGCTGGAGGCTTGTGACTTCTGGCAGCTAGCAGAGATCTTCACCTTCACCTGCAGTGGTTTATTTGGAGGACAAATATGCAGCTCTACCAGCAGAGAGGAAGGAGCACATTCCATTGGTGGAGGAAGACAGGCCCAGCCTCTCCAAGATGGGAAGGACTGAGATGACTACCACCAAGAAGAAACAATAGGTTGTGGTGGTTGGAAACTCTCTTTTGCAGGGGATGGAGGGAGCCATCTGTTGACCTGACCTGTTGTCTTGGGAGGTGTGCTGCTTGCCTGGTGCTGGGATCCAAGATGTCACAGAGGGATTACCGAGGCTCATCCAGCCCTCTGACCATGCTGCTCTTCCATTCAGCCCTCTGACCATGATGCTTATCCATGTGGGTGCCAATGATACAGCCAGGGGAGACCCTGAGCATATCAAAAGTGACTACAGGGCTCTGGGTACAAGGGTGAGAGGGTCTGGGGCTCACATTGTATTCTTGTTGATCCTTCTAGTCAAGGGAAAGGGCCTGGACAGGAGCAAGTGCATCCTGCAGATCAACACCTGGCTGTGCAGGTGGTATCACCATCAGGGGTTTGGCTTGTTTGGCCATGGGTTGTTCTTCTTAGAAGAAGGATTGCTGGGAAGAGATAGGATCCACCTGACAAAAAGAGGGAAGAGTGTCCTCACAGACAGGCTCACTAATCTAGGGAGGAGGGCTTTAAATTAGGTTTGCCAGGGGATGGAGACCAAAGCCCTGAGGTAAATGGGGAAGTGGTAGACCTGGAGGAAGAGCAAGCAGGAGGGGGCAACAGGAGAGGTGTGATCGTACTTCCTGAGAAATCAGGACAATCAACTAGTTATCTTAGGTGCCTATACACAAAAAGCATGGAGCCTGGGAAACAAGCAGGAAAAAACTGGAAGTCCTGGCACAATCATGGAACTATAACACAGGCTTGGTGGGATAGCTCGCATGACAGGATCACTGCCATGGACAGCTACAAAGTGGTCAGGAAGGACAGGCAGGAGAAAAGAGGAGGAGTTACACTTTATGTAAAAGAGCCATATGATTGCTCATCAGTTCAATGTGAAACTGGAGATAGGCTTGTTGAGAGTCTCTGGCTTAGGGTGACGGGGTAAAGCAACAAGGGTGATGTTGTGATGGGGGTCTGCTGTAGACCACCAGACCAGAAGGAAGTGGTGAATGAGACTTTCCTCAAACAGCTAACAGAAGCTGCCCGATCACAAGCCCTGGTTCTCATGGGGGAATTCAGTCTCCCTGACATCTGCTGGGAGGCCAATGCAGTGGTGCCTTGGAAATCCAGGAAGTTTTTCAAGAATATTGGGGACAACTTCCTGGTGCAGGTTGGGCTAGGGGCTATGTTCTTCTTGACCTGCTGCTCACAAACAGGGAAGAATTGGTGGAGAATGTAGTAGTGGATGGCAACTTGGACAGCAGTGACCATGAAATGATTGAGTTAAGGATCCTGAGGAAAGGAAGGATGGAGAGCAGCAGAGTAAGGACCCTAGACTTCAGAAAAGCAGACTTTGACTCACTCATGGGCAGGATCCCCTGGAAAGCCAGACTGAGAGGGAGAGGAGTCCAGGACAGCTGGCTGTACTTCAAAGAGGCCTTATTGAGAATGCAGGAACAAACCATGCCTATGTGCAGGAAGACTAGCAAGTATGGCAGAAGACCAGCTTGGCTCAGCAGGGAAATCTTCAGTGAACTAAATCACAAAGAAGCTTATAAGAAGTGGAAACTTGGAAAAATAACTGGAGTTTCTACTAGTATGTCAGTAGCAAGAGAAAGATCAGGGAAAGTGTGGGTCCCTTACTGAATGAGGGAGGCAACATTGTGACAGAGGATGCAAAAAAAGGCTGAAGTGCTCAATGCCTTTTTTGCCTCAGTCTTCACAGGCAAGGTCAGCTCCCAGACTACTGCACTGGACACCACAGTTTTGGGAGGAGGTGAGCAGCCCTCACTGCTGAAAGAACAGGTTAGGGACTACTTAGAAAAGCTGGACATGTAGAAGTCCATGGGGCCAGATAGGATGCACCAGAGGGTGCTCAGGGAGTTGGCTGATGTGATTTCAGAGCCATTGGCCATCATCTTTGAAAATTCATGGCAATCATGAGAGGTCCTGGATGACTGGAAAAGGGCAAATATAGTGCCCATATTTAAGAAATGGAAAAGGAGGATCCAGGGAACTACAGACCAATCAGTCTGACCTCAGTCCCTGTAAAAATCATGAAGCAGATCCCTCAAAGAATTCATTTCTAAGTACTTGGAGGAGAAAGTGATTAGGATCATGTCTCTAGTGGGTTATGGAATAGAGAAAATCCCACACAATTTACTGATTTGTTTTGATGCACTGGCTGGGGGAGTAGTTAGCTACTTGCACGATTTCACAATGATTTCACAATGATTACACTTAATTCATACAACACAATTTTATTTTAAAATTCTTTGCTACTCATGTAACACTGCTTAGCTTTAAGAAATACCACAAACATTAAGAACACAATAACTACGTATATCACTAACAATGCTCCGAATGCACTTCCTTCCCAAACAATGCTATAAGAATTAGTATTACAAAAACAACTACAATTACAACTAAAAGTTAAATTTGAAACAATACTATTATTTTCATAATATACTTACAATCCTAGAATTCCGAGAAGCCAAACACCTAAATATGGTTTCATTCCTCAGTAGTACAATTTAATGGGTTGGCCTCAGTAGTATGGTTCAATGGGCTCGTCTCAGCAATACGATTCAATGGGCTGGCCTCAATACTGATAGGACTAAGTCCCCTTCCTTAAGTCCCTTCCGGGCGCTCTGCAGCTTCAGCGTGAACTAAGAGATTCGTGTTCACGAAGAGGGTGGTTCAGGTGATCAGTCTGATCCGGCCTACACTTGCGATTCTTCCTTCGTTGTTCTGCAAGTGAAGTTTACCTCCAAATTGGAAGAGTAGGTTATAGTTTTTATTGAGTAAGTTGCCATCTAGGGCTCCTCCTACCCAAACCTGTCACTACCCCCAAATTTGGGCTCGGATCTTACTCAACAGATTCTTTTGCTTGGTAATTAGTTTCTTTAGTTGATCATTTTAATTACTTTGGGGAACTTCCATACCACTGCAAGTGACCTTTTCTTTCCAATTTTTTCAAAGGCCCTAGGGTTTGATCTCTCGGAATTTGGGATATTTGCTTAAGGGTCATTTTTAGGTTCTCTTTGTTAAAGGCCTCTAAAGATAAAATTCAAAAGTTAAGACTTTGAGCAAAGTCAGGACTTCCCGCACGTAGACCAAAACAATGGCCTAGATAAGAAGATAAATCTTGTCTTCTTCCTAAACTGGCTAATGGGCAACTATTACAAACATTCAAACTATTTCATTCAATATGACAGAACAGTCAGCATGGATTCACCAAGGACAAGTCATGCCTGACCAACCTGATTGCTTTCTATGGTGGGATGACTGGTTCTGTGGATGTGGTGGAGACTATTAGTGTACTTTGATTTTAGCAAGGCTTTTGATACAGTCTCCCACAGCCTTCCCCCAGGCAAGTTAAGGAGGTATGGGCTAGGTGAATGGACTGATAGAAAAGTGGCTGGAGCATCGAGTTCAGGGAATAGTAATCAATAACTCAATGTCTAGCTGGCAGCTGGTATCAAGTGGAGTGCCCCAGGGGTCAGTCCTGGGGCTGGTTTTGTTCAATGTCTTCATTGATGACCTTGAAGATGACAGAGTACACCTTCAGCAACTTTGCAGATGATACCAAGCTCGGGGGGGGGGGGGGGGAGGGGAGTAGTAGATACGCTGGAGGGTAGGGTTAGGATTCAGAGAGACTTAGATAAATTGGAGGATTGGGCCAAAAGGAACCTCATGAGGTTCAGTAAGGACAAGTGTAAAGTCCTGCACTTAAGAAGAAACAATCCTATGTACCAGTACTGACTGGGGACTGACTGGCTGGGAGCAGCTCTGCAGAAAAGGACATGGGGGTTACAATGGACAATAAGGTCAATATGAGCCACCAGTGTGCCCTTGTTGTGAACAAGGTTAACAACATACTGAGCTGCATTGGTCGGTGTGTTGCCAGAAGGCCAAGGGAAGTGATTATTCCTCTCTGCTCAGCATTGGTGAGGCCACATCTGGAGTATTTTGCTCAGTTTTGCATCCCCCCTCCTCCCCCCCACTACAGTAAGAATGTGGACAAATTGGAGAGTCCAGCAGAGGGCAACAAAAATGGTAATGGAGCTGGGGGACATGACTTATGAGGAAAGACTGATGGAACTGTGCTTATGTAGTCTAGAGAAGAGGAGACTGAGAGGGGACTTAATAGCAGCTTTCAACTAGTTGAAGCAGGGTTCAAAAGAGGATGGAGCTAGAGTGTTCCCAGTGGTGGCAGATGACAGAACAAGGAGCAACAGTCTCAAGTTGCAGCAAGGGAAGTTTAGGTTAGATATTAGGAAGAATTTTCTCACTAGGAGGGTAGTAAAATACTGGAACAGGTTACCCAGAGGGGTGGTGGAAGCTCCCTCCTTGGAGATTTTTAAAAACCAGGTAGACAAAGCTTTGGCTGGGATGATCGGGTTGGGGATGGTCCTGCTTTGAGCAGGGGGTTCGACTAGATGGCCCCTTGAGGTCCCTTTGAGCCCTAACTTTTTATGATTCTATAAAATCCTAAGGAGGTTCTTAAGGAAAAGAAGGAAGGATAGCAGAAAAATAGACATGGGGCTACAAAAAAACAGCCTGAAGAAACTCAGGTTTCTAATGAATGGGATCCCATGGGAGAAAGGGTGAAGAAAAATGAATCCGAGAGAGGTAGTTGTCCATTAAGAAAGCAGGGAACCGGCTGAGACCTACACTTACCGGGACGATGACCACCTGAGTACTCAACAGGTGGCATATGCACAGTTGGCCCTGAAGAAAAGCAGTTAGCCCACAGGCTGACAGCAAGCTCCTCCACACCTCCACTCCCTTGGTGAGACAGGCAGCTGGTGGGCAGTGTGCTCTCCATGGGCCCATTCCCTGGACTGGAGTGAAAGCTGGAAGCTGGGCCTGGGGCTGCACATGGGCCTGGGGCCTAGCCCAAGAAGGCGGCAAGTGGCCCAGTTTGAGAAGAGGGCACAGCTGGGAATGCCTAGGGCCTAGGAACCACAATTTCAGAAACTGATGAGCCCCTCTGGCCCTCTCAGCACCTGGCGGCAACCACAAGACAAGTGGGGGCAGTCAATGGTCCTGGTTGGCCCAGGCCAGCCCAGAACTTCCTGCATAAGGCAGCACACCACCCTCAGAAGGGGGGGGGGGGCGGAGGGACATTGGTGTAGGCACCAGACCATGTTACATCCTTCAACCAGAGCCAAGGACCTTTGATAGAAGACCAGCTTGACATGGCTCCCCCTACCAGAACCCTGTCTGCCACACAGCTGCTGGAGTTCAGGCACCTTTAAGGGCCCCATGGTCCCAAGCCACCTGAAGGGCTTGGCCTGAGATAGGCCACCCTGCTTGAATTGGGCTCATAGCAAAAGGCAAACCTTGAAGAGTCCCAAACACCTGAAGAGAGGTGGCCGCATACTGCTGGGCTAATGTAAAACCTGAAGCAGACACAGACACAGCCAAAGTACACTGTCCTCAGGCCACTTGGTTTTCATAGAATCATAGAAGTAGGGTTGGAAGGGACCTTGTAGATCTTCAAGTCCGACCCCCTGCCTGGGCAGGAGGGAAACTGGGCTCAAGTGACCCCAGCCAGGTAGGCATCGAGCCGCTTCTTAAAGAACCCCAGGGTAGGAGCCAGCACCACTTCCCTTGGAAGTCGGTTCCAGATCCTTGCCGCCCTAACTGTGAAGTAGTTCCTACGGATGTCTAATCTGAACCTACTCTCCAACAACTTGTGGCCGTTATTCCTTGTTATCCCGAGGGGCGCTAGGGGAAACAAAGTCTCCCACAAACCCTTCTGGTCCCTCCTAGTGAGTTTATAGATGGTGACAAGGTCCCCCCTCAGCCTTCTCATGTGAAGGCTGAACAGGTTCAGGTCCCGTAGCCTCTTATTGTAGGGTCTGCCCTGCTGTCCCCGGATCATGCGGGTGGCCCTCCTCTGGACCCTCTCAATGTTGTCCACATCCCTCTTGAAGTGGGGTGCCCAGAACTGGATACAGTCCTCCAGCTGTGGCCTGACCAGTGTCGCATAAAGGGGGAGGATCACCTCCTTGGCCCCACTTGAGATGCACCTGTGGATGCACGATAGGGTCCGGTTAGCCCTGCTGACCGTGACCTTGCA
The DNA here is from genome assembly GCF_030867095.1 of Alligator mississippiensis. NCBI lineage: Eukaryota > Metazoa > Chordata > Crocodylia > Alligatoridae > Alligator > Alligator mississippiensis. Next base: position 33,230,221 of record NC_081835.1, on the reverse strand, counting down.
TTGTCGGCCCATGGTCATCTTGGAGTCAATGATGACTCCAAGATCCCTTTCTACCTCCATGCTCTCAAGAAGGGGGTTTCCCATCTTACAAGTGTGTTGTCGGTTACTACTGCCCAAGTGCAGCACCCTGCACTTGTCCATATTGAAATGCATCCTGTTTTTGTTAGCCCACCTTTGCAACCTATCCAGGTCTTTCTGCCGTCTTTCCCTCCCTACTAGCATGCCCACCTCACCCCAGATTTTGGTATCATCAGCAAATTTGAACAGGTTGCTTTTCACCCCATCGACCAAATCGCTGATAAAAAAATTGAACAGTGCGGGCCCAAGGACCGAGCCCTGGGGGACTCCACTGCCCACTTCCCCCCAGGTTGAATATGACCCATCCACCACCACCCTCTGAGTACGACCCTTCAGCCAATTAGCAATCCATCTGACCGTGTAGGCATCGATGCCACAGTTGCCTAGTTTTTTAATGAGGATGGGGTGGTCGACAGTGTCAAAGGCCTTGCTGAAGTCCAGAAAGACTACATCCATGGTGACACCTGCATCCAATGCTGGTGTGACCTGATCGTAAAAGGTAATCTGGTTGGTCTGACATGACTTGCCCCTAATGAAACCGTGCTGGTTGCCCCTGAGCATCATCCCCGATGCCGGCCCATCACAGATGTGCTCCTTGATGATCTTCTCAAAGAGTTTCCCCAGGATTGAGGTAAGACTGACGGGCCTATAGTTGTCCGGGTCCTCCCTCCTCCCTTTCTTAAAGATGGGGACCACACTGGCTATCTTCCAATCATCTGGCACCTGGCCCGAGCACCGTGAGTGCTCATAAAGCCATACCAAAGGCCCAGCAATAACCCCTACTAGGCTCCCTCAACACCCTGGGGTGGAAAGCATCTGGACCTGTTGACTTGAACATGTCCAGACCCTCCAGAAGCACTCTAACCCGGTCCTCCTCATCCTTAGGTCTTGAGGTGTTCCCCTTGAGTCCGTCTTGAAACACAGTGGGGGAGTCCCGGTCCCTGCACAAGAAAATGGAGGTGAAGAATTTGTTAAAGATGTCTGCCTTCTCCTCTGGCACAACCACCAGATTGCCCAGCGCATCTTGCAGGGGCCCCACATTTTCTGGTGCCTTCTTTATCCTCCCTATATATTTGAAAAAGGACTTTTTATTATCTTTGATCTTGGATGCTAGTCCTAGCTGTATGTCCGCCTTAGCTTTCCTAACATCCCCCCTACAGGCCCGAGCAGTGGAGGTATACTCTTCTTTGGAGACAGCCCCCCCACCGGGTGTACGCCGCCTTTTTGGCAACCAGGCATTCCTGGACTTCCTTGGTGAGCCAGGGAGGCTTTCAGGCACTCTTGCCCCCCTTGCTTCTTGTTGGGATTGTCACCCCTTGGCCCCGAGCCGCTTTTCTTCTGTCATGGACCATTCTACCTAATACAGGAAACCAGGAACCTAGGAAGGCCAGGTACCTATTCCAATTACCAACAGAACACCTGAGCAGAAAGGGGTGGGGTGTAGGGGAGGTGGAACCCCACAGAAGACTTTCGGACATTGTGACCTGCACCCATCTCAACGAGTCCCATATCATCAGGTACCACCTCCTGATATAATTTATAGTTACACAAACCTGTGACAGATAAGATACAAAAATAGGGGAGTAAGACACCCATTGAGAGTATAGCACCTGGGCTGCACCCTGTTGTGGCCACTCAGCCTGGGTCCCTCTACAAGTGGTGCATTGGCCAGGAAGCTACAGTACTTGTACAACAGCAGTCCTAACCCATGGGGCAAGGAAGAAAAATCATGGAAGGCACACCAATTGATGCAGCCAGGTCTATGGCACCTAGGCCACCGCCACAGGAAACCATATTGTAACTGTTACAAGAGCTGGTCCAGGCCTGGGTGAGTGATGTGGACCCGCATGGCACCTTGTCTTCATGCCAGAAAGGCCTGGCAGAAAGGTTAGCTGAGATGCAGGCTATAAACACACAGGGTCACAGTGAGCCTCAGATGACAAGAATGATGAAAGAAGATGACCCCAAGGCATACCTAGACTTTTTTGAGTGCATTGCTTCAGCAGCAGGGTGGGACACCAGCAGATGGGCTATCCACTTAGGACTCTTGCTGACTGACCATGCTCAAGGCCTGCCACAGACCTATGCACTGGATTAAAGGAAAGTTAAGGAGGCCATATTATATCACTTCAAGGCTTCCCCTGAACATTACGGTTTACAGTTTGGGGCAAACAAGAATAAGGGAGAGAGAAAATCCTGGATGCTGGCCCATATGTTCAAAGAGGGCATGGCAGAATGTTTTAAACCCAAGGAGACTCTACTCCTCCAGATGTTTGACATGGTGGTGCTTAAGCAGTTCATTTGGGATCTTGAGGAACAAACTCAAAGGTGGGTGAAACAGCATCAACTAGGCAACCTAGATGACACAGTCAAGTTGGCTGGTGCATTTGCAGGGGCAGATGAAAAGGCACCCAGGGACATGGTGCAAGGGCAGAGACCTGATCTAGTGTGCCCCTGGGATGAAGACATATCAAGGATAATAAGCACAGGGTGGCATATGAAGAGGATAGGTGCAACCAGTGTGGACTGTCCAGGCACCCTACATGGAAATGCTCCAGGAGTTTCACAGGTCACAACCTAGAATGCCACCTGCCCCACAGACCGTCTGAAGCAGAACTCACTGATGTTGAACAAGAATGAATGGACTGCAGTTTCAGGCATGCATGCCCTGGATGGACACACCTATGACCTACTGTGGACAGACAGATGATTGCTGCAATGGTTGACAGTGGGTGTGTGCAGTCCATGATGTATGCTGGCACCCTACTGCCTTGACTGGGAACTCTTGCCAGCAAGACAACTGTAGTCTGCATGCATGGAAAACCTATGATATATGAGTGGTGGAAACTTTGGGTCATGGTAGCAGGTAGGACACATGAGATGCCTATTGGAATTTCTAATGACCTCCCTTGCCCTATGATATTAGGGCAGAATTGGCCACACTTTCAGGTCTCACGGCATGCCCTAAAACAAGCAGCAGCATCTAGCCATGCAACCACAGAGGTAAGTCCTTGAGCAGAAGGACTAGTGGGGAAGATAGCCTCAGAAAATGAGGAAGACCCTGAGATGCCACAGATAGATATCGAAGAGCTGATGGAGTCTGGCTCATTCCAAGAGGACCAGATGGATGAATCAGCCTTTTGCCACATGTACGGTGAAGGCTTACCCTGCTGTAATAAAGAGTTGCTGCAGCCAGAGATGGCAAGCCAAGTTCCTCAGTTTGAGGTAAGAAGTAATCTTCTTTACAGAATAAATAAGGAGAAAGAAGACCAAAAGTAGACTGGCCAGCTCCTAGTGCCCCAGAGTAAACGAATAATACAGCGGGCCCACAACAGATCCCTGGGTGGACATCTTAGGCATGATAAAATGGGTGCTTACCTGACACAGAGATTTTATTGGCCAGGGTTACACAAAGAGGTTGGGTGGTTCTGTAAGACCTACCCGATTTGTCAAAAGGCCTTGGTAGAGAAGCCTCCAGTAGCTCCCCCAATAGTGATGCCCATTATTGGGAAGCCATTCGAGAGAATAGCTTTAGACATCACTGGACCCCTACCCAAAAATAGTATGGGCTATCATTATATATATATATTAGTAATCATGGACTGTGTGACATGGTTCCCTGTGGCCATCCCAGGATAGCCCAGGTCTGCAATGGTCCCCAGGATAGCAGACAAACTGCTTAAATGAGTAGCCAGGGTGGACATCCGTAAAGAAAGTATAACTGACCAAGGAACAAATTATATGGCTGGAGTGATATGCAGAGTGTTCAAACCTTATGGATAAAACACCTGTGCACCTCCACATACCACCCCCAAACCGATGGCCCGGTCGAGCAGTTCAACTGAACTATGAAGGCCATGCTTAAGAAATGAATTCAGGAGGATCCAAAACAATGGGACCAAATGCTAATGTCACTAATGTTGGCCATACAAGAGGCACCTCAGGTCTCTACTGGATGTTCACCTTTTGAACTAGTGTATGAGTATGAGCCCAGAGGCCTTCTGGATATCATAAAGGAAGGTTGGGAACAACAGCAAGTCCTACAGCCCAAACCCCTAGGCACCTAGCAGACTTTCGGCAAAGGTTATGCAGCACTCAACAAATAACAGAGGAAAACCTCTGAAGAGCCCACCCTTGGCAAAAGACCTACTATAATGACAGGGTTTGAGAGCACACATTTAAAGCAGGGAACAAGGTCCTGGTATTACTGCCTGACCAGAATAGTTGGATCCTATCTAGGTAGCAGGGCCCCTTTGAGATGTCATGCCAAATTGGGCCTGTAGATTACGAAGTTATCCAGCCAAGGCACAGACCACCCCAACAAATATTTCATATCAATCTACTAAATGAGTGGCAGGATCAGGAGTGCTTCCTAACAACCCCTTTTCCAGATAACCTGGAGTTAGGACCACCACCGGAGGAGCCTGACCTTACAGAAAGGCCTATGCTCAGTAAACAGTTCGATGCCACAAAACAGTGGCAATCACAGGGGTTACTATGAGAGTACCACAACATATTTTGCATGGAAACCAGACATGCAAAGAGGGTGGTGCATAAAACTACAACTCCTCCAGGTTCTGTGGTCAGAGAGACCTGGCAGCAGTTACTCCACATTTGCATGGGCCTATTAAACAGGAATTACAAAAGATGCTAGACAAGGGGATTATCAGAGAGTCAGTCAGCCAGTGGTGAAGCCCCTAGTGATCATCTCTAAAAAAAAAAAAAAAAAGGGTCCCTGAACCCATATAGAGATTTTAGAAAGGTCAATGCAGTGGCTAAGCTTGATGCTTTCTCAATGCCCTGTATAGAAGACATGCTTGAATGGATTGGACAAGCTAGGTTCATATCCACTTTTGACATGACAAAAGGGTATTGGCAGATCTCCATGGCCATGGAGGACTGAGAAAAAAACAGCCTTTGGCACTCCATGGGGACTATTCAAATTCTGCCACAGGCAGTTTGGACTGCATGGTGTGCCTGACATCTTCCAGCACCCAAGGGATTGTCTATTGGCTTCCCCTCAGACCTATGCTTCTGCATATGTAGACAGCGTAATTATATTTTCAGAGTGCTAAGACCAACACTTGGAGGCCTTACAGAAGGCCCTCCAAGAACTGTGGGGAGCCAGATTGATGGCTAATCCAGGCAAATGTATGCTCGCCCAGAAAGAGACCCAGTATTTTGGCTTCCAAGTAGGGCAAAGGAGGATACAGCTGCTAGCTGACAAAATACAGGATTTAAATGATTACAAACAGCCTAGAACAAAAAAAGCAGGTCAGATCCTTCATGGGTCCTGGAAATTCATCCCACATTTTTCAAAGATAGTTAAGTCCTTTAGGGGCACCACTAAGTGCAACGTGATTTGCAAGATCAAATGGAACCCAGCAGGCCCAGGAAGCATTTGAACAAATAAAACAGCATTTGAACCGGTCTTGTACACTCCGGACTTTGATCAAAACTTTATTTTGCAGATGGATGCACTGGGGGTGGCCCCAGGGGCCATATTAACACAGGAAAAGGAAGAAATCAAGCATCCAATTGCATATGCCAGCTGTAAGTTATTAGAACATGAATGAAAATAATCTACCATAGAGATTGGATGCTTGGCTAGTAAATGGGTGGCACCTTTTACACCTTTTATGCTCTTACCTGTTGGGGGGAGCTTTCTGCTTGCCAAAGAAGAGGGCAAGCAGCCAGTACCATTGGCACTGCCTAGGGCCTGGAAACCTCAGTTGCAGGAATGGATTAGCCCCTCCGGGGGTCTTAGCACGTGGCAACAGCGCAAGACACGTGGAGGCAGGTAGGGGTCTGGGTTGGCCCAGGACAACCCAGAATTTCCTCCATAAGGCAGCACAAGTCTCAGAAGGGAGGGACCATTGGCATAGGCATTGGTCCACATCACATCCCTTCACCAGAGCCAAGGGTCCTATGATTAAAGACCAGCTTGACATCAGCTCTACCCATAGAACCCTGACTGCCACACAGCTGCTGGAGGTCAGGTACCTTTAGGGGCCCCATATAGGTTCATAATACCTGTGGCCCCAGGGTACCTGAAGAGCTTGGCCTGAGATAGGCCAGTCTACTTGGGTTGGGTTCCTAGCAGGGGACGAACCCTGAAGAGCCCTGACTGCCTGAAGAAAGGCAGCTGCATGCTGCTGAGCTAAGGTGAGGCCTGAAGCAGACACAGACACTATTATTTAAGTTATATTGGTCTAGTCATTTTCTTACATGGCCTGGATGACATTAACTACAGACCTTTAGTAAGACCCCTGGGCTCAGCCAACTTACACTGTCCCCAGGCCGCTTAATTTTCTTTCTTCACAGACCTTTGTACATAGCACATGAAGCCAGGCCCCTACTCCCGTCACCAACAGACTACCCAGGTGGAAAATGGTGGGGTGTAGGGAAGGTGGTGCTCCACAGATGACTCTTGGATATCATGACCCACACAAGTCTCAACAAGCCCTATAACATCACATACCTCCTCCCGATATCCTTTTTAGTTGCATCAAGTTGTGGTAGGAAAGATACAAAAATAGGAAAATAAAACACCCATTGAGAGCGTGGCACCTGGGCTCTACCCCAGTGTGGCCGTTTGGTTCGGGTCCCTCTACAGCCATATTAAAGGCACAAGAGCAGCCTATCCTGATGTAAAAAAAGAACAGGAAGTCCAGCAAGAGATCAGCCTGGCTAAATAGTGAACTGTTCAATGAACTGAAACTCAAAAAAGAACCGCACAAAAATGGAAACCTGGCCATACTACTAGGGAGGAATATATACTTATAACATGGACAAGAAGGGAGAAAATCAGGAAGGCAAAAGTGCAAATTGAGATGTAATTAGGAAGGGATGTAAAAGGCAATAAAAAAAAAATCTCTAAATTATTGGTGCTCAATCTTCTGCCTTCCCTGGGCAAGATGAGTTATGTTGGGCCAGATTGGGAGCTGGATTGGGCCCAGACTGGAAGTCTACAAGCTGACTGGGCCCTGTCCTGCCTCTGCCAAGTCCTGCACACGCAGGTCAGGCCCCACACTGACCCCACATGCTGTGACCAGGCTCTGAGGCCCCACGCTGTTTCTGCATGCAAGTTTTGGGCTCCAAGGCCCCATGCCAAGACCGCACAATGGGATTGGGCCCCAAAACCCCATGTTGCCCCTGCTTACCAGTGTTTAACCTGGGATCCTGCACTACCCCTGCCCACCAGGTTCAGGCCCTGTGCACATGAATCAGACCTGGGGTTCCCCACCCACAGGGCTCCTCACATGTACAGAAATTTTCAGACCTATGGGAGCTCCGGGGGCTGGATCTTGCCCACAGGACAGGGATTGAGCACCTCTGCTTTAAGCATATCAGAATCAAAAGAAGATTAAGGAAAGATATGGTCCCTTCTTCAGTGCAAATGGCAATCTAACAAAAGATGACACAGAGGAGGGTAAAGTATTTAATGCCTTTTCAATTTTTATGAAGTAGGTCAGCTACTAGATAGCAAAGGGTGGAAATAAGGGGAGGAGATGCATAGTTTGAGGTGGGAAAAGAACAGGAAAAGAATTTAGAGAAATCAATGTTTTCAGATCAGCAAGACTGGACAAGATGTATCTATGAGTACTCAAGGAATCACAGAGCTACTGACCATTCTCCCTGAGAATTGGGGAAGTCGAGTAAGGTTGTAGGTAACTGGAAAAAGGCAAATATTGTGCCTATGTTTAAGAAGAAGGAGGATCTAAGGAATTACAGATGAGTCAGTCCAACCTTGATATCTGGAAAGATTATGGAGCCTGTAACCAAGGAATCTATTTTTAAGGACCTGGAAATATTAAGAAATACTAAGATGATCAGGAAGAGCCAATATCACTCATCAAGATCAAGTCAAACTTGATCAGTCTGATTGCCTTTTACAAGATGACAGGCTTTGTGGATGTGCACTAGATCAGGTGCCCAAAGATCAGGTGTCTTTATTGGCCTACAACAATATAAGAGTCCTTCTGCCCAAAATGCTAGCAGGTAAAATAGTCCTACCAGTCCTTTTTCCTTGAAAACTCTTGAAGTCCTTTCTTTCATTCTAGCTCTCTCTCCCTGAATCCTCTCTCTCTCTCTGGGTATCTGTTTTTGATGAAGGTCTCAACTTTTAGGTCCCTGCTTGGCACCAGAAACACCAGGGAGTCTTTCTACCTGCTGAGGCTAAACTTTGAGTGCTTAGATAAGTGCAGACAGCCTGTCAGGGAGACGCTTTAACTCATGGTGCTTTACAAAAAGTGCTACAAGTTAGAGTGCCATTGAACCCAACAGGCGAAACCCAGCAGACACTCACCTGTTGGGTGGAGGGTGGGGCTCAATGCCACCCTGTTCTGACCCTGGCTAGATGGGGCCAGGGGGGAGAAGAGGGATGAATGTTCTCCCCCCCCCCCGCAGCATGTCTCTTACCCACTGACTCCTCAATTTACATCTTCACTGACTGCCTGTCTTACATGCATACCAGCCCAGCCTCTGGATTCATTCCATCCAGGAAGAGTGCACACCAACTGCAGAGACTTCCTCAGCCTGGTGAACGGTTTTTAAACCCGAAAGCTCGCTATATAATTTTTTCTCCCAACTATTTAAGTTGGTCTAATAAAATATATCATATTCACCCAAAGAACCTTGTCTGCCTTCTGAAGCCTTGAACGTTTATTATGTTATGACTGTAGAGAGCTTTCAGGGGCCTCATCCTGTGAAAAATATAACTTCTTTAAGGGCCCCTGGTTATATGTTGGGTTTTCATATGCAAATTGACACATTGATTTCTTGATGGGCTACTCCCCATCAACACAGCACTTTTGCAAGTTCTTCCAAATACAGTTAATCCCTCCCTTTCCCTGTGCACAAACTAGTTATGGAAACTAGGGCATACAACATTATTATAACATAAACACATTTAAACTCTAAATATTAAAACAAACCCATCATTGTCATACAAGCACAATTATTCTTTCACTCTATTTGACACTGCTGAGGTCTCACCTGGTATACTGTGTCCTGTTTTAGGCACCACATTTGAAAAAGGACAAGGACAAACTAGAAGGACTGCAGCAGAGAACAACAAAAAATATTAGAATTCTGGTATCACAACATCTGAGGGAATGCTGCAAGGACTGGGAATATTTATTTTACTTATTTATTTATAGATTTACATTAGGGGGTTGGCAAACCCTGCCACATGTGTCAGAGTGTGGCATGAGGAGGCATTTTACTTGGCACGTGCACCTTGAGGCGGATGGCGACGTAGCCCAATCCGGGTTGTGGCAGTGCAACCCCAGCCCCTTCTCCGCTGTTCACACCAAGGGGCAAATGTACCTGCCACCAGCAATGAGTCAGGCTGCTGCTAGCACCTCAGGCTCCATGGTGGTTGGCAAGGGCCTGCTCAGAGCCCAGGCCAGCTGTGGGAGGCAGCCAGGAGACTACAAGTGGCTGCACCAGGGTCCACGGAGCCCTGCCCTGACTTGTTGCTGACGGCAGGTATACATATGCCTCGGGGAAAAATGCTGCGGAATGGGCCAGGGCTGCACTATCACAACAAGGATCAGGCCTCTCATGGGTCCCCTGACACCTGCCCCTGGCATACCAACATCTTACAAGTCAAGGTTACGGGTGTTTTTGATACTCTGTCCAAAAACGTTGCTGATCCCTGATTTATATGCCTCCCCAAAAAAGGCTCAGGGTAGTTTACAATGAAAGACAAAAATATAGAAACAGAATAAAATATTCAAATAAGAAATTACAACAAAATAAACTCCCCTATTATCTCCCCCAATTAAAAAATAATCCACTTCACTCCACCTCCTCCCACTCTGCCTATGACCAAAGAAAGCATCCCTTTCTATTCAATGCAACCTGCTTCCCAACCACATATGACCACAAAAGAAAAGCACACATTAGCTCTAAAAGAACGATTACTCATTTTCCTTATGTATACCTTAGGTAGATTAGAACCTGTGCAAAATTGTTTCAATTTAGTTCATCTTGTTATACCTCAGAGTTGATGAATATTGAGTTTGCATAAATTAATTTGGCTGAGAAAGGCTGATTAAAACATTTCATTGCGTAGTTTACAAGAAACTACCAAGATGATATTTCCCAACATCCACCCACAGAATTTATACAGAGTTTTCTGAAGTACAATTTAAACAGGAAGATACGAAGTGGATGAATAAATAATGAAGTGTGATTTTAAACAGACTAGGGAGAAAAAAATCATAAATTACTTATTCCCTCTGAAGTCTAACCTCTCTGAAACCTAACAATCCAATTTAACACTAACCAGATACACTGAAAAAGTGCAAATTATGAAATGTGTAGTAATTTTTTTTGTCATAATTTTAGACCTGGAAAAGCTCCAATATTCTTATGTAACCTCTCATCCAGGGCACAAATATCATCACATATTGAACCACTTAAATACATATGCTGATGTACATTAGCAAGAATGATGAGCTTGTGGCTAGAGCACACAATCTGGAACCTGGTTTATATTTTTGCCTTCGTTACTTCACATACATCACTTAATACTTCGGTCTCTCAGTTTTTCCATATGTAAAGTGGAAATAATACCTTTTTCACACACCTTAAAATCCACCAGATTGTATATACCTTTAAGATCCTGTGGAGAACGTTTCTAAAGAATTTCAAAGTTGTTTTATTTATCCCTTAAACAAATGGGCAAATCTTATTTCATTTTACACACTGAAATGGCTGATTTCAAGCCATAGAACTGCTCTTTTTGGTACTTATGCCACCCCATGTGCAATGTGGATATGTAAGCATCCACACAGATACCATGTATGTGCAGTAAGCTGTGCTCTGGTCAGGCAGTTGCAATGGTAACTATACATTCATAATCATACTTGGCAAAAAAACATGTTAAGCAGCTATTAGACGAGCGGAGGGCAGTTCTGCTATGCTTAAGCCCCAACAGCTGAGTGATTAGAGCATTAAGACAGTCAAAGATATACAAGGGTGGGAAGGTGCGAAATTAAGTTTGGGTCCTAACCACTGGGCAAGTGCCCTAACCACTGAGCTACTAAGACTAAAGCAGAAGAGGGCTTTCCTTTTCCTTATTTTGGCCACAGTAAAACGTTGGGACTTGGGCTCAGTTATGTGAATACAGAGTCACCAACCTGCCCAGCCCGATTATGCAACCTCCTGTAGGCGCTCAGTAGCCAGAGGCTGTGCCTTACTGTATGCAGACTAGGATTGCAAACTGTGTGCAAGTACCCAAAATAGCAAGGGCATGGCTGGAAAGCTGATTTTGGCACCAAAAGTGAACTCAGAGGTGTAAATGGTCCAGCTGGACCTGGGCAGCACAGGGTAGGGGCACGGAGCTCCGCAAAGGAGCAGGAGTCTCCAGTCCCGAGAGCAGAACGGGGTTGTGAGGCTGCTGCAAGGGAACGGGTCACCCCAGCGCCGGGCTCACCCTGCAGCGGCCGCAGTTTCATGCAGGAGCCACCAGGCAAAGCCCTCGGTTTGGCGGCCGCGTCAAGACCAGGGAGGACTTAACCCAGCTGTTGGCTGGACCCGTCCCTCCCACGGAGGCTGAGACACAGGGCCTCCGTTCTCCTTCACCGGGGCCATGATGTGGCGCCCCCCAGGGGGCTGCTGGGTGAACCGGGGCTCTTCTGCGCTCCAGGCGACCTTTGGGCCGTGTGTTCCGGCGCCGCCGACGGGCCTGGCCTTCCCGCACGGGACAAGCCAGCGGCGGCCACAAGCTGCCTGGAGTTGGGGCGGGCGCCGTGGGGCTCCTCGCTCCGCAGCCACACGGCCTGGGCTCAGCGATGCGCTGCGGGCTCCGTGCTTCTCGTTTCCCTACGCGAACAGCGGCCTCCTTCTTCCCTTCAAGACCCACGGGGCCGAGGCGCTGCCGGAGACGGCGGGGCGGGGCGGGGCGGGGTAGCGTAGCGCGGAGAAGCTGCGCCCGGGCTGAAGCCAGTCAGAGGCAAGTGCCTGCATCCGGCTCCAGCGGAATGCGCCCGCGCCGCCGGGGCTGCCTCTGCATCACGGAAGCTTTCGGGGGGGGGCGCACTCGTCCTCGGGACCGGCTAGACACGGTGAGTAGCGGCGCAGGGCATTGGGGCGGCTCTGTCCCGGGCGGCGGCAGGTCCCACGGGACCGAGCCCGGGCGGGGTTCCGGCCGCTGCCTGCTCGGGCACTTAGGGATCGCAGTGGAGGGGCCCGGCGCTGTGCGCGGAACATGCGGGTGGGGCTGGGAGCCGGAGCGGGGCAGCCGTGTCACGGAAAGGTGCACCTGCGTTTGGCGCTGCTCCGGGACCGCTCTGAGCCGCCGGTCGCAATCCGGAACTCTCGGCCCGGGCGCCACTGTCGGCTAGTATAAAGGCGCGCGCAGCTGCACAGCGCCGTCTCCGGGACTTGGCGTCCCCTCGTGATGCTCCAGAGAGACTAGGGTGTAGGAGGCGTTTCGAGTTGCTCTGCTCGCTCCCAGTTGTTTGTAAGGGCAGAACTGCCCTGCTCTTTCCCCTCCAGCTCCCGAGTAAAGAGAGGTGAGAGGCTTGCCAAGGGGCGCTGGGAATCTGAGAAGGTAGAGAACCGCTGCCCTAAGTGGAGCAACAGATCTGGGCTTTATCTGTTGAATGGTCTCGTACCGAATCAGCTGTAGGGCATTTCCTGTACAAGCTGTTGTAATTATTGTAGTCAAGGCTTATGAGCATTTACAACCTGTACGCAGACAGTATCCAATCTTGGGGGTAATGATGCTGTAGAGATGCCTGTTTGTGGTATTGCAGTTAAAAATGACTGTTGGGGGTTTCCAACAATCTGGCTTCATTACAAGAAACAAAGGCTCTTCTTTGAAATTCAAGGGCTAAGAACATTTGTACTGGAAAGTTTGCAAAGAACATTTTTTCAAACTACTTAGTTGCTATAATAAAAGAAGTCACATTTACCCAAAGAACCTTGTCTAACTGCCTATACTAACCTGAAACCTTCTTATGTACCTGACCTACATTGTCTCAGTTTATGAACTTTTTCTGCCTAAAATGACAGTATTAAACTACCCTTTACCTTTGAGTACATCAATCTGTCTCAGCATTACAAGAATTGAGGCATAATTCATTTAATGGATGAGGTAAGTAATATATGCATTGAACAAAGCCTCACTTATGAGCAATCTCTATGTGTACCATTAGTCCCATTGAAGTACATCAGACTTCACATGTGAATGAATATCATTTGCTTAAGTAAGGATTTACAGGGTTGGGCCCTTAATTGGTGCCTACTAAATATGCTTGTCCCAGTTTTTGTATGTGGCATTATTCATGCTTCTGGCCGGGGTTAAAAATAAGATGTGACTTTTGCATAGTCACCTCATCTGCATGTGTGTATTGCTGAAATTTGAGTACACACAGATTACCACTGTGGGTTACAAAAAAAAAAAAAATCTAGAAAAGAAACACTAGCATAAAAAGTTTATTTTTAAAACATGTTATCAGTAAGCTTTAACTACCACATCTTACATTTTAGGGTGGACAGAGCATATTGCATTTTAACACGTTATTAATCAGGTCAACACTATTAAGTTCTGCCTGCATAGTGACTTCAGCTAGGAGTATGAAAAGTGATACTTTTGAGCTGATCTTATTATACCAACTAAAATCTCTGTTGTAGACACCATTTCATAGAAGAGTTCCAGCAGAAAACCACCTTCTGACAACATATGCTGCCTCTGCATTAATGAGCTCTGCTGATGCAGCTATATTTCTAGTGTAGACGAGCTTTTAGCTGATAAAGGTAGTCCTTGGGCTCTCTCTGGACCAGGGGTTGGCAATTTTTTGCCAGTTAAGGCTGCTTTTTATGATCCAGTCCCAGCCATGTGTTACAAGTCTCCACTCCCTGAAGCAGCCAGCTGCCTGTGTTAACTCTCACTGTGGATTCCCAATCCCTTTGCAGCAGGGGTAAGTGAAGATGGGGAAGAGCAGCAGGCTCTACAGCAGCAGGGAGCACTGCAGAGTGTATGAACAGCAGCCCATACCACCGGTCCTCTGTGCCTTGTTGTGAGCTGTGTCCACCTGCAGACCATAGTTTGTGAGCCCCTGTTCTACAGTGCTCCTCCCTGTGAAGTAGAGTAAGTACCCTTAGCTCTGCTTTTCAGCCATTGCCAATCAAAGAGTCAAGAACTGCAGGGGTATAGATTTCATATGCTTTTTAGTTGGTCATGTCCTCCTGGCCAGGAGTGGCTTACCCATTGTCATTAGAGCTCTATATGCTTCCCCAAACTTCCCGGACACAGGGACTAGGGACAGACATTCAGAAAGACAGAGCTTGAATTGATTCAATCTTTGCAAATTAGTCTACGCTAGCTAGGCTGAGCCGGTTTGTAATCGCACAGCTATGCAGGCACATGCCTGCAGTTGCTCAGGTCAGGCGCCAGGGGTGCTAGAGTGGACCGTCAGCTGCAGGGGAGCTGTGCTGGGGGCATGTGGCCAGTCCCCACTAACTGGCTGGAGAGGCATTTCATTCCCCTCTTCCTGTCCCACTGGCAGGAACCTGAGCTGGGTCTGTCAGGCGGCCCCCCCCCCCAACTCTTGTTGCTGCAGCCACGGGCCAGCATGGCCACTGAAGAGGTAGGGAGGGAGCTTATTCTCCCGTCTACCCCCACTGTCCCTGTGGGACCACAGCCAGGTCTGCTTAACCCAACCACTGCTGAGTGACAGAATAAGCCCCCTCCTGTCCCTTCCACTAGAAGGAGGGGGAATAACTCCAGTTCCTGCCCCCATCCCCCAAGGGGCCCTGCTGGCTGGCATCTGGCTGACTGGTGAGTAGGCTTTTCAGGTCAGCTCAGGTGCCGACAGGCCCCAAGTCCGGCAGCCGCCACCACCACGCCCCCTACCCTGTGTAACACCTGGGGCTGCAACCTAACAAGTAGCTGTGGGCTGGCCAGGGCAGGGGGCTGTTCTGACCCCCTGCAGCTGCCACTGCCACTGCTGCACTGCTTTGGGTGAGAGGTAGGAAACTCCTGCTTCATGCATAGAGCTCTGGGTCCAGCTCCAGGATGCCTTGGAAGGGGGAAGGTGCCTGGGTGGAAAGCTTCAATCCAGGGCCTGAAGACAGAGCTCCATGCAAAGGGCACAGGCTGTGAGGCTAAAGCTTCCCCCGTCTTCCCCCCAGTGGCTCAGGAGCAGCAGGAGTGGGACTCACCACAGCAGGTATGGGGAAGCCGGCTTGGCCTGGCTGGGCTTTCTCCCCGCGCCTCCAGCTGTGGCTCCTGCTGCACCGTACAGCGCTGTTTGGGGCTGGGGAACTCCCTTCAGCCTGGTGGCTTCAGCCCAGCTGAATGCAGCCCAGGTTGAAGCCACTGGGCTGAAGGGAGCTCCCCTAGCCACAGGCAGCACCATGCAGTGTGGCAGGAATCGCAGTTGGAGGTGAGGGGAGAAAGTCCTGCCTGGTCAAGTCAGCTTTCCCTAGCCTGCTGCAGTGACTCCCCCTCCCATTCCTGCCACTCCTGAGCCACGCCAGGAGGTGGCAGGGGGCGAAGCTTAGGACCTGCAGCTTGTGCCCCACACGTGGAGCTCTGGCTGCAGCCCCTGGACTGAAGCCTTCCACCTGGGCACCTCCCGCCTTCCATGGCATCCGGGAACTGAAGCCAGAGCTCCACACATGGGGCAGAAGCTGCTCTGGGTGGTGGGGTAGGAAGTGTGCCAGTGGCAGCAGTAGCTGCAGATGAGGGAGGCAGAACAGCCCCCTGCCCTGGCCAGCCTGCAGCTGCTTGTTAGGCCGCAGCCCTGGGTGATGCACAAGGCAGGGGGCACCGTGGTGGCGGCTGCCAGTTTCTGGGTTTGCCGCCACCTCCAAGTTGGCCTGGGAAGCCCACCCACTTGGCAGGGCCAGACACCAGCTGGCAGGGCCCTTTAGGGTGTGGGGGGCCAGGGGGCAGGGACCAGGGTTATTCCCCCTCCCTCTGGTGTCTGGCAGAGGGGACAGGAGGGGGCTTATTCTCCTGGTTGGCAGTAGTTGGGGTGGGCAGACCCAGCTGTGGTCTCCTGGGGGCAGTGGGGATAGAAGGGAGAAAAAACCCTCTCCCTGTCCCCTCAGGGGTCATGCTGACCCGCAGGTGCAGCAGCGAAGGGAGGGCGCCCGGAAGACCCAGCTCAGGTCCCTGCTGGTAGGACAGGGAGGGATGAATGAAACTCCTCTCTAGCCAGACCCTTGACCCTGCCTATCCCTGCCTTTCCCTGCTCCAGCTGGGAAGTGGAGAGGTGGGGCTACCTGCTGGGCTGGAGCAGAGAGCCCAGCCCACAGAGCATGCCAGGATGCAGGGTGACTCTGGTTTAAGTTTTAAACAAAATCTGAGCGGTCGCAAAGCTTCCTCTCGTGCGTGGATGACCTGTACCTGACTCAAGAAGTCTATGGGCAAGGAGAGGCAAAGCACTGCTTGACCTGGTACTGGCTACTGGGGATGACCTAGTCAGTGACCTAGTGATCGATGGAAAGCTGGGTGACAGCGACCATGAGCTGATCACCTTCACCATCCGCCAAAAAGCTGGCAAGTCAGTCAGCAACACGGAAGTCCTTGACTTCAGGAAAGCTGACTTTGACAAGCTCAGGAGGCTTGTCAGTGAGGCCCTAAGGGACCATGACCACGGGGAGAGGGGAGTTCAAGAAGAGTGGTTGCTCCTCAAGGGAGCGATCCTCAAAGCACAAGCTAAGTCTATTCTATCTCGGAGGAAAGGCAGCAAGAGGGCACAGCAGCCCCCTGGCTCTCCAGGGACCTAGCAGACCTCCTGAGGCTAAAAAGAAAGGCCTACAAAGGATGGAGGATGGGAGTCACCTCCAAGGTGGATTATTCTGCACTGGTCCGGTCCTGTAGGGAGCATACCACGAAAGCCAAAGCTGCAACTGAACTCCAACTAGCTTTGAGCATCAAGGACAATAAAAAGTCCTTTTTTCAGATATGTGGGGAGCCGGAGGAAAAGCAGGGGCAACATTGGACCCCTGCTGAACCAGATGGGGCAACTGACAACTGACGCCCAGGAAAAAGCCAACCTATTAAATAGGCACTTTGTGTTTGTCTTTCATCAGTCCCATGGGACGCCCATGCCCGCTACGGGACAGGGAAGTCCAGGTGAGGGTGATCCCCTGCCCTCCATAAATGCTGACTTCGTGAAGGAACATCTTGAGAAGCTGGATACCTTCAAGTCAGCCGGCCCTGACAATCTTCACCCCAAGGTATTCAAGGAGCTGGCGAGCATCATAGGCGAGCCTCTAAGCACGGATCTTTGAAAACTCTTGGCACTCTGGTGAAGTGCCCAAAGACTGGAAGAAGGCCAATGTGGTGCCTATCTTCAAGAAAGGGAGGAAAGTGGATCCAGCTAACTATAGGCCCATCAGCCTGACTTCTATCCCGGGGAAGATCTTAGAAAAGTTTATTAAAGAGGCCATCCTTAATGGACTGGCCGACGCCAACATCTTAAGGGATAGCCAGCACGGGTTTGTTGCAGGTAGGTCTTGCTTGACGAATCTCATTTCCTTCTATGACCAGGTGACCTATCACCTGGACAAAGGAGAAGAGATTGATGTCATATATCTCGACTTCAAAAAAGCCTTCGATCTGGTTTCCCATGATCACCTCTTGGAGAAACTGGCTAATTGTCTCCTTGGTTCCTGCATGATCCGCTGGCTGGAAAATTGGCTCCGTGGTCAGACCCAGAGGGTAGTAATTGATGGAAGTCATTCATCATGGTGTCCAGTGACCATTGGGGTCCCCCAAGGCTTTGTCCTTGGACCCATACTGTTCAACATGTTCATTAATGATGTGGACACTGGAGTCAGAAGTGGACTGGCCAAGTTTGCCAATGACACCAAACTTTGGGGCAAAGCATCCACACCAGAAGACAGGCGGGTGATCCAGGCTGACCTGGACAGGCTCAGCAAGTGGGCGGACGAGAATCTGATGGTATTCAATGCCAATAAATGCAAGGTTCTCCACCTTGGGAAGAAAAACCTGCAGCATCCTTATAGGCTCGGCAGTGCTATGTTGGCTAGCACTGTGGAAGAAAAGGACTTGGGGGTCATCATTGACCACAAGATGAACATGAGCCTGCACTGCGATGCTGCGGCTAGCAAAGCGACCAAAACGCTGGCTGCATCCATAGATGCTTCTCAAGCAAATCCCGGGACGTCATTCTCCCCTTGTACTCGGCCTTGGTGGGGCTGCAGCTGGAGTACTGTGTCCAGTTTTGGGCTCCACAATTCAAAAAGGATGTGGAGAAGCTTGAGAGAGTCCAGAGAAGAGCCATGCGCATGATCAGAGGTCAGGGAAGCAGACCCTACGATGACAGGCTGAGAGTCCTGGGGCTCTTTAGCCTGGAAAAGTGCAGGCTCAGGGGTGATCTGATGGCCACCTATAAGTTTATCAGGGGTGACCACCAGTATCTGGGGGAATGTTTGTTCACCAGAGCACCCCAAGGGTTGACAACTAGGTCGAATGGTCATAAACTACTACAAGACCGTTTCAGGCAGGACATAAGGAAGAATTTCTTTACTGTCCAAGCCCCCAAGGTCTGGAACAGCCTGCCACCGGAAGTGGTTCAAGCGCCTGCATTGAACACCTTCAGGAGCAAACTGGATGCTTATCTTGCTGGGATCCTATGACCCCAGCTGACTTCCTGCCCTTTGGGCAGGGGGCTGGACTTGATGATCTTCCGAGGTCCCTTCCAGCCCTAATGTCTATGAAATCTATGATATTCAACCAGGTTTATCTCAAACTGGTTTCAGCCATTTTTCAAACTGGTTTATGTGCGCTGAATGTCTGTTCTGTTACAGGTTTAAACCAGTTTCTGATCACTTAGGCTAGGGTCAGACGTTACACATAAACCAGTTTGAAAAATGCCTGAAACCAGTTTGAGATGAACCTGGTTGAATGTAGTATCAGACTTAACTGATTAGGCTCAAACAGGTTTATGCAATGTCTGTCTCAGACCCTTTCCTGGTTTAACTTAAACCAGTCACCCAGCATCCTGACATGCTCTCTGAGCTGGGTGGGCTCTCTACCCAGCAGCAGGGCTGGCCCCACCCCTCTGCTCCCTGGCTGCAGCTTGGGCAAGACTGCGGGCTGTTCCCTCCTCCCTCCCCCTTACCACTCCCTGCTAAGCAGGAATTCCCCCCTCCCCTTGCTGAGGAAGTGTCTGTGTGTTAACTAGCAGACCACATGCTGGCTACCATCCCTGCTGAATCAACAGGTAGCTGGTAATGTCCCTCTGTTGTGTTCTTAACAAGATGATAAACACTGAGTTAGGGGTGATAAACACTTATCAATTCCCTGCTGGGTCCATCAGAGCGTCTGGGCCTGGCCGCATCCCCCCCTTCAGCTCAGTGTTGTGCAAGGGAAGGGAGGCCTGCTTTAGTGCCCCCTGGCTTCTAACATGAGTCACTGCAGGCATGGCATTTCTGGGATGTCTGTGCAGTTACAAAGTGATTCAGCCTTGCCAGGTTAGATTAACCTGCAAAGATTGAATTGGTTCAGGCTCAGACTTTTTGAATGTCTGTCCCTAGCTTTAAACTGGTTTATATGTGATGTCTGTCCCTAGCCAGGAACAGGACTGGCTTACACATTGTCATTAGAGCTCTATATGCGTCCCCAAATTCCCCAGACACAGGGGGATTCAAGTGACAAGACCTGTCAGGTTTATGGCTATTTATGTGTAGGTGAATTGGCCAAAGGGATCCTAAGGATTTGGTTCATCATCTTTAATACATACTTCAAACATATAAATGTATTGGGCACAGAACAGTGTCTTAAATCCAAGACACCAGTATTTTGTAAAGTAGACAGATAGTAAATGGATAGAATGAATTCATCCTTGGTGTAACTTTGCTGTTGCTTTCAAGCTCTGCTGATTCCAGTGAAGATACACCAGGAAAGAATAAATATCTGTCATCTTTGACAGTTGCTTTCACAGGAGCAGTTTAGAAACCTACAGTCTGAACACCTCAATGTTCCTTGTGTTGTTCACAGCCAGAAACTTTACCACTCAATGATGAATTGCATAATGAAAACAAAAAGCCCTCTGATAAATTAAGATGGGAGAATAATAGGAGGAGTATGTATTGTTGACACTGTAGTTCTTGCCCACCATGAGGATGTACAGTGCATTGGCGATTGATTCCTCCCTTTCTGGGGGCACCAGCTCACTGATGGGAGGGGGGTGGTGATCCCCAGCAGCCCATCACCAAGCCCAGACACGCCCCCCCACCTCCAGCGGTGAAACCGGAAGTGCACTTCCGCTATCACTTTCAGATTCACAGCTGTCACTTCCAGGGGGTGCACGCCCAATCTCAAGGGGTGCACATGCACCCAGGTGCATCCCCTACAAGTCACCATGGTACAGTGCCTTCACCTTCTATTGTAGCCAGTGAGATTTGAGGGCATTCAGCTCATGGCAGAGTGAACACTATGTCAGTAGTGTTTACCAAACTCTACATTGGACATATTGAGGGTGTTTTTGGCTTGCGCTGAAATCATTACAGTTTCTTTTCTATTATGCTTTAATTTTATATTCTAAAAGGACATAGATACCCCAACTGAAATCATAGCCACACTGAGATAAATACTGGACATATGTATAGTAAGCGGAAGACTAAGCATACACTGAATTGCTTTGTTAAAAAAGGCAGATGGTTTGTGACTTTGCTATTGTTTCTGTGTTTTGATAGCATCAGTAATGGAAGGAACTAATAGCATATACCTGGAAAACTGAAAAGCTTTCTGGGTTCTTGCATATATTTGTAAATATCAGTGGTCATCCGAATAGTTGTACACAATGGATACTGTGATTTCAGTGAGCCATGAGGCCATTTTATTTATCAACACATCTACATTTTTCATTACTTCTGCAAAGTTAATTGAACTCCAGGCAGTTCTGTAGAATTATGACATCAGGCTAATGTTTTTCAGTAATCCAGATAAGCATGCTTTACTTGGTATATACATATGCTTTTGAAGTACAACCATACTGGAAAAGGAATTCTTATTCATTGTACAATGTCCCAATGCCTTATGACCTAAGCAAGGTCTTTCGTTATGAATCTTCTTGGTTAAACTGTCAGTAATAAGCCCACATTAGGTTTAGGTGCGTGCATGTCTCAATACTCCAAGAATCAGTTGTGTGATGGTCAACCAGAGGGGTGCACATTTTTTAATTTTCCACCTCCATACTTATCATTCAAATACTGTGAATGATTAGATAGGTTATCTTAGAATCATAGAAGATTAGGGTTGAAATGGACCTCAAGAAAGTCATCTAGTCCAACTCCCTGCTCAAAGTAGGACCATCCCCAACAAGATCATTCCAGCAAGGGCTTTGTCACGCTGGGCCTTAAACATTTCCAAGGATGGAGATTTCACCACCTCTTTAGGTAACCCATTTCAGTGCTTTAGCACCCTTGTAGTAAGAAAATTCTTCTCAATATCTAACCTAAACTTCTCTTGCTGCAACTTGAAACCATTGCTCCTTGTTCTGTCATCTGCCACCAGAGAGAACAGTCTATCTCCATCCTCTTTGGAAACACCCTTCAGGTAGTTAAAGTCTGCCTGAGTCTTTCCCCCTCAGCCTTCTCTTCTGCAGACTAAATAAGCCCAGTTCCCTCAACCTCTCATAAGTCATTAAACAAGCCCAGTTGCCTTGGCCTCCCCTCGTAAGTCATAAGTTATCTTGGTACAAACTATGTAGGTATTCTTGTTATCATGGGTAGCAGGTATAAAAGTCCTATTTTATAGTTAGCAGCTAAATCTGATTGTAAAGAAAATTATCTCTACAAGGAAAATGTAGACTTTTTGGTCTTTTAAAAAAAAAAAAGAGAGATCAAAAACCAAAACAGAACTGGTTAAGAGAGTGCTGCATATTTTCCTGGGAGTTGCAGTTCAAATGCTTCATGTTCTTCTCTTCATGCTGGGCTCATGAGACTTCTGGCTGTAGCCCAGCAGCAGGCAATTTATTTTGGCTGGAAGGCCGCCTAACGAGTTTTGGTGAGCTGTTGAGGGC
The DNA here is from genome assembly GCF_030867095.1 of Alligator mississippiensis. NCBI lineage: Eukaryota > Metazoa > Chordata > Crocodylia > Alligatoridae > Alligator > Alligator mississippiensis. The sequence continues at coordinate 33,208,121 of NC_081835.1, read as the reverse complement.
TGCAAGGATAGCCCTGCCCCTTATCAGGTGCCACACCCCTGGTTGCCATCTTGGAACTAGAAGTACTGCCCCCTAACCCCTGACCTTTGCCACCAGAAGCCCTTCCCTTTACTCCAGAAGTATGCCATTTGGGAAGCGGGTTTCCCATATTGGAACTGGGGAGAAAAAAATATACTAAAAATCAAGCATCCACAATACCATTTTAATGTTATTTTAAAAAAATATTTTTGTCCTGGTTTGTCTGTAGGGGTGCACCAATAGAGACTCTTGGGCCAATACTGATGGCTGACTTTTAACGAGTCATATCCGCCCATACGAATCTGATTGCTGATATGTGGCCTGGCAGCATGGAGAGCAGGGTCCAGCTGGTAAGTCTGTTGTGGGGGGAGAGAAGGGGCATGGGGCAGGCAGATCAAGGCTTCTACAGTGAGGGAAGGAGTGGGGCTGGGCCTGGGGCAGGGGGAAGGCACTGCATAGCCCAGGCAGGGCGTCGTGTGGGACGGAGCTGCGGCTCGTCCAGGGTGTGTGGTGGGGGGAACAGGTCCTGCTACTGCACACACTCCAGGAGGGCATGGGTGGGGGGAGGTGTGCCCCCCAGATCTGTGTGCGGGGTAAGGGTGGGCTGCTGCTGCGGGTTGGGGTATGGGGAGGTGCCAGGCTCTTCCTGGTGATGGGCTGGGCTGTGCTTGGGGTAGGCAGTGGTGGCACAGCTACGAGGGACCTACAGCAAATTTTGGGATGGGTGTAGCCCTCCCCTGTTGCTGCCCACCCCAAGCACAGCCCAGCTCAGCCCAGCCCAGCCCAGCCCAGCCCAGCCCCCCCTGCTGAGAATAGCCCAGTGCTGCCCCTGGCCTCAGCTCACAACAGCAGCCCGCTCCTGCCCCACGCACAGATCCAGGGGGCCCACACCCCGCATGCCCACCTGGGGTGTGTGCAGTGGTGGGAGCTGCCCCCCACGACCCCTGGACAAGCCACTCATGACTCCATCCTGTGCCCTGCCCCACCCTGTCTGTGCAGCACTTGGCCCTGCCCCAGCCCCACTCCCTCACTGCAAGGGCCTCGGTCTGCCCCCCCCCCCCCATGCCCCTTCCTTTGCCCAATGCCGTTTCCCCCACAACAGACTTATCAGCTGGGGCTGCACTCCTGGCTGCCTGCATGCTGTGCTGTGGCTGTGTGCATGCATATGGCATTTATCAGCAACATTATGGCCACATCAGCCAAAAAAAGCTGATTGCCAATAATGTCGGTTTTCCTTTCATTGGTGCCAATGCAGTGTGGGACAGATGTATCAGTGAACCTCTATTTGTGTGTATTTGTATTGTGTATATAGAGGTGATTGCATAATAGCTCAAAATGAAGTCTTACTCTTGTATATTGTGGGGGGTATGGGGTTTCTGGGGGCTATGGGTGTGTGTGTGTGTGTGTGTGTGTGTGTGTGTGGATTTGTGTGTATGTGGGTATGAGTGGTTTGTGGAGGGTGTGTTTTTGCAGATGTGTGGGTGGGTATGGGCAGTATTCCCTCCAAGCTGTGCTGCATGCAAGGCCGCGCAGGCATGCCTGCTAGCATGGCAAGAGCACGCCTGCACATCCGTATGCACCACACAGCTTAGAGGCAACACTGGGTATGAGTTTTTTGGGGTGTGTGGAGGGGGAGGGTGGCTGGGTGTGTGTGTGTGTGTGTGTCAGGGGAGAGGGGGTGTGGTGTGTGTGTGGGGTGTGCACGCATAGCAGCGAACGGGGCTCTGCCCAAAGGCATGTGGAGGGGGTGTGGTGTGGTGCATGTGGGAAGGGGAGTGGGGTTTGTGGAGGTGTGGGAGAGGGAGTGGGTGAGTGCAGTGTTTGTGCAGCATCTGATTGCTTGTGGAGGTGGGTGTGGTTGTGGGGTTTGCAGGGGAGGGTTTGTGGGTATGGTGGAGTGTGCATGGGAGTCCCTGTGCATGTCTCTGAGCAGGTCGGCACCCACCCCTGCCCCGCAACAGCCCAGAGCCTTCGCGCACTGCAGCACCTCCCCACACAGCCAACAGCATGCAGCCCCAGTGCACCCCACATCCGCTTGGGATTCACCCCAGCAGGACTGGATCAGCAGTGTCCCATGCTACAGCCCTGACCTAGTGTGCCCTGCACTTGCTCTGGATTTACCTGTTCTTGCTAAACAGCAACAGCAGCATCACTGAGCAGGCAAAGACTGTTGCCCAGCCCTGGGGAAAAGTGGCCCCTCTGCCAAGCGCTCCCTGCTACAGCTGCCCAGTACCCATGCTGGAGTGCCCTGTGGCTCTGCTGCTGTCACCACTGCCCCCAGGCTGACTCGTGGAGCAGCGGTAGCAGTGCAGAGGAGCTGCAGGGCAGCCGAGTGTGGGCTCTGGGTGGCTAGCAGGGAGCAGTAGGGAGGGGGAGGGGCTGCTTTTTCCCAGTGCTGAGCAACAGTTTCTACCTGCCAGCACTGCTGCTGCCACTGTTCAGCATGAGCAGGTGAGTTCAGAGCAGGTGCAGGACATGCAGGGTCAGGGCTGTGCAGCATGGGTCCCCACTGGTACCATGGGGCTGGGGCCAGCAGCAGTGGCAGACGGCAGAAGCTGCCACTGCCTGGCCAGCCTAGAAAGGCAGTCCAGCTGCGGAGCCACCCCAGCCCTGCTGTGTGCCCAGAGGGCGGCGGCAAGACGTGCCACAGCCAGACAGTGCCTGGACCACACGGGACCAAGAAACCTGCTGTGGGCCAGACAAAGTACCTCTGGGCCAAATCCAGCCTGCAAGGCTGTATTTTGCCCACCCCTGCTATAGCCCATTGAAAGTGAGAGTCATATTGCAGAGCTAGGCACAGAGAAGTTTGTAGACATGCGACAGTTATAGTTTAGCTCCAATGAGGCACTAAGGCAGCATTTCTCAATCAAAAATTTAGGTTTTCTGCCTGACTTTCCCCCCCATAATTGAAACTTTTCATAGAAACTGGACACTTCTGAGAGAACATTATTTTTAAAATCAAAACTCATTTCTTTAAAAAAAAAAAAAAAAAAAAAAAAACTATTTCCTTTGGAAAAAATTGCTGACTTTACAGAACTAGATTTCTGCATTAGAAGTTGTAATTACAAATCCTAATACACTGTATTGTATTGTATTGTATCTCTTGAGAAATTTTAAAGACAGGCAGAATCTCTATGTTAGTTTTTTCAAGAGTAGTGGTGCTAATTCAAGCATCTGGACAAATTTCCAGGATAAAGATTTTTCCAATCATTCCTACTCAAAATTCTTACCTAAATTTCAATGAGGTACATTGTTGTCTTGTTGTGCTCTATTACATTATTACTATAGTTGTCAGAAATCTTCTAGAATAATAGTTTCTCATCAAGAGTTGTTGCTTACACCAGTACTGTTAACACCGGTTGTGCAGAAAGGCTGGCCGGCAGGAAACCAAGCTCCCTGGACTGCTAATATCCCTGAATTGCCTGTCTGGCCAGTGGTGGGCTTCCTGGCTGGTGAGTTCTCCTTCTCTCCTGTTGGCTGTCTCCCTCAAGCTGTTGGCTGCCTGCCAGCTGTTTGGCCTGCCTGACTTCGTAGCTGGCCAGCTTGCCCAGCTCCTCAAGCTGGCTCCCTGCTAGGCAGGCTAGCTGCTAGGCTAACTAACTTGCTAACTGGCTCCATGGTATTTTTAAAATTGTATTTCTTTTTAACAGTTGCAATAGTATATTTTCAGGCTAAGTACTAAATCCAATACAGGCCACCAATTAGAGCCATTAAGTATGAGTAGTTTCAATACCAATTAAACAAACCGAGTACCTGTAGTATTTTCAAAAACAAAGCCTATTAAATCAAAATAACATTGGTCAGTTAGAATACTGATATTAAACCTAATAATTAATTTGTGGAATTTTTATTGATATAAAATAAAATACATAATATTTTGTCTTGTGTGATATAGATATATTATATATTATAGATATATATATAAATGTATGTAATCAGCCCGTCAAAATGTTCACGTGTTTATATTATAACGATCAAACTTGGGTCCCTAAGCTCACCATGAAAGCAATTTAGCCTTATCAAAATGTAATTTTTTTTATATGGTTGAATTGAAATCTATGAAATATCATTTTCAACTTTTCTAAACAATTTGTGCCGTTTGAAGTTGGCTCATTTCAGTAGTAGGTTAAGTGATTCCAGAATAGTTTAAAGCACTAATGAATAGCTTGGGTTGATAGATAAAATATTGTTTTACTTTTATTTTATTTTTACCTTTATTTGGGAGCCATGAGTCATTAATTTATCTTCTTACATTTTAGCTTGATCCTGATCTGGCTCATAGGATTGCTAGAGCCTTATTTCATTAAATGTTTCTGAAGCACTTGGATATCATCAGATTAAAGACTATAAAGCTGCAATGTGATCTGTTCATGATGACAGGGCTCTAATTCTTGTTTGTTATAAACAATGACAACTGAAAGCATATGAATTTCCATAATTTAGGACTGGTTTAAATTGAAGCTGAGAGCCTATTATTGCTCTATTACACAAACCATACGATTTTACTTAAGTATATTGCTAGAAGAACTGCAATTTTAAGGCTTAAAAGGAGAAACCTTTCTATTACAGAGTGAGTAAATTCATAGACAGGAACTATAAGTTCTCAAGGCTCAAAATACCTGTAGTTCATTTTACTATGGTATATTTCATAACAAATATTATTTTTCCATTAGATCGGTTTATCTGGCCGCTCATCACCCCCCGCCCCTCTCTCAGGCCCCGCACAGGCTGATATGCCCCAGGCCCCAAACACCCCTAGGGATAGCTCTGGTAACAAATATATTTTTATTTATCCATAATTAGACAGCAGTTCAGTGTATTTACAGATAGCTCAGTTCTAATGGAAACTGTTGATGACAATAGAGAATTTAAACTCAGACATGTTGGATAGAGGAATGTGACTTGGTAGCAAAAAATGCTGACATTTACTTCTCACTGTGTTTGATTTTTTTTCACTTGTAATTCTCTATTAACAACATATGGAGTCACTTGGAAAAAGGCTTAAATCAATGCTGACGGACCCCATCGCTTTTCATTACTTGAACAACTGTGGACCTCCATTATATATCTGGAATAATGTTTAAAGAAATATAAAGATAAAGATAAAATACATCTAAGATGGTCTCTTATGCAAGTTAAACGGTAATGTTGGGCCAAAAAAAGTTTTAAGAGATCCCATTTTAAGGCAGATTCAATGGTTTGTGTATGAATGTTTAAGATAAAGATGATGTAACATATTAAAAAGCTTCAAATACAAACACAGCACTGATGCAGCTATTGTTACTATTAATGGCACCTCTTGTGGAAGTGAACCGTGGTAATGTTCTAGTTTTCTGATAAAGGTATCTGACTATGATGGACTGCATCTTCTCAGCAACAGTAGTAAAGTGATATTGGGGAAAACCTCATTTATGAGAGAGAGCTCTTCACTTTGTTTACAGTTTGGTCATCCATTAAGCTTCAACTTAAATTTTATCAACTTATAGCATAAATTCTAATATTTGATGTATACATTGAAGGCTTATAGAAAAAAGTAAAGTTCTTACAAAGGAACAAGTGCAACTATTCCAGAGCTTAAAGGAGTATTCAGTTCAGAGCTAAGGACAAAACTATTCTTTTTTTACTTCAGTTTCATATCTACTGGATAATGCTGTCTCATTGATTATAACAGTAACTGCACCAACATTGATGTACTGCACATCTGTGTTATCATAGATGTGATTATCATAGATGTGATCTACCAATCCATTAACTTCCAGTTATGGTCTTGAGTCAAAATGATCCTCCAAGTCTGAAAAAAAATAATCAACTTTATGGGAAGTACTTAGAGAGCCATATAAAAAAAAAAAAAAAAGACTTCTAATTTTTTCCTGAGAACATGACTTAAAAGGAGAAAGAAAAGCAGATTGAGCCATTTTTGTAAATGGAGAAGTATGGAAGTATTCCCGGTTTGCCCTTCAGAGTTTATTTGTGACCTGTTGTGACCTAGTTCTATGGGGACTTTTGTTTTGTCTGGGATACAGTAATCATACGTCACGTTAAAAAAAAAAGAAAAACTAAATGTGGAAAGCCAAATAAGTGTGGGGAGGAGGGGCAAGGAAGGATACATCTGTTCCCTGACAGTATTATTTTAAGAAAGGTAAAAATATATTTGAGTATAAAACAATTTTCTTATTAAAAGAAAGAAAAAAAGATGTTTGGAGAAGGAATCTTGTTTGAAAGGGATTTATTCTCTACCATGACTCTGCCATCCAGGAATGTGCTATTAAGGAAATAGCAGTAGTTTATATGGCTGAGCATAAAGGAATATGTAGACAACGGCAGTAGAAACAGCATTGTTAATGTGTTGGGGTAAGAAATCATCAACTTCTCCCTCAATCCAGTAACTTGGGATAAAATATTTCCATTATCAGTCACAAATTGCAGGGAGCTAAATTTAGAAGTCTGTCCCTAGATGTAGTACCTTACATTTGGCTTTGAATTTAATTTTGTCTATAGCATAGTTTCCTAAGTCATTAGGTTCTACTATTAGACAATTGCTCCAGAGGTGGTGTTAACAAGTCCAAGGAGTGATGTGCCTGGATATCCTCCCAGCAGATGCACAATGACAAGAATTGTGCCTCAGCTTGAGACTTGTACAGGTGCATTCTCTAGGTGGTCCACTTCAAGTCTGTCAGTACTATAAATTCATACCCAATTAACATTTAAATAAAGCATGACACCCAGAAAGATTTCTATTCAGGGCTTTGAACATAAGTTACTGATAGATAAGGAAGACAAATCTGAATTAGTATGACTTAGAGATTGCAATACAAATCCATTAATATGCATCTAAAGGCCATTGCCTTGTGGGTATGGCTATGCAGTTTAGCAAAGGATTCCCCAGTTATGGTACTTAGCAGTATCAGTCATAATGTCAAAAAACCCAAACAAACATGCAAGCAACAAACAGTTGCATAAAAACATCAGGGCTGTACGCACACAATCCTGATATGTGCATTTTACTAGATTACATTTTTGGCTACATGCTGGAAGTTTTGACCAATAAATAAAATACTCAAACAGACTTTCTTTTGGCAGCCAGTGTCAGAATTTGGATTGATTAAAATGGCACTTGATCCAACCTCTCTCTGTTTTACTCGCTCCAGGAAGACCATTCCACTTACTATTCTGAAGGTCAATAGCTAAATATCAGCCTTCAGCTTGCTAGGTAACAGCAGCCACAATGTGATTCTGGCTGTTTTTCTTTTTGGAAAGCAGTTCATTGCAAGCAAACATTTGGAAGCAGTTCAGGAAAATGTTCCAACACCGCATTGAAATGGGCTTTCCACATGATGTTTAAGTGTTTCCACATTCTCCAGCTCTGATTTTAAGTGTAATGAAATGATAATTGGTTTCCTGTAAATGAAAGCTCTCAAGTCTTCAAGGCGTATAGGCATATTCTTCAACACAGATTTTCTCCAGCCAGCTTCCTGTCAACAGTTTATCAACTGGTTGCTTCCTGAGCCACAGGATGATGCTATAAAAGTCTCCTGTGATCAGTACACACAGGCCATCTAGCTTTTTTTAAGGACAGTAGAATTATGGCCAAACTTACTAAAGATGCAACAGGGTAGAGAAAGAGACACTCTGGCACTAAGTTGGATGCCTGTGAGAGCTGGGGAGCAGCACCCTCTATTGTACTTGATCTTGGGTACTCCACAGTGGATATGTCTGAACGTGCAAATAATCCAGGAACAGTTTACTCTTAAGTAAATTGCTCAAGAGTAAACTCTTGCAGGCACATGTCTTCATGTGCAGCGATGCAGGAGCAGATTTACTGCTCCCCACAGCAGACTGCTTCCTCTCCCTGTGGCCCTGCAGTGGGCCCCTGCAGCGGTGAGGGGGAGCTCTAGACTCCCCCTGGATTCTAGCCCAGGACCCAGGAGATTGTTGTCTCCTGGTGGGGGCTGGGACATTGCTCCCTTCCCTTGGGAGCTGCCTGCTGCTGAGGGAGGCTCCACCACCAGAGCCTGGGGAGGGACAATTTCCCTCTGCTCCGACAGCAGGGATCTCTCAGCCCCCACTCCATGATCATGGAGCCCAGGCTGGGAGATCCTTCTCTCCCTGCACAAGCTTCACAGTTGCAGGTCCAGTGCTGGGAGAGAAGGATCTCCCAGTGCTAGCCCTGTGACTGTAGAGCTGGTGCTGGGAGATAAGGCTCTCCCAGAACAGGCCCCTTGACCACTGGACTGGAACTAGGAGATTAGACTCTCCCTGCCTGGCCTTGTGACCACAGGACTCAAGCTGGGAGTTGAGGATTTGCCAGAGTAAGCCCTGTGATTACAGAGCTGGCACCGCGAGTTCCTTGCTGCTGGGGCAGAAGAACATTGTCTCCTCCCAGGCTTCGATGGCAGAGCCCACCACAGCAACAGTAGGCAGCGTCTGGGGTTAGGGAGCAATTTGCTCCTAGTCAGGCATCTTCCCACCCCCCTGCTTCCTAGCTGACCGGGATCACATTTGCTTCCAATCAGGCATCTATACTAATGTGCAGTAACTACTCAGAAGTAAATTTGTCACTTGCATTTACAGGTAGCAAATTTACTTGTGATTAGAGCCAATTCATGTGCAGTAAATGTCTGTATAATTGGCTCTACTGCATAGTAAAGTACCTTCTGTAGATGCACCCATTATTTACTGCCCCCTACAGGGTGTACACAGGAAGACAGGGCACCAGCAGACTATTCCATTGTCCTACAGTTCTGACAATAAGGTAGCTTTTCTGTGATTTAACCTAAATCTGCTTTACTGAAGTCTTTGCTTCATGGTCTGCCATCTGTGGCAAGGAAAAACTGTTCTGTCTCTTTTATGGAAGCCTGTCACATATTTGAAAACTGTTATCCTGTCCCTGCCACTAATCTTATTTTTTTCTGAACTAAATTTATTTAGTTTGTCCAGATCTTCTTCATATGGCTTGCATTCCAACCCATTATCACTTTTGTCACTTATATCAGGATCCTCTCCAGTTTCTCCATACCCTTCTTAAAATGTGGGGCCCAGACCTGCACACAATATCCAGTTCTAAATGCAATAATACTGTCACCCCTTATGTCTTATAGATAATACTGTCACTGTACCTCCAAAGTGCATTTGCACTTTTTTTGAGACTAAACAATGTGCTGCATTCATGGTGAGTCTTTAATCCACCACAATTCCCAATACTTTTAGGCATTACTACTGCCTAATTCCAGTGTGCTCAACTCTTAGCCTGCAGGCCAGCTCCAGTCTGCAGACCTGCACCATCTAGCCCTTAGGGATCCCCACAAGTCTGAAAATTTGGTAGCAAGGCATCAATTGCATCCCCCCTGATGCCAAATGTGTGGACCCATGGGGAGCTCTGTGAGCTGGACAGAATGCTAGATTTGCATGAGGACATGTCCAGGCACCCAGAGGCCAGCTGGAGATAGTGTGGTGCCCAAACCTGCAGTGCAGGGCCAAGCAGAGGCAGCATGTGGCCCAGATCTGGTGTCAGAGAGCCCCAAGGAAATAGCACAGAGCCAAGGGAGGGGATGCAGAGCTTAGGATGTTGGTGCCAGCAGCATGGAGGTGAGGGAGGGGGATGAAGGAGACAGTACCAGCAGTAAAGAGCTGAGTGAGGTGTTTTGAGCAGTGTGGAACCCTAGGGTGGTGGCATGGTTGAGAGAGGTGGTGTGGGGCCCTGATCTAGGGGCACATGTCTCAAGGAGGTGGTACACGGTCCCTATCTGGCAGTGTGGGGCCTGATCCATTAATGTGGAGCAGAATGATGGGGCAGAACGATGATTCATCCAACGATGGGCAGAATGGAGGTGGCAAGGGGCCTGATCCTGGCATATCCGACTTGGCCTACAGATGGGCCCTGTACCACTCATTCAGCCTGCCACACGAAAAGGTTGAGCAACCCTGGCCTAGCCAATTATCCCATATTCCGTATTTGTACATTTGTTTTTTCCTCCCTGGCTAGGGACACAAGTTACACAGAAACCAGTTTAAGTGATCAGAAACTGGTTTAAACCTGTAATAGGATAGAAGTTCAGTGCATGGAAACCAGTTTGAAAATGGCTGAAACTGGTTTAAGATTAATCCGGTTGAATGTAGTATCAGACTTAACTGACTTAGGTCAAACCAGTTTATGAAACTTATGTCCTGGACCCGTTCCTGGTTCAAATGAAATTAGAGTCCCCCAGCATCCCAGTATTTTGCAGCCCTGGGCTGGGCTGTGCTATCTGCTCCATCCAGAGAGCACAGCTGGTCCCATCCCTCTGTTCCCTGGCTGAAGCAGTGAAGGCTGGCTCACTGGCCTGTCCTCACTGTATGGCTCACTGCCCCCTGCCCTCCCCAGGCAAACTCTGGCTGGGGTCTCAGGTCAGGGAAGGGGATTAAACTTCCCTTCCTTTAAACACAGAGCAGCCCTGCTCTGCTAAAAAACTTACTGCTGGCTGTGACTGGATTACAAATCCCAGAGGCACCTGAAAGCAGGAAAAGGAAGTGATGAACAACCCTACAGAGTCCTTCTGCTGTGATTGTGGACTGCAAATCCCAGAGACCTCAGGGGCAGCAGGAAGAAGAAGCAAACACAAAGCCCATGCTGGCTACATGCCAGAGAGTTGTGCTGTAGCGCCCCTCTGGCTTCTGGCTTGAGCCATTACAGGTATGTGGCTACATTTTCTGAATCAAAAGTGAATGCTTGTTCATTTGCTTATTGATTCAAACTTTGCAGCTTAGACTAACCTGTAAAAGCTGAATTAATTCAGTCTCGGGCTTTTTGAGCATTTGTACTTGCCTCTTAGGTGTAGCACCTTGCATTTGGCTTTTAAATTTAATTGTGTCTATAGCACAGTTTCAAAAGTCGTTAGAATCCTATCTCCCAAAGTGTTTGCAACCGGTCCCAGTTTTGCTATCTGTAAGCTTGATCAGGAAGCTTTCTATTCCTTCATCCAAACCATTAATTAGTAAAAAGCATTAAGCACCAACTATACCTAAAACAGACTCCTGGGAACTCCCCTGTGTACCTAGAACAGACCCCCTGTAGAAATTGAAACCCAATGCAGTGGTTTTCAAACATTTTTCATTTGTGTATCCCTAAAAAAAAATGTGAATGGAGGTATGGACTAGGGATGTACTGATGGAGATTTTGGGGGGCAATACCGATAACCGATTTTGTAAGAGGCATATCAACTGATACTGATCCGATTTCTGATACAACTGTGTTCAGCTGGTAAGTCTGTTGTGGTCGGAGGGAAGGGCGTAGGTGGGCAGATCAGTGCCCCCCACGGTGAGGGGGGGAGTGGGGATAGGGCTGGGGCAGACGCTGCCCATCTAGGACGGGGTGTGGGACAGAGCTGCAACTCATCACAGATGAAGTACCCAAAGATTGGAAGAAGTCCAATGTGGTGTACCTATCTTCAAGAAAGGGAGGAAGGTAGATCTGGGGAACTACAGGCCAGTCAGCTTGACCTCAATCCCTGGGAAGATTTTGGAAAAAAATTATAAAAAGACCATTTTTGACAAACTGACTGATAGCAACATCCTGAGAGACAGCCAGCATGGGTTTGTTGCAGGTAGGACTTGCCTGACCAATCTCATCTCCTTCTATGACCAAGTGACAGATCACCTGGACAAGGGAGAAGAGATTGATGTCATATATGGACTTCAAAAAAGCCTTTGATCTGGTGTCTCATGATCTCCTCATGGGAAAATTGGCCAACTATGGCCTTGGCTAAATCACAGTCCAATGGCTGGGGAATTGGCTCTGAGGTCGGACCCAGAGAGTAGTAATCGATGTAAGTAAATCATCGTGGTATGCTGTGACCAGTGGGATCCTCCAAGGCTCTGTCCTTGGACCTATACTCTTTAACACCTTTAATGATGTGGACCTTGGTGTCAGAAGTGGACTGGCCAGGTTCGCTGATGATGCCAAACTTTGGGGTAAGGCATCCACACCTGAGGATAGGCTGGTGATCCAGGCCAACCTTGACAGGCTTAGAAAACGGGTGGATAAAAACCTGATTTCATTCAATACCGAAAAACGCAAGGTACTGCACCTCGGGAGAAAAAACCCTCATCATGCTTATAGGCTTGGCAGTGCTACGCTTGCTAGCACCATGGCCGAACAGGACATGTGGGGTCATGATTGACCACAAGATGAACATGAGCCATCAATGCAATGTCGCAGCTGGTAAAGCAAACAGAACTCTGGCTTGCATCCATAGATGTTTCTCAAGCAAATCTCAGGATGTCATCCTCCCACTGTACTCGGCCTTGGTGAGGCGACAGTTGGAGTACTGCATCCAATTCTAGGCTCCACAATTTTAAAAGGATGTGGAAAGCTTGAGAGAGTCCACAGGAGAGCCACGTGCATGATCAGAGGGCAAGAGAACAGGCCTCATTATGAGAGGCTGAGAGCAATGGGAGTCTTCAGCCTGGCTTAGGGGTGACCTAGTGACTGCCTATGAGTATATAAGGGGTGTACATCAGAATCTGGAGGAATGCCTGTTCACCAGAGTGCCCCAAGGGATGACAAGGTCAGATGGTCACAAACTCCTCCAAGACCATTTCAGGCTGGACAAATGGAAAAGCTTCTTAACTGTCCGAGCCCGCAAGGCCTGGAATAGACTTCCTCCAGAGGTGGTGCAAGCACCTACTCTGGACTCTTTTAAGAAACATTTGGGCATCTATCTTGCTGGGATCCTTTGACCCTAGCTGACTTCCTGCCCCTGGGGCAGGGGGCTGAACTCAATAATCTTCTGAGATCCCTTCCAGCCCTAATGTCTATGAAGTCTGTGAAATCCTGGGGGTGCAGGGGGGTGTGTGCAGCTCCTGCCTCTGCGTGTACCCTGGGAGGGCATGGGGGGGGGGGGGCATGTGCCCCCTGGATCTGCATGGGGTGAGGCAGGGTGGGTTGTTGCTGTGGGCTGTGGCTGGGGCAGCAGCAGGCTCTTTCCAGCAGGGGATGGACCAGGCTGCAGGGGGGTTTGAGGGGACTACAGTGAAATTTGGAGTGGCTGCACCCCCCTGACCTCCCTCCCAGTGCTGCCACTGCCCTTCCTGAGCACAGCTTGGCCCAACCCCTGCTAGGGAGAGCCTGGCGCTGCCTCTGCCCTGCCCCACACAGATCTAGGGGGCACATGCTCCCCCCCATGCCTTCCCGGGGTGTGTGCAGCAGCAGGAGCCACCCCCTACCCCCATCCCACACCCTCTGGACAAGCTGCGGCTTCATCCCATGCCCTACCCTGCCCTGGCTGGGCAGTGCTTGCCCCAGCCTCACTCATTCTTGGGGATAATCCTCTGCTTCCGCACGTCCCTTCCCTCCCCGCTCCTCTTCCACCGCAACAGACTTATCAGCTGCACGCAGCTCTTCAAGCTGCTGGGCTGTGCACCTGGTTGCCTGTGTGCTGTTCTGCTGCTGTGCACACTCACAGGCATTCATCAACCAAGTTATCGGCCACATCAGACTGATTTCTGATACAGTCAATTTTCTTTATATCAGTGCCAATCTGATATCACACCGATATATCGGTGCACCTCTAGTGTGAACCCCTTTGAATGGTAAGTGTGGGTATTCACATACTTTTGATTGCTCATACTCATCTTTTGTGAGCTCCTCAGACTTAGTCTGGAGACCCCCAGGGGTCTGTGAACCACAGCTCAGAAACCAGAAACCTAATGCCATTTTAACAGTCCATTTATAGGTACTCTTTTTGTATGCAGAAGGGTAAATTTCCATGACTGAATCATAGCTAAGAAAATTATGTAGGGGAAGAGCCAAAGACAAGATGCGACTTAAAAGGGAAGTAGTGCGGGGCCTTGATTTTTATGATGCATGCCCCAGGGTGGTTCCACAGGGCCCTGATCTGGCAGTGTATACAGCACACCTTTTTTCCAAAATTCATCTTCTAGAAATTGGGGTGAACATTATAATTGAAGAAATAAGGTAACAGCAATTTCTGCTGCTTAAGCTTCTGCAAGGAAAATAAACTAAAGCTGCATGTACTGCATGCAGGGCTCTCTAGCCCTCTGCTTTCACTTTTCTTTCACCCTTGCAGAAGCTCTCAAGTTTATTTTTTTTTCTTCAGTCTGCCTTTCAAAAGTAAGATCTGTATTTTATTTAGAGGCATGTTGTATGTTAGAGAGTACAGCATACAAGTGTAGCAGCTTAGCCATTTTCAAAGGGCCCTTTTAATTCACATGGCAAATTTACAAACAAGGAAAATAAATGTAATGAATTACCATTAAAGTCTTCAAAACAATGTTTTCTTATCTCAGTGAAGTCAATGCATATGTATTCCAATTATGTTTCTTAACAAAACCAAGAAAGTCTGTAAATAAAGAATGACAGTGTTATCCAGTTAGCTACACAGTATTCTTTAGACATCAGCTTGGCATACTAAACTGGCTTGAAAGACATTTTGTCCTTTGCCTTGCCAAGTGGACCCAGATTTCACTTAGTAGTATCTCATTGTGTTATCTTTGCCTTTGCTGCTTGGTTGAGTTTGGAAAGCTCTGAGAAGGTGCCATATAGCAAGCAGGAGTTCATTCTGGAGACCTCAGTGCTTGGGACAGAAGTGATACATGTAACCCTTGTCTCCGTTTACTTTACCAGACGCTAGAGAAAAGTGGGAAATAAACCTCCTACCTGTCCACTTCTCCTAAGGGGTTCATGCTGGTTGGCCTCTGGCTACGCCCTGCTCCTGCCACTGGAGCAGCGAGGGGAGAAGGGACCCTGACAGGTCAGCAGCCCCTGTGATTGCCATGCCCCCCACCTCTCCAGCAGCAATGGTGGGGAATACCCGACAGAGGCTGCTCTGCTCTTGCCAGGCAGACTGCAGCTCAGGTCCTGGGGAGAGAGGAGGTGGGGGGGAATAAACCCCCTCCCTGCCACCTTTGCCTCAGAGGGCCATGCCAGCAGGCACCTGGCCATGCCCCCACCTATGCAGCAGCAAGGCACAGGGACCCTAATACAAACTGTTGCACCCCGGCCAGGCAGACTCTGGGTGGGGTCCATGCTACTGGGACGGGGCAGACGTGGGAATTAAACCCCCATCTCTATTTGCTTTATGCTGCTGTGGGGGCTGGCCATGCCCCCGCCACTGGAGCTGTGAGGGCAGGTGTAGGAAATTCCTGGCAGGGGCTGCTTCTCCCTTGTTCCTCCAGGCACACACTGGCTGAGGTCCCTACAGGTTAGGGTGTGGTTTTAAACCCCTCCCCAATCATACTTAGGCCACGCCCCTCTCCTGCAACATAGCTTCCCTGCAGCTGAGGACTCACTCTAGTGTCCCCCGGCTTCTGGCCTGAGCCACTGCAGGCATGTGCCTGCATTTCCTGAGTCACTTTAAATGTGTTCAGTCTAGGCAGGTTAGACTAACCTGTGAAGTTTGAATCAATTTAGGCTCTGGATTTTGTAATTTTTGTCCCTAACCCAGCTGACTAAGGAGTGATTCAGAGTCTACTGGCACTAAGTACTGTCTACTCTTGTGTTTCAAAGATGGTGGAAGTATTTTTTTCTTCTATTATGAAAATAAGTCAAGTACTTGACATGATAAATATACTCTTACATTTTCTGTACCTGTACAATTCTTCTGTGAATTAAGCAGCTTTATTTTACTCTTGTTAGTCTGTTATGAGTCCTGTTTTATTCCCTGAGTTTAAACAAAACCAGAGGTGTCATGCTACATCTGGAGTGTTAGGTCTGGGGGAATATTTTACAGTGTTGTGAAACATGCATTTTACCAATAACATGTCTCTAATAGCCTGAAAGAAGATTTAGGCTCTAGTCTTAGCTTCTATTCTATTCCAAGTAAAACTCATAACAATTCAGAAAAGACAACTCCCCCCCCCCTTCCTCCCGCCCGTACTGCACAATATTTCTGGGAAAATGTAATTTATCACAGTTGTTAGTGGTGAAATATTACAAATGTACTTTAAACAGAATACTAGGTACTCTAGCACTACCTTTACATTAAAGCTGCACTCTGATAATTTCTTTAGATTGACTCTGCTTGAGAGGAGAAGCAAAAGCAAAACATCATAAATGTATAATGCTTATAAATGAGTAACATTCAGAGAGATTATTTCCTTGTGTTATGTAATTTTCTGTAATTTATATAACTGAAAACCAGATACACAATAAATTGCAACTTTTCAGATAAACCAATGCTGAGCTCTCTCTAATATCTTATTTCTGTTAAATCAAAAATTACCAAAATTAAGAGCTTTTGCTAATAGCCTTCATCTGTAGATCTCAAAGATTGATATCACCATGGTCCTTTCAGTATTTATAATCTAACTTCCTGAAAAACACAGGCCATAGGACTTCCCTCAATTGATTCAAATTTGAATGAGGGCATATTTTGTAGAAAAAAAATAGTGGAGAATCTGCCAGAATCCTTGTTTACTCAATTTAATTACTAGTTTTCTTCAATGTTAACAATTTGCAACTTGTTTTTCATCTATATTCATCTTGGTTCAACTTCTAGCTACTGGATGTTCTTACACCTTTTCCTGCTAGATGAAATTTCTGTTTCCCATGTAGTCTGTGGTCAAATGACCCTTTAAGCTCTTTGGGTGCATCCCTACGAGCTTGCATGTGCTATTTGCAGCACCTCAAAGGAGTTTGAGGCTCTGCAAACCACATGTGGCACACGTGCACCTGTGTGTTGCACTGCAAATTATGAGGAGATCTTGGTGTAAAAAAACAAAAGAAACTGCTGCTGGAAAAAGCAGCATGGCACATGCAGCAGCATGCACCCTCGGAAAGGGAACCTGGCCAGTGAGCGTCACAGTCGGGCTGCCAGCTGTTCATAACAGAGCATTGAGTTACACAGCAAGGGGTTACACAGATAGTTGTTAGCATTTATCAGCCCATCAAACAAAACAAAGGTTCTCTCATTAGTTCAAGCCATCCTTAAACAACTTTTTCCAAGGAAGGAATAGAGCAACATTACCAGCTACCTGTTGATTAGCTCCAAAAAGCCCTAAGCTAGCATTGTCCTGTCTGCCTTTGTCCTGTCTCCCACAGGACAGACTGTAGCCAGCATGTGGTATGCTAGTTAATGCTGAGAGGTATCTGTGTAAGGCAGAAGGGACTGGGGAATCCCAGCTTGAGCAGGGAGTGGGGAGAGGAGGGGGACAGAGCAGGAGGAAGCAAGGCAGATGTGGCTGTACTTGCAGTCTCTGCTGGAGCTGCAGCCAGGGAGCAGAGGGCTGGGCAGAGCTCTGCCGGGCTAGAGCAGAGAGCAGAGCCCTGCCCAGAGTTGCAAAGCATCTGGGATGCTGGGGGACTCTACTTTAACTTAAAACAGGAAGGGGTCTGGGACAGACATTGCATAAACCGGTTTGACCCAAATCGGTTAAGTCTGATACTGCATTCAACCAGGTTTTTCTTAAACAAGTTTCAGCCATTTTCAAACTGGTTTATGTGCACTGAACATTTGTTCTGTTGCACATTTAAACTAGTTTCTGATCACCTAAACCAGTTTATGTGTAATAATCTCTGTCCCTAGCCTGTGAACCTTTCACTATATACCAGTTGTTTCTAACCTTTAAAAGTAGATCACGTTTGGCATGTAAAAGCAACTCAAGTTCTACCGTGCACTGCCTCCACCCCCCTCCCCTCCTGTCCCCCTGCTCAGCAGGTAAATCTGTGGGGAGGAAAGAGGTGGGGCAGAGGGAGAAAAAATTATTTGGGGGCATGCCTCCCTAGCACCCCGTTGGGGCCCCACTCAACCTACCCCTGCTCCTGCCTATGTGGCACTGTCCCTCACTGTAGGGTCCTTGATCTAGCCCACACCCCTTCCCTCCCCCATGGACTGGCCTGCTGGGCTGGAGCATGTGCGTGCATGCACATAGACACTCAGCCTCCCCACCCCAGCCTCGGATCAACTCCCAGAGGCTCTGAGATCTACCGGTGGATCGAGATCCACTGGTTGGTGACCACTATATGTATAGGTGTAAATATACATATTTACACCTATACATATAATGTATATACAAAGAATTTTACAAAAGTATGAAAGTATTATCATTTCTATTCTATATATACTGGTAATAAAATGTTAGGCATACAAGAGTGAGCATTTGATTTGTGGGAAAACTGACTGTCATAACTATTCCAAAGTAACTCCCCAATTAGGAATCTTCTATTTTATAACTGAAGTCAGATTTTTATTTTATTTTACGTTTCTACAATAAACTATTCCAAACTATAGTGAGTACAGCTATGCCGAGCAATTTTCTTTATGTAGGCTGCACCACTAAGTGGCTTGGGAGTTGGTAATACCTCGTTTGCATTGAGCAAAAAGCTACCTTGGGACAGAAAGAGATGCATGATAGACTGATATAGGAAACTTGCACTTCACCAGTGAAGTTTTATCCCTGCTTTTCCCACAGGGACTTTATACCATTTTCTACTAAGTTACATCAGTGTAGGGGTCTACGTAGTGTGTCTACTTCTTGTTTATAATGGCATATAGGCAGGTCACGGGGGTGTTAACATGTTTATGAGTCTTGGCACTAAGTGACTTACTCAAAGCCATACAGTGAATCAATTACAGATCAGGAAATAGAGCAAAGGTGCTGTTTGTTTGTTTTTTCCATGTGAGCATGTTTATACATGATGCAATTATATCTTTTAAATCTTTTACAGGTCAGAACCTTATCTGGAATATAACATAAGACATCTCCTATGTTACCAAATTTGCCCATTACTTTGGGGTGTGCTCATTTATTAAAGGATAGTTTCTAGGGTCTTGGTGATTCTGTCAATGTGCTGCTTGTGTTACTATACGGAGCTGTATCTCTCCCTTCTGCAAGCCCTCACCTCCAGTGGAGCTATCTTGCAGGACTCAATCTCAGTGGGACTGGGTTCCTCCAGTCACCAAATCAGTCATACACACAAACACACACAAATTAACGTGACACACCTGACCTGGCCGGGCTGATCAGCATGGACAGGCTGACACCCTCATATGCCAAGGATCAGTTCATAAGAGCAACAATAAAATGCAGTTAGACACAAGCACACAGGTGAACAAAATCCCTCTGAATCTGGCTGGGTGTCCAGCTGACACCCTCACGGGCCAGCATTCAG
This sequence comes from Alligator mississippiensis, assembly GCF_030867095.1. NCBI lineage: Eukaryota > Metazoa > Chordata > Crocodylia > Alligatoridae > Alligator > Alligator mississippiensis. Next base: position 33,188,998 of record NC_081835.1, on the reverse strand, counting down.
TTCATAAGGGCACGTCTGAGTCAAACTGGGTCAATCAGCCTGTACAAGCTGATCCCCTTATGTGTTTCAAACTCAGCACGTCCCAATCTTTGGCCTCTTGATGAGCAGACCCCACAATAATTTGGGCTTCACAGGGATCTTTAGCTTAGGTAAAAGAAGCGTTGCTGCAGAGCGCGGGAAGAAAAAGAAGCAGGGAAGGAAAAATATACCCAATTACTACCAGTTTGACTATAAAAGTTATTTATTGCTAAGCATATGAAATATATAATAGTACTAGTAGTAATAGACATGCAAAAGAAAAACAAACACAAACAATGACAATACTACCCTGGTTTCACTAAGTATTTGGGGAAACTTAGCTCAAGCTTAACTGATACAGTTCAGGTTCAGAAGTTTATGCCTAGAGAGAAAAGAAGAGAGAACGCTGGGATCTCACCTAGTCCACGGTACTCAGGCTGCAAAGCTGACAGGCAGAGTCTGTAGCACAATCCTTGAAGAGAGAGATGATCTGTTCTTCCAGCGTCTCAAGAACGACAGGGGATGGTGTCAGCACAGGAGTTTTTTTCTTTCTTCTCCTTCTTTCCCCTTTCTCCTTTCCTCCTCCTTCTTCTTCTTTTTCTTCTTGTAGCACACACTTTTTACAGATTTTTATACCCTCAGTTCAGCTGCTTCGAAGCACCCTCAGTAGTGTAAATCATTGTCTTTTCTATTGACAAGGGGTTATCTGGTTTGGACCATCTCAGGAAACTGACTGATAATCAGGAAACACTTAAGATTAGGGAGTAACCCAAATACTTGGGAGCCAGCTTGAAATTCCTATGGATGGCAGATATACTGATGGGATATCTCATGGTTTCTTCAGGAACAATAGATAGCTTGCAGCATCAGGATTTTGGATTTTTACTTGTTGTGCACAAGCCTCAGCTTAGCATGACTTTTCCAGATCTTACTATAGTCTTTTAACAGACTTAAAGCAATTATTGGGGTGCTCATAACCTTTTGTGGAGAGGACTTCCACCAGTCGTCTCGGGAAAGATATAACAACAGCTGGGATTAGGGCTCCATCAGGCTGGATGCTGTGATGAACCCTTAACCATTGTTCCAATGTTGCCCATACCCCCTCTGACTCGGTCTCTTGCCTCAGCATTCCCTAACCCGGCAACCGAGTTTTAGTCAATCAAGTTTAAATAGGCCTCCCATAGTGGGACCGGGGAATGTACGGCCCGAGATGCCTATTAAACTTAGAGCTGTGTGTGTGTGTCTGGGGGGAGAAAAGTCCTTAGCAAATCCAGATTAGAACTGGTCTGATAAATGCTGAGCTGAGTGTGTGTGAACATGGGTTGATTAACATTGGAAGCACAGATTCCCCATCATGCAGTGCTCTCCTGCTTCTCTGGTCCCAGAATTCACTGCAGTCTCTGCTTCAGGCTTTCTGTTTTCCATCTCTCATGTAAATGAATGGTCATCTGGTTCCATCTCGGATGTAAAATGAGACCTAGGGCAGTTGATTCACTCTTGTCACCCTTATCTGGTGAGGGTCTTAGGTGCGTCTCTCACTGCATTTTAATCATTTTCATTTAGGTGGGGGGGGGGGGGGTGAGTCCTTGTGAGTCAGACAGACTGCATCCTGTGCCAGGGTTGCCCAGGAACACAGAGCTGACACGTAACACCTACTCCTTTGTTTTATTCTGTAATTGTTGAGGCTGACATTACCAATTTCAACATTTCAACATATATTTGCTAAGCACCAATAAGAAAATGAGTATGCAGTGCATCCATTTAACTAACGCTAAGTTAACTAATATTTTGTTTCTGCAATATTCAGAACATTCAGGAAAATAGTTCCGGATAAACAAGCAATGTGCATTCTTTTGAGAACATTTTTCTTTATAGAAGAGTTGTATAGGAATAAACTTCTTGTTCTTCATTGTGTTAACGTTTGTGTAGTTATAGCAGAAATAAAATGATAACAATTCTAATGAAGGGGAAAAATAAGGAAAAAATAACTTCAGTTATAAATTCCTTAGACTTTAGGTATAAATTCAGTTAGTTATACATTCCTTAACTCTTTAAGGAATATGAAACTTGGCATTTCAGATTTAGTTGTCCTTAGCTTTACTAGGGATTTTCAGCAGTCTTGCTTGATTCACTCGCTTGTCTTTTTATAGTAAATTATAATATGGTTTAGAAGAAGATGCAAAACATAATGGACATTTATGCAGTAACATGAATGGAGTATAGTGATTTGCCCGGAGGAAATGAATCAAAGAGATCACAGGCTCGGGGCAGCTACCAGTAACAGAATTAGATCCCAGAACAGGCTCAGAAGTTTTTCCTTTTGTTGTGTGACTTCCTGCCCTTCGGGTGGGGGGGCTGGACTCGATGATCTTCCGAGGTCCCTTCCAGCCCTAATGTCTATGACATCTATGACATCTATGAAATATTTTTCTGGCAATCACTACCTTATGTACAACTAGCTCACCAGGTATTGAATTACACTTTGACTCGGGGGGAGGGGGGGGTTTGCAAAGAAAAATTAGGCTGTGCATCACGATTCACTAATAAATTCAGAGCCCCGCCCCCGGTTATGATTTTCAAATCTTACAGTGGGGCTCTTGTCTCTTAAGGGGGGGGGGGAAGGAGGGGGGGAGGAGATCAGCCCCCTGGAGCACCTCCTGTAATTCGAACCCTGTAGCTCTCATACATTTTTGTCCTGTTTAATGCAAGTTTGAATGTTCTTATTATTTATAAAAATGCCCAATTCATTTTAATCCTGCTGATACATCAGTCTTCATGATATTTTGTAGCAATGCATTCCCCCTGCCATTTGGCAAGGAAGATCTGCTTATGGGTCATTTTAAAAGCAGCAGGGCATTTATTTTTATTTTTTCCTCTCCTGTTGCCTGGATCTACACTTCCAGTAGCAAAATGAACAATTTAAAAGATGTTTGCAGCAACCCATCAGCCAGTATTTGTAGCTATTACTTGCATAAAGTGAGTGGGATTAAAGAAACAAGTGTGGAACTCTTCCATCAGACCCTGCTGTTATTTTTTCCTCTGTACTGTGGTTGTCATAGCAACTGCAGCATGGTGAACATGTCACAGCCTTGGTACAGCCACCTTCAGCATTTCAGATGGAAAAACCCTCTCTTCAGGACCAAACTGAACTTCACTCAGCAGGACTGGTTAGTGGATCTGATACTGAGACTATCCTCTCCCTCTCATCTTTCTGTTTTCTGTAAATGTCGTTTTAGCTAGAAACAGAAGTCAGTGTTGTCATGGCATCCGCGGTGCTGGGATGTGTTCTGGCTTAGCTGATCCCAATTGAGTGGCAGGTACAGATATCACCATGGCCTGTTGTCCCACAGGATTGAATCTTTGAAGTCCTGAGAGTGGCATGAGCCTGATGCTACAAGATAGCAGCCCAGGGTGCTTGGCTCCAATCCAGAAAGAGAATCTGTAAACAGGGTGCAGGGACCTGCATAGGGTTGTTTTGCTCTGCTGCATAAATTGCACGTCTTGAAATTCCTTGCAGGAAAATGTTCCAGAGGATTCCGGGACATGCATTTCATGGTGCAGAGCTGGGAAACTTCATGAAGTTCATCACTCTGCACTTGCATATGTGCCCTGGGGTGAAGAGGCACTGGATTGTGCAAAAGCAGTGGCTTGTGGAATGCCTGTGTCCTCTATCCTGCCATACTGCATGGGCTAGGCATTTAGACACCCTTTGCAAGGTCCTTTACTACATTTTTTTGTGGGAGCAGATTTGGGCCTTTGTCCTGGGACACCTGCAAGGGGCAGCTGAACGGGAACTGCTCTATCTTGGGACAGAGCAGTTTGTTCTGCCACAAAGAAGACATGAGTTTCTACCCTTAAACAGCTAAGCAGGTCATTATACCTGAAACTATCTGGTCGTGTCTACATGAGACGCTAACTGTGCAGTAACCAGTGTTACTGCACAGTAGCATCCCCAAACAGCTTTCTGGTCATGCTGACTGTGCAGTAGCTTGCTACTGCTGTGCAGTAGTGTCACATCATGGTTTGTGTCAGGCAATGCTACTGTGCAGTAGCAATGAGCTACTGTGCAGTCAGCATCTCATGTAGAGACAGCCTCTGAATCTGAGGTGCAGAGCCTGTGTCTCTACCACATCTATTTTACATCGGTATATCTCCATAGGCATTTTGCTGCAAAATGCATGCAAGGATTTGCCCACATGATAAAGACTTTTTTTTTCGTATTTATGTTTGGGCTTTTCAGATTAAAATGCCTTATTTGGTTCCTTTTTATAATCAGATAATTTACTTTGTAAATTAATTAAGCTAGTTTCAGAATAAATTAATCCAGAAATGTTTGCACTGACACATCTTTATTTTAGAATAAGTTTTTCCTCCTCTGACAGTACTCCCACTGCTATTCTGCTCTTCGTTGATCTACACCTGTTTGTTTGCCACTGCTCTGAGTTCATATTGTCTGCATCTCATCAGCCAGGTTTGTAACGCTTGCACACTTTTCAGTTCATGTACCCTTCTCAGCATTTAGCAAGTGCTTCCTTGCACATCCTCATGGAACCATGCAGCAGTCACAAATTTCACTGCAAACTGTGGAGAGGAGATAATCTGATCCTAACCCAGTCACTGGAATGCAAAGTGTTCCAATGTTGACACTCCAATGCTGCAATGGGGAAACAGAACATTGGCAGGAGTATATATATTCCAGTGACAAGAACAAGATTTCCAGCAACGTCCCCAGTACCAGGTCCTGCTATTATGAGCTACACTGCATTTTTGTCAGATGATAGTTGTTTTCCAGTGTTTGAGGGGAGCACCCAAAAGACTGCAGATCTTGACAAGGATTTTTTCCCAAAAAGCCAGCATCTAATCTCCACAAGAGCAAACTCTGAGAAACAGATTCCCAAACCTAGGGCACCACCTAGCATAACAGTCCTGGGGAAAAGACAAAGCAGGGATACCTTAGATAGCTGGTTCAGAGAGGCATAAGCTTCTGTAGGTGACAGCTTACTTCATCAGATGCTATGAAGGGGACCTTGTGATCTGTCCTGGCTTTCATTCTTGCTCCTTCTTGTACTACCTCCTTCTTGCCTGTCATGATTTGCTGGTAACTCATGTATTTGGAGAGAGCAAGCTTTTCTTGGGAGTGGGAGAGTCCTTTCTGGGCTGCTTTTGGGTTATTATTTTGGCCTTCTTGCTTCCCCCTTAGCCATGCCTGAACCACCTGCCCCTTTTTGGGACTGTTTGTCACTCTTCCTCTTTTTGTGTGCCAGACTAATGTTGGGTCCCTCAGGCCTCAATCTTTGTCCAGGCTTCTGCCTTTTCCCTCAGCCCTTACTTTGTCAACCTAGGTCCACTGATTCAGACCCTGGCTCTCCAGGCCTCAGATGTGCAGAAGAGGGTGCCTGTCAGGTACCGTGCTCATGGCCTTCTCTGCCCCTACAGCCACTCTCAGTTCTCTGGTCTTAAACTTAAATACACAGGAGAGCACCAGAACACAAAAGGCTTACCATCTGGTTATAACTCAACTACAAACCCCACATAACCATAACAATTGTCACCTTCACAAGGAGCTGTCTCAATTCCCCAGAGTACTTTCTTTTCACTGTCAGTCATCCTTGTCTTCTGTTCCTTCCCCTGCTACCCTAAACTACCAGCCCCAGATCAGTGACTGGGCTTGTTTGTAACCATGTCACTGGACTGCTGCCCCTGAAGATGGGCCCAGGTGCTCCTGCCCAGCCTAACGAACTGTTTGGCTTTTGTTGCCCCACAGCCCTCCCCAGCTTGTTAGCAGTCCCTGGCATCCAACCTTGAGTCTCTTGTGAGTTGCTTGCTGTAATCCCTTTCCCTTGTGAGTGCCCACTGTCTGGTTCCCACAAGGGGTCTGTTCCCTTCTCTTCTCCCTTTGTGGTGCACAGGTAACAGGGTTTGGGTTCCTGTTGCAGACCTTTTCCAGTAAGTGCTTTGTGCTACTTTTAATTTTATAGTAGATTAAACATCTTTTGTTTTGTGTATGTGATGGTCACTGCTATTTTGGGCACTTATGAATCTTCTGAATGCTAATTTTGTGTTACCCTTTTCCATTTTGATTCCTGTATATTTGCACACCAAATAATTTAGTTTCTGTGTTTATTTTTATAAGTACATGTTGGAAAGTCTCTTAAGTCCCTTTCCTACCTTGTTCACTGTTCTCTCTCCCTTCCAGTATATACCCCATACAAATCCCAATTCATACTTGTGGCACCACAGGGCTTTTAAAACTAAACAAACTGTGGTTGTAATTGAAGGCACACTGATGGAAATGGCAAATGCAGAAAGCAAGGAAGCAATATTAAAAGTGTCTTGTTTCACAGTCTGACTAGTAACCAGAGGCTTTAATACCTTAGTGTTTTATGAGCTGTGTTTTCCTAAGTGATTCATTTGTAAAGAAAAGACACTCGGGTTGCTTTTATCAGGCTCAGCATTGTTAATCCCTAGGGTTCAGAACAAGCTTCTGAAGAAACCTATTTATACTGTACTCTCAGCTGATCTTCAAAGACAGTTCTCTGATTTGACATGCACGTTGCAAGATAGCGCACCTTTCTTGGGTCACCGGTTTTGGTAGTGTCGCTCCTCCACTCCTGCAGCAAAGGGATGGGAAAGGGAGGTCCATTCTGATGAGTGGCTTTAAGCAAACCAACAAATTATGATTCCTTTCCCCACCCCCATTCCCCATGATTCTTTTCTGCTTTCTGGTGATGTGTAAGGGTAACATCCTCCAGTGTAAAGCATACCTGCAGAGGGTAGTGCTCTTCTACATGTGATGGTACATATCTGTCCACTGCTGGCTCCTACTCAGCCTGAGGCCGGGTAACGGAAGGGGCAAGCTGAGCTAGAGCCTCAAAGCCCGTTCCAATTCAGTGATCCCAGACTAGAAGGCCTAGTGAGATTAAAGGTGGCAGAGGCTGAGGAGGACAGAGCCCCAACAGAGGGAACAGCATACCTGTATCACCTGTGAGACATGGGACATGGTAAAAGGCAGGATTTGGAGCCACGCAATTAGCTCTTAAGGCTTTAGGTTCCCAGCTGGGCCCAGCCAATTATAGAGGCCCAGCCAAGGGCCTCGGCTTACACAGGCCCAACCAGGGTCCTGAGTGCAGACAAAGACTGGCAGGGTCCAATGGGACTGAGGCGTAGCGAATGCCTGTGGGCAGCCTCCCTATTTATTATAAATAATGTCAAGGTGTGGCAGGGGAAACAGGAAGATGCTCTAGGGGTGGAGCATGGTATGGTTGCGGAGCCACCCGGGGGCGTCACAGCCACCCCTGTGACCCTGATATGTTACACTGACAAGGGACCCAACAGCACAATATCAGGAGGAACTAGATAAACTCTTAAAGGATCAGAGAAGATTTCTGCTTCCACCTCCTGGGAACCTAGGCCAGGAAACTTTTACTTATTACCTAGGATGCCCCCCTAGGATGCCCCTCTGTCTTTGGCATTGGCATTATCACTGCCCTCATAGTTTCTGGCTATGTTGACTACCTTATTTCCATATGCTATTGGAGCTGCCAGCTATCTGAAAGATGTCACAGACTTGAAGAAACTAAGCTCTGTTGAAAAGCTTTCAACAAACTCCATATTAGCTACCATGGATGTCACATCTCTAAACACCAGCATTTCCCATAAGGATTGAGTACAAGCCAAAAAGAATTTTATCACCAACAAGAAACCTGCTTGTTTCCTTTATGCTCTCTTGCTCTGTTGCCACTCACAAGTAGTTCAGATCTGGGGCCTCCCTATACCTACAAAATGAAAGGCACAGCCATGGGCACATGTGTGGCTCCCCAGTATGCTAATATATTTATGACTGACCTAGAAGTCCATTTCTTCAACAGCTGCACTCTTATCCCTAGGTATACTTCAGGTACATTAATTACCTCTTCATAATATGGATGTGTGGGAAGGAATCTCTAGAGAAATCCCACTCCTCCATCAAATTAACTCTGGAGTACTCTGCCCAGCAAATGCATTTCCTAGACACTACAGTGAAGGTTTGCAATGGCTATATCACCACTACATTGTAACAGAAACCAACCAACTGCCACAGCTACCCTTGCACCACCAGCTTTCACCCTAAATACACCACTAGATCTGTTATCTACACAAGGGATGGACAATTATTTGGGCCGCAGGCCACATAAAGGACTTGTAGTGACCTTATTGCAGACCAGATCAGAACTGCCCCCTCCCTCCGTCCCCGCAGCAGTTCACCAAAACTCCCTAAGTAGCCCCATCCTGTCTGCCTAGCTGGGTGCCCTGCCAGTGTGAGCCCCAACCAGTTTCCATGGAGACCTTGGGAATGCAAGGGGCTTCCATAAGCTCTGCAGTCCCAGTGGGGCCTCAGATCTTTCTGCAGATGCTCTAACTCCCAGTGCTGCATGGGCCCGAGCATTAGACCAACCCAAATGGTGCTGGAAGAGACACCTAAGCAGGCACTATTTGCAACCCCAGGCACGGCTTGAAGGAGCTGGGGATGGCAACAAAGGGTTGAATGGAAATGGAAACTTCATAGCATGTCAAGGCTCAGAAGGTGGTGGAGTTGCCGCTAAGGTGGGAAGCACCAGAGAGCCTGGGCCATGGGGAAGGAGAGCATGGGCTAGCAGAGCTGTGTGGGGCATGTTAGGTAGCACGTCCAGGGTGGGAGATGCACAATGGGGGCTACATCAGAGATGCTGTGCAGTATGGGCAATTGGGAGCAGCAGCTCCATGAATGCAGCTGGTCACTGCCAGGCTCCTGTTGCAAGGTACCCAGCATGAGGTCCTACCCTGCAGCCTGTGTTGGGCACCAATGCTCCCTGCAATTGCTGGGGCAGGTGAGTGGGAGCAGCTGCCTTGGTGCTGGGACTCTGGCTTGGAAGCTAGTAACTGCCTATCTTGTCAGGTGTGTCTAGCATCATTAGGCATCCCAGCCCAGGTTGCCGTCTGCACCTGGGCTTGGCAAGCTTGAGGGACCCACCATGGGCCGCACACAATCTGTCAGTAGGCTGGATCTGGCCCACAGGCCATACTTTGCCCATCTCTGGTCTACAGCCATGCTCTGTCTTGCCACTGTTTCTGCTCTGATCCCGCTGAACAGGATGAACACCTTAAGGAGCTGTCAAACCAACAAAGCCAAACTTGGACCTTGCTCCAACCCGGTACGATGCCATCTCCATGAGGACAAGAAGATCTCTCCCGTTGTCACCTACACCTCTAGGGTGAGCACTGTAGACCTGTCATTAATGAACTCCAACTCTTCCTGATAAAAGATAACCATCTCAAGGTAGCCATGGGGGACAAATAAGTCCTGGCTTACAGACAGCCCCCCCAACCTCAAACAGCGTCTCTCAAGCAACAGACTGACTAAATCTCATCCTCAGCAGGGCACCAGTCCTTGCAATAGACCCAAATGCCTATTGTGTCTCTAAATCAATACAGACCATAAATGACAATTATAACATCCAAGGTTCATTCACCTGCAAATCTATCAGTGTCATATATGCCATCACCTGCTTGTAGAAAGCACTGTATTGTACAAAGGGTGATATTTCTGCATGTAAGAATGAATAAATGCCAATCTGACATCAGCTGTAGAAATAAAGGCCTGTGGAAAAACACTTCAGCCTCCCTAGGCATTCTGTCGTTGACCTCAGGATTGCTGTTTTCAGGGAACAAAATATTAAAAATCAGTTTGAATGTGTTGCTGAATATGATTTGTCACTCAAGAGTGGAAAAACTAAGTAGTTTGATGTCTGTGAATTGTTAGGATCTTATAAGAGGATGCTACTGTTGCGAATAGGGCAAAACATTATTGAAGCTCATGAGCATTAGGGTTGCGTGAAGCTTGGGGAGCTGGTTCGATTCGGAGGAGATTCGGCCCAATTCAGCAGCCAAATCTCTGAATCCAAATCAAATCGGGGGACCAGTTAAAAGGCCTGAATTGATTCAAAGCTCTCCGAATCAATTCAGAAAAGATTCAGAGAGCTTTAGCAATTTGGGCAGTCCCCACTGGCTGCAGCAGGGAGCTGGACCTGGACTCTGAGTTGGTAAGTAGGGGGTGGGGAAGGGGGGGCTGGAGGAGGGGGGAGGGAACAATGGGGGGGACCCCTGCCAGGCACCATCCCCTGCCTGCTCTCCCAGACCCCCTGAGTGCCCTGACCCCGACCTGCTCTCTCAGCACCCCCATGGCTGCCGCCCAACCCCAGCTCCCGGTTGTTTAAAAAAAACCCAACCCTTACTCATCGGGTGCTGCCGGGCAGGGGGGCAGTCCCCACTGCTGCACACTGCATGGGGGGCTCTGCCACAAGCCCCCTGACCCGCCCTCCACTCTCCCAGCCTGCCCCAGCTCCTGGCCCTTAAAACAAACAAACAAAACCTGGACTCACCGGCTGCTGCAGCAGCCTCAGGGCTTCTGGGGGCTCATGGCAGAGCCCCCTGTGCAGTACGAGCGAGTGGGGGGATCGCCCCCCCCCTCCCCCACCTGGCAGCACCTGGTGAGTTCGATGATTTTTTTTTTTAAAGGGCTGGGAGCTGGGGCAGGCAGGGCAGCCATGGGGGCAGGGGCTTTGAAAGTGAGTGGGGGTTGAGGATTTGAAGGTTCCACTGATTTGGCAGCAGCCAAATCTCTGAATCAGATTCAACCAAATCGATTCTGGACAATGATTCAAGTCACCGAAACGAATCACTTTCCCCCGAATTGGCCAAATCTGAAGCAAATACTAGCCACTTTGCACAGGGTTTTAGAAGCCATTAAGCTCCTTTTTGGAAGTAGGTAGCCAAAACAAGATGGGTTTCCATTCCAAATACAGGTACCTGTCACAATCCAAACATAATAGAAACAGTTACATGGGACTAAAAGAGTACTTGCTGATAATATTTTGGTGGAAGCATGTGCACCTGTGGAAGGAGCTGCTGGAAAATCACAGAATTCAGAGCACAGTAGCAAGGTTAAAACCCTAATAAGCTCTGAAAACATCCCTAAAAGTGGCCTAGAGAAAGAGAACTTTTAGCCTAAACGCTGGCTGGAAAGGGGCTTGGGACTGTGAGGAAAGAGACTCGTCTCCTGAAGTTTGATTCATATTGATTCAAGTTTGATTTCAGAGAAAAGGAACTTGGTCCATTTTTTATAAATAGGATTGCATCAAAGAAATACCCCAGTTCATCAACAACTTCTCTTTTTAACCCAAACAACCTACTTTGCCCCTGTTTTTGACTAACTGTTTAGGTGTGACAGTGGCTACAGTACCATTGAAAAGCTAGTTGGAAAACATTTTTATTTTGGATGTCCTTGGAAAAGTTGAATGCACACAATTTTACAACAAATTGAGGGGTCTTAGCTAGATAGTTTCATTCAAATATACTTCTAGTTCTCTTTTTGACAATGTGTTGAGTTCTATCAATAGTTGGCAAAAACTCGCTGATACTACTCTTACTTCATCGTTCTCCAGACCTGAGGAATTTCAGGAGATAATGGGGAGTTTAGATGTTGTCTTAGTATAGTTCAACATAATGCAGCAGAATCTTTGACTGCTCCATCCCCTTGGCCCCTTTATTCTACTAAAGTGACAGCAATCCTGATTTAAGTAGTCAGCTGGTGACGACCCTTGTCTGAGAGAATCCCTGGGTGAGATAATGCAAGTGTAACCAGCTGTATACTACCTCACTGCCTAGCAACACAGCTCCTTATGGAGGGTGACCATACTTCTTGAGTATCAAAACAGGACAACCTCCAGCATCACTGAAGCTTTCTACTCCCATCTCCACTCTCCAGTCCATTCAGCTGTTTCTGAGCTTCTGTTTCTGTGGTCTCAGCTGAGCATGCTGAAGAACTGGGGAGTGGGGAGAGGAAAAATGGACTGTCCTAGCCAAAATGGGACATACAAGCACCTTATGCTTGGGTTTGTAACCTGGTAAGAATTGGTGTAGCCTTGAGGCAGCAACTTTTGGTCAGCTCATCTCAATATCAAGAGAAAGCAGATGAAACAAAACCACTTCCTTCTCCACCTCAAGTTCTGCATCAAACATTACTCAAGCAGTCACATGGATCAGGGCCATATTTAATTTCCTTAAAATAGTAGTGCTTACCACAAAGCTTCATGCTAACAGGAAACAAAAGACAGCTTGTTTTTCATATAAATTTTAACTTATATGTTGTGTTTATTATGAACAACCGGGCTGTGGTTTACAGATGCATATCTGTTCTGCTCTTTGGAATCTACTGGTAAATTATTATTTTACAGTTTAATAACTAAAATAAACGTAGAATTTCCTAATTTTCTCAATTTGTGAGGCTAAACATTTTGTTCTTTCTTTTACTGATTCATGATTTGCATTTGTATCATCTGTCTTGCCTTAATAATACTACCTAACAAATGCAGTATAGACAGAGTAGACTTTTGCCCTGTGTTAGTAAAAGCCAACTCTGAAATATATAGCAATATTGGTCAGTTTTATTTCTTTTAGTTGGTTCTGTTGTAGTGTTAGGGGGTCAATCTTAGTACCTACCAACATTTCACAGGATCAAACTTAAAGGAATTTTTGGATTTTAGTGTTTTGTGAATTTTGCCCCTGGAATTTTTTCCTTTGCTGCCTTCAAGGAGTGAATCAGGAGGTTTATACTCATGTACACTAGGTGAACGTTTCCTTAGGGTTGACTGAGCATTACACTGCAGTGCTTCAGAGAAGCACCTGGGAGCTGCAATAGACCATAGGTGTGATATGACCCAACCATGTGTTTTTGTTGAAAAAAGGCCAACAGCATAGTGGGTTATAATAACAGGCATCTCACTTGCAAATCAAGGTAATTGATTCTTCAGCTTCTTACATGGAGTACTGTGTCTAGTCTTGGGCCCTACACTTCAAGAAGGATGTGGACAGATTGGAACGAGTCCAGCAGAGAGCCACAAAACGATTTTAAGAGGTCTGCAAAACATAGCTTTTGAAGAAAGACTGGGGTGAGGAAAACTAGGGATGTTTTAATAGATTTCATAGACATTGGGGGCTGGAAGGGACCTCATAAAATCATCGAGTCCAACCTCCCCCACCATAGGCAGGAAGTCAGCTGCGATCAAGTGACCCCAGCAAGAAATACATCCACATGTTTTTTTGGTAGAGTCCAGAGTAGGTGCTTGTACCACCCCTGGGGGAGTTTGTTGCAGACTTCAAGTTGCAGCAGGGGAACTTTAAGTTGAAGATTAGAAGAAACGTTCTCACTACAAGGGTAGTCAAGCATTGCTACCTCGACAAATAATGGCTCTTTATTCTTAGAAGTTTTTAAGAACAGGTTAGACAGACACTTGTCTAGGATGATTTAGTCAGGGGTGATCCTGCCTTGAGCAGGAGCTTAGACTAGATGACCTGGTGATTTCCCTTCCAGCCCTACTTTCCTATGAGCCTATGATTTTTATGCTGTGTTGGCTGTTTGCACATTGTATGATCAATAGAACTTGATTACACTTTGTATCACTTTTTCTTCTTCATAGAGTATTAACAGCTTGATAGCTAAGCACATTCAGCCAGATGTGTCTATCCTTTTGCAGTGCCCTATTCCATCAAGGTTCCCATTTATTTCAATGGGACTATTTATAACTTTTTGTAGTATGAGAACATCAGCACCTGACCTACTTGTATCAGCAGACTTCATTACACGTTTGTCCATTTTACAACTACCATTCAACATTAACATTGCAAAATTGATCCAGCAAAAGAATTACAATTATTTGCTCTTACTTACCAGCACTGAAGCAGCTGGTCTCCTCCCTGTCCCCACATTCCAAATATTTAGATTCACTGAGAAGTAGTCAGCTGTTTCCTAGACATTCACAGGCAAAATGCAATCTTCCTCTCCTCACCCCCCTGATATTATCAGGAAGCCTGTTTTAAGCAAAAGGAAGTACTTTTTATATAGCACACATGTTTTTTTCTGCATACAACATAACTTTCCCCCAAAAATTGGAATGTGTATTTTAAGCAGAGAAGCTATTTTCTTTGCTAGGAGAGGAGCAAGCCTGAAGACACTGTCCAAGTCATGCAGCTGCCAAGGTGGCAGTCACTTGTGTCCGCTCAGCGAATTGAAGGCGAAGAGTTTTGTGTCAGTCCTTTCACAGCTCTAGCTATTGGCTGAGCACTGTAGCTCAGTAATCTCCAATCTTTTTATGGTGAAGAACAGTTTTTGGAACTAAAGGGCATCCCAGGACCTACTGTGCTCCTCTGCCCTGCCACCCCTCCTCCCCTCACTGGGACATGCATCCCACCACTGGGCAGGCAAGGGAGCAAGGCTCATTTGAAAGAAAATGTAGAAATAACACTATATAACAGTAGGTGGCAGGGACAGTGGGTAGGGCTGCAGAGAAGCCAGGCTGGAGACTCTGGGCAGCTGTAGTAGGGGTGAAGGGGCACACATGCAGCCAGGATTGCAATCCAGATTCCACATGTGCCCAAGGGGCTGCTCAATGCTTCTGCACCCTTGGTCGACCCTTTCCTCCCCAACCTGTGCTCAGGATACAACAGACAGCCTTTAGCAGCAGCTGGCTCCATCCGAAGTACGGGGGGGGGGGGCACGGGCCCCTGAGGCCTCTGCTGCGCTGTGTCCAGTGGTGGGAGCTTCCCCCACATGCCCCTGGATGACCAGATCTTTTCAGACCCAGTCAGGCTAGGGCCCAAGCCTGCTTGTGTGCTGCTGTGCTGAACTGCACCCAGGGCCTGACCTGCCTGGGCCTAGATGTTTCTGTGGGCCAGGGGCTCTTCAGAGGTGGGGTTCCTGCTGCTGGGTGCACCCTGGCAGAGGCCCTGGGAGCCTGTGCCCCCTCCACCTGTACTCTGGGCAGAGGTGGCTACTGCTGCCTGCCCGGTGCTCCTAGAGCACAGATGGGGGGAGGCATAGGTTCCTGAGGCCTCCAGAGCACAGGTGGGGGGTCACGGCCCCCCAGGGCCCTGCTGGGCTGCGCCCAGTGGCAGGAGTGCCCCCCATGCACCCCTGGCCAGGGGCATGTGGGTGCAAACTCTTGCTGCTGGGCACAGCCTGGCATGGGTAACGGGGGCCCCAGGGGCCTATACCCCCCCCCACCTGTGCTCTGGGATGAAACGGCTGCTGTTGAGGGCTGCTGCTGCACCCAGAGCACAGGAGGGGAGGGGGCATGGTTTTGGCTGCCGGGCAGGTGCGGCTCATCCCAGCGGCAGCAGAGAAGTGGCATTGGGCCCCAGCCCAGCCGGGTCTGGGACTTTCCACTGGCTAGGAGTGCATGGGGTAGGCAGACCAGGGGGGGCCCTGGGGGCCTATGCCCCCTCCCCCTACTCCATGCTCCAGACACAGCAGCAGCCCTCAGCAGGAGCCACTTCATCCCAGAGCACAGGTGGGGGGCCATAGCCCCGGAATCCTTGCCGGGCTGTGCCTAGTGGCAGGAGTCCCCTAAACATGCCCCTGGGTGGAGGTGATCCCCAGACCTGGCTGGGGCCTACTGCCACATGAGTTCCTGCTGCTAAGCTGAGCCGCACATGGCCAGCTGCAGTGAGGCTCGAGGTACAGCAGCAGCAGCTACCTCTGCTGCTACCACCTCCGCCCCCTCAGAGATGGGGAGGGAGCCCCTAGAGGAGCCCCCCTGGCTCCAATCCTTCCACCACCCAATGGGGCTGGGGCTCTACTTACCTTCCTCTGTTCCTGGCTGAGCTGTAGAGGGCCTTGATCGGGCCCCTGCCCCTTCCCTCCCTTAGATTGACTTGCTAGGGCTGAAGGTGGCAGGTGCGTGCATGCCCAGCTTTTCTCCCCAGCCCAGAATTGACCTAAAGAGGCTCTGGGATTGGCCAGTCAGTCACAAGCCCCGGGTTGGTGACCACTGCAGTAGCTTGTGCCTGCAGCATCAAGTGAACTGTTGGTGGCATCTTGATGAGGCTTGTGGTGTAGAAACATTTTATTTACAGGAACTTGTATAAAGAGCTAGTTACAGTAAAGACATAATAGTCTTGCTACTGCCCTTGCAAGAGTATGGGACCTAACCTTGTGTGGAAACTGTGACAGTAAGTCATCTTGGGAAAACAGAATGCCCAGGAAATGTGGCATCCTGGGATACATTCTGCTATACCAGGAATTTCCTGATGCCAGACTTCTGAACACTTTATGTTTTTAGGAAGACTTACTTTGTTGCACAATGGGCCATGACTCTGGAAAAATCTTCCTCTACTTACCACCCCCAAATACTGCCTTCCAAAAACAAGTTGTGTGTTTTATTTGGGGGCATGTTATATGTGCGAAAATATGGTCGGTAATGTGTGGAACTTGTTGCCAATGGAGCCTGTAGATGCAGAGAGTATAACAGGGTTTAAAAAGAAATAAGATAAATTCACGGTAGGATGTGTACTCTGACATTGCTAAACCAGCAATATATGCGAAGTGGGATATAACAGGAGATGGATTGATCTAGATATGCTCCATTCATACCTTTTCCCTCTAAAGCACTGGTGCTCAACCTTTTCTCCCTGCAGGCCAGATGCATGAAGCAGGGTCAGTCTGTGGCCAGATAAAGCCCCATGGGGCCTAGCATCACTCCCTCCCTGCACCAGGATTGGGCCCTGCATGGTCATCTCTACCCCTTTCCTGCCCCATATGTCAGGATTAGGGGCCCAGCACTTCCCCTTTCCAGCCCCCCTGGGGGCCAGTGGGTGAGACCCTGGACAGTGGGTGAGACCCGGTCACCTTGGGCTTTCAACTGGCCAGTGGGTGAGACCCTGTTGCCTTAGGCCACATTGCACCTGACCCTATTTGCCCATGATGACTTGTTGTTCCTTGGTATACCTCTGGTGGTGGTGCTCAGTAGTTCTTTTGGGGGCCAGGGACAACTCCATTGGTGTGACTCTTCCTCCCCTAAACCCCACCCATTTCCACTTGGGTATTCATAGATGTTAGGGTCAGAAGAGACCTCAATAGATCATCAAGTCCAACCCCCTGCATAGGCAGGAAAGAGTGCTGGGTTCAGATGACCCCAGCCAGATGCCCATCTAACCTTCTCTTGAAGACCCCCAGGGTAGGGGAGAGCACCACCTCCCCTGGGAGCCCATTCCAGATTTTGCTGCTCTAACTGTGAAGAAGTTCCTCCTAATGTCCAGTCTAAATCTGCTCTCTGCTAGCTTATAGCCATTATTTCTTGTGACCCCCAGGGGCACCTTGGTGAGTAGAGCATCACCAGTTCCCCTCTGTGCCTGCATGATGAATTTATAGACAGCCACAAGGTTGCCTCTCAACCTTCTCTTGCGGAGGCTGAAGAGGTCCAGGTGCCCTAGTCTCTCCTCGTAGGGCTTGGCCTGCAAGCCCTTAACGATATGAATGGCCCTTCTCTGGACCCTCCAGGTTATCCACATCTCTCTTGAAGTATGGTGCCCAAAACTGCATGCAGTATTCCAACTGCGGTCTGACCAGCGCCCAATAGAGGGGAAGTATCACCTCCTTGGATCTGTTTGTCATGCATCTGCTGATGCATGATAAAATGCAGTTAGCTTTTCTGATGACTTCATCACACTGACGACTCATGTTCATCTTGGAGTCCACTAGGACTCCAAGATCCCTTTCCGCTTCTGTGCTACCGAGCAGGTTATTTCCTAGGCAGTAGGTGTGCTGCACATTTTTCCTCCCTAGGTGCAGCACTTTGTATTTCTCCTTGTTAAATTGCATTCTATTGTTTTCTGCCCATTTGTCCAACCTATCCAGGTCTGCCTGTAGTTGTTCCCTGCCCTCCGGTGTGTCCACTTCTCCCCACAGTTTTGTATCATCCGCAGACTTGAACAGAGTACACTTCACTCCCTCGTCCAAGTCACTAATGAAGACATTGAAGAGTATCGGTCCAAGGACCGGGCCCTGCGGGACCCCACTGCCTACGTCCTTCCAGGTCAATATTGACCCATCCACCACCACTCTCTGGGTGCGACCCTCTAGCCAATTTGCCACCCACGAGACTGTGTAATCATCTAAGTGACAGCCTCTTAACTTGTTCACCAGTATGGGGTGTATTATGCAGTGTATTAGCAGTATTACGATGGATCCAGGCAGTGCCTTGGCATGATCAGAGACTGCTTCTTCCACACTGGGCCCCAGCAAGAAGGAGTACTGCAGGGTTCTCACTGCTGTCCTGTTGCTCCCAGAAAATCTCAACACAATAGAAAACTTAACCAGAAGAGCTCAGTCTGGGTGGTGGCCAGGGCAACATTGCTCCCACACCAAACAGCTCACCTCTGAGCATGGGGGATTGGGTGCCTGATGCGCTCTTTGCTCTGTCCTCCCTGCCTGCTTTGGGTTTAACTGTCTTCCTGGTGAGCTGGCTTCCTGCTACAGGTTCTTCCCATCCAGCCACCAGACCAGGGAAGCCACAGCCCCATGTAATTCCATGCCGTGCCTTTATGGGACCTGACATTCTACCAGTCCCCCATTAGCATGCTCTGGGCTCATGGCTACACTGATGGGATGCATGGGGTCCATGGGGCTCCCCACTGGGGTTCCCCTGTGTCTGGTGCCCACAGGGCCCACTGGGCTGCCCTCTTGCAGCCCCACATGACCTGCTCGTTCTTAGGCTGTCCTTGGTTTGCAGTAGCGAGTGGGCTTGCATCTGTGCTGAGCTGCTTGTTGGTTGGGCTGGGTGGGCATCCCCTTCAGTCTTCCAGGTTCCATGGTCAAAGGAGCCCTCCTGTGTTCACCTGGGCTCTTCAGACCCAGGGAGCATGACTGGTCTCCACCCGGCCTTCAGGAATGCGTCCGGGTTTTCCGCAGTAGTCTTCCTCACAGAGTGCACACACGCTGCTCCCCTGGCCACACTGGCAGTGGGAAAAGCATCCAGCTCCACTTTCAGTGCCCAGATGTGTCCAGCCTGTGCCTCAGCCCCCAGGCCTGTTTTGAGCATGTGGCCTCTGGGCCAACTGGGTGTGCATTCCCGAGCTGCTTGGTTTTGGTCATTTTAATTGCAGCCCAGCCACATAGGCTGCAGAGCTGAAGTAACTTGGGTGGTGGCCTGTCACACTCTCACACTGAGATTGTGCCTGGCACCATGTCCCAGCACACATGTAAAAATGCTTGTAGTGTCTGCATATTTGTGACCAAGTAGAGACCCCTGTAAAACTTTGGCCTGAAGTCCCTGTTTCAGTCTCAATTTACCCTGGTGAAAGTGGACTCTGGAGTTACTCTGAACACACATCGGTGTAAGAAGGATTACAGTACAGCCAAAGAGAGTATGTCTAAGTCGCAATCTAGGAGGGTAGCTATAGCTGTCATAGGCAGAATAAAGCCAGCTGTGGTCCTACTAGAGGTAAAGGGTAATCATCATATGGCTAAAGTGAGCTAAGTTTTAGCAGTTGAGTTCTTACCTAGAGTTCTGACTGGACTTCTATAGCTTGCACAGAAGAGAGCTGCTGGGTGGTGCTGCCTTAAGATCCCAAGCTAGCTACGTTTATAGTTAATGTGCACCTATACAAACTACAATTGTGCCTTTGGATAGCTGCATAGATAAGCCTTCAGACCCCTGTTTGCCAGATAGTGCTGGAAAGGCAAGATACTGCCCCAACTTTCCATTGCAATTAGGAGGGCCCTCATAGTAGTAGCCCCTGGGCATATCTATGTGAGATGCTGACTGTGCAGTAGCCAAAAAATACTGTTCAGTAGTGCATCATGACAAGGACAGTGCTAATATGCTACTTTGAAGTATTATTAGGCTACTGCTCAGTGGTGTCACCTAAAGGACATACACTGGCGCTATTACACAGTAACTCTGGTTACTGCACGTTTATTTAGCACTAGTATTAGCAAGTAGTAGCATTTAGTACTTGCTAATACAAATATTAAACAAGTGTGTGGTAAGGACTATGCAATAGAGTCTTGTGTATATGTGCCCCCTGTGTACAAGCCCTGTCTCCACTCATGGAAGAGAAAATCAGGTGGAGCAATCTATACTCCATCTACTTTTCTGTTATTTTCATAGTGCATCCTCAGATATTATTAAGAAATACTGCCTTCTGCATTAGTGTGCCTGTGTACTGGCCCCCTTGGTATAATTTTAGGTGAATTGATAATTCCTCTTCTTCCTGCATTTTCTAGAGAACTAGGCTTCATTGAAATGGGATGATACACAATACCTGTAACCACCTTGATAAATACTTATTGACGCCCACTGTTCCACTGTATACAATGGCACTCCTCATATAAGTTCTCACTAGGGTGAGTAAGGATGGCATTACTGGGCCTTTAAAGATGGTCACCTTTCACTGGGCTAGGTTCTGACCCCTTAATGCAAGCTAGGTTTTCTGGTTCAAAACTCTTTTTATTAACGTTGCATCTTGCAAGGAAGAGACAACGTGACCGTATCAATTTGGGTTCTATTTTGAGAGTAACTCTATAAAGGTTTTTGGTTGAATTTAAGGTATGGGTCTTGACAAATATTATCCCTATGTGCCTTGAGGCTTGCCATCTGAGACTCCCCTGTGCCAGTAACAAGGAAAGGTTCTACCATATAGCAAGATGTAGCTTTACCCTCTATTAAGGTCCTAGGAAGTCACTCCTCTGTCCTCCATCTTTTTAGCTAGGCTTTTGGTAAGGGAGACACATACGCACACACAATCTGTATGTTTGTTGGTGTTTTGTGGCATTGTTGCCTATTCCCAGGTCTGAGGAAACCTTCTTAATGTCACTGTATTTTTTTAAATTTTGTCCAGGATACCTAGAGCCCAAGATAGAGGGACCCCCCCTGCCTTTCTTCCCCTTCTCTGGTCTTTGTACTGGAAATTGAAATGGGTCTTGATAGTTTAGAAAGAGATGCATAAATGGAGGAGTTACATTGTTGCTGCCAGGGCGTATATTATTGATCCTACTACATGAAAGACCACAATAACTTGCAAGTTTATAGATCAGGGGTGGGAAAAATCTGGCCTGTGGGCCAAATCTGGCCCACGAGGCCATTCTAATCAGCCTGTGGGGCCTCTAAAAAATTTATATTTATCTGTCTTTGGTTCCTGTCAAAAATGACAGAACCAGGGACAGTAGGACTCAGGGGAAGCCTGATGGGCTCCGACAACAGCAGGGCCCACTCGGCCCTGCCCACCCAGCCAGAAGCCCCAGCAGGGGCTTCTGGCTTGGGACCATGTGGCTGCATTGGTGCTGGAAACTCAGGTAAGGGTGGAGGGGAAGGGCAGGGGAGGATCCCGGGCAGGGAAGGAGCCTGGGAAAAAGTGGCCCCTCCCCTGCCCTGTGGCTGGCACTCCCTGCTGCAGCTGCTCACAGCCTGCTCTGAGCTGTCCTGAGCAGGCACAGGCAGCCCCATGTGGGCTGCAAGCAGCTGCAGCACGGGGCACTGGACATCGGGCGGGGGTGGGGCCCCTTTCCCTGTGCTTAGCACCAGCTTGTAACCTGCCCCCACTGCCAGCCTGGGCCCCCCACCAGCTTCCCAACGGGGCTGTTCATGGTGGCAGCAGCTGCAGCCCCCCACTTGCCACATCAGACAGTGTTTGCTGATGCTGGCTGCCTGGAGTTTGTGTGCTGGGCAGCCCAGAGGCAGTGGTGGCAAACATTGCCCGGTGTGGCAAGCGGGGGGGCTGCTTTCCTCCATGCTGAGCAGCTGCTGCCGCCATGGCACAGCCCCAACGGGCAAGCCTGGAGCCAGTGTGGGGGCCAGGCTGGGGGCGGGTTACAAGCTGGAGCTGAGTGCACGGGAAAAGTGGCCCCTCACATGCCCTGTGCCTGGCGCCCTATGCTGCAGCCACTCACAGCCCACGTGGGGCTGCCTGTGCCTGCTCAGGACAGCCCCACATGAGCAGCTACAACAGGGAGCATTGGCCACAGGGTGGGGGAGGGGCTGTTTTTCCCCAGGCTCAGCACCAGCTCCTTCCCTGCTGGGGAACAGGGGGTTGGGGCTGCGTGCTGCCCCCCGCCTGTACTGCGGGACTGGAGGGCACTGGGAGTGAGCGGATGCACAGGGCTCACACCGATGACCCGGGGCCCAGAGCAGGGTGGCAGGAGTACAGGGTCCCAGCTGGCAGGGGCTCTATGAAGCCTGGCCAGTGCCCCACTCCCTACTGGTGCAGTCCAGCCCTGCTCCACATACCCCTACCAGCCTGTTCCCTGCTCTGGGCCCCACCAGTGCTGGTCCTGAAACATTGGGACATTGGTCCCAAGACGGTGACCAGGGGGTGGGGCACCTGTCAAGGTGCGGGGCTACCCCTTAGGCCCTCGACAGCTTGCCAAAACTGGGTAAGCAGCCCTCCGCCTGAAATAATTGTCCACTCCTGTTATAGACACTGTCTATCAGGCAAAGAGGTCTTTTTTTTTTGGTCCCCAAAATTAAGGAAACAGAAAGAGAATAGATTTTTAATCAAGGGAATTTAAATGAATATGATGTAAGAGGTATTAGATTAGACCTGAGTTAAGAGGAACTACTAGCAGAAAAATATGTCTTCTCTTGTTTAACTGATCAAGCGTATAATAGAAAGATAGAAGAATGTGAGTATAGATGCACATTTAAAAATAAAAATATATTTAATACTCATTTGAGATAGGGAATTTCCACTCATAGGCTGTTCCTGGATTTTGTAAAAAAACTATTTTTTCTTGTCTGTCAAAGGCACATGCCTTGGTTTCAACACAAAACCACAGAGATGAGGGAAAAGTAGAATAGTAAAACTATGATAATGAACTTAATGGTGAAAATAAAAAAAAATCCAGTCTTCCTGTTTGTTTTTTTTTCATGTGTTAAGGATAAACTTTGTGGTTATACCTTACCCAAGGCTTCCCTTGGGAAGTTGTCTGCATTAGTTTCTGAATAACGTTGTAAGATTAATGCTTGTTCAATTTCATTGAGTTTGGAGAGCCATGACAGAATGACAATTTATAGACTAGGGGTTGGTGATTATTTGGGAGTTTTGCCCCCCCCCCCCCCATACAACAGTTCACCAAAAGTTCCTGTTTGGGATGGAGTCAGGGGTGGGCAGGATCACGAGGCGGGGGGTCCGGAGGCAATGACAGTGTGGGGCTGTAGCTGGGGCAGAGCCACAATCCACTGCCTGCATGTCCCTGTGCAGAGCTGATCCCAGCAGGGTGCAGAGTATGGGGCAAAGCAGCCTGCGCGGGACCCCCTCCAGGTCTCATGGCACACTTATGCCAGGAAGTGAAAGCCCCGGCACACCGGACATGGCAGGATGGGTCGTGGCTGGAACTTCCAGATGGAACAAGCAAAGAGCCATCCAACCTGCCGGGCGGGACGGTGGGCTAAACTGCAGCTGCAGCCTCTCTGCCCTGCTCTGTGGGACTCCTGAAGTGCAGGACCTGGTGCAGTTGCCCTGATTCGCATCCCCCAGGGACAGCCCTGCCCCTGTGACAGGTGCCAGTTCTGTGGGCAGGAGTGTGCAGAGAGCAGATTGTGGCTCTGCCCTTGGTCCTGGCTCAGCACACAGCTCTTCACACAGCCATGGCCCAATCCCATTTGCCTGATCGTGTGCCCTGCCCATACGACTCCTAGCTGGTCTCCTTGGAGACCCTGGGATTGCGGGGTGGTGACAGTCTAAAGCTGGGGCAGTGCCCTGCATATCCCTGCCTGTAGAACTGGGACTCTGCCCTGACCCCATATTGTCACTCCCCTGTGATCCTGGGGTCTCCATGGAGACCAGCTGGAAGCTGCATGGGCAAGGGACATGGCTGGGTGTACAGGATGGGGCTGTGGCCAGAAAGAGAGCTGCATCTGGGGCCTGGTCCAGGATCTTGGGATGGTGACAGCATAGGGCTGGCCCAAGACAGAGCCATGATCAGCTCCCCACATGCCTCTGCCTGTGAAACCTGCACCTGTCACAGGAGCACATAGGCAGCAGATCATGGCTCTGTCCTGGGCTTGACCCTGCACTGTCACTGGCCCAAGATCCCAGGGTCTCCCCGGCCCTGCGCAACCATCTCGCTCCCAGAAACTGGTCTCTGCCAGGTTGCGGCCCCATCCTAGCTGCTTAACTCAGCACCCTGCCCATGCAGGTCCCACCCCCAGCGGTGGGTGTGGTGCAGACAGGCCAGGGTGCCTGAGCAGTGGGGCTGGGATTGGCAGCTGTGACAGTCAGAAGAATCTACTGCCATCCGGGCTGCCAGGAAATGGAGCCCAGCTGCCATGCTTCCCCAGCCCTGCTGCACACCCAGGGGTGACAGGATCAGCCACACACACCATAGCCCAGGCTGCCATATTTTGCTCAACCATTATAGAGTAATACAGAGAATCATAAGCTTTTGTAAGGAATAGGTTGCTTGCTCAGTGTCTGACAAGAAGCTGTTGCTTACAAAAGCTTATGGCTCTGATTTAGTCTGTAAAGAGCCACTCTTCCCTATCATTCGACTAAGTTAGGGAGAGATTAATTAGTACTCCTTTAAAGCATTTTTTTTGTTTTTCTTTGAAGAGGTAATCTGCAATTTTAGTAAATTTCACTGGTCCTCATTATGAAAGGAAATTTGAAACACTCACCACTTCAGTATTATTTAGACCAGAGCCAAAAGTCTGGATTTTGTCCGATAGCAAGATGCCTCTGAAACATTTGATTTACTGGTTTTCAGTGAGGGAAAGGAAGCCAGCTTTGAGATTTGATTAATTTTTGAGATTAGTTAATCATGTTTTGAAATGTAAACCAGCCATATATTCATGGGATTAATTATGCAATAAAAAATTAAACTAGCTACAGAGTCTATTATACAAAATATATGTAATCATTTGTGGATGGTTTCCATTGCAATTTAAACTGGATGTGTGGCACAGTCTTCCCTGGGATTCCATCCCTGAAACAATCCCAGTCTGCTGTCAGGTAGAAGAGATTGCACCATGATTTGAACCCTGGGGCAGGCCTGGCTAGCTGACCATCAGCTGATCAGTACTGGCCCATGGTTTGAGCCCCAGGCTGTTTCCTGTGAGCTGATCCTGAACAGGATTGGGACCACCATGGGGTTTCAGTTCTTGGGCATTCCTGATCATCTGGTTGTTGGCTGATAGGGACTGCTCTGGGGTTCAAATCCTGCTACAGTCCCTGCCAGCTGATAGCAGATCTGGACAACCCTGGGGTTGGAACCTTGGGGTGGTCCCAATCCTGCCAACAATCAGCTGATCATTATTTGGCTCTGGGGACCACACGAGGGCTAGAATCAGCCCTTTGGATTCCTGGAGCCAGCCACCAATCAGCTGATTGTCAGGCACCCACCTTGCTGGTGCAGGATGAGCCTAGGATCATAATCCCAGGCCCTCTGCACTGGCAGTATGACCTGATTAGGATCTGATCCCTGATCCCACAGTCACACCTCCTCTTATTCACATGTGGCATGGCAGAAGGCATAATTGTTGGGATCATGGATCAGGTCCCATCATGTCTTCAAATGAATATCTGTTAGAGGCCTTAGAGAAGAGGACCAGAGATCCACTGGGGGAGATGGCTACTTAGAACTATAGTTTCAGGGGGAATCTGGTACAATCCAAAGGCATCACCTCTCCCTAATCCCTTTCAGGCTCCTAAATGTTAGGGGGCAGCCATATATAAAGGGAGTGACATAAGAAGCCATTTTGTCCAAAGGAACCATCACACTAGGTCATAAGCAGTTAGGTCTGCGGCCACTCAGGGATTAAAGTTCTGATCGAGGTCAGGAGCGAGCAAAATTTAAGAACAATCCAGGAGGTCAATCTAAGAGCAGAGTCTAGGAGAATCATGAATCTGGGAAATAAGGCAGAGAATGGAGTCCAAGAGCCATCTGTGTTGAGAAGCCAGGAAATCAAGAGCAGAGAGCACAAGCCAGATGGTACAGCAAAGCAGTCTAAGATCAGATTGAACCCTATGGACCAAATGCATCTTGTTCCTGTTCAGGAGTTTATACAAAGGAAGCAAGGGGTCAGCTGACCCTGACTGTCCACTTGGGTGCAAGTGAGTGGGTAGAAGGCTAAATCCTGATGGAGACTTCAGGCCAGTATTGTGCAGTCTGGGTGGCATCTGGGATGAGCAGCTGTGCTGGTCAGGCTGAGACCCCAGGTTCAAGGACAGGCCACTCACAAGGAAATGAACTAGTAAAGCAGCAGGTATACCGTGAGGCTGCTCGAGTTGAAAGTAAAGTAAATGAAGCGGAAGACCCAAGTGCCTCTTATTACCACAGATGAAATTGATGAATTCATATCAGAATTCAGGTCACTGAAGCAGTGAGTGGGGAGCAACCATGATGGGGGCAGCAGCCCCCATCCCCATTTCCCCAAGCACAAGCCTCTTCCCAGCAGGGGCTGCGCTGCAGGGCTGGCAGAGCTCCTGTAGAGCATGGCAGCACTGTGGGGGGCTTGGAGGGCTTGGCCCTGCTTTGGACCCCAGAGCTGCCATGCACAGCTTGCTGCAGCTCTGCCTATCTCGCAGTGCAGTGCCCCCACTGGGAAGGGGCTCGCGCTTCCCAACATTATGACAGGGGCTGCTACCCCCAATAAGGGCCCTGTTCCCTCCTGCTGTAGCGGTGGGGTGGGGGCAGGGATGGCATTTATTCCTCCTCCCTCTGTCGTCTGGCGGAGGGGACATCAGGGAGCTAATTCTGCTTCAGGGAGTGAGCATGGTGGCGACAGCACGCAGACCCAACTGCCAGTGGGTGTAGAGAGTAGACTAACCCTCCTCCCTGCCCCTCTCTTCCTCAGGGGCCATGGCACCCTGCTGCTGCAGCAGCAAGGGGAAAATGCCCAGCAGACCTAGCTTGCATCTCTGTTGGTGGGACAGAGAGAGGGAATTAAACCCCACCCTAGTCAGTTCAGCTGGACTGACCACATCCCCCAGCATTGCTTCCCTGCAGCCAAAGTCAAGCTCTAGCTCTCCCCTGGAGCCTGGCCTGAGCAACTGCAGGCATGTGCCAGCATTGCCTCAGTCCAGAGAGAATGTTTGTCCTGTTACAAACTGATTCAACCTAGGCAAATTAGACTAACCTGCAAAGGTTGAATCAATTCAGGCTCTGACTTTTTTAAGATCTGTCCCTAACCTTGGAGCCAGTTCTAAGAATGGATTGTTATGAACAGAAACAATAGGTTATGAGAAGATTTGGAGAGCTCTCTGCAATTAAGTCAGGTGGATACAAAGTAGATATTTTTCAAAATTTATTATACAGTAAGTCCTCAGACTTACGACATGATTGTTTCCTGAAAACCATGTTTTAAGTCAAAGCATCATAACTTGGAACCAGTTTTCCAATAAGAACAATGCTACAAATGGGGGATTAGTTTGTTTACCACACTTCACACAGCTGTGTCCAGCTGGTAAGTCTGTTGTGGTGGGGGAGGGGAGAGGGAAAATGTGTGGGGTGGCAGATCAACACCCCACAGCAAGGCAGAGATTGGGGCTGGGGCTGGGACGGTCTAGAGCAAGCTGCCCAGCTGGGGCAGGAAGGGCATGGAACTCAGGCAAGAGGTGAGGCAGCTCATGTTGCTGACTTAGGAGGTCATGGGGGGTGTGTACCCCTGGATCTGCACAGGGTGGGTAGGGCTTGGGCTGCACCATCTTGTGCTCTGGATGGGCTCAGCGGCATTGGGAGCAGGGGCTATACCTTACCACTGCTTGCCGAGCCAGGGCAGGGTGGTGCAGGACTCGGAGCTTGCTTTGGCCAGGCATGGCAGCACTGGGAGTGGGACCTTTGCCCTCCCACCACTCACCCAGCTGCGGGACACGGGACGGAACTGCTCTGCTGCCTCAGACAAATGTTGCACAGCAGCAGGAGCCGACCCCGCTCCCCATGCCTCCTGGACAGGCTGTGGCTTTGCCCCATCCTGCCCCAGCTGGGATCCCTGGATCTGCACGGGGTGGCTGGAGGTGCACCAGGCTATTCTCCGGCTGGGTGGCAGGGGCTATGGGGAATTTTAGGGTGGCTGCAGCCCCCCCTTAGCCCCTGATCCACCACCCACCCCGTGCAGATCTGGGGGCACACACCCCCACCATGCCTTGCTGTTGCCACCACTCACCCAGCTGGGGCAGGGCAGGGTGGGGCAGGGTGAAGCCATGGCTCATCTGGGAGGCATGGGGAGGCTGGGATGACTCCTGCTGCTGCGCACTGCTTGTCCAAGGCAGTGCAACGGGCTGTCCCACATCCTGCCACCCTGGCTGGGTGAGCAGCAGAAGGCCAGAGCCTTCCAACTGAAGCTCAGCCCCGGCCCCATGTATTCCACGCAGGTCTGGGGGCACATGCCAACCCTGTGTCCTGAACCAGCAGCATGCAGCGGCAGGAGCCACCTCAACCCCTCCCTGCACTCCCACGCCCCAGCTGGGCAGCTTGCCCCAGCTCCTGTCCCAGCCCCAGCCATAATCCCTCCCTTGCTGCAGGGGCATTGATCTGCCCCCCCATGCCGCTTCCCTCTTCCCCACCACAACAGACTAACCAGCTGGACAGAGCTGTGCTGAGCATCGTGAAGGTGAAACCTGCATTGGAACCTCAAAACAGAGTGTTAATTTACAAATGTCATAAACATCGTTCATCATAACTAGAAATGTTCTAAGTCGAGGACTGCCTGTACTCCACAAAAAAAAAAAGAAAAGGTAAGAACTGAAAGAGTTTACAACATGTCTTAGAGAAGCAAAATTATGATAAAGATAGGGATATGCCTTTAGGCTCTTGTTTGCTCAGGAAGTACAATGATACACCATTAAAGATAAAGCAGGAGTCAGAATACTCAGCAGATTAAAACTGCTAGAAGAGGACATTGAAGCACAAGAAGTTTCAGATGCATGTTGAAACATGAAACAAACAAAACAGAAACATAGTGTGTCAAATTGTAAACAGAAAAAATTTAGAAGATCTTGAAGAATAGAAACAGGAAATCCAAAGCTACTGATTTGCAAGAAAATCTGTGTAAAAACAAAAAATAAGAATAGGCTTTCTTAATATAAGTAAATCCTGCAGAGATTGGAACACTACCAGAAGTAATTTGGGTAGAGAAACATATGTGAGGTTTGAAATTTTATAAGGGAGAACATAATTGAAAAAAAGGAAGGAGGGGGATAAAAAAAAACAAGGGGGAAGGGGAGAAATAAGTGTGATTTAAAATGGAGTATGTTCAGAGGGAGAGACTGACCTTTTATACAACTTTCTGCCTCTCCTGGATCTAGCATTTAAAATAATGACAAGATGTTACCCAACATGGCAGTCAGAGGTCCTTCAAGGAGTTCACCACACTAATTAGTTTAACCACTAATTTTACTTGGAAGAATGGTGAACCTTTACATTTTAGGAGTGGAAAGGGAGGGGGAGAAGGGCGCTTTAGTAGGGATTGTTTGGGGACACAAGAAGGAGGGAGGAAGAGTCTGGGGAGACACAAAGCATTAGTAATACTTTTGTGGTTCAAATTAAAGATGTTTATTTTTATGGAAGGGGGTGGGGAGGGATTAGGGTGGGTATGTTGGGAAAGTGGAATAAAAACAAAAACCATTTTGAATCCAAAAAGATCCCTCAGAAAATAAATAATTTAATTTTACACACAAAATATAGGCACAGATACAAAGAGAAGTTTAAAATGTTAATAGTGAATGGTAAAATCATAGATTTTTACATGGCTTTATAGATTTGAAAGAGAATATAGGGCCCCACTCATGGTAACTACATGGGTACATAGCTGGTATATGTGAATGCAATCTAGAACATGCAGTCGTGCAGGCTACATTAACCTGGGGTATCGGGGGCTAAGAAGTTCCAGTGCCATAGCATGATTGGAAGAGAGGTAAGGCCCCTTGTATGGTAACTGTATCAGTATAGAGCTGTAAAGTGTCAAAATCTTTTTAGACAATGGTTTTATCACGGGGTGGGCAAAATATTGCCTGTGGGCCAGATCTGGCTTGTGGCTGGTCTTTGTCCAGCCTGTGGTGGGTCCCTCAGTCCCCAAGCCCTGGCACAGTCCAGCCTTGTCACATCCTGCTGTCCCCTGGGTACACAGCTGGGCTGAGGCAGCTCTGCAGCTGGACTGCCTTTCTAGGCAGCCCAGGTGGCAGGTGGCTCCCTCCATCTGCTGCTTCTGCTACCAGGGGCCTCAGCCCCACAACACCAGTGGGGACCTGTGCACACAGCCCCGGCCCCACATACCCCACGCCTACTCCAGGCTCACCCACCTGGGCTCAGCAGCAGTGGGGTTGGACAGAAGCTGTTGCTCAGCACAGGGTAAAAGTGGCCACTCCCTCTCCCACTGCCAGCAGTTCCCTGCTGCAGTTGCCCAGAGCCTGTGCGGGGCTTCCCTGTATCTCTGCTGCCATCACTGCTGCCTCCAGGATGACCTGGGGGGCAGAGATGGCAGTGCAGAAAAGATGCAGGGCAGCCCAGTGCAGACTCTGGATGGCTGCAGCAGGGAACTGATGGCAGTGGGAGGGGGAGGGTTTGCTTTTACCCCACGCTTAGCAGCAGCTTCTGTCCAGCACTGCTGCTGCTGAGCCTGGACAGGCAAGCCTGGAGCAGTCACGGGGTGTGTGGGGTTGTGGCTGTGTATGTGGGTTCCTACAGATAC
The DNA here is from genome assembly GCF_030867095.1 of Alligator mississippiensis. NCBI lineage: Eukaryota > Metazoa > Chordata > Crocodylia > Alligatoridae > Alligator > Alligator mississippiensis. The sequence continues at coordinate 33,158,507 of NC_081835.1, read as the reverse complement.
TGCAGGGCTGTGGCCAGTGACAGCTGCAACTGGAAGGAGGTGCTGCCACCTGGACTATCTAGAAAGGCAATCCAGCTGCAGAGCCACCCCTGCCCTACTGCATGCTCATGGGGTGGCAGGACACGTCACAGGTGGGCGACATGGGGCGGGCCAAGTCAGGGCTGCGCGCAGGTTCCATCTGATCTGTTCCAGTGGCGGTGAATCTGGCATGGGGCAGGACAGGGAGGGGCTGTGCGCTGCTGGCAGTGGTGGGGAAGCTGGCTCCGGGCTGTTGCGGGGTGGAGGCAGGTACAGGTGCTGACCAGCTCAGGAGGAGTGTGTGCAGGGGAGTGTGTGTTCCATGCACACCCCATCATACTCACAAACCCTACAACCACATCTGCCCCACACACCCCACAAACACCACACTCACCCACACCCAGGGCCATCCCTAGGGGGGAGCAAACTGAGACGACTGCCCCAGGCCCTGATCTTTGGGGGGCCCGACGGAGCCAGGTGGAGCAGCGCAGCAACTCTGTGCTGCCACCAGCTTCATGTCTAGCCACTTCCCCCTCCCCTTCCCCCGCCTCCACCAAATCTGCTGCTGAATCTGTCACCTCTCGCCACTTGGCACCCTCCCCACTCATCCTGCAGCCAAATCCACTGCTGGCTTCCTCGTGTCTGTGGGTGGGGCCCCACATAGGCTGATTTGCCCTGGGTCCTGCAAACTGCTCAGGTCATCTCTGCCAACACCCTACCTGACACCCTCCCCGACACCCCCCCGCCACACACCTGTACTCCCTTGGGGGGAGCCCCACTTATTGCTACCCATACACACACCCCCACACATGCACCCACCCCACAAACACACCCCCAGCCACCTTCCCACTCCAGATACCCCACAAATCCCATACCCACCCACATACACACACCCCATGCCCTCCACACCCCACATACAAACACCCCTCCACCCCACCCCTCCACACTTCCCTACAATATGCAAAAGTAAGACTTCCTTTTGAGTTCTTATGCAATCACCTCTATATACACCACACAGACCAGGACAAATTTTTTTTTTAAATAAAATTAAAACATTATTGTCAACATTTGATTTTTAGTATAATTTTTTTTTCCAGTTCCAAGATGGCAAATCCCCTTCCCAAAAGGAGTACTTCTGGGGGCAAGGGGAGGGACTTCCAGTGGCAAATGTCAGGGGTTAGGAGGTGGGACTTCCAGTCCCAAGATGATGACCAGTAGGTGGGGCACCTGTTAAGGGGCAGGGCTACCCTTGCAGTCCTCAACATCTTACCAAAACTCATTAAGTGGCCCTTCACCTGAAGTAATTGCCCACTCATTTTATCACGTGGTGTACAATTGGTGGGGTGGGGAAAAGTCTAAGGCATTAAAAGTCTTTGGTAGTTAATGGTGTGTGTGGGAGTTGTTCAGTTTGTCCCCTGGGTCTTTCTTCTGGATAGCGGTCTCAGATGGTTGTCTTCATATTGGCAATGGCCCAGCGCCAGATGGTATCAGATACCACACGGCACCTCATCAGTTTTGCATAGCAGATGAGTACTCTGCAGGCTCACAGGATGCTCTTGTTGCTTGGGTCCCATGCTCCAGATACTCCAAGGATTAGTGTGTGCATCATCATCTCGTATTCGTTCTCCCTCAGGGTATCAGCCAGTGGCTGTATGTAATCAGCTTTCTCTTTCAGGCTTTGGTGAATACCAGTTTTCAAATGGGATAGTCACATCAATCACAGGACTTTTTGTTGTCCTTGTCCCTGACCACAATATCAAATACAGCTGACTGTCACAGCCTGGGATGGTGTGATTCACAGCTACTATCCTAACATGATTCTAAGGTGGTGTTGTGGCACAGTTGAAAAGCTCTTGTGTGGGGCTTACATGACACAAGATGTAGGGCAGGGTCTTGCACTCATCCTCCCACCTGCAGCACCTCTTGTTACAGTGTCCATAGTGGATGCTGCCATTGAGCAGGAGGCAATTGAAACAGTCCCAGTAGATGAAGGGTCAGTCTGTGAAATGCATGAAGTTACTGTGGGGCATAAAGTGGCTGCTGGCATCCCATTTTGAGGTTACCTCAAAGATTTTGCTTTGATCAGGTATCACCTTCAGGTCACTCTTGTACTTGGCTCACATAGCATCTTTCAGGAACCTCTCCAGGCAGGACCTGACACAGGAGGCAACATAAATGTAGTTGGCAGCTGGGAGCAGCAAGACCCTCAGCTCCTATTTCTTGCACTATGTCCAGCAGCAGCTAGTGTGCTTTCTGAGATGTCACATGATCTTGTGGGCTTAGTTTCACAATGAGACAAAGTCCCTGCTGTCTCACCTAAACTCAGCCTCCAGCAACCCATTCAGACATGTAGCCAGAAACAGTTCAACAGGGAGCAGTCTACTATTCTTGTGAAGTCTAAGAAACTCAAATGTGACACTATAAATATTAAGGGTTTTAAAAGTATTGTTAAATGGAGGAAAGTGGTACAACCCATCAAAGATGAAGCACTGTATTTTTGTTTCACCCAAGGAACCCACCTTAAGGAGCAACACAGTAAATACAAAAAGGCAATAGGCCCCGCTGCCTGGCTGGAGCGCAGCCTGGTGGAGCCCCGGCTCTGGCCACCCTGCGCAGATCCAGGGGGCACACACCCCTGCCATGCCCTGCTGCAAGTGGTTCCATGCCCCAGATACATCAAATGAGACAGGAATTATATTTACCATATTAAAACATTTTTTTCAGTTAAAGAAAAAATGTATAGATAAGGAAGAAAGATACCTACTTGTTAAGGGAACTATTGGTGATAGAATGTTAACTTTAGGGAGTAATTATGCACCTAATCAAAACCAGATGTTTTTCTTTAGAAAGCTGTCTCAAACTTCAGAAAAATATAAAGAGGTATGTTGGGAGGGGTCTATAACTATGTTAAGGACTTAAAAGTAGATTGGTTTAATGGAAGTATAACACAGGATAGAAAATCGGGGACAGCACTAAGAATATGACTAGGCTATGTGTGTATGAGTAGTACACCCAAGATGAAAACTTGGCAACTAAATATCCCACTTTTGTAGGATAGTGAACTATTAAAAAAAGTGAACTATTAAAAAAAAAATCAAGCTATATGTTCTTTTAATGCACAGCAATAAGCTCTGGTGCATATCACATTTAAACATGGACCCAGGACCAAAACACGGTGAGCTGGGTCAGAGTAGTCCTGGCTGGCAGCAGGTCTGGGGAGTCTTCCTGCCAACCCAAGGCTGTTTCAACCTGGTTCAGCATGCTGCAGTGGAGGCTAGCCAGCAAGCAGCCTCCACACTGAAGCACTTTCATTGCCCAGCCAGGCCTGTCAGCATCTACATGTTCATTGCTGTGGAGTAAAAAACACCACAGGATAGTATTTGATTTACAAGTACTAACCAAAATTAGTTTTTTCTGTCCTAATAGCACTGCATGTGTAGATACTGAGACATTTACTGCAGAGCCTGTTAGGCAACTCTGAAGTAAATGTCTCATGTAGATGCACCCACTGAGAATAATGTAAATCAAATTTAAAATAATATTTTATTAAATGTTTTCAGGGCAGTCATTAGAGGCAGCCTAATAAGTAAAGTGCCTTGCCTAAGAAAGACCGCAAGATAGGAAATGCAAAATGTCGCTAGTGAGTTAGAAAGACAAGTTATATCAGATTAATCAATGACAGAAACTGTATTAAAAATTAATAGAAATTAAAGCCAGGTAGATTTATTACAAACTGAAAGAGCAGACAAATTAAGTATAATATATAAAATAGCCTGTGGCAGGCTGTTGGAACCATAGACTACAGCCCAGATGCAAGTGGTAATGCTAAGTACAGGCTGCACAGGAATACTGGGCCAGTGGAGGGAGAGAATTAGCAATCACAAGAAGTTAAAAGGCTCCCAAGGAGAGGAAGCCAGGGAATCAGACAGATAGAAGGTGAGAGAGAATGACTTAGCCAGTGCCTGCAATACCAGACCAGGGACTCTCAGGACCTGGGGAGAGACCCAGGGGCTGTAAGACTGGGACCAGCAGCACTAGGGCAGACAGCTGAGTCACAGGCAACCTGACAGGAAAGTCTGAAGACAGAAAGGAGTAGCAACAAGCCAGAGGCACCTTCTCAGAGGCTGAAAAGGACTCAAACTTGTGAGTTAACCCTTTATAGATTGTGTTTATATTAGTATTTGAGGACTGACTAATCTAGGAAGATGCTTATGGGACAGGCATGCCTGGAAGTGAAGGATGCATATTGTGTTTAGATACTTTGTAAGATAAGCAACAACCACAAACCCACTACACAGTCATATTATGCAAAGGGGAAAAACAATGTGATAGACTATTAGCAAATTAAAAAAAAAAAATGAATTGCAGTAAAACTATACTACCTGTCTGGAGAGCTCCAAATGACTTAACAACTGGCTCAGCAAGTTATAAGATTTTTTTATTCTATAGTTCTAGAATTTGTATTCAGTATTCCCAGTAGTAGCACTGGCTACTATTCTATAGGCCTGTGCAAGTAGGCAGCTATTCAATCCGGCTTTGGATCTGGCTGCTTCAGATGCCAGGGATCTGATCCGGAGCTCCAGACTGGGTTTCTGCTTCGATCTGGCCGAAGTGGCTCTGAAGCTTCAGAGCTGCCTCAGAGATCCGGCCATAGGGTATAATGGGGAATCAATGAAACATCTATAACTCTGTTTGGTTTTGTCTTATTGGGATGAAACTTGCAGGGATGGTAGTCTATGCTGAGAGCATGAAGCCTGCCAAGGTCCAAGAAGATCGATGCAGGAATTTGGGGGGGAACTGTACCCCAAATTCTTGAAAGCAAAACTCATGTCACTTGTATATATTACACCACAGGGGGGTGAAAACTGCAGGAGTAGTAACCCTTGCTGAGGCCACAAAGCCTGCCAAATTTCGAAAAGATCAGAGCGGGGGTTTGGGGGGAACTGCACCTCAAGCTGCTGACAGGCAAAACTCGTGACATGGGTAATACTGTGTGTTAAGGCATAGCAGGGTGAAAACTGCGGGGATGGTAGCCCCTGCTGCGGTCACGAAGCCTGCTGGCTATCAAGGAGATAGGAGCAGGGGGATTCTGGGGCCCTGCACCTCTAGCTGCTAACAGGAAAAACTTGTGACGTGGGTGCTTGTGCAACTGACTGTCTCTGTCTTGAGGCAGTTGATTGTCTGTATTGATTATTTCCTTAGTCTGTGGTTTTGTAGGTGTTAATTGTTGCAAATTAACTGGTTACATTAGCTAGCAACTGACTATTGAGCTGGTCCCTGAGTGGATCATGATTAACTGGTAACATAGTAGCTTAGCAGTCAGGCCTGCAGTAGTTCTGCCCCCACCCCGTCTCTCCCCAGGACAGACACAGTTGCACAAGCACCCATGTCATGAGTTTTGCTCATAAGCAGCTAGAGGTGCAGGGTCCCAGAACCCCCCTGTACTGATCTCCTTGACAGCTGGCAGGCTTTGTGGCCTCAGCAGGGGCTACTATCCGTGCAGCTTGCATCCTGCTGCACCTTAACACACACAGTGTTACCCATGTCATGAGTTTTGCTTGTCCGCAGCTTGAGGTGCATTTTCCCCCAAACCCCTGCACTTATCTCCTTGACAGTTGGCAGGCTTTGTGGCCTCAGCAGGGGCCACCACCCCTGCAGTTTTCACCCCCCTGTGGTGTAACACATACACATGACATGAGTTTGTCTTTCAAGAATTTGGGGTGCAGTTCCCCCCAAACTCCTGCACCTATCACCTTGAGACGCGGGAGCGGCGAGAGACGCGTGGGTGAAAGCTCGCTGCGCCCCCGCTCCCCCGAAGCCCCCCAGAAACCCTCCAGCAGCCGCAGAGCCCCCCGCTGACCCCCAGTGCAGCCGGGGTAAGCGGGGCCCGTGGAGAGAAGGGGCTAACCCCCTTAGTGTGTGTGTGGGAGGCGGCAGCTGAGTGGAGCCGGGCCGGGTCAAGCCCCGCCCAGGACCCTACTTGGCCCAGCCCCCCAGGGAGAGAGAGAGAGAGAGAGAGAGAAGGGGGGGTACTCACCAGCCCCCCTCCAGTAAGGCAGGGTCCCCCAAATCCCGGGCAGGGCCCCCGTATTTGCCTTAAGAGCAGCTTCCTCGACGGCAGGCCCACTGCGCATGCGCGCAGTTTAAAAGGGCCCGCCGACCGGGAAAAAGCCCAGTTAGACGCGGGAGCGGCGAGAGACGCGCGGGTGAAAGCTCGCTGCGCCCCCGCTCCCCCAAAGCCCCCCAGAAACCCTCCAGCAGCCACGGAGCCCCCCGCTGACCCCCAGCGCAGCCGGGGTAAGCGGGGCCCGTGGAGAGAAGGGGCTAACCCCCTTAGTGTGTGTGTGGGAGGCGGCAGCTGAGTGGAGCCGGGCCGGGTCAAGCCCCGCCCAGGCCCCTACTTCGCCCAGCCCCCCAGGGAGCCACGCGACCGGAGCCGCACGAACAGGCTGCACAAACAGGCGCGCTTCTTTGCCGGCGCATGAGTTAGCGCGGAGTTCGCGCGGGAGGGCGCCAGACCCTGCCTGCGCATCCCCCAGGGTAGACAGTCCCAGCCGTAGCCAGCCTACCGGAGGCATGACATGGATGGGCATGCGCCGCACCCCGAGGGTCCCCTCGGGCTCCGCGGCCCCCCCCCTGGCACCTCAGAGACGGCCACCCAGACGGAGCCCCTGGTTCCGGGCTCCACGCAGACGGAGCCCCTGGCTCTCGGCTGCGGGGGCTGCCTGTCCCTTTTTCAGGCTCTGGGGCCTGGGAGCATGGCGACCTCCCCTTGCGGGGTCTGCTCCCTTTTGGGGTCTCTGGCACGCCAGCTGGAGGAGCTCCAGGCCACAGTCCACAGACTGCGTGCCATCAGGGACTGCGAGCAGGAGATAGACTCCTACTGCCAGGCCCTTCTCCCCCGGGAGGCAGAGGGTAGATCACAGTCTCCCTCCAGGCCAGAGGAGGACTCTGGGACCTCCTGCTGTGTCCAGCCAGGGGCATGGACCAAGGTGGTCAAGGGCCCTAAGGCCCGCCGCACCAAGGCCCCTCCCCCGCCAGAACTGAGCAACAGGTACGCACCTCTTGCTGCCCCAGCAGAGCCTGCTGAGTTGCCGGCCCCCACAGGCAACATGGGCCTAACTGCAACTCCCGCCCCTGCTCTCCCCAAGACAAAACGTAAGGTGTTTGTTGTGGGAGACTCCCTCCTGAGGGGGACGGAGGGGCCAATCTGCCACCCCGACCCCTTAGCCCGGCAAGTCTGCTGCTTCCCAGGGGCCCGCATCCGGGACATTGCAGAGAGGATCCCCAAGCTCCTCAAACCCACAGACCACTATCCCATGCTCCTTATTCATGTAGGCACCAATGACACGGCTCGGAGCACTCCCAGCCAGGTCATGAGGCGCTACAGGGATTTGGGAGCGGGGCTTAAGGGTCTGGGGGCACAGGTGGTGTTCTCATCGATCCTCCCAGTCTCAGGCTATGGGCTGAGAAGGGACAGGAGGATCTATGTGGTCAACCAAAGACTGCGGCGCTGGTGTCGTCAGGAAGGCTTTGGCTTTCATGACCACAGCCCGCTCTTTGGCGAGAGAGGCAGCGAGCTGCTGGGAAGAGATGGTCTCCACCTCTCTCCCCTAGGGAGGAGGCTCTTCTCAGCCAGACTGGCTGACCTGCTCCACCAGGCTTTAAACTAAGCCCGCTGGGGGACGGGGGGACTACCGCCACTGCTGGCCCGCTGAACAATCCTTGCAAAGCCAGCGGATCACAGCACTCAAAGGAGCCCACCCCAGCCCCAGCCCTGGTAAAATCTGTGGGCAAGGAAGGAGCCCCCCAGGGGGCACTTGCCTGCCTGTACACAAATGCCAGGAGCTTGGGGAATAAGCAGGAGGAGCTCATCCTCCTGCTCAGTGCAAACAATTACGATGTCATAGGGATCACGGAGACCTGGTGGGACTCCACCCATGACTGGACCATGGGGATAGATGGCTATACCCTGTACAGGAGGGATCGTGTAGAGAAAAGGGGCGGGGGTGTAGCTCTCTATGTTAAGGAAAGCTACGCGTCCCTGCAAGCCGATATTGGTGACCAGGGTGGACGGCTGGAGACCATCTGGGTTAAAATCCGTGGGGAACACGGCACAGGGGACACAATGGTGGGAGTCTATTACAGACCTCCCACCCAAAGGCCTGAGCTAGACCAGGAGTTTGCCCAGGAACTGGCTGAGGCAGCTTGCTCCAGGACCATGGTTGTCATGGGTGACTTCAATTACCCAGACATCTCGTGGGAGGATCGCTCAGCAAAATCTGAGCGGTCGCAGAGCTTCCTCTCGTGCGTGGATGACCTCTACCTGACTCAAGAAGTCTATGGGCCAACGAGAGGCAAAGCGCTGCTCGACCTGGTGCTGGCTACTGGGGAGGACCTAGTCGGTGACCTAGTGATCGATGGGAAGCTGGGTGACAGCGATCACGAGCTGATCACCTTCACCATCTGCCGAAAAGCTGGCAAGTCAGTCAGCAACACGCAAGTCCTTGACTTCAGGAAAGCCGACTTTGACAAGCTCAGGAGGCTTGTCAGTGAGGCCCTAAGGGACTGTGACCGTAGGGAGAGGGGAGTTCAAGAAGAGTGGTTGCTCCTCAAGGGAGCGATCCTCAATGCACAAACTAAGTCTATTCCATCTCGGAGGAAAGGCAGCAAGAAGGCACAGCAGCCCCCCTGGCTCTCCAGGGACCTACCAGACCTCCTGAGGCTAAAAAGAAAGGCCTACAAAGGATGGAGGATGGGAGTCACCTCCAAGGAGGATTATTCTGCACTGGTCCGGTCCTGTAGGGAGCAGACCAGGAAAGCCAAGGCTGCAACTGAACTCCAGCTAGCTTTGAGCATCAAGGACAATAAAAAGTCCTTTTTCAGATATGTGGGGAGCCGGAGGAAAAGCAGGGGCAACGTTGGACCCCTGCTGAACCAGATGGGGCAACTGACGCCCAGGAAAAAGCCAACCTATTAAATAGGTACTTTGCGTCGGTCTTTCATCAGCCCCATGGGATGCCTGTGCCTGCTACAGGGCCGGGAAGTCCGGGTGAGGGTGATCCCCTGCCCTCCGTTAATGCTGACTTTGTGAAGGAACATCTTGAGAAGCTGGATACCTTCAAGTCAGCCGGCCCTGACAATCTTCACCCCAGGGTACTCAAGGAGCTGGCGAGCATCATAGCCCAGCCTCTAGCGCGGATCTTTGAAAACTCTTGGTGCTCTGGTGTAGTGCCCGAAGACTGGAAGAAGGCCAACGTGGTGCCTATCTTCAAGAAAGGGAGGAAAGTGGATCCGGCTAACTATAGGCCCATCAGCCTGACTTCTATCCCGGGGAAGATCTTAGAAAAGTTTATTAAAGAGGCCATCCTTAATGGACTGGCCGACGCCAACATCTTAAGGGATAGCCAGCACGGGTTTGTTGCGGGTAGGTCTTGCTTGACCAATCTCATTTCCTTCTACGACCAGGTGACCTATCACCTGGACAAGGGAGATGAGATTGATGTCATATATCTTGACTGCAAAAAAGCCTTCGATCTGGTGTCCCATGATCGTCTCTTGGAGAAACTGGCCAATTGTCGCCTTGGGTCCCCCACGATCCACTGGCTGGAAAATTGGCTCCGGGGTCGGACCCAGAGGGTAGTAATTGATGGAAGTCACTCATCGTGGTGTCCTGTGACCAGTGGGGTCCCCCAGGGCTCTGTCCTTGGACCCATACTGTTCAACATCTTCATTAATGATGTGGACACTGGAGTCAGAAGCGGACTGGCCAAGTTCGCCGATGACACCAAACTTTGGGGCAAAGCATCCACACCAGAAGACAGGCGGGTGATCCAGGCTGACCCGGACAGGCTCAGCAAGTGGGCGGATGAGAATCTGATGGTGTTCAACGCCGATAAATGCAAGGTTCTCCACCTTGGGAAAAAAAACCCGCAGCATCCTTATAGGCTCGGCAGTGCTATGTTGGTTAGCACTATGGAAGAAAGAGACTTGGGGGTCATCATTGACCACAGGATGAACATGAGCCTGCAATGCGATGCTGCGGCTAGTAAAGCGACCAAAACGCTGGCTTGCATCCATAGATGCTTCTCAAGCAAATCCCGGGATGTCATTCTCCCCCTGTACTCGGCCTTAGTGAGGCCGCAGCTGGAGTACTGCGTCCAGTTTTGGGCTCCACAATTCAAAAAGGATGTGGAGAAGCTTGAGAGAGTCCAGAGGAGGGCCACGCGCATGATCAGAGGTCAGGGAAGCAGACCCTACCATGACAGGCTGAGAGCCCTGGGGCTCTTTAGCCTGGAAAAGCGCAGGCTCAGGGGTGATCTGATGGCCACCTACAAGTTTATCAGGGGTGACCACCAGTATCTGGGGGAACGTTTGTTCATCAGAGCGCCCCAAGGGATGACGAGGATGAATGGTCACAAACTACTACAGGATCGTTTCAGGCTGGATATAAGGAAGAATTTCTTTACTGTCCGAGCCCCCAAGGTCTGGAACAGCCTGCCACCGGAGGTTGTTCAAGCGCCTTCATTGAACACCTTCAAGATGAAACTGGATGCTTATCTTGCTGGGATCCTATGACCCCAGCTGATGTCCTGCCCTTTGGGCGGGGGGCTGGACTCGATGATCTTTCGAGGTCCCTTCCAGCCCTAATGTCTATGAAATCTATGAAATTGAAACCTGGTATCCCAGGCTGGGGGAAGCTGCTCTGGCCCCAGCCCAGGCCTGAAATTCCCTGCTTACTTGCTCAGTGGGTCCCAGGCAGTTCTGACGTGTCCCAGAGCCAAGAATGCCAGGCAACCCTGCTGCAGCCCAGCGCCACCTTCCCCAAACCGCCAGTGCTGCCACCCTAGCTGCGTGGGGTCCTGGATGGGGGTTGTAGATGGGTGGGTGTGCCCCCCCCCATACCTTCCTGCTGCAGCTACTCAGAGTCCGCGTCCCACCAGGACCCACACAGAGCCACCACAGTGGAGCTGCCTGCACAATTAACACATTAAAAATGTTAACATGTTAATTGGTTCTTGCATTAATTGTGCATGTTAATGGCGATTTCATAGATTTCATAGACATTAGGGCTAGAAGGGACCTCACAAGATCATTGGGTCCAGCCCCCTGCCCAAGGCGCAGAAATTCAGCTGAGGTCAGATCACCCCACCAAGATAAGCATCCAAGCGTTGCTTAAAGGTATCCAGAGTAGGTGCTTGCGCCACTTGTGGTGGGAATCTATTCCAGACTCTGGAGACTTGGATGGTAAAGAAACTTTTCTTTATCCAGTCTAAAATTATCTTCCAGCAGTTTGTACCCTTTAGATAGACCTTGTCTTCCCTTTGGGTGCCTTGGTGAACAGACGTTCTCTGTTTTCCTGATGCATACTTATTATATACTTACAGGCTGCCACCAGGTTACCTCTGATTATTAGGATTAAATTTTATATTATTATTAGGGCTTTCAATTAATGTATTAGTAAGTTTTAATAGCTGAGAAAGTATTGCTATAATAAAGTTTGGATAATGATGTAAAGAAAATATATTTAGAAGTTTTGTAGATATACAAAATTCCAAAGATGACATTAAAATTCCATTTTTCAATAACTGCAATTGCAATCTTGTAGATGGGGCTGGGAGCTCCCTGCCTAGGAAGGGTTCCCCACCCAGCCTGGAACTGTTTGGGACCTGCCTTTGACCAGGACAGTTCTTGGCTGGCCCCAGGCTGTGAGGAAAAATCTGCACATGCAGGCTGGAGGTGGCTGGGGACTGTCCCATTTCAGGCAATCCCCAGCCAGCTCTGGGCTGCACATGCAGACTTCCCTGTGCAGCCTAGGGCTTGCCAGGAACTGTCCTAGTCAGGGCCAGGTCCCAGGCCTGCAGATTTTTCCCAGCCCTGCATCCCAATCAGGTGATTGAGGCACAGGGCTTAGAAATAGCTGTGGGGGAGGGGCAGATCCCAGCCTCTTGTCCTGATTCACCAGTGGGGAAGTTAGCAATGAGTCCCCAGCTGGGGGGCTGAGAATCAGAATTGGGGAGCTGGGGCTGAAAGCTCCCTGCTGCCAGGGCAGGGGGACGTTGTCCCCACCCAGGCTCTGCCCCCGGAGCCCACCCGGCAGCAGGCAGCTCCCAGGGGCAGGGAGCAATATCCCAGCCCCTGCCAGGACCCAGCTGTCTCCTGACCCCGTGCTCCTTACCAGCCCCTGGACTAGCACCAAGGGGAAGCTTAAAGTTCCCCCTGTCTGCTGCAGGGGGCAGACTGCTGCCAAGAGCAGCAAATCTGCTCCTGGGTCCCCACACATGTAGATGCTTGCCCAGGGTGGGTTTACGCTAGAGTAAATTATGCATCATTGGCTCATTGTGAATGTGTCCCAGAATCCAGCTGTTCTGGAAGAAGGCTGGAGACAGTGAGGGAAATAACAAGATGCCAGCTATCAGATAACCTCTTGGTGTTCCTATTGAACCTTCCTGAGGACTCTGAAACATATAAGAGTAATAAGGAATTAGTCGCTCATCTTTTGTTGTCTGGAAGAATTACAGTTTCAAAAGCCTAGAAGAGAAGTGACACCTCTAAAATCACTGACTGGTTTAAAAAAGTTTGGAAAATTTTAGTAATGGAAACACTGTCCTGTCAAGTAAGAGTTCTGCAGGGGAGGAGGAAAAAAGATGCTTATTTGGAAATTTGGTGGAAATTACTGGAATTTGATTTTTAAAAAAAAGAAAGAAATTTGTTCCACCAAGTCAGAAAATATAAACTTTTTTTGAGTATTGCAAAAAAGTGCAAGTGCTAACACTTAAGAACAAATTTGGAACGCATTTAAAATTTGAAGGCAGAGGTGAGTAGAAGATAGTGAGATATATATTATGCAGAGCTCTAGGGAAAAAGGAAGGGGTGCATTATTATAGTAAGTGAAGAAACACAAAGCTTAGATCAGTAGAAACAAAGGAGCTGTCAGGGACTGAAAGGAAGAGAAGGAAAGAACACAAACCTCCTGTAGATATTGACCTGGGTTAAGGGAACACTGTTAAAGATAAATATTTGTCTTTATATATATTTTAGGGGATTGCATGTATATTTAAATATTAAATCTGTTATTTGATGTTAGATTCATTAATAAATAAAGTTTTGTTGTTTGTTTGTTTTTAAAGAGTATAATTTATTGGAAGATCCTTTGGAGTTCATACCATTCATTCGGCATTTTATTGGAAGTCTCTCTCTCTTTCTTAAACTCCAGTTTTGGAGTCATAAGAATCTGAGATTTAACATCCTTCTATACCTTTCAGTTTCAGTTTAGACAAAGTCCAAAAAAGGTTGGGCCACACTAACACTATGTTCCAGTTCCATAGCTCAAAGCATGGATTTGAAATACTAAGCTTCCAGTTGGTAATGCAAATCATTTTACTATAGAAATAATTCTGTTCCTCTGATACAACAGTTTTGAAAAATGTCCAGACCATTCAAGCACAGTTTAACTACATAAGGAATATTTAATGAACATTTTTAAAAGGCCTGTGATATGAAATACAATCCTGGTTCAGTAGATTAGTAGCATACACTTAGACTGTCTGAAAGTTTATTGAGAACTGGAAAGTTAAAATAAATTGATAAGCTGGAGTTTGTGCTGAACATTCCCACTAATCAGTCTATATAATCAGATGTTCAACCCAAATATCATGTTGCATTTTTCTTCTCTCTCTCTGCAATCTCCTTGTTACATCATACATTATTGAAGACTTTCCAGAGATGTATCATTCTGTGATCTCATAAAGTCTAAGACTTTTAAAGTCATAAAGGAAATATTTTTATCTAGTCTAGGGCCTGAATTAGGCAGGAGGCAATACCTTTCCTCCAGTACTTTATCTTTTCACCCTTGTATATTTTTAACCTAATTGGCTGTCATAAGAGATCCTTTTTCCACATAAATATGCAGTGATGGCAAATCTACTGTAGACTTTCATAGGCCGTTTAAGTAGTCTTATTATTAAAAAGTGTATGTAATCTTTTGGGCGTGTATTTGGATCTCCCAGTGTCAAACCCCCCTCCCCCCACCCCCTGTGCTGCAAATTAGTGGTGTGGGGAACGCCCATATGTGTGGCATGTATGGTGTGAACCACAATGCACAGATGGGTTGTATGGCGCTGCATACCACATATGCACACTCATCAGGACACACCGCAGATAGTAAAACTAAATTGCAGTTGACCTAAGCACATTAAAAAAAGAAAAGCTGTAAGCATATGCTTGATTTTAAGTACATAGGTGCTTCCATTTCTGATTCCTGTGCTATCCAGTCCTATGCAGACACTTTAACCCTGCAGCTATTTTTATGTGTAATGACTCACCCTTTGGCACTTAGTTGCTGACAAGAGTGAATTTAGCACAGGCCTTTTACTTTGCAAGTTGTTATTTGCTGCTTGTGCATTCTGGAACCTACTGTCTATGTTTTGCAGTGTTGGGGAAGCAAAGGCTCAGAGTATGCTAGTCTTACAGTGTCAATATATAGGGAAATAATATTACTATTTACAAACTACATGTCCAGCTAGTATTGGTACCTAATGAATACATACAAATAAGATGTTTTAATTAAGAGTGTTTTTTTTTTAAAAACATTGCTTTTTAGTTTCCTCTAGAAAGATAGGAATTGCCCAGAGGAAGAAAAATCAATCAACTAAGATCCAGTGAACTAAGGGAATTATGCCAGATTCTCTTTTTTTTCCCCCATCAGTTTAAGTGACAGAGGAACTGTAGAGCCAACCCAGATTAAAGTGGACTTAGATTTCTAATAAATCCACTTATACTAAGTCTCTCACCACTGCCAGCTCCTCGCCACCCCAGGAAATACTACCAGCACAATTCTATATGCCAATGTATTAAAAAATGAGACCTTCTTTCATTTATTTCATCTTTATTTCTTTTTAAGTTTTCTTTTTTTTTTTTTTTTACTACTTTTATTTTATCCTTAAGTGACTGACTTCCTTCATTTCACCACCCTTCCCCACCCCAATTTCTTTTCCACCTCTCATTTCATTACCCACACCCTGTCCCACTAACTCTCTGCCTCCCAGGTTTATGTTCTCGCCCCACCACCCCAACCCATCTCTCTCACCCCCACCTATAGCAGGAATAAAAGCCTGTTCTGGCTTACCAGCCCTGTAGTACCAACCCATAGCTATAGCTCCTAGTCAGGACCCTGCTTACCAGCCTTTTAGTGGCAAGTCACAGCTGTGCAGGTGGGGGACTGTCAGAGAAAGTTTTTAGGTTTAAGGGACATGTTGTCCCTTGACAGTTAATTGACAGTTAATGCACCTGAATTTTCTCCACATCTACACATGTGCCCAAGTCGGGAGCAAATTGAGCACTACAGGAGCATCCTAGTCCAGGGCTGCTCTTGCACTGCTCTGCCCCTGTGGAGCAGCCAAGGGGAGGTCCAGGCTCTGGCCACACCTGCCTGGGTGCCTGTGTTTCCCCCCAGGGACTCACCTGATATTCCTTTCCAGTGGGCAGGGCTGGAGACAGTGCCTCAGAGAGCCTGCCCGAGAAGGGCTCTGAACTTCCCTGGTGGCACTGCCCTGCTTAGACCACAGGTGAGTCCTTGGAGGGGAAATGGAGACGATCACTATCAGAGCTGTCCCTAGGAGTGTGTGAGGCCTGGGGCATATCAGCCTGTGCAGGGCCTGGGGGGAGGGGGTGGCAAACAGCCAGAGCCAGAGGAGTTGGGGGTTTTTGGGATGGTGAGCAGCCGGAACTGGCAGTGGTTGGCAACCGTGGCAGCGGCAGCACATGGCGGCTGCAACGGGGCCTGCACAACACTGTCCATGGAGCCCCCCAAAGTGTGAGGCCCAGGGCGGTTGCCCCATTTGCCCCCACCAGGCATGGCCCTGACACTATTTGCAGAGGTAAACAAGGGAACACACCACAATCTATGGCTCTAGGGACTGACAAAGAGCATCTTTCTGTTGCCCCAGTTTGTTTGGTCTGAAGCTTTTGGGAGGAGATGGACTAATGGGCAGGAAGCAGCCAGAGTTAACTTAGTCATCACTTGAGCTGAGCTGCTGTTTCCCACTATATCAGACTCAAACTTGAACTTTGCCATTTGTGGGTTATTTGTAGCCCAGACATTTCATCAGTTGGCAGCTGAGAGAATGGGAACAAATTATATACTCAACTAAATGGAAAGAAATTCATCCCCAGTTCACATTTACCATGAAAGAAAGGTTCCCAAGCAGATTCCTTCAAATGTAACAGGCACCAGATGATACAGTTTTAACATTGCACACACCAAAGTGCTGACCAATACCATGTTTCTATGTCAAACAATATTTTATTGGAAACTACAAACCGTGCCATGACAGAGCAGCACCCCAATAGATTTGAATGGACACCATCACAACATAAGACACGGTAATCAGGGATTAAAACAGCCACAACCAACCAGGCACTCTCTCTCCAGTTAATCTAATTCATCAGAAGAATCAATTTTCTCCTGGCAAAAGAAGTGAGGTAAGCCCCAGCTCCATACCACTTGGAGCTGCCCTGGAGCCAAGGACAGCTCCTCCCTCCACCCCTAAACTGAGCAGTAGTTGTGGCCCCCTGCTGCCTGGACTGACCAGGAGCAGTTTGCACGTGGGTCAGCATCTACACATGCATTCCGGCACATTAAAGTAAAGCGCTGTTGGCTAATACCTGTATCTTGGTACTAGCCAACTGCACTTCATATTAATCTACTGCACAGTAGTTGCCACACATGTGTAGATGGTGGTGCTTTACTGTGCATTGGATTAGCCTAATGCACAGTAAAGCACATTTGAAGATGCACCCAAGGTGTGACTGCTCTAAACTCAAACTGATATTAACACCAATCAACATGTAAGCAGGTCAAAGTGCAATGTGTAACAAGACCATTGCAAAGTGCAATGTGTAACTTTCTATCAATAGCATTGATAGAAAGTACAAGTAAAATGAAGGCCCAAGTTTTTTTGCTAAGCATACCCTCTTCTAAATTTCCTTTGGAGGGTTACTAGGCACAGGGGTAAAAGATCAGCATATTGTCATGTGTTCCTGGAATATGCATTTGAAGATTTAGTTTACCTAGAAAAAAGGTGTTGGCAGGCAAAAAAAAAAAAAGGTTTGCTAGGCAAAAGGGTAGATTGTCCAAGAGTTTTATTTGTTCTGGGATATGAGAACCAGTTCCCCAGTGACTCTTTTAAGATATCAAACACAATTTAACAATTAAGGTTAGGAACAGATTTTGCTTTTATCCCTGGACAATTTGTGCCTGTTTTTGTCTTGGAACAGAAATATCCCAGGCTTGGTCGGTACACACATCTCCCTTCTGCTCAGGGTTTAGTGAATGGCTGAATGCATGGATGTTTTTCTGCCATTGATTCAATGATGCAATGCCAGGACAACCATTCAGACATACTTTTTTTATGCCCCCAGATAAACTGTTAGTAGTTATCCTATGAACTTTTTTTGGGATTTATCCCAGGACAACAGACATACAGTCCGAACAACTGCACTTTGTCCTGGGTTAAAGTAGTTTGTCCCTGGACAAATATGATGTTTGTAGAATTTTGTCCCCAAGATGGATGAATCTTACTTCATCTAGCTTACTGTTAATGGTCCACAAATTCACATAAGGGAACTTCTTCCCTTAGCTTAACATGTTTCGCACTAACAAGTTAAAAAAAAAAAAAAAAAAGGTCATTAACAACTTTGCTCTTTTGTGCCTGCCTCAGAGCCTCTGGGAAGTTTGTTTGTATCAGAAGTATACAGTAATATATCAGCTATAAGAGTGTACAGTTCACTGATTGGTCTCATTCCAGTTTAATATGTAAACTGCATGCTGCAGTTTTAACTGTCTCATGTCTGTCAGTCTGTTTGTCCACAGTAAAAGCAAAACAGAATGCATCTCCTGTTCCACCTTCCCCCAGAAACATCCTGGATGCTGCACAAGGACAGCATCCAGCCAGTGGTGAACTGATCTGGGGCTGTGCATGTGGGACCCGTACCCACAGTCGTTTCCCCTCCCCCCCCCCCCAACTCCCCAGCTACATCTGGAAGCTGCTCAGCCCCAGCTAAGTTTCCTGTTTGCTGGAAGCCACACCTGTACTGCAGCTGAGGAGCAGGGGGAAGAGAGAAGTGGTGGTGATGTGGGTAGAGGTCCTTGCTGTCCAGCCTCAGCATGGTGCAGGCAGAGGCAAAGCACTCTAGCTCCACTGGAATGTGGATCCAGTGGCTCTGATCCAGGTGCTGCTGACCCCTAGTTTAGTTTGTTTATTTCATTGCTGGTAACTTAAGGCTGGTGTTATTTGAAGGACTGAGTTCAGGGGGCAAAATCAGTCTAAAAGGACCAGCAAGATAATCAGTCTGCTTACAGGGTTCAGCTAACCATATTTGAGTTCATTGAAAATTTTCAGGGTGGTGGGGAAGAGGGGAACTACAAAACATCATGACAAAGTCTCACGTCCATATTTTTCTTTCTATGCATTTTCAGAGCAGATTTTAGAACTTAACTTCAAAACTGAAAATCTACTTTTTTCAGCTTTTTAAACTGTGGCCTCTTTTTTTCAAGGAATGATTCAGAGCAGGATTTTTCTAGAATAAAAAATATAGAATTTAAGCTTTTAAAGATCATTTCTTAAAATAGTAAAACTGTGGAATTCACGTGCTTTTTTTGTGCTGATCAGATCTGTTGTTGTCCTTTATTCAAGGGAAACCAAGGCCAGGTTTTTTTATAACTTGGGGTAGACAATTTTAATGTGAAAGTGGCAAAAGAACACAAGAAATGTCTAGTCCTCAGTTTGTGTCAATGTTTAATGTTGCCTTCAAGTCAACCATTAATTAAAGGGTAAGTAGAAGCTCTTAAGTGCCCCCTGCCCCCCCTCCCCCCATCCTGGAGATCTCCACACTTGTCCAGGAATAATATGTGCTGTGTGCTATAAGCCCTATAAGCAGACTGATTATCTTACTGGTCCTTTTAGACTGATTTTGCCCCCTGAATTCAGCCCTTCAAATAACACAAGCCTTAAGTTACCAGCAAAGAAATAAACAAACTAAACTAGGGGTTAGCAACACCTGGTTCACAGCCACTGGATCCGCTGGAGCCACATTCCGCTGGAGCCACATTCCATTGGAGCTAAAGTGTTTGCCTCTGCCTGTACCCATGCTGGTCTATCCTTTTCAAATTAAGGAGGTGCAATCTCTTAAAGACTAGAACTTTATTTTCCCTTTCTTGCTTTCTCTCTCAAACCCAAAACAAAACAAACAAACAAAATCAGCCATATGTTTCTCTCTCTGTCAGAGCTAAACATAATCTCAGTTCATGCTTGTCTAAATTCACGATTTTTAACTAGGTTTGTAATTTATATAACATAATGGAAATATTTAAAAGCGAATGGTGCATAAGCAATGGCTAAGTGTGGGTTCATTAACATCCATTTAATATGTATTAGATTAAAGCAACTTTAAAATTCTGAGTGGCAACAGCAGCTTTGATTCTCAGTAAATTTAACATCATTTTCATTTGGTTATTTACATTTTCTTCCTGTTAGTACAGTTTCCCATTTGTCAATGAATATTAAAAAGTACAGGCATCAGAATACAGGATATAGCCTGGGTTAGGAGCTCTGTGTGAGCCATGGCTGCCAGCTGCATGGTGGCCTCTGCCAGGTCGGAATCACTGATCCTCTATCAACAGTTCCCTGCCAGTGCACCACTGTGGTGCCATCAGTTGGTGCTGTATCTCCCCACTCCCTGAGCCAGACCCCCAACTCATCTGCCACAACTTGATGGAACCATAATTGAAAGGAGTGGTGTTCCTGCCCTGGCCTGGAGACAGTAATACTCACTGGGTTGATGCAGCTGATCCTGGGGCTCTGCTTCCCCTACACCCCAGTCCACTCACCAACTGTGAGGGCCATTGTGTTGCCACTCCAACCCCTGGCTCCAGCCTCCTATGGCCTCCAATCGGACCTCGGCCCTGTCGGCCTCAGTATGAAGTGCAGGCTTGTAGTTGCAGCTTGCCACTTGCCCCTAATCCCTGGCCGTGCTTCGTCCCTGCGCCGGGCCTGTATCTGTGGTATCCTCCACAGGCTAGAGGATGGTTGTGCCAATCCAGGGCCCTATGGGCAGTGTCTGACCCCAGACCCCTTTCTGGGGAGCTCAGCTTTGGGGAGTCCTGTCTGGCTCCCTTGCACTGCACCCGCTTGCCCATGGTGGGACAGTGTCGTGGTGGGAATCTGCTCTGCTGGGTTGTACCCAGGTGAGCTCTGTGTCTTGCCTCCTACCTTTCCCACACACACCCAGCTTCTGCCAGGGTTTTTAAACCTCTCGTGGTGGATGTCATCAGCCAGCTGCTGCCCGGTCTTTTTGAACGTCATTTGAAAAGTCGATGCAGCACTGGTTCACACAGCTTCAGCCCTGTCTCCGTCTCCCTCCCAGGTAAGTTTCCTGTGGCATAAGGGTCCCTGGGCCTTCCTTCAGAAGTGTTGGGTTCTGTTCCCAGTGCTTCCAATCCCTATGAGCAGCCCCAGCAGCCACAGACCTCCCCCCTTAAGCTGCCTTGTGATGTCTTGACATTTTGTTGGTCTTCCTTTGCCAACTGGTGTTGCCTCTTGTGTGCTTGCAGCATTTCCTCTCCTGGGTCTTCTTGGCTAATATACCTAGAAAGGAAATAAGCAATGAGGTTGTCCTCGCCAGGACAATGTACTATCATAAACTTGAACGGCTGCAGGGCCAATGCCTAGTGGGTTATACGAGTGTTTTCTATGTGGGACCTTGTTAACCACTGCAATGGGGCATGGTCCATGACTACGATGAACTCCCAGTCTAGTAGATAATATCTAAAATACTCTATTGCCCAGTGTATCCTTCTCGATAGTCACATACCTGACCTCTGCTGAGTTAAGCTTACAACTTGCAAATGCTACGGGGCACCCTACTCCTTCCCATTGTTGCACTAGAATGGCTCCCAGTATGCTGTTTGATGCATCCGTCTGCAAGATAAAAGGTGTTGCAAAATCAGGGGCATGTACCGCTACATCTTTACGCAGTGCCTCCTTTAATTTTTCAAAACTCTCAGACATTTCGGGAGTCCACTGTGGGGCCCTTATGGATCTTCCTCACAAGGCATCCATTAGAGGTGCACTAGGGTTCCTGGGCCTGCCTTTGGGAGCATCGGGGTCTGTTCTCGTCACTTCCAACCCCTGCGAGCAGCCCCAGCCGCCACAGTGGGATATAAATCTAAATAATAATAATTGATAAGTCTTCAAGCAATTCAGTTCATTCCCAGCAAAATTATTTCTGTATTCTGCCTGGAAAGTCTTGCTTTCTTTGGGTAAAAGTTCTTTGGGTAAATGTGATATTTTTTCATTAGACCAACTTAATAGTCGGAGAAATTGTTCTTTGCAAGTTTTGGGGCACAAAAGCTGCTTTTGATGTTATTCAAAGGTCATTTATTGAATCTGGATCTTTTTTACTCCACCATGTAATTCAAGTAGAGGTGTACAGATACATCGGTCCATATTGTATCATCACTGATAAAAGGAAAATTGACATTATCAGCAATTGGCTTTTTTGGCTGATGTGGCAAATAATGTTGCCAATAAATCCCACATGCATGCGCACAGCTGCAGCTTGTACATGGCCAGCCCAGCAGCTTGGAGAGCACTGTCCAGCTAGTAAGTCTGTTGGGGGTAAGAGGCAGTGAGGAAGATCGAGACCTCTATGGTGAGGGAGGGAGTGGGGCTGGGGCAGGTGCTGCCTAAGTGGGGTAGGATGGGGCACGGGATGGAGCCATGAGTGACTCATCCAGGGGGGCACGAGGAGGGAGCAGTGGCTCCCACTGCTGCATGCACCCCTGGGGGAGGCATGGGTGGTACATACCCCCCAGATCTGTGCAGAGGGTGGTGGCGGGCTGCTGCTGCAGACGGGGCCAGGGGCCACATAGGGCTCTTCCCTATGCAGGGGTGCTGGGCCTGGGCTGCACTTGGAGTAAGCGGTGGCAGCGCTGGGAGGGGAGAGCTATGGGGTGGGCTACAGTGGTTCATCATGGGGGCCTCGATCTGTCCCCCGCACTTCCCTTCCCTCGCTTTCCTCCCCAATAAACTTACCAGCCAGATGCTGCTTTCCAAGCTGAGGGGCTGCATATTGGCAATTGGATCGATTATTGGCCAATATGGCTCATTAATAATTGGCCTTTGATATTGGCCCCCCAGTTTTTTATCGGTGCACCCCTAGTTCCAAGATTTTCTGGAGAAGATAGCAAAGGCAGCACATTCTTGTAAGACTCATGTGATGTGGGAGTGTTCTGTTTGAATTTATGCAACAGAATGAGAATTTAGAACCTATAATAGTAATGGGTATAGAGTTTCATGGATTTCATTGACATTGGGGCTAGAAGGGACCTCGGAAGATCATCGAGTCCAGCCCCAGCCCGAAGGGCAGGAAGTCAGCTGGAGTCATAGGATCCCAGCAAGATAAGCATCCAATTTACTCTTGAAGGTGTTCAATATAGGTGCTTCAACCACCTCCAGTGGCAGGCTATTCCAGACCTTGGGGGCTCAGACAGTAAAGAAATTCTTCCTTATGTGCAACCTGAAACGGTTTTGCAGTAGTTTATAACCATTCGACCTCCGTCTTCCCTTGGGGCACACTGGTGAACAAATGTTCCCCCAGATACTGATGGTCACCCCTGATAAACTTATAGGTGGCCATCAGATCACCCCTGAGCCTGCGCTTTTCCAGGCTAAAGAGCCTCATAGATCTCAGGCTGTCGTCATAAGGTCTGTTTTCCTGACCTCTGGTCATGCGTGTGGCTCTTCTCTGGACTCTCTCAAGCTTCTCCACATCCTTTTTGAATTGTGGGGCCCAAAACTGGATGCAGTACTCGAGCTGCAGCCTCACCAAGGCCGAGTACAATGGGAGAATGACGTCCTGGGATCTGCTTGAGAAGCATCTATGGATGTGTGAAAGAAATCAAACTTTGCATTGTGGTTGTATCAGAATTGACAGAGGCATCTTGGTTTATTTAGGGCTATACAAGTGATCACAAGGAGGGTTCTCAAAGGAACTCTGAACTCTATAAGTTTACAAGCGTATTTATACTTTAGACAGCGAGAAAAGATGCATGGCTCAGACAGAGCAACCTTGAAGAAAGAGGAAGAATTTGATCATTCGTTTGGCACACGTAGGCAGTTTGCTTATTCAGCAAACACATTGTGTTTTGGGAACAGCTATCAGTTTCTGGTTCCCGGAAAGGAGGAGGTTAACATCTGTACACAGAGATTAAGATATCAAGACAAAACAAGGCATGAAGGTTTTTCCTTATCTTAGAACATTTTGAAACACATAGCATCAGCATCTTTTTCTCTTCTCTTTCTCTCTGTCTCTCTTCTTAGTCAAGTAAGAGACCTGGTTAAACTTATTTCCACAGATGCAAGCCAGGGTTTTGCATTGCAGGCTCATGTTCATCTTGTGGTCAATGACGACCCCCAAGTCTCTTTCTTCCATAGTACTAGCCAGCGTAGCACTGCCGAGCCTATAAGGATGCTGCAGGTTTTTCCTCCCAAAGTGGAGAACCTTGCATTTTTCCATGTTAAATACCATCAGGTTCTTGTCCGCGCATTTGCTGAGCTTGTCCAGGTTAGCCTGGATCACCCTCCTGTCTTCAGGTGTGGATGCTTTGCCCCAAAGTTTGGTGTCATTGGCAAACTTGGCCAGTCCTCTTCTGACTCCAATGTCCACATCATTAATGAAGATGTTGAACAATATGGTTTCAAGGATAGAGCCTTGGGGGACCCCACTGGTCACAGGGCACTATGAAGATTGACTTCTGTCAACCACCACCCTCTGGGTCCAACCACAGAGCCAATTTCCCAGCCAGCAGATTGTGGTGGACCCAAGGCCACAATTGGCCAGTTTCGCCAAGAGGTGATCATGGGATACCAGGTTGAAGGCTTTTTTGAAGTCAAGATATATGACATCAATCTCTTCTCCCTTGTCCAGGTGATAGGTCACCTGGTCATAAAATGAAATGAGATTGGCCAAGCAAGACCTACCCGCAACGCACCCATGCTGGCTATCCCTCAGGATGTTGGTGTTGGCCAGTCCATTAAGAATATCCACTTTAATAAACTTTTCTAAGACCTTCCCCAGGATAGAGGTCAGGCTGATGGGCCTATAGTTTGCTGGATCCACTTTCCTCCCTTTTTTGAAGATAGGCACCACATTGGCTTTCTTCCAGTCTTTGGGCACTACACCAGAGTGCCAGGAGTTCTCAAAGATCTTTGCCAGAGGCTGGGCTATGATGCTCACCAGCTCCTTGAGTACCCTGGGGCGTAGATTGTCAGGGCCAGCTGACTTGAAGGTATCCAGCCTCTCAAGGTGTTCCTTCAGGAGGTCAGCATTGATGGAGGGCAGGGAATCTCCCTCAACCAGATCTCCCTGTCACGTAGTGGTCATTGACGTCCCATGGGACTGATGAAAGACCAACGCAAAGTACCTATTTAATAGGTTGGCTTTTTCCTGGGCGTCAGTTGTCCCATCAAGTTCAGCAGGGGTCCAGTGTTGCCTTTGCTTTTCCTCCCGCTCCCCACATATCTGAAAAAGGACTTTTTATTGTCCTTGATACTCGGAGCTAGTTGGAGTTCAGTTGCAGCCTTGCCTTCCCTGGCTTGCTCCCTGCAAAACCAGAACAGTGCAGAATATTCCTCCTTGGAAGTGAATCCCGCCCTCTATCCTTTGTAAGCCTTTCTTTTTAGTCTTAGGAGGTCTGCTAGGTCCCTGGAGAGCCAGGGGGGCTGCTGTGCCCTCTTGCTGCCTTTCCTCCAAGATGGAATAGATTTAGCTTGTGCTTTGAGGATTGCTCCCTTGAGGAGCAACCACTCTTCCTGGACTCCCCTCTCCCTGGGGTCGTGGTCCCTTAGGGCCTCACTGACAAGCCTCCTGAGCTTGTCAAAGTCATCTTTCCTGAAATCAAGGACTTCAGTGTTGCTGACTGACTTGCCAGCTTTATGATGGATGGTGAAGGTGATCAACTCATGGTCACTGTCACCCAGCTTCCCATCGGTCACTATGTCACCGATTAGGTCATCCCCAGTAGCCAGTACCAGGTTGAGCAGCGCTTTACCTCTCTTTGGCCTGTAGACTTCTTAAGTCAGGTAGAGGTCATCCATGCATGATAGGAAGCTTTGCAACTGCTCAGTTTTTGCTGAGTGATCCTCCCATGAGATGTCTGGGTAGTTGAAGTCACCCATGACAACCATGGTCCTGGAGCGTGCAGCCTCAGCCAGTTCCCGAGCAAACTTCTGGTCAAGCTCTTGACTTTGGGTGGGAGGTCTGTAGTAGACTCCCACTATTGTGTCCCCTGTGCTGTGTTCCCCACTGATTTTTAACCCGGAAGGTCTCCAGTCGTCTGCCCTGGTCGCCAGCATCAGCTTGCAGAGAGCTACACCCCCGCCCCTTTGATCTACTCAATCTCTCCTGTACAGGGTATAGCTGTATATACCCATGGTCCAGTCATGAGTGGAGTCCCACCAGGTCTCCGTTATCCCTATGACATCATAATTATTTGTGTTAAGCAGGAGGACGAATTCCTCCTGCTTATTCCCCAAGCTCCTGGCATTTGTGCACAGGCAGGCCAGTGTCCCCTTGGGGGCTCTTGCCTAGGCCACAGATTGTATCAGGGCTGTAGCAGGGGTGGACTCCCTTAAGTGCCTTGACCTGCTGGCTTTGCAAGGGTTGCTGAGTGGGCCAGCAGTGGCGGTAGTCCCCACGTCCCCCAGCTGACTTAGTTTAAAGCCTGGTGGAGCAGGTCAGCCAGTCTGGCTGAAAAGATCCTCCTCCCCTGCAGAAGACGGAGTGGGGATTTGATATAAACCTTTAACTACCTGAAGGATGACTACAAAGAAGATGGAGCTAGACCCTTCTTGGTGGTGGCAGATCACAGACCAAGGAGCAATGGTCTCAAATTGCAGCAAGGAAGGGTTAGATTGGATATTAGGAAAAAAAAATTCTTACTAGGAGGGTGGTGAAGTACTGGAACGGGTTACCTAGAGAGGTTGTGGAACCTCCATCCTTGGAAGTTTTTTAGGTCCAGATCAACAAAGCCATGGCTGGAATGATCTAGCTTTAAGCAGGCGGTTGGACTAGATAACCACCTGAGGTCCCTTCTGTTAGACCCCGACTCCATGCAGTACCCAACAACTGGGGAGATGACGATCTAATTGCTAATGGATCCTGTTACTCATTAGCCAGAGCAGGCGGAGAGCAAACACCAGCACACATTGCTCGCAATGGCTTTATTCGGAATGAAGACAATTTTGGGCAAAGGTCCTAAAAAACCAACAAATCGGGGACCTGTACTGAACATTAGTTCTTTTCACATGTTATACACCTTGGTTCATACTTATTAACATTCATTCCACCTCTGTCCCTCCTTCTGTTCCACCCATTTTTCCTCCCATCTTAAGCTCCACCTCGGTTTACTGTTTACTTCATTAGCATGGAATTGCCTATGCATTTAATTCACATACATGCCTCTCTGCTAAGAGCGCGTACTCAAGACTTTGACCTCAGCTTTCTCCGGTGACTTGCTGGTTCTTTCTGGTTTCTTCCTGACTCCTTCTTCATCTCCAAGGTCTTGCCTCTGCTTTATCTCCTGACGATAGCTGGTGGGCTGCATCTTGTTCTTCTTACACAATGGTCTCTAACACTACGACATTGTTAGAAAACTGCTTGCCTAAGAATTTGCAATGTTATTTTTAATATATCACTCTGCCTTGTGACCAGCAGCTTTTGCTGAGACGCAGATTAAAGCCTTTATTCAGATGCAAATCCAGTGCTTCCCAAGTTCCAAATATTATCACCCTAACACCTTCCAACCCTAACTTTCTATGATTCTGTGAGTCTGTGAAAACAAGACTAAGTTACACATGGCAATGCTTTGAAAGCAGTTAGTTCTCAAGCCTCTGTGAGAATTATCACTCAAGGGCCAATTTGCACAGAAAGTAATTTTACTGCTTTTTGTTGATGGGATAAACAAGTCTTCAAGCAAGAAGAGGAATTTAATCATTTGTTGTTTTAAGTGTTTATCACTCAAGGTTGAAGAACAGAGGGTCATTGGGAATTGGTAGTTTTCTCAGCTTGGCACAGAACAGTTTGTATGTTAGAGCTGTGTGAAGCTTCGTGTGCTGATTTGATTCAGAGGAGTTTTGGACCGTTTTGCAGGCTGAATCTCCAAAGCTGAATTGAACCAGGGGACCAATAAAAAGGTCCAAATTGATTCGAAGCTCTCCAAATCAATTTGGAAAAGATTTGGACAGCTTCAATTTGGACAGTCCCTGCCTGCTGCATCAGCAAGCTGGAGCCGGACTCAGAGCTGGTAAGGAGGGGGTGGGGAAGGGGGAGCTGGAGAAGGGAAGAGGGTACCAGGGGGGGACCCCTGACAGGCCCCATTCCCTGCCTGCTCCCCCAGCATCCCCCCAGTGCCCCACAACCCCCGCCCACTTCACCAGCCCCCCTCCCCATGGCTGCCCCACCTGGCCCCAACTCCAGGTGCTTTAAATAAAGTCCCACTCACCGGGTGCTGCCAGGCAGGAGGGCGATTCCCACTGCTTCATTCTGCATGGGGAGGCTCTATGATGAGCCCCACTGACCCCTGCACACTCTCCTAGCCCCACTCCGACTGGGGAGCTGCCCCACATGCCCCAGCTTCGGTTCTTTAAGGAACCCCCCCCAAAACACCCCAAACTCACTGGCTCTTGCAGCAGCCTGGGGCTTCTGGGGGCTCATGCAAATCCCCCTATGCAGCATGGGGCAGTGGGGGGCAGCAGGGATCACCCCCCACTGGGAAGGAACTGGTGAGTTCAAGGTCTTTTGGGTTTTTTTCTCTTAAAAGACCAGAGCTGGGGCAGGCGGGGCAGCCATGGGGGTGGGGACTGGGGCAGCAGGGGGGTCAGAGGGCTCGTGCAGAGCTCGCCATGTAGCATGGAGCAGTGGGGGGCAGTGGAGATTGCCCCCCAGCCTGGCAGCACTTGGTGAGTTGGAGCTTTTTTTTTTTTTTAAGAACCAGGAGCTGGGGTGGGTGGAGCAGCTATTGCTGGGGATGAGAGAGTGGGTGACAGATGGGTCTGTATGATTCGGAGATTGGGCACAAGCCGAATCTTCAAATCAGCTTAATCCAAATCAATTCAGGATATTGATTCGAATCACTGAATCGAATCACTGTCCCCCAAATCAGCTGAATCTGAAGTAAACACTAGCCACTTCACAGAGGCCTACTGTATATGTGGTCTGAGGTCAAAGTGTGCCTTCTACTTGCAGCTTAATAAACAAAAGAGATTCAAATTTTCAGCCCAGACCTTATTTTCTCTAGTTGTGGTTGTTCTTAGAGTCTTCCCTGAGGATGGTTCAGCCCCGATTCTCTGTTTCTAGAAACTTACTTCCACTTCTCTTCTGTTTATTATAGAGCTTACTGGCACCCGCAAAAGTGAGTCATCAGGGCCTTTAATATTCCTCCTTGTACAGTAACAAACAAGTTGCCATGGCTTATTTCCAGTTACAGTAAAAACTTTTATCTTTCTGGAAAATAATTAATTCAGACATTTTAGAAAGTCAGGACTTACACATCTTAATAGTTATCCAAGATGGTAGACTTTGTTTTCTTTATAGTTAGTTATATATCAACAGGGTCCTGCCTGCAATGGAGGGAACATTAATACTTCTCAATGTTAAAGTATATTAAGAAGTTAAATGTTTAAACAGAGTTGTTATGGTACTAACAATGTTCTGTTAAAATAGTTTAGAGGGAGGGGCAGATGTACATTTGAGTGGTATGGTATTAAGAACGGATGCTGTTTTTCACAGTATTTTCTATAGGACAAACTTGTGCAGCGGAGTGTGTTATTCATGTCATGGAATTGTAGTGATTAACTTAATGACAGTAGAGGTACCATTGTCATACTGAATCCACAGCCTTGAGAAGAAGGTGTTGTGGAGCTGCATTGCCAAGGGATGAATATCATGAAAACTATGTCTTGACTAACACAGCCTGTCCAGAGCTATTCTGTGTACATACAATACTTAAGTTGAAGCTCACTGCTTTCCTTGCTATACTGATACCACTCTGTGGGCAAGTGCAAAGTGAGAAGCATCCCTGTGATTCTGACTCTTCTCTGCCCTTTTTCACTTACAGAAAGCAGAAGTTTATGAGAGAGCAGAGAACACGCAGACTTCTTTTGTAGAAAATCACTGCTTAGCTAGGCAAGAGGCATGGGAAAGGGGAAAGATGGTTTCCTTCTCTGCACACAGCTGACAAGGGCCCCCATCATTTGGCTCTGAGAGCAGAATTTGTTTGCATCTTCAAGCAGAGCAGGCTGCATGTTGCCAAGATCCAAGATTGGATGATAGCAGTCATTTGGGAGCATGAATTTCCACAGTGGAGAAGGAAAAGGCAGCTGTTGAAAGTGGAGTGCAGCAGGAAGATAGAGTTTCTGGTTTATACTGAGCTACTGGCCGTCAGGTCCTTCAGTCCCTAGACAGAATTTATGAACTCCTGAAAGAGATTATTCTGTTTTATTTAAAAACAATTAGGTGGGAAGTACATACAGGGAACATCATATTAACATTGAAGGAACAGAGTATGGAGAAAATCTGCCAATTAAATATTGTCTTGCTTGTTTCCGTCTCATCATGCTCCAAATGTAAAACCCTCAGAACCTTTTAAAGTCGCTTACAGAGGAAATCACAGCTCATATGCACGCAAATTCAAGGTTGTAATGACTATAAACAGACAGAACAAGCCATTTCCTGGAACAGGCCTTGAACTCAGTGGGCACAACTACACAAGACGCTACTGTGCAGTGATTACGGCAGGTTTATTTAGTACTTGTATAATCAAGTTTTAAATAAATGTGAGTAGGCAGACAAGGTTCTTTGGGTGAATCTGATATGTTTTATTAGACCAACTTAAATAGTTGGAAAACAGTTATTAAGCTTTCGGGTTCAAAAACCCTTTGTCAGGCTAAGGAAGTTTCTGCAGTTGGTGTGTGCTCTTCCTGGATGGAATGAAAAGTAAAGAAGCCAGAGGCTGGTCTGGTATGCATACAAGACAGGTAGTCAGTGAAAATGTAGATTGAGGAGTCAATGGGTGAGAGACAGGCTGCGGGGGGTGGGGGGGGGAGAGAGAGAAGGGGGATGAATAGTGGAGAGATACCTGGGGAGTCCGATGTCAGGCAAGTTATAATGTGTCATAAATCCAATGTCTATATTTATATAGACATTTATAAAAGGCTGTCACCCAACAAGGACACTCCTCCAGAGAGAGAGAGCGTATGTTTGAAAGAGCCACCCGGATAACACATGAAGAACTGCTGCAGTACAGAAGAAAACCCCCCACAAATCGCACACCACTGGTTATGACATATCACCCCTCCCTCCAACCCGTACAGAAAATCCTCAAACAATTGCAAGCCATACTAGAAAGAGACCCTATTCTTAAAAAGATCTTCCCAGAGCCACCCATCCTAGCCTTCAAACAAGCACCGAACCTCACTAACCTCATCACCAGAAGCAAACTTCCTCAAGCCCAGAACACACCTAAAGGATCCAGACCATGCCATGACAAGAAATGCAAAACTTGCCAACACATCTCTACCACCCCTACAATTACTACACCCCACAAAAGAGTCATCAGCATTCCTAGATCTTATAGCTGCACCTCCAGAAATGTAATATATCTCATCCAACGCACCAAATGCCCTGATGGAAAATATGTAGGAGAGACCAAACAACAACTGTGCACCAGAATGAATGCACACCGGAAATCTATCAAAGACAGGAATACCCAGTTACCTGTGGGGGCACATTTCTCACAAGAAAACCACTCTCTTTCCAATCTCTCAGTCCTGATCCTCAAAGGAAACTTACAAAACACTTCCCAGAGACGAGCCTATGAACTCCACTTCATCAACCTCCTGGATACTAAAAATCATGGACAAAATATAGACATCGGATTTATGACACATTATAACCATTATTACATTTTGGCCACTTACATTGAGAGAAGTGGATAGGATGCTGCCATGAGATTAAGAGGACCCTAGGCTTCATTCCTGGTTCTGCCATAGTCTTTCTGGATTTCCATAATGTACCCCATGCCTCAGTTCCACATTAGAATGGAAATAGCATTTCACCAAGTGTCTTTGAAGCAGAGAAGATGAAACCATTAGGGATGGTGAGTCAGTGTAGATGCTAGGGGGATGAGAGAGAGAAAGCACTCACACGCATATACAAGCAAGATTGCAACTGTTTCAACAATCTTTCTCCTGTTGCTCAGCTTTATTTGGGAAGGACAGATGTATTTTCCAATAAGCACACATTTTTCAAGTTTTTTATATATATTCCCATACATATCTGAGGCTGCTTACAGACATTTAAAAACAAAACAAAAAAGCATGCTTTACTGGAAGAAGCAGCACATTAATTTGACCCAGTTCCACAGCGTCTGTATAGATCAAGCACTTCAGCAGGGCTTTTTGGTGCTTTTATTTAAAGCTGATTTAATCATCTATTAGATAAAAGCACTAAGAAAGCCCCATTAAAACACCAGCTCTATACAGAAGTTGGGTGAACCCTGTCCAACTGGTGCCTTTTCTGACTGTGTGCTAGGCTCAGTGTGGGAATGCACCTCATTTAAAGTAGAACGCTGTTTTTGGGCAGGGAAGGAGCTGTTTAATGTCTGCAAGCAGCCTAAATGTCTTGACATTATCAGTATTTGTTATAAAAGTTGTTTCATTTGCAGACATTAAATAGCTGGTCAAGGCGGACTCCTTCCTCTGCTGCTACTCTAGTTGTGAAATTCAGCTAAAATTCACTTTTTTTCTTTTTTCTTTTCTTTTTTTTGGTAGTGTTTAGCACTAAAAAGAATAAAAGAAAAGAAATGGAAAATATCACTAATTTCTGTGAGTTATTATTTCAAGGACATCTTTCCCTTTTGGAAGCTAAGTACTTTCCATGCCTCTAATTCCCATAAAGGGAGAGTAGGGGATAGCTATGATAGGAAAGTCGATAACTTGCTAGGCATTGATGAGGCTGTGTTTCTGGGTGGGTGGCTAGGAAAGTACAGAGAGCATCTGCTCTTCATGTTTAACTAGGCTCAGGGTTGAATCCTCTGGAATTTTCTAATCCCTGTGCTCCTTCCAGGAAGTTGTCACTCCCACACCACTGAAGGGATGATGTGGAGGAAATATGCATGGCAGAACCTTGAAGCCTTCACTGAGTCAAATTTCCTCCCAGTAAAGCATCCCGTTGTTTGTATCTTTGTTCTGTCCTTGCTCAGTTTCCTATCTGTAGCAGCCACACCTCTGCTTTATAGCACCAGCACTGCTGACTGTCAATTCTTCTGAGTACAAAGTTTATAGAATAAGGAATTTGACCTCCCTGCATGAAGGAAGGCGCAGACATTCCAGCACTGGCACTGGCTAGAATATGTATTAAAATAGTACAGGGGAGTGTCTGTCTTGTACATTTTTGAAATAATAAGGATCAGAAATCCAGTGTATGTGCTTGTGTTCTATTCAGGTAAATGCTGCACAGAAACATACAGGCAAAGGTATCACCTTTGTATTTAAGACAGAAAAAGACACAAGTTAAATTCAGTGGAAGAGAAATGACAGGAAAATCATACAGGTCACCATCATTGGTAAGAGTCATTATAAATCTTTTGGCTAGTCTGTAAGTCTGCTCACAACTGGATGCTCAGAAGTTAGGAATGATTTAGGGTTTCCTAGGTCATTCCATGAGGCTAATGGAAGAGAAGCAGACTACATCAAAGGTATGGAGGCTTTTTTTGTCTAAGGGAACACAGGTAACTATTTGACCACCTTTCTCATTCTTTCTACCTTTTTCCCTGCTACTTTTTCCCTTTATTTTTTGCATTTTAGATTTTGTGCTTATGCTATACTGTAGAATGGAATAATATGGTAGAAATACTGAGTTGACTTAAGGGCCAAACATTCAACATACAGCTTCTGCCCTTATATATGAAAGCCTTCATATGCAATTGATTGTATGTCTAATATAGATAGTGAGTACAATGGCTGTTTGGATATGTAAGATGTTGTCCCTCATTCTGGATGGCGTGTGTAAAAATGTTTGTCTGAATCAGTGTCACCAGGATAACTAGCTTGCACATTCTCTCTTAAATCTGCAAAGGAAGTGGGGACAGGGAGATGGGAGGTGGTCTGTTTGTGTGCAGAAAGCTGTCTGGAGACAGATGCATCATGGGAAGAGGTGAAAGAGTGCTGGGATAATAACACTGCCAGAAGACGTTTGCTTATTTGATTTCTTTCCATCACCATTGTGCACCCAGTCTTTTATTCAAGTCTGTTTAATTTAAATTTGTGATACCTTTAGGAAAAAAAAAATTGTCAGAAAGAATGAAACTGAGAACCCACTGGCTGATTCCTCCCCACCCGATGGTCTTATTTCATCAGCTGCATGCACAGAGGGATGAGGTATGCTGAATCTTTCTCCAGTGTAGACTGAGCTGTACTACTGTCTGATTTGTTGCAACAAGTTGTTTTAGTTTTGTGTGCATGCATGTGTGCACACACATGGAGCAGCCTGGTAGGTTGTATTTGCAATACATCTGTCTACTTATGCTCAAAAAGAGCTTTCTCTTGATTTTCTGTAACAGGAAATGCATGTAAGTGGAGTTTTATTTGAAACATTGCATACAAGTAAATTTAAAAAAAAACATATCACACAGCCATTGGCATGTGGCACACTTATCGGTGGTTAATATGGCCCTGATACAGAAGGTACTTAAATGTATTTCTAATGTTAAGCATATCAGTAAGACTTGAGCTCATGTTCACAATTAGAGCCTATGTTCAGAACTGATACATCTTAATATAAAAACACAGGCTTTCCTGGCAAACATTTGCTTCATAAGAAGAGACATTTTGTATAGCTCTGTAAAAATTACATTAATTATAAAATATGCGTTTAGAATCAGCAAGCAGACAGATCTGTGTCTATTACTCCATTACCTGTACCTTCCTGACACATAAAAAATTAAAATCTCAGCTCTGCCAGCCATTGTCTACCACTTCCTGTTCCATTGCATATGCTTAAAACAAGTCTCTGGGTTTATGTAGCAACCCAAACTTAATTGCAAGTTAGATGCGTAAATAAATGAAATGCAATAACTGCAGCTCCCTGAGGTTATCTAGAGAATCCCAACCCTTAAGGAAGGAAGGAAAAAAACAGTTTGAAGTGGATTAATGCTAGAAGCCCTAGACATATTATAATAACATATTAAAAGCAAACAGTTGTAATCAATTTTTCCTGCAGTGAGCGTAAGTTTATACTATATGTGCAGCCTTGCCTTCTCTTAGCACCTCAGATCATGTCCAGACATAAGTTACCCTGGTTTAACTGAAATATATTTAAAAGCTAATATAACTTAAGTGGTACAAAAATCTATTATGAAATGGTCTTACTTGGATACAACCCAGATTTAAATAATTTAAGTCAATTTCATGTTAAATTGAGCTACCTGGATACGACAAGTCTCTAGCACAGGGATAAAACTTTGTCTTGTATTTTCTCCAGTGTTTTGTTTTGTTTAATTTTTAGTGGACAGCTGGTAGCGAATGTGAGTGCACACAGGAGTATATATGCTTAGATCCATTGATACCTCAATGATCCATCAGTTAAATATGCTCACTGTCTTAAAAAAAAGCATGCATTCGTATATTTTATGATTTGGAAGCTATCAGTCCTGAAAAATCATGTTAGTTTCCCCTAAACTGTTATTAATTTAAATTTGAAATGTGATTATTTTGTGTTATCTTCAAATGTATTTGAATGCAGCTTGTAATGCTATGATAGGTGGGAAGAGATTGGTTATCATAGATTCATAGATTCATAGATGTTAGGGTCGGAAGGGACCTCAATAGATCATCAAGTCCGACCCCCTGCATAAGCAGGAAAGAGTGCTGGGTCTAGATGACCCCAGCTAGATACTCGTCTAACCTCCTCTTGAAGACCCCCAGGGTAGGGGAGAGCACCACCTCCCTTGGGAGCCCGTTCCAGACCTTGGCCACTTGAACTGTGAAGAAGTTCTTCCTAATGTCCAGTCTAAATCTGCTCTCTGCTAGCTTGTGGCCATTGTTTCTTGTAACCCCCGGGGGCGCCTTGGTGAATAAATCCTCACCAATTCCCTTCTGTGCCCCCGTGATGAACTTATAGGCAGCCACAAGGTTGCCTCTCAACCTTCTCTTGCGGAGGCTGAAAAGGTCCAGTTTCTCTAGTCTCTCCTCGTAGGGCTTGGTCTGCAGGCCCTTGACCATACGAGTTGCCCTTCTCTGTACCCTCTCCAGGTTATCCGCATCCTTCTTGAAGTGTGGCGCCCAGAATTGCACGCAGTACTCCAAATGCGGTCTGACCAACGCCCTATAGAGGGGAAGTATCACCTCCCTGGACCTATTCGTCATGCATCTGCTGATGCACGATAAAGTGCCATTGGCTTTTCTGGTGGCTTCGTCACACTGCCGGCTCATGTTCATCTTGGAGTCCACTAGGACTCCAAGATCCCTCTCCACCTCTGTGCCACCCAGCAGGTCATTCCCTAGGCTGTAGGTGTGATGGACATTTTTCCTCCCTAGGTGCAGCACTTTGCATTTCTCCTTGTTGAACTGCATCCTGTTGTTTTCTGCCCACTTGTGCAACCTATCCAGGTCTGCCTGCAGCTGTTCCCTGCCCTCCGGCGTGTCCACTTCTCCCCATAGCTTTGTGTCATCTGCAAACTTGGACAGAGTACATTTCACTCCCTCGTCCAAGTCGCTGATGAAGACATTAAAGAGTATCGGTCCAAGGACCGAACCCTGCGGGACCCCACTGCCCACACCCTTCCAGGTTGAGACCGACCCATCTACCACGACTCTTTGGGTGCGACCCTCTAGCCAATTCGCCACCCACCAGACTGTGCAGTCATCCACATCACAGCCTCTTAGCTTGTTCACCAGTATGGGGTGGGATACTGTATTGAAGGCCTTCCTGAAGTCTAAGTATACGACATCCACCCCTCCTCCTGTGTCCAGGCGTTTCGTAACCTGGTCATAGAAAGAGACTAGGTTGGTCAGGCACGATCTGCCCGCCACAAACCCATGCTGGTTTCCCCTCAGCATAATTTGCCCTGCCGGGCTCTCACAAATGTGAGCCTTGATGATTTTTTCAAAGACTTTACCAAGGATGGAGGTGAGACTGACTGGCCTATAGTTGCCCGGGTCCTCCTTCCTCCCCTTTTTGAAAATGGGGACCACATTAGCCCTTTTCCAGTCTTCTGGGACTTGGCCCGTGCGTCACGAGCGTTCGAATATTCCCGCCAGTGGCTCTGCAATGATGTCGGCCAGTGCCTTCAGCACCCTCAGATGGAGCCCATCCGGGCCTGCCGATTTAAAGGCATCCAGTTCTTCCAAATGACTCTGCACCACCTCAGGATCTACATATGGAAGTCTGGCGCCTTGCTGCTGCCTCTCTACAACCCCAGTGAGAGACTTGTCGTGCCCCTCACTTAGGAACACTGAGGCAAAGAACTCGTTGAGGAGTTCAGCCTTGCCCCCCCTATCTGTCACCAATTGTTTCTGCCCATTTAGCAGCGGTCCTATTCCTCCCTGGGCCTTCCTTTTACTCTCAATATATCTAAAAAACAATTTCTTGTTGTCTTTTACTTGGGTTGCCATCCTCAGCTCCATGGTAGCTTTGGCCCGCCTAACTGCCTCCCTACAAGCACGAGCAGAGGAGGTATATTCATCTTTAGTGATCTCACCCTGTTTCCACTTTTTATGTGCTCCCCTTTTGGCCCTTAGGCTGCCCTGGATTTCTCTGGTCAGCCATGGAAGCCTCCTGGCCCCTTTCCCTCTTTTGCCTCGCTCGGGGATCGTCTTGCTTTGTGCCCGAAGGATCGTTTCCTTTAGGCACATCCACCCTTCTTGGGCTCCCATCCCATCAAAACTCCTACTCTGCAGTGCTTCCTTGACTAATCGCCTGAGTGCATTGAGATCAGCTTTCCTAAAGTCTAGCACTTTCACCCTACTAGTTACCTTACCCACTCGCCGTCTTATGTTGAATTCTATTATAAGGTGATCACTGTCTCCCAAATGGCTACCGATCTGGAGGTCCCCTATCATGTCATCTCCCGTTGCCAATACCAGATCCAGTATGGCATTCCCCCTAGTGGGACCATGCACCTCCTGTGTCAGGTGGAGGTCCTGTACACAGGTTAGAAACCTGCGTGAGCGATGGGACCTTGCTGTCTGCGTCTCCCAGCAGATGTCCGGGTAGTTTAGGTCCACCATGACTACCGCCTCTTTAGCTTTTATGGTCTCCAAGAGTTGCCTCAGGAGTCCCGCATCTATTTCTTCCCCTTGGTGTGGGGGTCTGTAGCAGACCCCTACCACCAAATCCCTTTCTCCTTGCCCCCCATGTAGCCTAACCCACAATCCTTCTACTTCCTCAACCTCAGATTCTGTCTTGATGAGGGTTGATGTATATTGCTCACTGACAAAGTGCAACCCCCCCCCCTTTCTTCCCTGACCTGTCCTTTCTATACAATCTATAGCCCTCACTACGTACCGCCCAGTCATGAGATGAATCCCACCAGGTCTCTGTTAGCCCCACTAAGTCATAGGTGTTTAGTGCAAGCAGGAGCGCTAATTCATCCTGCTTGTTCCCCATGCTCCTAGCATTAGTATATAGGCACTTGAGCCCTGCGACTGGTGCCTTTGCTGCCCCCCCCGCTCCGAGTCCCCAAGGGGCCCATTGTTTCTTACCTTCTTGTTTCTTACCTGTTCTGTAGTGCTGGCCTCCCCATGGCTTTCAGGTTCCCACTTCACTTCCAACAATTTTGACAGGCTGCTAAACCACAGTCAGTCTCATCTTTCACTTCAGCTTTCTTGACTTCAGCCATTTTGCCAAAGCAAATATTGCCAGTCAACACTGAGACTGAGGATACTCTTTTATTTTGAGGCTAATAGCTTAAAAACTTAAGTTAGATTAATTTGTTGAGTCATTAACCCAATTTATTATATATACAGTTTATTTTATATTTGGATTAGTTATTTTGGAGAATTTACTGTGTGCATCTAAATGGCAGCCTTCTAGCCATGTTAGTGGTATTTTTGCACTTAAGCACATGTAGCAATTTCCCTTGCAGTATGGATGCTTAAACATGCATGTATAAACTGAGCCTGTTCAGTAAATTACACTGTGGCTCGGCAGCTACACAGCTTTGTAGTATGCCCATTGTACACCCATGCCTGCACCTAAGTCCCAAAAATGAAGCCAGCCAGAAATTCACAACTAACAGAGAGATGAGAAATAGGGAGGACCTCTCAGGTTTTAGCCCTAATAGCTGAGTGCTGCCTTAGGGCAACGTCCCAGGAAGCCAGACCAGGTTGTTGGCCTCCCTTACCCAGAGGGGTTTGAACCTGTGTGTCTCCAGCACAATGTTCCAACTACCATGTCAGCTTAGAGCATGTGCCGATGAAACAGGGGCCCTAAATTAAAGCGGTGGATTTTAAAAAACACCACTTCAATTTAGGGCTGATTAAACCCCCATGTTGTGCAAACATCCTGCTGACTTACCTGGCTCTCCAGCGGGGAGGGAAGGGCAAGCTGCCAGCGGACAGAGCAGTCCCTGGGCTCCAGGGGGTAGCTGGTGCTTCCCTCCACAGCAGCTGTGCCCCTTCCCCCCCCCAGCAGCACCCACCCGGAGGCACCTGGCTTGGATAGTCCCGGGGGACACCGCAGCTGTGGAGGGAAGCACCAGTCCCACCTGCACAGCAGGCAGGCAGGCAGGTTCCAGGGGAGAAAGAAGAAAAAAAAAAAAAAAAGATCAGGCTCGCTGCTTTTCTTGGGCAGAGCTGCTTTCCTGGACTGCTTTCAGGCTGGCTGCCTGCAGGGTTTCCTTGCTAAACTAAAACTCCTCAAAGGATTTTTAGTTTGAGCCCCAAGTCATTTAAGGCACATTACGCTGCCAAATTTCCTACAGTGACTGGAATTAATGAGCGATATGCCGCTGAGGCGTGCAAACACCGAAACCATTAAAGCAGTGCAAAAGCATTTAGCCCACTTTAAAGTGTTGTGTAAACATGCCTCTTGTTTTGTCTACACATGGCCTTAGTGCTCTCTCCAGCACACGTTTTGAAACTACCCCCAAGTGCCAAGAGAGGGAGATAGGTGTGCCTAGGAAAAAGAGAACAAGATAGAGAGTGTGTACCTCAGCAAGATCAATGCTCATTTTTACCCTGGAGCCTTGTTTCCAATGAGGCAGTAACTTCCTTATCCTATTCTATCTGTTTTATCTAATAACTATTAAAATTGAGGGGCAATGGCTGAGCTTGAAAAGGAGTGATTGGAGAGGGGTCTGGAAATGCCTGATCTGTGCTGTAGTGGTTAGAGTGCCATGCTGGGAAACTGGATGGACCCACAGTTCAAAATCTCTCTTGACAAGGGGGGTACACCAGCCACTCATCACTTGATGGGAGGATCCTTGTTGTGGGAGGATCCTTTTTGTGTCTTACTGTATTTCCCTTGCACTATCCCTTTAAGGCCAAAGCCTTTGTTTTCAGCACTGCAGGGTTCCATTTATTTTGCGGCAGTTTTGCAGCACTGGGGACTCCGTTTTCCCTGCCACCAGGAGCCAGGGCACATATTTTTGGTTCCTCTCACTCACCAGGACTGTGCTGGGTCAAGGTCAGGGACAGAGCAAGTATAAGTCTTGCATACATACTAGGGCAACTGTTAAGATCCACCCTGGATATGATTCCATAGAGTTATATTAATAAATGCTTGTTAGTTCAACACAGGAGTGTCCAAAGTGTTGTTGCTGAACTCACAACATATCATCTGGCAACGAGGACAGGATTGCTTGCTAAAAACACCCCTAGATGGTGAGGACAGCATTCTGAGACGAGGCTGTGTTTTTGTGAGGGAAGGTTGGGTTTTTTTTGTCTTTGTTTTGTTTTTCTCTCTATTATGGCTGATGTTAGTTAAGATGGCTATATTGGGTCATATAGCAGAATCTGATGTGAGCCAGCTGGCTTCTTAGGACTCTTATGCTGAAACACTATCCTATTACTTGGAAGCCAACAAAGTGGGAAACCCAGAACAAAAGCATGCAATCCTCCTGACAGTCTGTGGTGCCAAAACATTTGCCATTGTTTGTTCCCTCGCACTACCTGCCTTACCAAATACTAAGTCTTATGCTGAACTAAGTACTCTGCTAAAGATATATTTTTGCTCAAGGCCATCTGTTACTCTGCAGAGATTTCATTTTTTTTAAACAGGACCAAAAGGCCAATGAAAGCATAACAAATTACCTGGCTGAGCTCTCACCTTGCAGAATTTTGTGAGTTCGGTGATCTCCTGGGTGGCCTGCTTCATGACTGTCTTATCTGTGGGGTTCAAGATGAAACAATCCAATGTCACCTGCTCTCTAACCAAATTTGACTTTGGCTACTGCACAAGAAAAAGCCTTGGCAGCTGAAGCAGCATCCTGTAACATGAGAGAAATTCGCTAAGTGTCCTCCATCAACGTTCACATACTCCAAAAAGGTCAAGAATGAGATCATCACCAGAAAATTCAGCAGATTATACCCTCACCAACAGCACCACGTAAGCCAATTAATCTACAGACGTGTTTGAGTTGTGGTGGCCAACATAGACGAAGGGAGTGCAGGTTTAGGAATGCAGAATGTCATGCCTGCAAGAAGAAAGGCCACATAGAGAGGATTTGCCACTCAAAGGCCAATTATGGAGACAAAAAGACTGGCAAATGTATTCATTCCTAAACCACTCAGAGGTTAGAGTCCTCCCCACAACGTGAGGTACAAAAACTATATTTGTTTAAAAATGTTGGTGTTGTTGGACTTCAAGGTTCTGAGATGATTGCAACTGTAGTAATAAAT
The DNA here is from genome assembly GCF_030867095.1 of Alligator mississippiensis. Classification (NCBI taxonomy): domain Eukaryota; kingdom Metazoa; phylum Chordata; order Crocodylia; family Alligatoridae; genus Alligator; species Alligator mississippiensis. The sequence goes on along the minus strand of NC_081835.1, from coordinate 33,117,531 downwards.
GGACAGAAGTGCAAAGTGGAAGTGGACTCTGGTTCAGGAATATCCATCATAGATGAAAACACCTTCTTCCAGTTGTTTCAGCACCCTCTCCCCAAGTTATTGAAACCTGAGTGTCGCCTGCATGATTACAATAGACAGATTGTGGAAACTTTGGGCAGCTGCAGTGTAGATGTCCAGTATGAATCTGTTAGACAGCATCTACCCCTCATTGTCACTAAGGGTTTCCTCAAAAGCCTTCTGGGAAGAAATTGGTTCTCACTAGGGGTGTGCAAAGTGGGCTGTATTTGATTCGGATTCAGATTCAGCCTGATTCAGGGTGTTACACAAATTGCCAATTGCTCAAATCATGAGCGAGACTTTATAAAGGGGGATAAGGCAAGGTGCTGCATTTATTGATTACATATGCTAGACACAGAGGTTTGGGCACACCATTCATACAAACAGACATAAATCATCATACACATCATTACACACAGGTATACACATACACAAAACAACCATTTTATCCACACATACACCAGATATAGTTACTAGCAATAGTTGCTCAATATCAGCCCAGGGTGGCCAACCCAGACTTATTGAGTAGATGATGATAATTTGAAGATAGCAGATTTAAAGATAACAGCTGGAGCGGGGTGAACAGATGCATCTGTGCTCCGATGAAACAGCAGTACAGAAAGAGATTCACCCAACTTGGCATTTTCAAAGTGTTCTTTTATAAGGATTGGCATCCTTTGTTTCAGTGCTTTGGGGTTTTTCCATACCCAGCTTCTGTTTTTGCGGTTGCTCTACTTCTGTCTTCAGCTTATCTTAGCTTTGGAGTGTTTTTGCTGCCTGTCTGGCAGGATGGGTGCATTTCTTCTCCTTGTTATCTTCTTTGTACCCTCCAGCTTCAAAGGGATTCTTCAGCCATTTGTTAGTTAGTTACTGACTGGTAACTTACATTTGGCACCTTGTTGCTTACATAAACAGTTAAATCATCTTCTCCCATCTTTATGCCATTGTCTCACCATTCACCCTTTTACACACACTCATACATAAAGGCTATGCAGAGTTCATTCCCTTACGTCAAGCAGAAGGATACAAAATGGAGTTTTCAAGTTGCTTACAGGACAAGACTAACATGGTTATATTTTACTATTATTACACTATGTTAACATCAGCTACATTAGTTCAGTTCATGCTACAAGGGGACATTAATTCAATTAATTGATTTGAATCACTGTCCCAATTTGATTCAGCCAAATCCGAATCTGAAGATTCAATGCTGATTCAGAGAATCAGCAGTTTTGCCATAGACACAGCTTTAAATGTTTTTTCTACATACCTCGAGGTACTAGGCATGGCTTGTGAATGCTCAGATGGTGGGTTGGATGGAGCATCTGGAGCGTTGGCGGGGGGGGATGCTCGAGCATCTCAAAGTTTATGAGCTGCCTGTGCCTATGTCCGAATCATCGAATCTCTCTGGATCAATTCATAGGGTTCTGATTCTATTCAGAGAGATTAAAGGGTCTCCTGATTCAGTTCAGATTCAGAGATTCAGCTGCCGAATCGGGCTGAATCTCCACTGAATCGAATCAGCGACTGAAGCTTCGCAAAGCCCTAGTTCTCACCATTGGGAATCAGTATTCAAGGCGTACACATTCTCTGCACAGAAGGTCTGGAAAAGCTTGCAAGGGAGTTTCCCCAGGTATTCTCTAAGGAATTATGAACTTACTCAAGTCCACCTGCCATGTTCCAAATGGATCCTGCGATAGCCCCTATCTGCATGAAGGCTCAGAATATAACTTTTGCCCTTTTTGCCAGAAATTGAGGCAACTGATAGTGGATGACAAGGCTTCTCAGGCCCAAACAATAATTACACATTGGAGCGCATTCCATGTCAAGTTCCTCTAGTTTGGAATTTCTGTGGCACCAGGAATTTTCCAGTGTTTCATGGAGAAAATGCTAGCAGGAATTCCTGGGGTTGCTCCATACGTTGATGTGTTGATCATGGGCCTGTCTCAAGAGAAACTCACTGCGAGACTCAGAAGTTTTACAGAGAGTCGATATAGCAGGTATCAGAGAAAAATGAGAGAAATGTCAATTGGGAGTTTCCAGTATCAATTTTCTGGGATATCAGTTTGATGCTTCTGGCATTTACCCAGTTGAAGATGAGACAAAAGCAATATGTGATGCCCCTATACCAAAATGCAGACAAGATCTTCAGCCATTCCTAGGACTTCTCAATTTTTATCACATCTTGAAAGACAAAGCCACCATAGCAGAGCCCTTTCATCATTTATTGGATAAAGGAGCTCAGTGGAAATGAACTTACCAGCACAAAGAGGGTTTCCAGGGCATCAAGAAGTTGCTGACATCAGACTCTGTCCTTGTTCACTATGACGAGCAGAAGCCACTGTCCATTACTTGTGATGCCTTGCCATTTGGTGTTGGTGTTGTCCTCAGTCACACATTGCCTGATGGCACAGATGCACCCGTTGCTTTTTACTTAAGAACAATGACTTCAACCAAGAGGAACTATGCACAGATTGATAAAGAAGCATTGGCAATCATTGCAGAAGTAAAAAAAAAAAATCACAATTATATTTATGACTGCAAATTTGAAATCTGAATGGACCACAAACCCCTTCTTGAAATTTTTACTATGGACAAACCAACTCCTCGTATTCTGTCTCCCCCTATGCAAAGTTGGAGCATCATGCTAAATGCATTTGACTATACACTCATATACAACCTGGAAAAATGATTGCAAATGCTGATGCACTGAGCCGCCTACCACTACAAATACCTTATTGTGCAACTCCTCCACCAGCAGAAGTCCTTATGCTGGAACCCATGTCAGAAGCCCTTCTGCAAGTTAATCAGTTAGCAAGGATGACTGCAAAAGACCCTATCCTTGCCTGTGTCCTCAACTGGGTATGGAGGGGATGGGATGGCCTGCAGACAAATCGGCTGAGAAATTCAGGCCATTTTCATCATGGCAACGTGAGCTGCCTGCCCACAAGGGGTGTCTCTTGTGGGGAAATCGTATCATAATCTGAGAAGCAGGGCACCAAAACATACTAACAACACTGCATGCAGCACACCCAGGCATTATGAGGATGAAAGCACTGGCTAGAAGTTATGCGTTGTGGCCAGGTATGGACAATGCCATAGAAAGTGTTGGAAGGGGACTGCAGTATTTGTCATGCAACCCGTCATAATTCACCAAAGGCACCAGTATTTTTCTGGGAAATGACAAAGGAACCCTGGCCATGCATCCACATTGATTTTGCTGGCCCTTTCCAAGGTAAGAACTTCTTAATTGTGGTTGACTCGTATTCAGACTGGCTTGAAGTGATTATTGTCATAACCCTTACATCAACTGCCACTATAACAGCTCTCCGTCAGCTGTTCATAACCCATGGTGTGCCCGAAAATATTGTTTCTGATAATGGCAGCACATTCACTTCAGCAGAGTTCCAAAACTTTACCAGCCTCAACCTCATTTGAACTGTTACCATTACACCTCACAGGCCCCAGGCCAAAGGGCAAGCTGAGTGAATGGTGCAGACCACAAAAGATGCATTGAAAAGAATTGTTACAGGAGACTGGCCTACCAGTCTGGCCAGAATTCTATTTGCTCAACATGTAATTCCTTGCCTACAACAGGGTCCAGCCCATCAGAGCTTCTTATGGCTCATCATCTCAAGACATGCCTTGACTGTGTTAATCCAGACCTTGTGAGATGCATGCAGTTCAGGAAAGAAAAAAAGCTGAACTCTTCATTGGCATCTGGTACCTTATGTGTTTTTGTTTCCACAAGAGACTCTGTTTGCTCGGAACTATGAGACAGACCCACAGTGGGTTCAATCTCAAATAGTAAGCATCACAGGACCCATATCATATACAGTCCAGACTGATGATGGACGAGTTTGGAGACTTCATGTGGACCAGCTGCGTGGACATTCTCCTACTAATAACTCTACACCTGAACAGTCTCCAGGCACCAGTCCACCACCAACAGATATGTAGTCACTGGGCAAGTGCCTACCTGTTTCCACCAGCTCAAACCCTTTTTTATACCGTGAGAAGGAAGCATTGCTGTTGATTCTTGTGATAGGCTGACAGGGCCATCATCTGCTGAACCCCTCACTGAGTCAGGCTCTACAGAAAGACCACAGCAGAAGTGGAGCCCTCCCAAATGGTTGGCTGACTATTCTGCGTAGGGGGAAGGTGTGTTGTGTCTTATTGTACCTTCCTTGCACTGTCCCTTTAAGGCCAAAGACCTCATTTTCAGCACTGCAGGGTTTAGTTTGTTTTGTGGCAGTTTTGCAGCACTGGGCACTCCTTTTTCACTGCCACAAGGAGCTAGGGGATATATTCTTGGTTCCTCTCACTCGCCAGGACTGGGCTGGGTCAAGGTCAGGGACAGAGCAAGTATAAGTCTTGCATACATACTAGGGCAAGGGCAGGCAATTATTTTGGGCAGAGGGCTGCTTACCAAGTTGTGGCAAGCTGTCGAGGGCCACATGGGTAGACTCACCCCTTGAAAGGTGCCCTGCCCCCTGGTCACCATCTTGGGACCAATGTCCCAATGTCTTGGGACCAATGTCCCAGGGCCAGCATTGGTGGGGCCCGGAGCAGGGCACAGGCTGGCAGGGGTATGTGGAGCTGTGCTGGGCTGTACCAGCAGGGAGAGGGGGGAGCTGGCCTGGCTCCATAGATCCTCTGCCAGCCAGGACTCTGTAACCCTGCCACCCTGCTCTGGGCCCTGCTGGTGCTGGCCTTGGGACGTGGGTGTGGGCCCTGCTCCTGCATCCACTCACTCCCAGTGCCCCCCCCCAGCCCCGTGGTACAGGCAGGGGGCAGCACACAGCCCTGACCCCCTGCTTGCCAGCAGGGAAGGAGCTGGTGCTGAGTGCGGGGGGGGGGGGGGTAGTGGCCCCTCCCCCACCCTGTAGCCAGCACTCCCTGCTGCAGCCACTTGCAGCCCATGCGGGGCTGTCCTGAGCAGGTACAAGCAGCCCCACACAGGCTGCGTGTAGCTGCAGCATGGGGCACTGGGCACAGGGTGAGAGAGGGGCCGCTTTTCCCCTGTGCTCAGCATCAGTTTGTAACCTGCCCCACTGCCAGCCTGGGCCCTGTGCCAGCTCTGGGCTTGCCCATTGGGGCTGCACCATTGTGGCAGCAGCTGCAGCCCCCCAGCTTGCCATGCCAGGCAGTGTTTGCTGCTACTGCCCACCTGGAGCTCGTGTGCTGGGCAGCAGCAGCAAACACTGCCCAGTGTGGCAAGCTGGGGGGCCGCAGCTGCTGCCACAATGGCGCAGCCCCAATGGGCAAGCCTGGAGCCAGCACGGGTGGGTTACAAACTGGTGCTGAGTGTGGAGGGAAAAGCAGCCCCTCCCCTGCCCCATGGCTGCAGCCCCGCACTGCAGCCCCTCACAGGCTACCTGGGGCTGCCTGTGCCTGCTAGGACAGCCCTGCATGGCCTGCGGGCGGCTACAACAGGGAGCTCTGGGCATGGGGCGGGGGAGGGGCTGCTTTCCCCCTGTGCTTAGCACCAGCTCTTCCCCTGCCCTTCGTTCCCCCCCCCCCTTACCTGTGTTTCCCACGCTGGAGGAGCCACATGGTCCCAGGCCAGAAGCCCCTGCTTGGGCTTCGGGCAAGGGGGGGAGGCTGGGCTGGGCTGGGCTGGGCGGACCCTGCTTTTGCAGGAACTCTCCAGGGCTTCCTCTGGGTCCTACTGCCCTTGGTCCCTGTCATCTTTGACAGGAACCAAGGACAGATACATTTTAATTTTCTAAAATTTTTAGGGGCCCCATGGGCCGGATAGAATGGCCTCACGGGCCATATTTTTCCCACCCCTGTACTAGGACAACTGTTAAGATCCACCCTGGATATAATTCCAGAGAATTATATTAATAAATACTTGTTATTTCAACATAGGAGTGTCCAGAGTGTTGTTGCTGAAAAAACAACATATCAATCCTCAACTTATGCTCAGGTATGTATGTATGTAGTCATGTGGCTGCCCAACCAGTGTGTAGCCTGCAGCTACCTAGCTTGTGTGTACTGCATATATTCAGTCTACAGGTGCAGGCTTACATGGCCACACTGAATTCTATCAGAAGGACCAAACACCAATTAGTCAGCTAGAAGTTTGCCAATTAGATGCACAAATAAGTAAAGTTATTAACATAATACCACATTTACCCGATTCTAAGATGAGGTTTTTTCTCTATTTACCATGGAGAAAAGACACTGGGGAAGAGGAAGGAGACCAGAGAGCAGAGGCTGGGGGAAGAAGGGAGCAGAGGGTTGGTGGCGGGAAGCAGGGAGGAGGCAGGCACAAGCAGGAGGTAAGATACTTGACCTCCCCACTTCTTGTTTCCCTGCAGCAGTGGGAAGGATGAGTTAAAGATGATCCTACAACCATTTTATCCATTTTACCATTTAACAATAATTTGATTCTATACATGGAAAATTATAACAAATTAGATTTGTCTTAGAATCAAGTAAACGCAGTATATAAAACTGAAAACTTACCCGAGTCAGAACTTTGAGGATGAGAGAATTCTGTGAGTCATATGTGATTGGTATGGCATAAAAAGGATCATACAAAGATTTTTGGACACATTGAGGAAAGTAAAGGCTCTGTGTTAAACTATGGAACATATATTTTGTTTTATTTCATTATTATAATTATTAAGCATTTTTTTTCTCTTTTACAGCCACTGAAAAAATAAAAAAACAGCTCACCATAAACTCACTAGAAATAGGTAGAAAGAGTGAATTCTCCAGGATTTTCACATCTGCCTTGATTCCTACTTTGTGACCTTGACCACAAGATGTGTGACCTGAACAAAACCACAACACAGAACTCAACAGGGGTCCATTTAGCCCCATTAGGTTTGGTCCTAGGTTGCATTTCGCTGATCACTATTGTCCTAAATATATTGGTCCTATATGCAGTGAGAACAGAAAAGAAATTACAGACAGTTGGCAACCTATATATTGTTAGCCTCTCTGTTGCAGATCTTATAGTTGGTGCAGTTGTTATGCCCCTGAATATCGTGTACCTACTGACTCCAACATGGGTACTAGGTAGACCAATCTGTCTGTTCTGGCTTTCGATGGATTATGTAGCCAGCACTGCTTCCATTTTCAGCCTCTTCATATTGTGCATAGATCGTTATCGTTCCGTTCAGCAGCCGCTCAAGTATCTCAAGTACCGGACCAAAACTAGAGCAACTGTAATGATTTCCGGAGCTTGGCTAGTTTCTTTTCTGTGGATCATACCAATTCTGGGTTGGCATGTTTTTGCCAATGGTGGAGAAAGGAAGGTTTGTGAAGATGTTTGTGAAACTGAGTTCCACAAAGTCACCTGGTTTAAGGTGTCAACAGCCATTGTCAACTTCTATGTGCCATCTTTACTGATGTTATGGTTCTATGTGAAAATATTCAGGGCTGTTCAGAAACACTGTCAGCATCGAGAACTCATCAATGGATCATATCGGTCTTTCTCAGAAAACAAAATCACACATAGTGATAAGGTTCAAGAAGAGCATAACATTTGTCTCCAGAAGGAAAACTTGGGCTTAAACACAAATGTTTTGAAAAAAAGCTTGGTAGATCCCAGCTGCAATGTCAATATCAACTTCCCTCCTTCTGAAAGTGTAGAGGCAAAGCTTCACCGAGGCAGCTCAGACAAAGCCTCAAAGGCCCTCCCTAGAAGAAATGACAGAAAAGTCATGAAACTTAGCTGCTTCCCCCTCACTATTGCCCAGACTCAGCCAGGCATAGAAAAAGTGAGCAGGATGTATACGTCAGTTGATAAGCACAAACAGAATGAAGAGGTGCCTTGCCCAGGGGATCCTGAATTAAGTGACACGTCTGAACACACTTTCGCAGAAGTGGCCTCATGTAAAAATGACTCTGATCCTACTTTGGAGTCAAATTCTGGTTCTGAAGAAAAGACTAATAACAAAGATTTTGTAGGTCTTGGTTACCTGAAAAACACCTGGAAGAGACTGCGCATCCATTCCAAGCAACACATACAAGGACTACATATGAACAGAGAAAGAAAAGCAGCCAAGCAGTTGGGTTTTATAATGGCAGCTTTCATGTTGTGCTGGATTCCATACTTTGTGGTATTTATGATAATAGCTGTTTGTAGGTGTGAGAAGTTTAAGTTACACATGTTCACTATCTGGCTTGGCTATGTGAATTCCACCTTTAACCCACTTATCTATCCTCTCTGCAATGAGAACTTCAAGAAGATTTTCAAAAAGATCCTTCGTATCTCTTCATAATTTATCTTGTGGCTGATTTTATTTGGTGTGGAAAAACAATGAAGTGTTCATGACTCTTCAGTGACACAAAACCTTTCACTTTCAAGGGAAAAATAATCATGCGTGAGGTATAAAACTTTGGAAAATTATCTGTAAAACAAGTGTCTGTGAAAGTGGGCAATGTGTATGTTCATATGGCAAATAGGAGCTTAAGAGTTCAAAGTATTTATAGGGGATCTGGCTTTGACCAGGACCCCTGATAACTCAGGGGCCAGTCTAAGGACTGCTAGGCTATTGTGCATTTTTTACATCTTTTAAGACTACCTCTTTCCATTATGTATACTAAAACTGGAGAGAAGATAGAAATCTTCAGTGATATAGAAGTATCTGGAAAGTTTATAGAAAGAAACAGACTGCAGTTTATATTATTAGCCAAATACTCATTTTGACTTCTATAATATACATTTTTAAACCTGGGAACATGCATCTTGTTGAAGGCATAGATTGCTTACCACATAATTTTTTCATGTAGTATAAATATGGAGTTTGAATTGTTGTTTTTTTCACATGTATCCTGTTTATTTATAATTTCCCCAGTATAATGCACTTTTTAGAGATACCAAGTTGTATTGTGATGTGCTATAAATCTTGGGTATTGTGTTTAACATTCTTCAGTGTTTGTTCATTTCACTGGAAAACACATTAATAATTTTCTATGCTTCAACTATTTTCCATGTTTACTGTATGTAAGACTTCTACCAGCCACTATATGCTAGTTACTCCTGTTAAGAAAATGCACAATTGATTCTGAACTTGCAGAGATAGTTATGTTAGAGTAACAGTTATGTACTGTTTCTCCTTCCCCTAATAAGTTCTGCTAAAGTTAGTGCATGCATGCTACCTTTCACTATATAAAATATTCATGCAAATCTGCATCCAGCAACTAAGATTTTAGAGAAAGAGAAATGGATATCCAAAGTATGTGTTTCTTTTGCTGTCACTTAAATGTAATTATATCTCAAAAATCAAGTTGAAAATTCTATTTACACATTCAGGGCTAATCTATAAATGTGCCAAGGAAACAAGACTGGTTCTACTTTGACTGAGAGAGGTATTCAGCTGGAAGTGAAGCTAATAAGTAACATTTGCAGAGTCACTGGCTGATCCATTGTTCTAGGTACTGCAGCAATCCCTAAAAGCAGATATTCCTATCCACACGCTATGAATCAATGGTGACCCAGTGTGTACATTTAAATTTGGATTTCTAAACATAAGTTCAAGAACCAAAACATAGTTAATTAAAGTGTTTCTACTGGCATAAGTGCTGGGCCTGCTTAAGGTGTACCAGAATAATCACACCAAGATATGATCATGCAGAGGACAGGAAGGATATTTAGCAATATATAAGCTGACAGCCACATTATACTATGATTGCAGCATAGCAACACATGCCTCCATGTGCTCCTTTGATGGAACTAGTTAAAAGAAATAGTAAGCAGAACTTCATTAAGAGTTCATCCCTGTAGGGTCCCCCTCAGCGGTATATATCATTGGATAGTGTGGCAGCCCAGACATAATACTACCAGCTTCCATAACATATAATCTCTAGACTTCATCAGGTATACTTCATATAATGTCTAGGCCTCAGCAGATATACTTTAGTCTTGTGATTTAGGGATGGGTTGAGGAAACACTGTTTTTTCTTTCATACCCCTATAGTCAGGAAGGCCTCATGCTCTCATTTTCTAAAGGACCTCTAAAATTCAGCCTAACAATACTATCCTCCTGCTGCCATCTTGATAGCCTGGTGCATTTCTTTGTGAGAATGAAAACACAGTGTTTCAGTACTTCTAAAATTGCTAAATTAACTTAGCAACAAAGATATGATGGGCTGAGGAGAAGAGCTTTCTCCTGCCTACTCTTACCCTATTAGGAAAAAATATTGTAGTGTAATAGAAGAGAGGAACTGGGAGTTATGTCATCAAGGTTCTATTTTCTGAGTGCATACAAATTTGCTGAGTGATCTTGAGCAAGCTAAAACTTTGCTGTTTTCTTTCTGTTCATTTGTTAAGTAAGCATAAGCAAAGGTGTGATAAGAGACATGGGTAGTACTGGCACAGGCCCTTGGAATCTTGAAACAAAAGATACAATATAAATGCAAAGTATTGTTTTCATTCTCTTTCAATTATCTTGTCTTTAAGATCCTTAATGTCATCAGATGTATTTAAAGAACTCAGTATTAAAGGACAAGATATTCAGTTTTCATTTTGCTAAAAATGGAAGATGGACAGAATGGAAAACATAACTATCATTGAGATGCTTTAACCAAATCTATTCCGACTATCTCATAGTAGAGTCAGAGAAGGGGAAAAATAAATGTTAGGAGTCTCTATTTCATCAGAGACATGAAAGAAAGAAGATCAAGGCAGAAATACTCATTTTGTAAATAAGAAGCAACAACTTAATGGTGCAAGTGATGAACTACTGGAACAACCTACCCAGACATGTGGTAAATCCACCACCACTTGGAGCATTTCAGTTGTAATTGGATCTCTCTCTAAAACATGCTCTAGTTCAGGTAGTTTTAGCCTTCCACACATTTTCCAGGGGATTATAACCATACTTTCTAAATGGGAGTAGCCCAGGATTAAAAGGTAAGTAACTTAGAAGGGCTCTGGGAAAAGTTTAAAATAATTCAGTCACTGGACTGGATAATACTCATTTACATAATAAGGAAAATTAATTTCCTCCACTGTAGGAACTGCTGTTGGAATTCTCTGGCATATATTATGCAGGTGGTCAGATTCAGTTAGGAAAGTAGTCCCTTCTAGCCTTGGAACCTGTCACTCTATAAAACAACAGGGCTGTGAGTAATGCCTGCATTTCATTTCAGTTTTGGATTCAGCATTTCAATGGAACAGTGATTCATTTTGGTGTTTTGAATTGCTGTTTCATTTCGTTTCAGCCAAAAGTCTTTCAAGTTTTGTTGCTGTTTCGGTGTTTCGGTCATAGGCTATAATGGGGAATGACTAAAATGCATATAACTTTTTTCATTTCTTGCCTGCTTCTGATGAAAATTGCAAAAATGGTAGCCCATTCAGAGGGCATGAAGCCTGCCAAGACTCAAGGAGATAGATGCAGGGGTTTCTGGGAAACTGCACCTCAAGGTGCTGAAAGCAAAACTCATGGCCCCCACTGAGGCCATGAAGTCTGCCATGTTTCAAGGAGATAGGTGCAGGGGTTTCTGGGAAACTGCACTTTGTCACAGAGTAGGGTCTCTAGAGATGGCGGTAATACTCCTAGGGCCCTGTAACCATGCCAGCTCCACCTTGTGAGCATCTTCTCTTCTCATCTGCCACCACATCTTGTTGGAAAAGATCATAGGGAGGCTGCCCTTGAGTTTCTGCTCAGTCACGGTCCTAATGGACCCCACTAAGCCCTGTAGGTTCTTGGACCCCTTGCTGGGACCAACTTTAAGTAGGTTCCTCAAGCAGTCACCCTGAGCCTTATGGGCTAGATGAATGGCTCCAACCACCCCTTACCATGCCCCATGCCTTGCAGATCATATATCAATATCATCCCTGTAATGGGGTCTCAGTCTCACTCTACCTTCTATTGTTGCTGGGCTCTCTATGCCCCTGTCACTGCACCCTCACTGGTCACATGATACGGCAGTGTGCCCCAATGAGGTCTCCTCCTCCCCTACAACCTCATCCTGGTCCACCACTTTAAATAACAACGGGTAAGCAGCGCAGTAGCACTAGCATCTCAGGCAGCCAAACTGTCTCTGAGCCTTTCTCTCCATTCCTGCAGGAGCTTCTTCTCCAGCAGCTGCCAGAGAGCTCTCCCTACCAGCCACAGCTCTGGAACCTAGATGTGCCCAGGGCCCTGCCACCTTCTGGTCAGCTGACTGGGAACAAGTGCTAGGGGTGTAGGTTGTAGTTGCGTTTGTCTAAGGACATGGTAGACAAGGTTCATGGTGTCAATCCAATATCTTTTAGTAAACCAACTGAATAGTTGGAGAAATATATCTTAGCAAGCTTTTGGGTTGAAAACCCTTTGTCAGGCTGAGGAAGCACCTGCAGTTGTTGTGTGTGCTCTCCCTGGATGGAAGGGATAGTAAAGAAGCCAGAGGCTGGCATGCGATGCAGGCAAGAAAGCCAGTCAGTGAAAATGGAAATGGAAGCATCAGGGGGTGAGAGACAGGCTGGGGTAGGGGGAAGGAGGATGTAGCAGGTGAAAGTGGAGAGGTACCTGAGGAGTCAGATGTCTGGCAGGTTGTAGTGTGTCATAATTCCAATGTCTATATAGGTCCTTGAGGTACCTAGGAGGTTCATAGGCTCATCTGTGAAAAGTGGTTTGTAAATTCAAACAAGCACTGCACCTTGCTAGCCTCATCACCAGAAGCCAACTTCCTACAGCCCAAAATACACTGAATGGATCCAGACCATTCCATGACAAGACATGCAAAACCTGCCAACAATATCTTCAGTATGGAGATATCTTCACAATACATATCTCCATCAAGGCACCAAATGCCCAGATGGAAAATACGTAGGAGACACCAAGCAACAACTGTGCACCAGAATGAGCGCACACTGAAAATCTATCAAAGACAAGAACACCCAAATCTAAAAAGAGAGGCGTATAATGGATGGAAGACAGGAAACACTACTAAAGAGGACTATACTGCACTGGTCCGCACCTGCAGGGAGCAAACTAGAAAAGCCAAGGCTGCAACTGAACTCCATCTGGCTACACGAATCAAGGACAATAACAAGTCCTTCTTCAGATATGTGGGGAGTTGAAAGAAAAACAAGGGCAACATTGGACCCCTGCTAAATCAACTGGGGCAGCTGACTAGCAACACCCAGAAAAAGCTGATCTACTTAATGATTACTTTGTGTCAGATTTTCACCATCCCAAAGAGACCACCCTGCCAAACATGTTGTGGGATGACCAGGGTGAATATGAATATATGCCTACCATTGGCATGGATCTTGTGAGGGAGCATCTTGAGAGGCTGGATCCCCATAAATCAGCTGGTCCAGATAGGTTGCACCCAAGAGTGCTAAAGGAAGTGGCAGACATCATAGCACAACCACTAGTGAGTCTATTTGAGAATTTGTTGCACACAGGTGAAGTACTTGAGAATTGGAAGAGGGCCAATGTAGTGCTCATCTTCAAGAAAGGCAGGAAAGAAAACCCTGAAAACTACAGGCCAATCAGTTTCACCTCAATTCCTGGGAAGATTTTGGAAAAAAATTGTCAAATAAACCATTCTTGACAGAAGGCAACATTCTGAGGGATAGCCAGAATGGGTTTGTTGTAGGTAGGTCTTGCTTGACCAATCTCATTTCCTTCTATGACCAGGTGATGTATCACCTGGACAAAAGGGAAGAGGTTGATGTAATATATTTGGACTTTTAAAAAGACTTTGACCTGGTATCCCATGATGTCATGGAAAAATTGGGCAACTGCAGCCTTGATTACTCCACAGTCCAATGGCTGGGGATCTGGCTCTGAGGTCAGAATCAGAGAGTGGTAGTTAACAGAACTGAATCAACATGGCACTCAGTGACTAGTGGCATCCACCAGGGCTCCATTCTTAGATCTGTACTCTTTAATGTCTTCATAAAAAAAGATCTGGACACTGGTGTCAAAAGCAGACTGGATTGACCCAAAGAACCTTGTCTGCCTGGTGTGTAATTCTGCAGCTCTGCACCTCCCCTACACTGTGGCCCATGCCTCACAAGTGGCATCCCAGGCAGCTAAGCTGAGCTCGCTTGGAGCCTCACAACTCCACTGCAACCAGCAAGCCTCAGGCCTCTCAAATATCTTAGGGGTCTGTGCTTTCCCCAGCCAGGACTGTGTGTGTGTGTGTGTGTGTGTGTGTGTGGTGGCTGGAGGTTATAAGGTGCCTCCTACCCACCTTTCACCCAGGAAGTTGTTGGTCCTGGCATGTCCTGGGAGCTGGTGTGCCACCGGCAGTCCCACCAGGCCTCCCAACCATGGCAGGGTGACATTTTAGATCATGCCTATGACCTTGGGTCTCCTCTTTCCCCATAGTCCCATCCCAAACCTCCAAGCTTACCCTGGCACAGGAACTCAGCAGGGACATGTTCTTCCCTTGCTGGCTGGTGATGCACTGAGAGCTGCCTCCAGCTCTGAGAGTGGAGCATTAAATGGTTCAGAAATCAGAAACCAAAAGGAAATAGGTAGAAATGGAGGGAGGAGAGTGACACTCCATCTGCACCTGGAGTTTGGGGAACCCCACCAGCAGCAGGTTCACCTTGAAGAACACCAGCTGCTCCACCAAACCAGGATCCAAAGAGGTGTGGTGAGGTGCCACAACATCACCAGTAATGCTGAACACCCTGTCACTTGGAACACTGGTCGGTGGACAAGACAGGTGTTCCTGGGGAACTGGCCAGATCCTGCCACATCTGGCTGCGGTTTGCCCAGTAGGCCAAGGGGTCACGTAGCAGCAGCTCCACGTCCCCGGCGAGATAGGCAGCCACCAAGGCCTCAGTGCTACCTGCCTGATGGTGGGGTCTGGTGCCTCTAGACCCCACCATGGAAACCATGCCCTTGACCCACATTGGCAGTGGCTGTCGTAGAGAAGGAGACTGGCTGGTGGATAACGTTCTGGCATGGGATAGGGGATCCCCGTCTTCCACATCATCCTCCTATGCCCTTCTGCCTCCCTGACTCTGTTCACCAGCACCTCCATCCAATGATCCAGGGTTTTGCTGCTGCATATGCTCCCCTTCACCCTTGGGTCACACATGCAGACCAGCACATGGACCATACTGGATCACAAGGGATCAAGCCATTTCCTGATGCCCTCCTTCAGCCACCTCACCAGTGCCTGCATGTCTGGTGGCAGTGGCTTTCTCCAGCCAGGAACATTGATCTCCTGGAACTTCTCCATTTGGTTCTGAAGTTCCCTCACTACAGGGATCAGCTGGCTAAGAAGGGCGTCGGCAGTGCTGAGGATCTCGGTGGCCTCAGGGAAGGTCTTGAGGACCAGCAAGATCTGGGAGATGGTATTACACTCAGCTCTTTTAAGGGGGGCGCTGATTCCAATCTCCCTGAGCAAGGTGATCTCACGAATGAACTTCTGTTGCTCCACCAGCCTCTCAAGCATCAGGCATGTGGAGTTCCACTGAGTCTGCACATCCTGTATGATTTTGTGCTGTGGAACACTCAGCTCTGCCTGTTATCCTGCAACATCTTGCCCCCCTTTATGTTTTGGTAGAAGTAGCCTGCCACCTTCCTGCATTTGGAAATGAACCTGTTGGTGATGCTGGCACCATCACCAGCATCTTTGTCCCCCTCCAAGGCATCCCTGACAATAAGATGGAACTTATATGCCACACTGGCATCGTGGACCACCTTGACTATATTCGTCCCATTATTGGTGACCATGAACCTGCGGGTGAGCTCGCCCTGCCCAACGAGCCACCCCTGCACCAAGCGGTTCATGGCCCCCATGATCTCGGTGCCATGTGGGACTCATCGTTCACCTCATCCTGAAGGAGAGCCCACTGATGGCCTGACTGGTTGCACCAGTGCTCTGTGAGGGAAAGGTAGGTTTGATCTCCACCCAGGCTGCTCCAGATGTCTGAGGTGAAGTGTATGGCCATCTGTGGACCTGCCTTGCACATCCCCTCCCTCAAATACTCCCTGCATGCCTCATACAGGGAGGGCACCACTGTTCTGCTGAAGTTGGTACATGTGGGCACCTTGTATAATGGGGCCACAAGTGCCATGAACCGCCTGAACCCTGGCTGCTCAACAAAGGAGAAGGGCTGGCCATCCACAGCAAGCATCTCTCCAATGCTGTGGGTGACCTCACTTGCCTTGGGAATGTGACCCCCTGTGAGCCTACCTTTCCCCCACTGTTCCAGGGTGGCCTGGGGGTGGGGGCTTTCAAGCAACAGAGGGGCTTCTTTTTGGGCATGCTCCCACTGGTGCCAGGCTCAGGGGGAGCAAGGGCAAGGGGGTGGTGCCTGCAGAGACACATCAGCATCCCCGTGGTCCTCATGCATTCCCTGCCCGCCCCCCCCCCCCCTTGCCCCAGTTGGTTTTGGCTCAGCATTGCAAGTAGGTAGCATATGTGAGATCATCTCAAAATGATCCCAGACCACACTACCTCCTCATTTCTGGGGTGCAGGTGGGGCTCCTGCCTTATCCCCCTCTTCAGCAGGCAGAGACACAACAACAGGAGGATCTGAGCCAGCTGGCCCCACAGCCTCCTCCACAGTCCCTTCTGGGGAAGGAGGCCTGGCTCTAGGGGAACTTTGAGGAGTGTGGAGCACAAACTCTGCTTCCTCCTCCTGCCCTGGAATTTCTTGTGCTATCAAGCTGAGGTCCCCTACTTTAAGATTGAGCTCCTCTAAGACTGGGAGTGGGGGGCTCATGCTGGGACCTGCAATTGAGGTGGAGGAGACTGTGTTGCTGGTGCTGCTTTTTGTCATGCTGCTGGTGCTGGGGTTTATTATCACAGCTGGTGTCAGAGGGGGTGCAGCTGCAGGCACTGCTGTGACTTCCTTGCTCCCAGTACCAGCAGAAACCTCATGGCTGGTTGAAAAGAGGCTGCGTCTCAGCTTGGGTGTCAGGGAACTGACATCTCGTCCCTCTGCCCCCTCTCACTCCCCTCCCAGACTTGGCAGCGCCAGCCTTTCCAGCACACTTCAAGTTTTCCTGTGCTGGAAAAGGTGTCTGACTGTGTATAGTGTATCTATATGTGGGTGTCTGTATGTGCAATCTATCTAAACTATGCTGTGCATTCCTGAACGGTCCCCAGCACTCACATTGTCAGGCAAAACACAGATTTCTTTTTCTTCAGGTTAAAAAAAAAAAAAAGGATAATTTCAAAGGAATAGATGCAGGAAAAAAAAGAAATGATATAGGGATAACAATACTAGATTTGTAGTTAGGCTAGTATAGCTAAGCTGTCAGTGTAAGATATATTCTATCCAATTCTTTGCAAGTAGAAGACACACCCCCTAGCTAGACAGTAGCAGCTAAGAAGTAGTCAGAGTCAGTGCCTTTCAAATGGTGCTCTCTGGTGAGAGACAGGCTGACAGCTAAGGCACTCACAAGCTTATATACTGTTTAAAAACTTTTTAGGTCCCTCCCCCAGAGTACTGGGATTGGAAGGGACCTCAGAGACAGTTGGCAGACACTAGCCAGCTACAGATATCAGTCTGTTCCCCCCTCTTCTTCCTCCCTCTCTTTACTTTTCCTTCAAAACACCTTCAAAAAACTAAAACATCTTCAAAACATTTCGACGTGTTTCATTTCATTTTGAACTTTGACAAACGTCTCCTGTTTTGTTTTGGATTCAGAGTTGCAAGCACTGAAATGCTCAAAACACCTCCAAAACGAAACGGCGGTCGAAATTTTGAACAACCCTATAGAACAGTAATAGTAGTAAAATATTTTAAATTTTAGATTCCAAAATTATGTCAAGATTATCAATGGAGGATAGAGCTGATGTGTTTTATGAGCAATCACACCTATAATAGCTAGACTTCAGCAAGTAAAACAAGAAATCCGTTAACTTTACTTCAACATTGTGACATTTTGCCTGCATAAGCCTCATTTATGACTTGCATCTATGGTACTCCAATGACAAAGGCAGAGATCAGTTGCAACTAATAGCCCTAGTGGCATTACCATTTCCACTTTTCATGGGTCATACTATGGTAGAAAAAAGTCAAACTGCTGTTTTCAGATTTCCTTCTCATTAGCCACATAACAGGCTCACTGTATTTACTTCAGATACCTTGGTCTGCTAGTGTGTGTTGAATGTCTTCTGGTTGCACAGCACTCCAGTTGGCACTGGACAAGAAGCAGGCCTCAAGGAAAGAAAACAGGGCGCTAAGGCAGGAAAGACCTGAGGTATACAAAACGTGGTGCAAAGTAACTACTGCTGGCAGCCAAACCTGAAGAGCAATGGCAAAATGCAGGGTCTTATACAACTGTTTTAAAATGCTTTTTTGGTTAATACACAAGACCCCTTGAAGGGTAACTTAAGAGAAATAAAAACCTCTTCAGGAGTGTTTCAAGGTAGATGAGAACAGCCCCTCAGGTATCAGAAAAATACTCAAGTGTTTTTTGTCATAGTCCTGACATCTAGTGGCTAAAGCTTGAAAAATCCCTATTTTCTGACCCATAGGATATTTGTGCATACTTAGAATAGTAACTAAGGGCATTTATACACATGCTCTGGGAGTGGGTTGGGGATGCTTTAATTAGAGCAGCTCCAAGAGCCACTTTAATTAAACCACTGGGAGCATCACATGTATCAGTGTCCCCGTGCTGAAAAATGGCAGGGTGGGGCACTTTAGCTAAAGTTCATTCAACGAGCTTTAAAGTGCCCCTGCTGCCATTTTTCAGTACAGGGACACCAATACATGTGATGCTGGAGTCTGCTGAAGCACGGTACTTACCACACTCCAGCAGACTTATTGTGTTGATTGAGTCTGCTCTGATGCACTGAAATTACGGTGCATCAGAGCAGTCTCACTGCACATGTATAGGCTCCCAAAGTACAGAGGCAAATGGAAGTGCTGTTGTCAAAAAAAGGAATCACACCGTCTTAGAAAAAATGGCTGTGGTCTTAATGATACTCCTTCTGACATTGCCTCAGAGTGAGTGTTAGGCCAAGTTAGTGGCTAACACGCCATGTATTATTGTCTCATGGTAGGATTGACGTATGCAGTTTCTCTGTCAGATGCTGTGATGCAAGCAGCCTAAATAATGAGGATGCTAGACAGAGCCTCAGAGCAGCTGTTCTTCTCTTTTTTTGGCAGCAGCAGCAGTTTGTCATGCTATTCAGAAAGGAAGACACCTGCTGTAAGTCTTCAAGCAAAACCGCTTTCCCTGGAGCTTGGATGCAGGGGCGGGCTACTAGAAATGACTTTGGAAGCTGGGGGGCAGTGGAGTATGCTTGAGCTGAGCAGAAGAGGCACAGAACAGACTATGGGAAACAGGAAAGGTCCAATTGATAAAAGAGGTTGGAAGAAAAGAGTTGGAGAGTGATTGTGCAGCAGGAATTGCACCTGTATATTCATTTGCACATTTTTGTATGTATTTGAAGTTGACTCTTTAGCATGTGAGTGTTGCACATGCACTGAAGTTGTGCAGGTGAGGTTCAGAAATCTGACAGCATAGTGATGCACCATTGACTCATTTTTATTACTCTAATAATTTTTAGAATATATTCATAAGTTTTGGTGTTCTGGCTCGTAATTTTTGAACTCTTGGAGTTATTGATACCTGTTTCACAATATAACATGGAGCCTTTCAGCATTAGGACACCATCTTGGAATTTTCCCAGATCAACTAAATCGTATTACCAGTGTTTAGGGACTTAAGGGTTGTGTCACACATCCCACATAACATTAAGTGCAGTCAAAACTCAAGCAGCCACTGTGTTCAAACAGTTTAGCACATGTTAAGTGCCCTCTTAGCGTTGCAAATGTGTTCCCTTTCAGGGAAATAATTCTCTTTTACAATTCTTAAGTTTACTCGGTCACTACATCCCCATGATTTGCAGTGGTTGCAACTGAACATGTGCCATCACCCTGACACATATTAACTTTAATACATCACAATATTCCAATGATTTGAAACTGTTGCACATGAATGTGTGACAAGGCCCCAACATTAGTTCTGGAGCCTTAAATTTATCCCTGTTCCCCAAGAAGTTTGAACTGAAAGGTAAATCCTATTGAATAAAACAGGATCGCCTCAAACTGCCAAAACATAATGCCATGAAGAATGAACAACCTGCAGATCTATAAAAACAGTCACTCTTGAATACACTGACAGGGTACCCAAGAGAAAGATGGCATTTGCTATTGGCCATGCTGTACTGATTCCACTGGATTATAGGGTGTTGGCCTCCAGAGATGAAGTTTGGCATACAACTAAACTCATTGAAAGTTTACCAACAGATTATGAAATGTTCTTACACGTCATCTGCCCCCATATAAGACCCATCCCTTGTTTTGCGAAAGCAGAATAAAAACATGATTTTTTTCCAGAATCTGAACTACCACAGCCTGGGTTCAGCTTAAGTGAATACTGCTGACCATGCAAGAGAGGCAGAGTCAGCTTGTCAGCATCACTCAATCTCTACCTGAAACTTCAGAACTATAGTTTTAACTGTGTAAGAGCTGCTTCCAAATTAGCAGCACATTTTGGCTGTTTACCTAAAGCTACTGTCAATTCAGCATCAGTTATGACATGGTTAAAACTGTCACCATAAAAGACATACTGTGACTTTCCCTCCTGGCCTAGGAGAGAAACACAGCCCCTGTCAGCCCTATTAAAGTATCCCACTTCTTCAGTTCTTGCACAGAAATCAGTTTCCTTGCACATGCATGGAAATTTTGGAAGTCTGATGTGTAGGGAAAGCTGCATGTGGTACATGAGTAAATAGGGTATTATTAACAGGTCTTTTCCTTTAGCAGGTTTCAATTGCAGCAGACACCATTGTTCTAATGTAGCAACAAGACTCATATGTACACCACACGAGGTTTCTATTATTTGTTCTGAAGTACTAAAGATGATACGTTACACCAGGGAGGAATGTTACGACGGAAATAAAGAGATACTGGAATTGTATTCTGGGATTTACTCTTCCCCTCCCTTAAAAAAAAAAAAAAATCTTCAAAAACACCAATGACAATTAAATGAGTGGCTCAATGTGAAAAATGGTACAAATATACTCAGTACAATGAAGACCATTGTTTCCTATCCCTTGTAAGATTGCTTTTTGGCAAGAGACTCATAAAAAAGTTGTCAATCCTTTACTTTGGAGCCTTTTCCCTATTTTTTGCCCAGATTAAGTATCCACAGCCATACTCCACTATCCAAAACCAGGTGATCATGGCCAGACACCTGTCAGGTCCCATATGTATACCACATGTTTTTTTGTATAGGTTACACAAAAACAAGCTTCACTTGAGCTATTTTAGGGAGAATTTAAAGTCACTTTATTGTGCATGAATATCCAGACTTAGGGCTGCAGTGTCTCAGATCCAAACATGATGCTAAGTAGACTGTTAAACTGTAATATACAGATGAGGTAGTCATCTGTACAAAATTGAATGAATACAGTTTCCACCAATTGAATCTTAAAAGTTTACAGTCTGACAGATTTCATCTGTAGATATGACATATATATTTTCATATTAGAATTCTAAATAAAGCCTGTGGGAAAAAATGTATACGAGTTGTGGTATGTTGTCTTAATAAAATATTTATAGGAAACTACCCATATTTCTAAATACACATTACTGATTCAGACTTCTAAAAAAGTAATAGTTTAGCATACATAAATCTGTATGCATATAGAAGAAACATAACAGAAACTTTTGAACAAAGAAGCTACATCTGCACTATTATAAAATGTAATTTTGGTGGTTAGTACATACAGAAATTATAAACAAAATAAAGTACCGTCAAGACATTTTCATAACTTAGACCAGCAGTCTGCAGTGTTTTTCTGGCTATGAGCTGGCATGACCCAGCTCAGAACTGCAGCCAGTGCTAGGATACAGCCACCACCTCTGCTGCCCAAATGCAGCATAGCATAGTGTTCTTCCCACAGATTGGCTACCCAGCTGCAGTGCAGGCAAAGCCCCCCATCCCTGAAACCCTTATCTCTGGGCTAGATCCAAAGGCTCTCATGGGCTGTAGGTCACAGAATCCCAGCTCAGCCTATTGCAACTGGCAACACTCATCTGCCTTCTTCATTTCCCATGAAACATATCACTGTGCCAAGTCTTGATTGCTAGTTTTGATTTTAGGTGTGAGGTAACTGGCTAAAGTGACACGGTCATGTTGGATTATGCATGAGTGTCATCTTTGCGTTAGTTCAGTAGTACTCAGTGACAATATGTTGCATGCTGACAATTCTTTGTAAACTATTATGAAACTGAAGCACCTAAAAAAAGGCAATCGAGGTGGCTTTGGTTACCTGGAGATCACATGACAAGAGCTGGACCATTTCAGTGGGGCCCTGCCAGTGTCTACTCTGCTCCTCAAGTAAAAAGTTAATCACCCAGACAAGTGTTTCATCAATTCAGCATGATTGTCACCAAGTTGTCCTATTTCTTGAAGTCTGTGTTATTTAACAGTGTTCATGAAAATGTTACAAGCAGGACTGGAAAAAACCCACTTTTAGTTTTGTCCAGGATTTTGGTCAAAACTGATTTTAATCAGCTAAAACTATCAAAGTAGCTGAAACTGACTTTAATCAAGCACTTTCATGTGGGATCAACATTTTTTGTCATCAGTGGCTGCTGGCAGTAATGGTAAGACATCAGATTTTTGTCTTAACTCTTAGATTCACAGATTCATACATTTTAAGACTGGAAGGGACCTTGGAAGATCATTGGGTCCAGCCCCCTGCACCAAGCAGGAAAGATAACTGGGGGTCAGGTGACCCGAGTAAGGTGACTATCTAGTCTCCTCTTAAAGATTTCCAGGGTTGGTGATTGCACCACCTCTAGAGGGAGCTTATTCCACAGTCTGGACACCCTGACTATGAAGAAGTTTTTCCTAATGTGGAGCCAGGAGTTTGTGGCCATTGCTCCTGGTCCTCCCCTTGGTTGCCCTGATGAACAGTTGCTCACCGAGCCCTTGATGTACTCCCATAATGTAACAGTAAGCTGCTACCAGGTCCCCTCTCAGCCTTCTTTTCCTCAGGCTGAAGAGTCCCAGATCCCTCAGTCTTTCCTTGTATGGCTTGCCTTTTAAGACTGATCATACAGGTGGCTCTTCGTTAGACTCTTTCAAGCTTGTCCACATCCTTGTTAAAGTGTGGTGCCCAGAACTGGACTCCAACTGTGGTCTCACCAGTGCTGAGTAGAGAAGAAGAATCACCACCTTGGTTTTGCTGGAGATGCATCAATTGATGCATGCCAGAGTATTATTTGCCCTACTGGCTACAGCATCAGACTGCCAGCTCATATTCATAGTGTGATCTGTTATTACCCCCAGGTCCCTTTCACTTGTGGTGCTAATCAGTTTGGTGTCGCCAAGCCTGTAGGTGTGTTGGGGGTTGCTCATCCTGAAGTGGAACTCTTTGTTTTTCTCGACATTGAACTCCATCAGATTCTGATCCACTCAACTTGCTAGCCTGTCTAGGTCCGCCTGTATCTGTAGTCTATCATCAAGCATGACCACACTTTCCCCATAACTTGGTGTCATCCACAAACTTTGCCAGTGAGCTCTTCACTCCTACAACCAAATCGTTAATAAAGATGTTGTGTGTATGTAGATAACAAGGGAGTTAATGTAGATGTCTTAGAATGAACTACTGGGTTCAGAAGATTCCCTGCGCTTGAACAAATCACATACGGTTGTTCACACCCTTGCAAAGCTTTATTTAAAGATACTCACAGAGGCAGGCAATAGGACAGAGCAGAGAGGATGGTCACTTCACATTGGCGCTAGGTGGCAGCTGCCACCCCGCATAGATTCCCTGGCCCCGGAGTGTCCTGATTCCAGGGATGTGATAGCCTGTGTCGGGGCTCCTCGCAAGTCAAAACTTTTTGCCAGAGCTGAGGAACCATCGTAACTTAAGAATGTACAGCTTATCTAGTCTGGAGTAAATAACATTATCTTGACCTAGGGATTTGGTTATCTCAAGCTAGGGATTTGGGGATGAGTCGTGATCCAACACACCTGCCGTTTACCACATTCCACCGTATTACAACATACTACTATCTAGGTTTGTGGTTCGGTCACACTCACAGAGCAGGAGGCTACGTGCCATTTCACTGGCCTACTATGGAAACAGCATACAGAACTCTTGCTATTAGCATTAGTAAAGCTACAGTAGATCACCCATTAATTTTAATGTGGTTTTTTTTTGGTGCAGTGCATTTTTGTTTGCACAACATGGCATTCGTGTTTGCATGAACGGCGCTTTTGAGTGAGTTAAGCCCCTGTGTATTATTCCCCACAGATGAAAGTGAATGGAATCAAATATCAATTTACCCCCTAGAATGTCTTTCCTAATGTATTACAGCAGGTGGTGCATGTGAACCACCCAGGCTCCCCAGTCCCCGGACTCTCATTGGGCAGTCCTGACTCCCTCTCTGGGCATGATCATGGTCACCTCAAAATCCTTGTCACTCACACCAGCCTATCTTCATTGGTCTGGTCTAGTCTGGTCTCTTTCCATCAGTACGCGATCGCAAGGACCCCATCCCAGTCCCAAAAGACAAGTCACATGGTTGAATCCTTCCCTCCCATTCATTCCTTTCCCTTTCCATTCCACCATGGTATTTTTCATTAATATAATGGCTTAATAACTACCTATATCATAAGAGTATTGGGTAGGTGGGTGGGTGTTTGTTGCTACCCAGTTGGTAGGTGATTGCTTCCTGTATATATGTTGATGGTCTTCTGTCTTCTTTTTTTTTGTTGTTTTTGTTTTTGAACTACATTTCCCAGCATCCCTGAGCTCATTGATCTTACAGTTTCCAATGGGAAAGCCTCCAGTTCCCTGGCCAGGTGCACCATCAATCTGTTTGTGTAGTGCCACATATGGCTTTTGGAGGTGTGTTGTGAATTGTTTTATAAATGTTTTTGGAATGCTTTTTTCAAAATGTGGGTTGCTGTTGGCTTGCTTCCCCCCACCCCCCACCTAGCAAACCAAGAGCTAGAATGGGGTGAGGGTCATTCAGATGTGGGTGATGGTATATAATGCCCCACTCCCCAAAACCAGTTTCCCATTGGAATCCTCCCATTCCCTGCACAAGTACTGTTTGTGTAGGGCCACATCCGGCTTTTGGAAGTGCATTGTGAATTGTTATGGATTGTTTTATAAATGTTTTTGGAATGTTTTTTCAAGATGTGGGTTGCTGTTGGCTTGCTTCCCCTCCTCCCCCCCCCCCGCCACCACTGCCTAGCCCACCAAGAGGTAAAATAGGGTGCGGGGCTCATTCAGATGTGGGTGATGGTGTGTAATGCCCCCCTCCTGCAAACCCCTCACAGTCTGGAAAAGCAGCAAATCTCTAGCTCAGTCCTGATTTCCTCCTACTTTCCTCTGACCATCCCCCCTTCTGCCCCCACCCCCGCCATCTGCAACACCTCACACCCTTGTAGTAGACACAGATTTTAGAGTGTAAAAAAAAAAAAAAAAATATATATATATATATATATATATATATATATTTATTTTGGAACAAAGAACTCCTCTTAGGAGTTGTTGTCATCCATGTATCCTGCAAGAAAAGCATGCACAAGGGCCTCCTGACCAGCTTCTCCTTGAGGATATCTCCTCAGTTCCTGTGCTGCCACCCCACATCTCTATTGACTTTCCTCCACCTGTTGCGCTTCTTGTTACTATGAGTCCTTGAAAACCTCTCCTTGGCTCTCACAGATATTGTGCAGCACACAGACTGCCACAATATAGGGTGTTAGATTTTCTATATCCATGCTGAGCCAGCACGTAAGCACCCTCCATCATCCTTTCAGTAAGCCAAATGCACATTCCACGGCCATCCTGTAACTGCTGAGGCAATAGTTGAAAGCCAGCTTCTGCAGGTTGGTGACATTCCCTCCATAAGGCTTCATGAGCCAGGGCTTTAGGGGGTAGGCAGTATCCGTTAATATAACAGGGGGAAAGGTGACACCACAAATCACTCTCTCCTCTATACCGGGCGCATAGTGTCCTTTCTCCATGAGGTCAGCCAGAGGGGAGTTTCAGAATACGCACGCTGACGGCCCACCCTATAAAAATGTTTGTGAACCAGCCCTGGTGGTCCACCATGGCTTGCAGGATCATGGAGGCATATCCTTTCCTGTTTGTGTAAAGCCTCCCACTCCCTGCAGGGCACAGCAGTGGAATGTGAGTGCTGTCTAAAGCTCCCACACAATTTGGGAACCCCATCTCATTAAAGCCATCTATGACTTGCTGGGGATTCACCAGGCAGATAATTTTGTTTGCAGTGATCTCCTTAAGCAGTTGGCATACCTCATGAGTCACCTGCCCCACCGTGCAGGCAGCCACACCAAGCTGGTTGGCAATGTAGCAGAGACTAGATGGGCTGGCCAGTTTCATGATGGCCATTACATCCCTCTTGTCTGGTGGGATGGCCCGATGCATGTTTGTGTCCTGCCTCGTGATGAGTTGGCAAAGCATCAAGATGATATGGTAGAATGCCTCCCTTTTCATTCAGAACATCTCCAGCCACTGCAGGTCATTCCAAGTGGTCAGGATGATTCACTCCCACCAGTCCAAGTTGCTCTCATGGACCCACACTGTGTGGATTCTGTTGGTCCTCAGGTGTCTCAACAGGACATTGTCAGATTCTACTTGTTTGCTTTGCTCTGTCCATTCCCCTGAGTACCCATTTTATCTTCTTAATGTTGTTAAAGCAGGAACACAACAACTTGCCACTGAACAGTGTAGTGTCCTACTCCTTCTGAAGAGTTCCAGCTGTAATCTCCAGAAAAACAGCATTTCTTGTACTGCGTCCTCCTCCTCAACCTCCTTCTCTTGCTCCATGTCTTCCATCATGTCCTCCTCCTACTCCATGTCCTCCATCGTGCTGCGTACTTCATCCTCATTCTGCATTTTGCCCATCTCTCAGCAGTGGCCTCTCACCCATTTGCACCAAGCAGGGTGGCAGGAACTGTGTGTATGGTTTATCTGGAGCTTGGTGTAGCTGCTTTTTCAAAACATCACCCCAGCGCCCCAGGGCATTGTGCCTTTTGCACAAGCTTTGCAGCCACTGGTGTTGTGATGTAATCAAGCTTGCAAACTAAAAAAAAAATTCACCTTCTCCTCTCCTGACTATTCAAAACTTTTGCCAGTTTAAGGTAAAGCATAAGGCTGTGCTTCTGTAATAATATGATTTTGCACAAGCAGGCAGCTATCAATTATTTTTTCAATATTCCTGACCATTAAGCAACCATCCCAAAGTACAATGGCCTTATTTACCCCATCACCAGGTTTTTTTTTTGTTGTTAACTGTGGGTGCTTCACCACCTTTGGGTGTTTTAATACTCACAGGTAATGACTTCAAAATCCTTGGAATTTTCCTGGACTCTCCTGCAAGCACAGCTTGAGTATAAAGGATCACATACAGGCTGAAGAGTAGGAGGAATAAGCCTGTTTATGTCAAGATCGCAAAAGGCATGCAGGCACAAGGGCACAATTTTGACTGGACCCAGGTCCAGTGCAAGATCCACTCCCTGAGATCAGCGTTTTACAGAGCCAAAGGTGTGAACTCTCATTCTGGGGCAGGTTGCACACTTGCCCCTTTCTAAAACAAGCTGCCCATCATTCTCTCCAGGGATGCGGGCGACATCCCAGCTTTGCAGACTTTCAGAACTGGGATTGGGCTGGAGGTGGAAGTTGAGGTGGAGAAGGAGGAGGAGGAGGCGGCGACAGCAGCAGCAGCAGCATCTCCTGGTGGTGAAAACATAAGCATGTCTCAGCTGTTCAGAGACTGCTCCCTGTTCCCTAATGACCAGCTGCAGGAAGAACCATCGGTCACCTTACAGTTATTGCCACTTAGCTCCTCCATTCCATGGAGTAGCACAGATGATGAATTGGAAGAGGTGGGGAGTCAGGAAGAAACATCACCTGCGGAACCTGGTAAGTCTCTTGTAATGTGCCTCTTGCCACTGCCAGGCAACTCATGGATTTGTGTTGGCTGGTTTTGGGGGGCCAGGGGAGAGAAATTCATGTGTTGCTGCAGGTTGGTTGCCATGTTCTTTCAGTGGTGGTGCAGGCCAGCTGGGTTTGATACCTAATTTTTTGCTTTAATTAATTTGTTGCAGCTAGCAAGGGCAGTGGCAGCCGTGGATCTGTTCCTCCCAGAGCAGTGAGTACTCATAAGTTTGGGGCAGTACAAGTGGTGCCCCAGTTTTGGGGGTGTGTACTTTTCTTCTCTTGGGGGGAAGCCAACCTTTGCTTTTTTCTTTGCTTATCAGCCTCCTTGATCCATGGCCACCAAAAACAGCACCCCGCTCGCACTTCAGCAGAGCCATGTGGAGATTTTTACAGCAAGCAGAGACTGTCCCATGAAACCTCGCTCAAGGTTTTGACAGAGTCCTCAGTAGGCAGAGCAAAGCTGCCTGGCAGGACAAACTTCATGATTCAATGTGTAAGGACCGCGCCATCCTCGAGGAAGTGCAAGACACCATGAGGAATTTGAAATATACAGTTGACCCTGCACCAATGGTGCCTCCCACCCGCAGCTCTTCAGAGGTCTCCACCCAGATGGAGCCCTGCCCCCTGTCTGTAGGCCTGGTGGGGACCCTGCCTTTGGGGGTGGAAGTTAAGAGTGGGAGCCTCCTGACCTGTCCCTCTTGTGTCCACCTTTGGGCCTTGGAGGAGCAGGTGAGGGAACTCCAGGAAGCAGTGAGTAGGCTGAGGGGGATCAGGGAGGATGAGGCTGTGATTGATGGGTATTTCCATTCCTTACTGCTCCAGATGCCTATGGGTGAAACCCCACGAGAGGAATCTGCAGCAGAGGAGTGGAAGACTGTCACCTCTGGACCCAGGAAGCAGGAGCCAGTGCCTGCTTCCCCATTGCATCTGGGGAACAGGTACGGGGCCCTGGAAGACTTGGTAGAGGAGGCAGCGGGGGAACTTTCTCCAGCAGAGGAGGATGCAGAGGATGTTGTCCCTGCAACCTCTGGTGGGCAGGCTGGGGACCATTGCCCAGGCAGAAGAAACGCCAGCTTATTGTGGTGGGTGACTCAATCCAAAGGGGTATGGAGGGGCTGATCTGCCAACCAGATCCTATGATGAGAGAGGTCTCCTGCATGCCTGGAGCAAAGATCAGCGACATCACTGAAAAGATTCCTGATTTCATCAAGCCCTCTGACTACTACCCCATGGTCCTTGTCCATGTGGACACTAATGATGCAGCTGGTAGTGGTCCTACCACATCATGAAGCACTTCCATGAGCTGGGGGTCTGGCTCAGGAAGTCAGGGGCACAGGTGGTATTCTCCTCCATCCTTCCAACTGGCAGCAGCCAGAGGTGCCAGGATGCCTGCATCAGGGTAGTCAACCGGTGGCTCCAGAGATGGTGTCTTCAGGAGGGCTTCTGTTTCTACAACCACGACCAGCACTTCCAGGGAGGTGGCTTCCTGGGATGGGACCATCTTCATCTCTCTCCTAGGAGACAAGCATCTGTTCTCCTGCAGGTTGGCTGATCTCCGAAGAGCTTTAAACTAGGTTCGACGGGGATGGGGAACTGGTGGTCGATGAGAACCCAGGGCTGGAAAGCCATAAACAAGGCACCAGACCTAACCAGGTAAGCACTAAGGGGAACACAAAACATGAAGGCAAAGAGGCACCAAAGAGCACCCATTGGAGGGCTAAAATGTCTATACACAAATGCCAGGAGTATGGGAAATAAGCAGGAGGAGCTCACACTCTTACTTGCTAGCACACAGTATGACCTAGTCGACTTAACTGAAACATGGTGGGATGCTGTGCATGACTGGGTGGTAGGCATTGAGGGGTACAGGTTGTATGGGTGTGACAGAGTGGGAAAAAAGGCGGGGGTGTAGCTTTTTTTCCCACTCTGGAGAGAAGGAGAAGTACACATCTTCCATCATCAAGGCGGGGGTAGAGGAAGGGAATACTAATCATTGTGGGTCAGGATCCGGGGGGGGGGGGGGGGGGAGGGGGCAGGGGAAAAGGACTTGGTAGTGGGGGTCTACTACAGACCTCCTCACCAGGATGTAGACTTAGACAAGGTATTCTCCAGGCAGCAATCAGATGCCATACAGGCAAGGGAGGCAGTGGTCATGGAGGATGTAAATTACCCAGACATCTGCTGGGAGGAACAGATGGCCAAAACAAGCCACTCATGGAGGTTCTTACACTGTGTGCAGGACCTCCACCTAACCCAGGGTGTGTTCAGACCCACCAGGGATAACGCCTTGCTAGACCTGCTCTTAGCAACAGGGGATGATCTTGTAGGGAACCTGCGAGTACACAGTAACCTTGGAGATGGTGACCATCACTTGGTAGAGTTCACTATTCAGCAAAGGGTGGGAAAAATATCCAGTGAAGCTAAAGTGTTAGATTTCAGAAGGGCCAACTTTAGTAAACTTAGAAAGCTATTTAGTGAGGTGGCAGAACTCAAGAGCATCAAGCATATGGGGGTCCAGGAGGGTTGGAGGTTTCTCAAGAGAGTGATCCTTGGGGCAAAAAAAGAAGTCTATCCCCTTACACAGGAAAGGGGGTAAGGGGACAAAAAAGCCCCCTTGGCTGAACAGGGAACTCCAGAAAAGACTGGGGGCAAAGAAAGTGATTTATAGGCAGTGGAAGCAGGGGACATCCACCAAGGAGGCATACACCTTCCTGGAATGCTATTGCAGGAAATCAGTTAGGCAGGCCAAGGCAGGACTGGAGCTTAGGCTGGCTACATCAATTAAGGACAATAAAAAGTCCTTCTCCCTTTTTCTGTATTCCATTCAGATACACGTTCTCCCTTTTCTCCTTGTATTCCCTACATGGAATACTCCCCCGGAATTCAGATATCCTCCCTTACACATCTGCCTGGAAGAGCAGCAGTCTGAGCCATGGTGGTGAAATCAAGTTAGGTATTGCATTGCTCCAACCCAGCTCAAATGCTGCGGACAAGCCAGCTGGGGCACTGAAGCACCCTTGTGCCCCAGCCACCCCATCAGCATGTATATGTGCATTGCAGTGGAGTAAATAACTCTGCCATAGGATAGTACTTGCATCTGAGAATACTAATTTACAGTGGAGTTAATTAGTTTACTCTGGCCTAATAGCATCGTGCATGTAGATTGGTGATGCTTTACTGAGGAGCTAATTAGTCAACTCCTCAGCATCTACCCTGTGTAAATGTGCCCAGGGAGTATTGGAATTAGAATGGACAAACAGCCCTTTACTGGCTATAGTGCTGTAGAACATAGTTAAGCATTATAAAAATACAGAACCAACAGAAATGAAAATGTCAGTCCCATTTTAGTCCCATTGGTATGCAGAACTAACATACCTAATGGAAAGAGAGAGGTGGATTCTGATTCTTTTTGGAATCAACAGAATTGATAGTTAGCTGCATCTGTGCAAACCCATTGAAAGTACTGAGGATATAATTTAATCTGAGAAAAACTAACTGTTGCTAAAAATCCATGACAATAAGGCTAGGGACAGAAATTGCACATAAACTAGTAAAAGTGATCAGAAACTGATTCAAATCTATAACACAACAGAATTTCAGTATACATAAGCAACTTTCAAAATGGCCAAAATTGGTTTAAGATAAACCAGGATGGATGTAGTATCAGACTTAACTGATTTCAGTTAAATCAGTGTATTAAAATTTTGCCCCACATTCTCACCAGATTCAAGTTAACTCACAGCCCCACCACATCCCAGAATGCTTTTCACCTCCCCCACAAACCCTGCCTCCCAGGGTGGGCAAGCTAGACTTGCCCTCCAGCCAAAAAGGGAGGCATGCTCTAGCATCCCCCAGCTTCTGGCCTGGGCCACTGTAGGCCTGTGGCTGCATTTCTGAAATCAAAAGTGAATGTCTGCTCACTTGTTTATTGATTCAATCTATGAAGCTTAGCTAACCTGCAAAGATAGAATCAATTCAGGCTTGGACTTTTTGATTGTGTGACAGCTGAAATTATGTCTGTGTGATAAAGGTGCTTGCTGAAGGCTCTATGAAGATTAGACCAAGTGTTTTTTTCTGTACTTGTTTAGATATTAAGCTATATGTTGTTGCTAAGAGCCTAATTAAAGTTTAAGATGTAGTAAGGCCTTGTATAAAGCAAGGCCTAGTAATTTTAGTAAAGCCTTGAAGTAATAAGGCCCTGTGGTGTAGTTAAAATTAACCTTATCAAAGGAATGCAGGGCTTGTACTGCTATTGGTCAGTCTAAGGACAGTTGAAGTAAAAGGAATCTGAGTGGTTGTATGTTATCAGTACCATTTGGAAGCTATAAATTGGCTCGAATATCCAGAAATCATTCTGAAGGAAGATGCAGCTCTGTGAAAAGGATTAGTTAGCTGTTGGCCTGGATCAGTGGGCCCGTGGACCTCGAGGAGCCCAAGAACTGAATTCCAGGGTCTTTCCCAGTACCTCTCGGACAGCGCTGATCAGAGACACCTGACTTCGCTGAACTTTGAGAAAGAGAAACTTGTTGTACATCAGGCATCAGAGGGGACTGCCAATAAGTTGCCGACGTGAAGTGTTCTTGTCTGTCATTGTTTGTCTTGTTACTACATGTAGTTGTGTTTTTGTTAAGTCAATAAACCTTTCTTACCTTTCTACCCCCAACCATACTCTCAATCCCGAACCCTCCACAGGAAGCTGGGGTAGACTGACTGCATTTAGTCTAAGAAAATAGGTTTAGTTCTTTGATCCCAGGTGTGCTTGCAAGCCTAGAAGGAAAAAAAAAAAAAACTTGTAAAATGAGAATATTTAACATATAAAACTGAGAAACAATGAGTATAGAGACCTTGTAATTTTTAGGAGTCACTATTTAAAGCAAATTGCACATAAAATCCAACACTTCCAGTAGAAGAGAACTCTGAGAAGCTTGCAAAAATATTGTAATATTTTGAATTATTAGTTATTGTAGAAGGTGGTTTGACTATCAATAAAATGATGGGATTTGATCAATTTGCGCTATTAGACAATGAAGGCAATGGACCTTACTCTGCCATCAATTTACTTAATGTGTGACTAACTGATTTACATAAAAGGACCACAACTGGTACCATTGCAAAATCGTTATTATATTAGCTAAAGGAATTACAATTTCTTGTGTCTATGTGCATGTGTGTTAAGGGCCTTCCTGTACCACAAAAGGCACAATCCAAAGTCCACTGACTACAGCACCAGGACCTAAACCAGTGTTTATCCATCTTTTTAGACTCATGTCATCCCTCATTAGACTTGAAACCGTCTTTGGAAAATTCCCACCCTCAGTTTTCACTCGTTTTTCAACTACAGAAAAATAATAGGCCTTTTTTCTGTCGTAAAGAATTCAGAAAGATCACAACAGGTCAGAATGTTTTTAACACTATGGATTTCTATTTTAAATCTCTGGATTTATACTGCGAATTGTGTTTGCACACCTAACAGTGCTAGAATTGCCTGGCATCCTGTGGCACCCTTGAAAAGATCTAAAAGCACCCCAGCAGCACCCTGGTTGAGAATCATTGAACTAAATGTACTGTGTTACACACACATAGAATGCTGTTTTAGAATGGCTTCAGGTATTCATGCATTTCATACTTAACTGAAGTCAAATTCCTTTGAGCTGCTTCTGAGCCACTATGGTCGTTTTGGAAAATTGGCTTTTCAGCATTATCTGCCTTAGTACACTTCCTATGTTCTTGAAAGAAAATTATTCCACTCACAAAGATTTTCCTTACTCCTCCTTTCCTGCCCTGAAACTCCAAACTAAAGGAAACAGAGATATGGATTAATTATGTATGCCATAACTATATAAATAGAGAAAGCGATGGAACAAAATTGAAGAATAAGTAATTCCAAGATGGAAAGTGATTCTGCCTTATACCTTGCTTTTGTTTTCTTATTTTGTATGATATAAGACTACTGCCTGTCTCAGCTGCCTGCAGTGGGTCGGTTTGGGATTGAGAGAGTGGTCAGGGTAAAAAGGTAAGAAAGGTTTATTGATCTAACAAACAAATAATTACGCAAAGCTTAACATCACAACAAAGACAGACAGTAAATCTCTGAGTCAGCAACTTATCGGCAGTCCTCTTTTATGCCTCGTATATGACAAGCCTCTTGAAATCCAGCAAAGTCAGGTGTCCCCAATCTACACTGTCCAAAGGGGTACTGGGAAGGACCCTGATATTTAGTCTTTGGGCTTCTCGGGACTCACCGCCCTGCCGAATTCAGGTCTGCGGTTTCTCTTTCACAATGATAGCTTCCTTTACCATGCTGCTTTCCTTCAGCCGATTTCTGGATACACCAGCAAAGTTATATATTTTTTGAGCTAACTGTTGGCTTGCAGCCAATTATAGTTCTATACTACAAACTTTCCTTATATGACTAACCAATAGCAGTACAAGCCTTTGCGTTTTCCTTATATGATTAATTTTAGCTGTGCCATTGCTAATGTAGCTGGCTTTAAGCTATGGCAAAATACATTTAGAAAATACAGGAAATGCTTAACCACAATGGCTTCCTTTTACACTCTTTCTTCTAGCTATAAGCATTCCGCAATACATAGATAAGCAGCAGAAAACCAGGTTTAACCCTCAGAAAGCTGGTTTAGCTGTCACAGGATGCCTCAGCAAGCACTCTTTTAAGCAGGCGCTATTTTGCTGTCAAGAGACATGACCAAGTCACTGCCACATTGCCTGTTCAAAATTAGCCTTAAATAAATGGGGCTTTATGAAGATAAGACTCCAGGCTATTTTAATAGCCATTTTGAACAGCAGGTAAACACAATGCTGAAATTAGGTTTAGCTGCATGTTTTATATAAACTGATTTCTTTTCCCTGTATACTATACAGGGATTGTATACTGAACCATGAATGTATCATGCATTATTTAAGTCAAGGAGGAAATACCTGCCTTAGTGCATGGAAACATGTATGGCAGATTATGAATGGCCACTATTATTAAGTAAAATGTGTATGTGTGCATGTGCACACTAATATACTTAATGTAAAATGATATAATTATGATTCCCAATACATTGGTTGAAATTTACACCTTGTAAATGGCAGTAGGACAAAGTGAGTACGGAAAACACCATATATAATTAAGTTCTAAAACACTTTCAGGTGAATTAAATACAATGAACATTGTGGGATCTTTGCCATTGACTCTGGCAGCAGTGAAGGTAGACCAAAACTGAGCAATTTTGAAAATCCAACCTTCACTGTGTTGCTCCAAATTCAGACACATGTAACACGACCAAAATTAAAAGTAGCAATGTCTACAGTATACCCCCAAATAAAATTAATGCACCAAATGTATGTGCACCAACACTTATTGATATTTAAAAGAAAATAATATTCTAATCATGACTCTCAAAAAATGACCAGTTTTCTAGGCCTTGATCTCACTTCCATTAAAAGAATCCTTGGCAAAATTCTCACTTGTTTAATCCAATAAGGTTAAAAGCTTTACTCAGCCCTAACCAATCAACACAGCTATAATATTTCATTACCATTCTCTAAATACCTCTTGCTTTGAGCTCCACTCTTATTTAACATTCTCCTTTCACAGTCCCTTCACATCATCCTACTCTTATCTTTTCTTTACATATTTTTTTCCTAAAAAAAAATAAAAAATTATACAACCACTAGCTCCATGTCTCTCTCTCTACATTAATAAGCATGTAGGTAAGTCTCAAGTTGACCCACTTCCTGGCAGCTGCTAGGTCCCATGGAAAAGCTGTACCTTTCAACAGGGAGAAGTTAAAGGAGTTCCAGACTGGAGCTAGAGTACATAAGTGTTCTTGTATTGGCTGTTATGTGTACACATTAGAGCATTTTACTGATGCAAACCATGTAACACAGTTTTGGAGAATTATTTCCTAGACCACAAGCTGTATATTAAAAGGAAAATAAGTTGCCATTAGTAATTGTTCTTCACATGGAAAGTGTCCAAAAATTGAACAGCTCGATAAACAATACAAATCATTGAAGTATGCTGTTTAGCAGGTCAATCCTCTTTCTCCTTTGTTCATCTCACTAACAGCGTGCACAGTGCAGTTTGAATATTTAGGATCCTCCCTCCTTTTTCCCCTAATTTTGTTACAGAACAATCATGAAATTAATATTATTCCCAGTATAGTCCTTTGTTTCATCCTTTCTTTTGGATGCTGTTACTGCAAAGATGAAATGATGCTAACAGCTCGCATCTGTTACTGGTGGAACTGGGTGGTACAGCCTATAGGAAATGCTTTCTGACACTTTCCATTATCAGACTTCAATTTCAGTTGTTTACAATTTTGCAAACTTTAAAGTACTCATACGGAAATATCTCCTTAGTCAGTAGGAGTAGGATAAAAAAATGCAGCGACTTCCATAACAAAAAACCCAAAATGAAATAAAAACAAAAAAGTGGAAGGGGAAAATTAATTATTAACTGAGTTATACCATGAAGCAGGGACTTCAAATTTAAATGCTAGGGGGATTCCTCCTTTTGTATTTGAGAAATCTGAACTTTTAAATAAATTGTCTGCACATGCTCAGTAGAGACATTTGGCTGCTAACTTCTCAGAAAATTCCACTGAAATAGAATATGTATCGGTGCAGAGGTAAAGAGCTAAGCAAGACTTTTCTTGCAAGGTTTCCTACCAGCTGCAAAGGCACTGGCTTCCAAAACTAACAGAAGGTGATCATTTCCCTTGTAAGCAAGTAGGAGGAAGATTAATGGGTTCATGACTTTTCTGACCAGAAGAAACCATTGTGATCATCTAGTCTGACATTCTGCATAAATCAGATTGTAGAGCATCCCTGAATCATTCCTGCTTCATGCTTGATAGCTGCTGTTTGAATTAGAGCATTACAGACTTAGGAAAAATGTCCACATCTTTATTTAAGTGTTTACTGTGATAGACAATTCATCAGACCCTGGTAAATTGATCCAAAAGTAATTGCCTTCCCATTAAAAATTTGCATCTCATTTTTTATATGAATTTGCTGAGCTTCCATTTCCAGGCATTGGGTCTAGAAGACCGAAGAACTCTCCTTCCTTATCAAATGTTTATTTCCCATATAGAGCCCCTGTACTTTCTTTTCCAACCTTTCAATAAATTTTGAGGTTCTGCTGTGTATCCTCTTCAATTTTTCCATATACTTGAAGTTTGGACATCTGAATTGATTATAGTATTCCAAAAGTAGGTGATTCATTATCAAATATGTAGTCAAAGGGCCTCTGGGCAGACCAAGTGAGATATGTCCCTTTGTTTATAGTCCTGTGAGGTTCCTGTGGCTGGCCTGTGTCTTATCTCTGCCAGGAAAACTATTGTTTGAAGACCTTGAAGATACAGGTCAGTCGCATCATATGTGCATTTAACTTATGCGAATTCAACTATACGCAGGGTGGGGGGGCGGGGCTTAAGTCTGCATGCGGCGCTGCCACTTACCTGGAGGCCCGGCCACCACCACGCTGCCAGCGGTGACTGCCTCTGCTTCCAAAATCTCCCGCTGCTGCTGTAGAGCCATGCCCAGAGCTGTATGGCTGGCCACCGGGCGGCAACAGCACCGTGGTGGTGGCCGGGCAGCATGCAGCCATCCCCACCACCACCCCATGCTGCGCCGCTGCCGCCAACTGCATGGCTCCGCAGCGGCGGCGGAAGGTTTTGGAGGCAGAGGCAGTCACAGCTAGTCAAATCGCTGGTACGGTAATCGCGATTTGACTATACGCAATTTTCGCTTTACGCGCTAACTTCAGAACATAACCCCTGCGTAAGATGCGACTGACCTGTACATCTGTATTACTAGGTAGAGCCACTACTAAGTCCAACTTCTAGCTCCAAACCAACAACAATTCAGATTAAAAACCCCTCACTTTACTTCTGGGTGGAGTCTAACCATCCCAGAAGTTCTTTTGAGCCTTGGAACCCAAGGTCAAGTCCTTTCAGTGTGTTTACAACTCTCTTGGGTTAACGGACTTCCAGACCTCTGTATCCTACTTCCTTAAAGAGACAGAAGTCTCTTTTGCTCAATCAGAATCATTATTTCAACAATAGCTAAGTACAGACAGACAAAAAGCCCAAGGCTGAATTGATTCAGTCT
Organism: Alligator mississippiensis; assembly: GCF_030867095.1. NCBI lineage: Eukaryota > Metazoa > Chordata > Crocodylia > Alligatoridae > Alligator > Alligator mississippiensis. Next base: position 33,079,476 of record NC_081835.1, on the reverse strand, counting down.
TTGCAGATTAGTCTAAACTATAGAGATTGAGAAACAAACTAAACTGAGAAACAATTGGACACACATTTACTTTTGATTCAGGGAATGCAGCCACATGCCTTCAGTGGCTCAGGCTAGAAACCAGGTAGCACTAGAGCATGTCTCTCTGGCACGTATCCAGCATGGGCTGTCTGTTTGCTTTCTCTTCTTGCTGCCTGAGGTCTCTGGGATTGGCAGTCCAGAATAACCCCCCTCTCTGGCCCCAGGCCCCAGCCAGAGTTTGCCTGCAGGCTCTGCCTCCCCTGACCACCCCAACCCTTCTCTGCTGGAGCAAACAGCAAAGCCCAGCCCAGGGCTGGGATGCTGGGGGACTGCGATTTAAATTGAGCCAGGAAGGGGTCTGGGACAGAAGTTTCATAAACCAGTTTCACCCATATCAGTTAAGTCTGATACTATATTCAACCAGGTTCATCTTAACCCAGTTTCAGCCTGACTACTACTTACCATTCCTGTGTTTATGTGCAGCTATGGCAAAGTAATGTAGATGGGGAAAAGCGGCTTAGGTTGGAAGAGCAAACCTCAATGCCAACCCTAAATAGCAGTACAGGTATACCCTGAGTAATTAATCCTTCACAAAGTCATCTAGTCCAGTCCCTTGCTCAAGGTAAAATCATACCTGACTAAACCATCTCAGTCAAGTGTCTGTCTAATCTGCTCTTGAAGATTTCCACTGATGGAGATTCCACAATTTTTCTATGATTCTTAAGAGAGAGGCAGCTGCTAAAAAGGCAATGGTCTAGTCACAGGTTGCAGCAGGATTGAGCCCAATACCTGCCTGTGGTTTCTGCCACAGGCCAATGTGATAAATGGTTTCTTAATCTGATGTTCAGTACGATTGGCTGGGAAGCAGTTCCCCAGTCCCCTGGGGGCCTGGCCATAACAGAAAACTTTTCTTTCTAGTAGCCTTGGCTGCTGGTATAACCACTGCCATACAGTATAGAAGTGTCACATGCTTGCGGCAGACAGTGTAGGCCCTTATGTTCTGAATGCGGTGCCTTCTCTCCATGTAACTAATGACCAACAGCCACATACTATAGTGTTAGCAAACCCTCATCAGAGCTGGGACTGGTTGGCAGGGACATTTTTCAAGCCCCCTCTGAGCCAGAGGTGGTGCTGATGGCCCGCATAAGGTGTTAAGTATCAATGGTCATTTGGGCTGGCTGTACATCAAGGCTGAGGAGCTTCTGCAGCCCTCCCTTAGGTCCATTGGGAAGCCCTGAGCTGGGGGGTAGTGCTGCCCATATCCTAGGGGTGTTAAACACTAATGGTTATTTGAATCCAATTATGGTCAAGGCCCCTAGGTCTCTGCTACTGCCCCTTAAGGCCTTCAACCTAAAACTGGATTTGATGAATGCCCAAGCCAAGATTGATGCTGTCTCTGCTTACCGAATGCGCTCAGTGCCATAGCCATTTGAGGGATTCATGGCCTACCTGGGCCATTGTTTCCATCCTAAGGCCACCAGGAGGGACAGACCCAACTGAAACTAAGCTGCAGGTGGTGCTGCTTAGCTCACCATATTGTCAAGCATTCTGCCTTCTCTTGTGTGGTGTGCCTCTGTACCTGAGCTCAGGAGTGCTGCCCTAGAGCATTGCATGGGATCAGCACAGTGGCCATTCAAGGGATTCATGTTCTGCACATACCATTGTTTCTCTATTAAAGTCACCAGGAGGAAAAGACCCAACCAAAACCGAGCTAGAGGTAGAGCTGACTAGCTTGCTGTATTGTTAAGCACCTTGCCTTGTCTCTCTTGGTGACAGGTTTCTGATCCAAGATTCTATCCCCCACTGCTCTGTTTCCTGTATCCTATCATTTCTGATCCAAGTTGCCCCCTCCTGCTGAGCTATTTTTCTCTACGTCTGGGCAATCGTATAACAATTATAACAACCATGCAGTTGGCAGATGGCTGATTATGGATTCATGGCAATTTTCAATAGACTTCTGCTTCAGGTTGAAAGGGCCACCTAGAGCTTATGCTGTAAATAACCTGAAAGAGGCCCCCCTTGGGGGGTCATCATAAATAGCCTGTTCCAATGCTTAACTACACTCATTGTCAGAATGTTCTTCCTAATCTCCAACCTAAATTTTCTTTGTTACCCGTAGTCCTGTCACCTACATTCACAGAGAAAAGACCATCTCCATCCTGTCTGTAATTGCCCATCAGGTATTCGAAAATTGTTATAAAATTCCCCCTTAGTCTTCTCTTCTGCAGATTAAAAACCTTGTTCTTTCAGGATTTCCTCATAAATCTTGCCTCCTAGGCCTCTAATAATTTTTTTGCTGTTTTGCACTGGACTGTTTCAAAACTGTCCACTTCCTTCTTGAAGTGTGGGGCCCCAACCTGGACAGCAAGCCTCACTCTTGCTGAATAGATTTGCTTCCTTTGATTTGCAAGTGACACTCTTGTTAATACAACTCAGTACACTGTCAGATTTTTAGCAACAAGAGCACACTATAGGTTGATATTCAGCATAGAGTCTACTGTAATTCCCAAGTCCTTTTATTCCCCAGTCGATATTTGTGAGTACAATTATTCCATCCCAGGTGCAGGATCTTGAACATGTCTTTATTGAATTTCATATTATTGATTTTGCACCATTTCTCCAGTCTATCCAGGTCATTCTCTAGCCCTAGCCTCCAGAGTATCTTGGTGCTGTCCACAAATTTACCATCAGCCAAATCATCAATGAAGATATGAAGAAATACCAGACCTGGGACAGACCCTCTGGAAACCCCACTTGATGCCTTCTCCCAACCGGACTTTGAGCCATTGATGACTACTTGTTGAGTACGATGATCCAACAAGTTAAGTTACGGGTTTACAGGAAGAAAAATATTTGTGGTTTAGAATGACAAGTTCTGATACTGCAGATCACCAGAACATCTGAGGAATACAATACATACCTGATTAAGGAAGTATAACTTTCGCAAAATCAATAAAGAAGAAAATTGGCTACCAAGAAACCAGGGAAGATAGAATCAAGAGAGAAGGAAATGAATCTTTACATTCCATATAGTAAAAGATGGAAAGTTTTGTTTTTGGTGAAACATTGGCCCATCTTTCAGAAGGAGATAGGGTTGTACAGTTTTGGTTGCCAGTGTCTCAGTTGAAGGAAAAGCAGTATCTTAGAGGACAGAATGACTTATCTAATCAAGAGGGTGAAACAACAAAAATGGCATTTGAAAAAGGGGAAAAAATATGCTTTCATTTAGCACAAAATCAAGCTGACAAGAACTAAATTAATCTAGGCATGGAGATGTAAGAAGCGAACAACCTGGGTAGAATATTTAGGAGTGAGAAGCAAACTGTGGATGGAAGCTACTACAATACAGTGCAGAAGGGGAGACCAGGCTGAACACCACAATTGGGCCCTCTGGATCAAAGAGCTGAGGTAAGGACACTGGATCTGCAGTATTGCCAAACAGTATTAAGGGAGGCTCTGAGTCTAACAAGAGGCACTTTGAGTTTAAAAGAACTGAGGACCACTGATTTACAATTTTGCCAACTCCCCTATTTTATACAGTAGTGATTTTTGCCCCTGCTTTAGGACCTCTCATTGGCTATCAATACTAGAGCACATTCCCTTAAGAACCAGAAATAGAATCCATGATTGCCCACCCAGGACTCTTCATTTTTCTGCACTCTTTATATATATGTAACACACAGAGTTTAAGTGTATGCCTCATTTCTAGTGACTAAACTGAACACATGGTGATAACCTACTACTGCCTTTAGTTATTTTGCTAGCTCGCTCATACAGTGGATTTAACATTTCTACCCCTGACGATGTAATACCACATAGGAATTACTAAGATTCCAGGGGGGAGGAGGGTGTTGCAGGAGTACTTTTCTTAAAAGGCCAGGAAATTGACAGGAAAAATCATCTATATTTAAAGAGCATTAAATGACCAAGCAAATACAATTCAGTGTTCTTATGCATATATATTTACTGATGGCTAAAAAATGGTATTTAGAGGTCTGCTTTTGGAAACTGGCTTATAGGTAAAGTAGATATGCATTAGAACAATGGTAGAGGGGAATGGCAAGGGTCACTTGATTTCTAAAAGCCTGGTTGTGACAAAGTTCCCTTCAAGGTCCACTGTGTCTGACACAGGCAAGCAGACACATAGGCTGAGAAATTGAAGTCATGTACCACACATTTCTATACAATGAGATAAGGTGGCATTAAGTCACAGTGCCCAATAGCAGAGCCCATGGGATTTCCAGTTTTGGTAGATGGACCAAATTAGGAGAAACTGGTAAATAACCAAATTAAGATGTGTGCATGGGATGGTTTGGGAAACAAAGGAATACACTGACAGGACAGAACGTGGACAGTATGACAACCAGAGGGAGAACCATCAATGATGCCCAGAGCTGAAGAGTCAGAGGAGAGAAAGAATACAAAAGTAGGGATTTCAGAGCAGCAAAGGGTCCCCAAGAGGGGAACCCAAAGCCAGCATGAACATAGGACACACCACCAGCCCATCTCACCCACCCCACTGGGAGGGTGGGCCTCAGCTTTCAACCTCCAGGCTGCTGACACCTGACTTTCAAGAAAGAACCTCAGGGTGAGAGGTCATGGTCAGACTGAGGGTATGGCTCCACCCTGAACAAGCTATCTGGATCATAAGTACAGTGCCAACATTTACTGCTTGTCATTCTGGAGATTAAAATTGCACCAATGCATGAACTGGAATTAATGAGTGAGAATTGCACAGTGAACCTCAGTCCTTTAGCTTCCTTCATCTACATGAAGTGACAAAAGAAGATGAAGACAGCTAGAAATGAAGTCATCTGTAGTAGATGGCCTGCATTGCTTAAAGTACAAGTCATAATGACTTCAGCTTTCCCACCAGAGATACTACCAGATATGTCTGGTCTAGCACAGTAGATATGAACTGGAGAGAAGTCTTTTTCCAACATTCAGCCATCTAAGAGGCCTCAAGCACATTTAACCTGCAATTTGATGCAGTTGCCTGACCATTACAATGGATGTGCAGTTTCTAGGAGCTAAAGGTTTAGGGCTCCATCCTGATGGGGATACAGTGACCTCCTAACAAAAGGTTTTACTCCTAATAATTATTTTACATTACCTACACCTCATTCAGAGGCTAGGAGGATCAGTGACTATTCATGTATTCAGTACATAGTAACCCTCTCAGGACAGGACTTGGTACAGTAACCCAGATCATTTGTATTTAGGTAGTTTACAAACTGCTTAATTCACAGCAGGTTTGCAGCAGCCATTCAGCTGTTTGCTGTAGTCTTCATTTTCAAAGAGTGCTGCTTATCAAATAGGCTGATGTTCATCACTGGTTGGTGAGCAGCTTACTGAAGGAGTGGTGCCATGTGAAAAAAAAAGCCACAACAAATAGCTGGAGCACCTCAGTGGTCCTCTGCTGTTGTTTACTCTGGCTTTATATACTACTATATATGAGCCACAGGATTACCTCCATCTGCATCTCCTCCACCCTACCTCCCATGCTCCAGCTTCCAGTTAATTAGAAACCCTCATCTTCACAGGAGCATTAGGAACTTAAGCCTGTAAAGCACCTGGGTTCCAATGCATCTCTATTCCATGTAGCCCACTGAAGGTTGAATAGGCCGTATTGCTCATTTGTGACTTGAAGTATGAAATGGAGATAAAACTGTATTCAACTTTGGATGTAACTCCATGTCAGGGGAACAGTGTTGCATTATTATTGATCATCATCATCCTACTAATACAAGTCATAGATGAAGACACAACTATGCTAAATGTTGTGCACACAAGCTAAGCACAGACAGTCAAAAAGCTGGAGGCTGAATGAATTCAAGCTCTGCAGGTTTCTCTAAGCTGTGCAGGTTGAACTGATAATGAAGTAAATTGACATTCACTTTTGAATCTGGAAAGGCAGCCCTATGCTTGCAGTGGCCCAGGCCAGCTGCCAGGGGGCACCAGAGCACAACTCCCAGGCAGCTGGCTACTGCCAAAGGCATGTGAATGTAGCCAAGTGGGGCCCATCCCTGATTGGCTGCCCAACACACACTGCCCCCCTCCCCTGACACCTGCTGTCCACCCCTTCCAGGCCAGGGCCTAGCCAGTGCCAGGCACCAGCCCATGTGGTGGGATCCCCATGCCTCAGTGGGTGTTCCCCTGCCTGGGGCAGGATTCCCTGAGCCCTGCCACCATTGCAGAGGGGCAATTGCCCCCCTCCCACACCTCAGCATTTTCCAGCGCCTTCTTAGCCACACCCCTACAGATATGGGGGACAACAGTACCTCCAGCTTGGGGCTGAGCAGGTGCCCTGCATCAGCCCACATGGGGGGATCCCTGTACCTCAGCCCTGCCACTGATGAAAAGGGGGAATTCCCCCCTCCAATCCCTCAGCATGGCCTGGCATTGACTGTCTCAGGCTGGAGGATTCCACTCCCACCCTTGCACCTGTGGGAGCAAGGCTAAGCTATCACTGGACTGCATGGAGGGGTGGGAGGGGAGAATTCCCCCTCTGCACTGGTGGCAGGACTCAGGGAATTCTGCCCAGGGCAGGGGAACACACAGTGAGGCATGGGGATCTGGGCCAGCCCTAGGCTGGAGGGTCTGCTCCTCCCTTTCCCACTTGCTCATAAGTGACTTGCACAGGCTGGCAGAGAGTTGGCAGGGGGAACCCTCACACACCAGTGTCCGGGCTGGGGTGTGGGCCTCTGCTTCCCCACCTCCTCTCCACCTGCCCTACCAAGCTGACAGGCACAGGCAGGACCAGGGCTGTAGAACAGGAGCTTTGCTGCCTCAGCTCTGTGACAGCTTGGGGTGAGGCCAGCCCTACTCAGCTAGAGCAGACAGCATGGGCCAAGGCTAGCACACCCACAAGGCAAGGTATAAATAAAGCATCTTGGGATGCTGGGGGACTGTGAGTTAATTTGAGTCAGGAGGGGATCTGTGACAGAAGTTCAATAGATTGGTTTAATCTAAATCAGTTAATTTAATACTGTATTCATCCAGGTCAGTCTTAAACCAGTTTTGGTCATTTTGAAACTGATTTATGTTCACTGAATTTCTGTTCTGTTACAGGTTTAAATGGGTTTCTGACCACTTAAACCGGTTTAAGTCTAATGTCTGTCCCTAGCCACAAAGAGCAAAAATATACTCTTTGGTCCAAAAGTCTTGTCATCTAAATATAAGGCAAGAGATGACATAGCAATACAGGGATTGGGCCTAAGTTAACGATGAGACAATACTGGTCAATATAAGCTGTGGTATCAGCATGTTACCAGCCTTACTGTTGTCAAGTGTGGGCATTTTTTTGTTTGGGGGGGGGAGGGGGGGTTGTTTTGGGGGGTTTTTTGCAGCTAATGCTGCAAGTAAATCTTTAAAGAGGGATTTGAAAGATAGTAAGGTAAGTGAACTTAAATGAAAGATTTCATTATAAAATCATTACCTTGGTTGTGCACAGTAGATGAAACAATTCAGGTTGTTTTTATGATGGTGGGGTGTGCATATATGCTGTTTACAGAGATTTAGGCCAGTAGTTTATCAAAGGTCAACATTTAGAGACCGACCATTAACTTGTGGTAGTTTATTTAATGAGAAATGTGTTGACTTGTAGATAAAACAGATTTCTTTCTAGGTCATTTGGTTGAACATTGGCTGTGCTGCATGTTTCAGGATCTGTGATAAGTTAAGAATAGCATAAGGCTGACAGTCTAATAACAGTATGTCTCCAGATACTGATCTACTGATTTTTTTCATTCTTTCTGTATGATTTCACATCTAAATTATTTTGCATATGAAATGAATAGATATGGTATACTAATCGGAACAGGCTATTTAAAAACAACTGAATTCATCATCACTAGAGATGTAATAATACAAAGCACTAAACTAAATGTTTCAAAGAAGATTGTTTTAAGCAAGGGCTCAAATGTCCCTTCTGCTTCCCCCAGGCTCTAGTCCTGGATTCAACCTGTGGAGATGCACAAGATCTGTGTGACAAGACCTGTCACCCTGCAAGATCCTATGAATACCATTATAGAAAGGGTGCTGCTCTATCAGTTTTCAGGTCAAAGAGGGAGCAAAAGAGAAAAAGGCTGTCTGTAAGCATTCTGACCCTTCATGGCAGTGGATCCCTACTCTAACTTAATGTTGATGACTTGCATTAATAGAATAAGACAGGCACTGTAGCAAAACTGCTGGATGACTGGTGAAAGACAGAATTGTAGGAACCATCCTGAAGAGACAGAAAAAGTATTGATGCACTCTAAGAGATATAAGTTCCTATAGGATTATTACCGAACTCTGATGAAAGTCTGTAATTGCTGAAAGGTGGTATTCTGAAAGCAGCAGAAAAATAGTCTCCCAAAATGAAAGGAAAACCTTAGGCCAGAGATTCAGCTGGGGCAAATTCTCCATAACTCTAGGATCTGATCCTTTTCCTGAACTATTTTTTGTCTTTAGAGTACACTTGAGACAAAGGGAAAATACCATTAAAAGCCAATTGATTTTAATGTTTTCCAACTGGTACCCTGAGGCATATTTTCTGTATTTTAACTCTTTTACTCAATGCATCTTATGCCACCCACTGCCTTCACTGGTGTGAGAAAAAAAAAAATTAGCAAAAGGCTTTCAGTTAGGAATGGATTTCTACCCTGTTTATACCCAACAGTGGTTCTTGTTGAAACTGCAGAGTTGTAGTTCTACTCTCCCCATTTCACAGACTACTGGATCTATATTTCATATGTACACCTACAAAACACACCAAATGCAGAGCCTATGGGGTGCATTGGGAGTAACTGTTGATGTTGTAAATCAGTATCCAACCCAGACTGCTGTTATATTATTTCAATACACAACATGTGCTTGAAGATTGGGCCAAGATACAAAGATGAAATCTATAGATCTAGCTTCATTTCCTAGCTCTGCTGCATTAGCAGCAGGCTGCTCTCGTTAGCCAGTTTCTTCAGAAGCACTACTTCTGAAGGTCCAGTCTGAAATAAATGTCCAGCTGATTTTTAGGACTACTGGGGACCCTAAGTGCAAGTGCAGCCAATGGAACCTGTAGTGTGTCACCCACATAACAATATGGCCGAAAGTGTGTTTCAAATTGGACACCCAAAACTGAGGCATCCATAGGCAGTGGCCACTGAAATGTGGCCTGTGAAAATGTGAGCTTTCACTATTCTTACTCAATGTCCCATCCTACAAAAAAATGACTCACTTGCTGTATCTTCCTCACAGCGGGACTATGAGGCCAAATACACACACATTTTTAAAGGGTCTGAGATCCTTAGATGCTCAGTGCCTGAAGTATAAAGCACTGTTATGTTCTTCCCCGTTTATCAATATTATTTAATTCAACTACACTGTATATGAAATAAAAAGATAAAGGTGACAATTTATTAATTCTTATTAACTTAGCAGTTGCAGAGCTGCACACACCTTGGTGTGTATGTAGGTCAAGTGCACTGCATATCAACAACAATTTGTTATGCTCCTCAACCCCCCAAAATAGCTCTGTGTGCCACTCTCTCAGGCCCTTCTATTTCAGGGACTCCCTGCAACCCCTCCCCTGACCCACCATGCATTCTTCTCATACACAGGTCTCCTCAGACACAACTCCCCCTGCTCTGGCAGAAGCTCTTCAGATCCCCCATTCTTCTATATCATTGCCTACCATGCCGAGTGCTCTGTGTCTTCCATACTCCTCCTCACCATTCTCCTCTTCACTTCTATGTTTAGAGCTCTGTGTGTCTCTTCTGCCAAGGCAGGTTGCTGCATACTCTCCATTTTACTCTTTCCATTTATATATTCCCCTCCCCGCTTTCCACACACACTTTCCCCAAATTATGGTCTTCCATGCCACAGTCAATTCTCCTTTCCCCTGTCTCAGGGTATCTCATTCTTGCCTCTATAGCAGGGACTTTGCCTGCCCCTTCTTCCTTGCTTCTCCTTTCTCCACCACCTTGTCTTAGAGTCAGGGAGGGAAGTCTTTCAGAAAGTCATCATTTTTAAAACTGTATTGGGAGGAAGAAATCAGCTGAGATGGGGAATATAGCATTACAGAAAGACAGAGATATAGAAATGCCATTGAGTTGACGGGGAGGCAAAGGTTGTTTTGCCAATCAGCTTTTCAATGGCTTGACATGCTAGCAAATCAAGACTATGTTCATACTGAGCCAAAGTCCAACTCTGACTACATTTCTAGTGAGGAAAGGCCCTAGATGCACTAGATTTTGGGAGGAGCTCTTTAGCAAGTGGAAGAAGACAGTTCAGGAAAGTTCTCATAATGATCTTTCCTGTGGTGGACAGCAAATATTCCTTTTGTAATTTCCACAGGCAGACCTATCTCCTTTCTTGAAGATTGTTATGATCATCCCTAATATCATCTGGGATTTTCTCATCATCCCAGATCCTTAAGATGAGGGCATGGAGCTGTAATATGAGCTTCTCTCCCTCTTGCTTGAAAATGTCAGTGGATTTCCATCAGCTCCAGATGCCTCATTCTTAATTTCCTTGATGGCTTTCTCCACTTTGTCAGGGGTTGGAGGGATTCTGAGATCACCTCTGACTAGGTGTTGCAGGATGAATACTCTCATCAACAGGGATCCACGTTTTCTCTGATAAAAAAAAAATCACCAATTTTCAGAATAAAAAAAAATAACCCCAAATCCACATTTTTCAATGATCAAAATAAAATAGCACTTACACACACACATACACAATATGGATTTTGGGTTACTTTTGGAATCTCAACTAAGAAGGTCTTCAAAATGCTCTTTTCAATGGGTGTTGATGGTTTGATCAGGTCTTCCTGATCAGGTCTCTTTCATCCTTACATCTCAAGGGGCTTAGTCCCTGGCTGATTGGATCATAGATGGCTTTGTTGGCATTGAAAAAATCATGCATATTGTGGATGTCAGTGCGATGCTGAATCTCCTTCACCTGGTCTTCCCACCATCTGTTCTTCATATTGCAGTTCCTTCTATGCCTTAGTTTGTTGGTGATTCCACTGCTTTTGCTTGGAGATGATGTCATTGTGCCAAGCACAAAAGGCCTTGTGCTTGCAGTTGATCAGTTCTTGGATCTCCTGGTCATTCTCATCAAACCAGTCTTGATGTTTCCTGGTAGAGAATACAAGTCTCTCTGTGCAGTCACTGATGACAGTGGACTTTAAGGCAATCCGAGTTGGCTTGGGAGCTGCCAACACCATCCTTTGGACTCAGAGTGAGACAATCCCATGGCAGAGGAAGGGGGAAGCCCTTTTGGCTAAACAGGGCCATCCAGGATACCTTAAGGGCAAAAAAAGAAGTATACAGGAAGTAGAAGCTGGAGGTAGCTAGCAAGGAGAAGTACACATCTTTGGCCCGAGCCTGCAGGGAGTCAGTCAGGAAGCCCAAGGCAGCTCTAGAACTCAGGCTGGCGGCAGGGATTAAAGACAATAAAAAGTCCTTCTTTAGGTACATTGGGAGCAAAACGAGGGTGCAGGGTAACATAGGACCCCTACAGGATGGGCAGGGGGGCTTAGTGATGGATAGCAGAGACAAGGCAGAGCTCGTCAATGAGTTTTTTGCCTCTGTCTTCTTAGATAAGAATCTAGACAAACCCTCAATATCAATCACAGAAACCAACAAGGGGAACATCAGCTGACCAACGGTCAGTGACACTTGGAGGGACTGGACATGTTCAAATCACCAGGACTGGATGGACTCCACCCATGAGTAATGAAGGAATTAGCAAGTGTCATAGCTGAACCTCTGGCAAGGATATATGAGCACTCATGGTGCTTGGGTCAGGTCCCAGAGAATTGGAAGAGAGCCAATGTCACCCTAATCTTTAAGAAGGGGAGGAAGGAGGATCCAGTGAACTATAGAGCAGTCAGCTCTATCTCTGGGAAAATCCTAGAAAAAATTATCAAGGAACACATCTGTAGGAGCCCGCTGGCTAATGTGATGCAGAGGGGTAACCAACATGGGTTTATAGCAGGCAGGTCCTGCCTGACTAACCTAGTTTCTTTTTACAGCAAGGCCACCAAATGTTTAGATGCAGGAGTCGAGGTAGATGTTATCTATCTGGACTTCAGGAAGGCCTTTGACATGGTATCCCATACCATCCTTATAAATAAACTGAGGAGATTTGCCTTGGATGATTATATGGTAGACTGTGTAGCAAACTGTCTCAAGGGTTGCACTCAGAGAGTGGTGGTGGATGGGTCGGTGTCAACCTGGAAAGATGTGTGCAGTGGAGTTCCCCAGGGCTCAGTTCTGGGGCCAGTGCTGTTCAACATCTTCATCACTGATCTGGATGAGGGGGTGGGAAGCACCCTGTCCAAATTTGCAGATGATACAAAAAATATAAGGTGAACCATGGAGAGGAGGAACCAGATCCAGGCTGAACTACACAGGTTGGGGAAGTGGGCAGAGAGCAACAGGATGCAGTTCAATAAGGACAAGTACAAAGTGCTGCGTCTAGGGAGAAAGAACTGCCATCATACCTATGGGCTGGGGGGGGGTGGCCTTCTCAGCACCACTGAGGCAGAAAGAGATCTTGGAGTCATTGTTGAATCTAGAATGAACACGAGTCATCAATGTGATGAAGTAGTTGGCAGAGACAATCGCACCTTGTCGCGCATCCATAGGAGTTTCACAAACAGGTCCAGGGAGATGATTCTCCCTCTCTATGCAGCACTGGTCAGGCCGTATTTGGAGCACTGCGTCCAGTTCTGGACACTGCAGTTCCAGTGGGATGCGGACAACCTGGAGAGGGTCCAAAGAAGAGCCACTCATCTGATTAGATGCCTGCAGGGAAGGCCCTATGAGTAAAGGGCCACCTTAAACTCTTCAGCCTCTCCAAGAGAAGGCTGAGAGGGGACCTTGTGGTGGTGTACAAATTCATAAGGGGAGAGCAACATGAAGTAGATGATGATTTGTTTACCAGGGCATCCCCTGGAACAACAAGGAACAATGGCCATAAGCAACTGGAGAGAAGGTTTAGATTGGACATTAGAAAAATGTTCTTCATGGTCAGGGTTGTCAGGATTTGGAATGGGCTTCCAATGGAGGTGGTGCTCGTCCCATCCTTGGGGGTCTTCAAGGGGAGATTGGACAGGCACCTGGCTGGGTTCACATGACTCCAGGTTTGGTGACCCTTTTCTTGCCTGCTGGGGCAGGGGTTCAGACTAGATGGCCCACTGAGGTCCCTTCCAACTCTAGAATCCATGAATCTTTGAATCTATAACACTGGCTGCTGACATTCTCCCATTGCTGTTAATTGGAATTTACCAGTTTTTCATTGGGGCACTGGTGGAAGAAGTCTTGCTTGATTGGGTCGTTGAGTCCTTCAACATTGATATTCTATTGGCACTGCTTCTGCTGCAGCCATAATTTAGGAGCCAGTTTGAGTGAGATTGGATATAATGGTGACTGGTCCAGCAATCATCAGCAGGGATCCTGGTTTTCTCTGATAAAAAAATCCCCAATTTTTTACTTAAAAGTAACCTAAAATCCACATTTTTCCATGATCAAAGTTACACACACACACACACACACACACACACACACCCCCTGAAAATCGGGGATTTTTTCTTTATCAGAGAAAACCAGGATCCCTAATTGTTACCTCCTAGGATAGCTCAGGTGATGTGGACATCTTTGCGATTCTAGGCATGAACAATGATGTCAATCAGGTGCCAATGCTTAGACTGTAGGCGTTCCCATGATGTGTTGTGCCTGTTTTTTCTGGTGGAACAGGGTGTTGGTAGTGGTGAGTCCATGTTTTGCACATTTTGTCAGGAGGAGGATGCTGCTGAAGTTAATCTTCAATACGCTTTCCTTGTCAATGGTTCTATTCCAGAGGTTCAAGTCCCTTCCAACTCTGGTATTGAAATTGCTGAAAATAATAAATATGTCTCCATCTGGAATGTCAGAAAGGATTTGGTCAAGGTTGGTGTAGAATTCCTCTTTGGTTTTGTCAGTGGTGTCAAAAAGTCAGGGCATATGCACTGATGACAGTGGTGTACTGGCTCCCGGCCAGTTTAAGAGTTCATTCCATTGGTTTAAGAGTTCATTCTTAATGGCAAAATCAACTCCATGAAGCTGGCATTCTCCTTATTTATCCTTCCAGAAGAAGGCATGGCCAGCTCCTTGTTTACTGAACCACCCATCTCCTGCTCACCATGTCTCATTCAGTGCAGTGACCTTGTTGTTGTGTAACCTGACTTCTTGAGCCACAACTGTGATGAGGTGCTCTAGGTGTTACTGTTAGGATTGTCCATGATGGTCCTGAAGTTCCAGGTTCCAAAATTGATTGTGGGTCCTCACTGATTTTGAAAGCAGTAAAGGTGATCCCACTGCACATATTTACCCAGACAGGAAGAAAGTAGACCGGTTATGTTTACCGTACTTTTCTAGCCCCCTTCCCATGTAGGGTAAGCAGAGCAGACCTGAAAGAGGACTGCTCAGTCACAGTTACAGTTGTTGAATTGAACTCCTGCCTTGTCCAAGTGCTAGATGACTTTCTTGTAGCTGCTGCCTTCGTGCCAGTACATGACCAAGAGGTTTCAGACCTCACAATTCTGCTCCTGTCATCACTAGTTGATCACCAAAGGACTTGAAAAATGTACTGGAAAAGGCATTTTCATGGAAGATGCCCATGCATAATTTATTTTTATTATGGAGAAGCTGCTGCACATCAGGTTCCACATGGTTCTTGATAGAACAGGACCTTAATCCAAAGGCAAGAAAGCCAAGACAATAAGATTGCTTGTTCCACTACAGCATTCATCCACCTGTTGAGATTCTAACATCTTCTAACATCTTCTATTTTGCCTTTGAGGACTTGTAGACCCATAGCTAGGGGCTGGGCAGGCTTATTATAGTGGCAACCTGTATTTACTGTCACAGCACTGTCAGAGCTTTTCAAGAGGGAAAGCGTTGCCATCTGCTGTCCCCACCATAGTTCCATAGTTTCATAGTTGTTAGGGTCAGAAGGGACCTGAGCAGATCATCAAGTCTGACCCCCTGCCATGACAGGAAAAAGTACTGGGGTCAAACGACCCCAGCAAGTTGTTCGTCTAATCTCCTGTCTCTGCCACCTGTGGACAAGATGGGTAGCAGTACAGCTCTGCCACCAGGGGAGTAGCATGTGGATCTGTTGTGGTGTGTATCTGGAGTATACACACATACTAAGCAGTGCTAAGCTATAGGGTCACCATGGCGCGAATGCTGTTGACTCTTCTGGGGCCCAGCCCAATGAACTATATAGTAAATCATGAGCCTTTTGGTGTTGCACTAATGCCATGCATAGCTTGTACTATATATGCAGGTACAAAAGTACTGCTTAAAAGACGTGTTTATGGGGTATATGTGCTAAAACTTTCAGCAGTTTAAAAAAAAATAAAATTCTGGATGAAATAAGTGCATGAGTATTATATGCAAATCACTACAGGTATGTTTATTTCAGGGTCAGTTTTTTCAGATTTGCCTCTCACTTCAATGTGCTCAGGGAGTGCAGGGTCTGACAGTTGGGGGAAAGGGGGCTTTAAAAGGAAGAAATTGCAGAGACAGAGGGCAAGGGGGTCTACCTGATCCCCGATCGATTTTTCCTGATTCAGCAGTGGGAGAGGGACAAATTCAATGTATAAGTCCATTAATTGTATTCTATACCTGGAAAATAATAACAATTTTATAATTTTTCCGTGCAAGAATCTAAACTATAGGGGGTTGTCTTATATTCAGGGCTGTCTTATATTGCAGTAAATATAATACTATTGCTACCAGTTACTCCAAAATCAAGTAGCAGAGATTTCTCCTGTCCATCTTTAAGTGAAGGATGCTGAGGACCCATGTAGAATATTGTTCGAATGAAGGAATTTCTGTTTTTAAAAATTAGGAAATTATATTAAAAATAAAGCTTAAACTGGGAGAGCAGTGTTTGCCAAGTAAACCTCACTACAACTAGTAAATATCAACTATGATAGATCACATGGATTTAATTTGCCTCCTTTTGTGTATGCAATAAGACATGGTTGTTAATTACATGTTCATATACTATATATGAATTTCAAAGGGGTTAAAGACTGCAGGGAGGTGAAAAAGTATATGCCCAGAAAAATGAAAAGCAGAAATATCTGAAAGTCAACCTTTCTGTGTTATTTATATTATCTCATATACGACATTCAAATCATCGAATATTGTGCACTTAAGTGGCCTGCATCACGGAGTAAGATCCACCAAGGATTCTGATGGATGCGTCAGAGGCTACGCAGCCCAGTATTCTCACATACTAACATGTTAAAGAGTCTGGCTATTGTTTATTTATCTGAGTGAGTCCTACAGTGAAAAAAAACTTGAGCTTTGCTTTGCACATATATAATACCAATGAAGCCAATGAGATAAGGTAGCACTGGGGAAGGAATGGAGGAAAAATGGGGAACAGAGTAGAGACCTGGCAAGAAGCATGTATTTGAAAAGTCTCTGGGTTTGGACCTATATATACTAATAGTAGTCCTAAACTAAAGGGTTAGGATTCTTCAGCCTGAGCTGTCTCTGCATTTTGATCTGTCATTCATGCTGATGAGGAACACAGGAGTGCATTTCAAGGCAAAAAACGTAAGTATGTTGGGACACGACTGATTTCACAGCAGATGATGAATGTAATCAGAACGCACATAAACCTATTTTCAATACATAGTGTCCATACAATAGTAAAAGAACTGCACCTTATGAAAAGGAAGTTGCATCAGGTTTATATTTTAGTTTTATTTGGGGTTTTTTCCCCTTCTCCTAGAGAATGTGAGAAAACCATATACTTCAGATCTGGAATGTAGAACATGAGAGTGTACAATCAATGGCAATTTTGCAAGGCCAGCTTTGACTGTAAACCTGTAAATTTGCTTTTTATTTTTACTTTTTTTTCTAGTGTGTTCTGCAATTTTTCAAGCAAGAGATGTAATTTATATGTAATTTTTTTAACTAGAAACAACTCTTACTGTTTAAAAAGTAAATATTTTAAGAATGTATATAGTCATATGAGAGGGATACCAGCATTTGCCCAAGTAGTATTTAAGGAATAACTGTAATTAAAAAGAATACAGCATTAGTCAATTACAATAGTTACAGTATGTATTAAATCTTCCAGGACAAGTTGAAGAACAAATAAAAATGAAAAGAAAAAACATTCAAACTAACATACATGGCATTAGATTAATCAAAATTAAGTATCTAATAACATTCATTCTACCATTAAAAATAAGGACTAAATATGCCATTTACCCTGGCAATTTCATCTTCATATTCTTTTTATAGACAGAAATATTTCTATTTAAAAAAGGATAGAGACCAGTTCTCAAAGCAAATTTGTATTTCTTGGATTCTAATCAAAGTATTGAATTTAATGCCTTGAACTGAGGGACAAAATGCGTTGTTAGCTGATATAAAATTTCAGTTTGCCAAAACTTAACAAGCAACATTATAAGAGTTCTCAGGTGGGTTTTTTGTTTTGTTTTGTTTGCTTGCTTATTTGTTTAGTTTTATTCAAGAAAATAGCAAATGAAGGATTGGGTTGGGTTGGTTGTTTTTTGTTTGTGTTTGATTTTGTTTTAAGCTTATGTATGGGGAAAAACATTGCAATTAAAGACTAAAATTTTCAGACATGTAACTTCTATTTTTGTTGTAAAGATTATAAGTGACATCTACTTCCCAAGGCTATTATGAGATCAAGTTAATATTTGTAAAACAATAGATGTCAAGCCACATTATATACTGAGAGTGTTAAGTATCATTAAGGCATTGAGTGTGGAAAACTGATATGATGCTCCCTTCAAAGAGCTATTAAGAGGTAGGTGTGTAGTGTTTGTGAGCAAAAAAAACCCCTATACTTTTCCTAATCAGCCATGGGAAGTCATAGTCATACCATACAATACCACACAAGTAAGTATAAAAATACAGTGGTAATAAAATAAAATATGGTAATAAAATTAGCCATTATAGACTCATTTAGAGTTTAGAGATAACAAGCTTGCTTCTAGAAATATATATTAGAGATCACAGCTCCAAATCCCAGTCACCTTCTCCACTCTAATGGCAATAAAGTTTAATACTAGCATCTGCACTTCCATCTCAGCAGGCATCATCATTGGTCACAAACTATTCTGCTTAGGAATCTAGCTCTGAAAACATAACCATGGATCTTCGGCAGTTATAGTTTCCTGCTACCCCTGTTTACTTCCATCATAGGCACCAAAATGTGGAACCCCAAGCAAAACAAACTGAAAAAGAACAATCCTTGTGCTCTCCAATCTGGAAGGATTTTTAAAAAAATTTTGGAACAGATTTTTAGCTGCTGTAAATCAACTCTAGTGAATTCAATGGACAAAGATGTACGTCCTGTGTGTGTCAAATTGTTGAAAAAAATGGAAAGTAAGATAATTCTAGGTAATGTATACAGCTATTTATTGTCATCATACCCAGATTTAGACTGTTTCCCTGTTGGGGCAAATAACTGTGCTATCTAATGTATTTCTATAGTGCCCAATAAAATGGAACCCTAATGTTTACTGGAGCCTTTATACATACTACTATACAAAGAATCACCAAGATAAGTATCCATGATTAAAGAGCTTTCAAATTCTGTTTCATCATAACCACATTTTCCTCCTCTGAATTCAGTGTTAACTACTGATTTCTATAAAATTCTTTCCTATATCAGTGTTAAGTGCATAGATAGTCACCAAACTAGGTCTAATGTGAATGTAAACAGGATTTGTATTTGTTTTGCATAAACAGGAGGAAAGAACATATTATTTTCTGATGTTCAACCTCAGCCCATAGGCTGAGTTTGGCACATGGGGCTGTGTCATTGGGCCCAAGGAACTTCTCATGAGTCTGGAAATGTGATGGGGGAGAGCACTGACAGCATTAATTGCTGCAGAGCTGGAAGCTCTTGGGAGCTGGAATGGTGTGTGAGGCTAGGCCAGAGCTCTGGATAGCATCTATAGACTAACCCTGCAAACCAACCCATGCTGGATCTGGCCCATGGATGAGCCCTGCCTGCAGAACGTGGCCTGCAGATTGGCCACATGAAACTCATTCCCTCCAGTGGGGCTAGAGGGTTGAACACCACTAGATTATATATAGCAGTTAAATGCTTCAGGTTTAGGAATATTTATTTTTCCATCAAATGGAAATTATAGCAACTATTTTTGTTATTAGTGGTCCTCACATGAGGAATAACTATGAAGTCAAGTAGATGTGGTTAGGGCTGCACCTTGCAGCTGTTGAGGCATCATCTAAAATCATGCATTCTTACCTATCTGTTTGCAAAGGCATACAACTGTATATATACATACAATTGTAATAATCTTTTATAGAAAGATAGCATTGCTTAGATTTGCCCAATTTGACAGCTCTTTATGGCCAGAGGAATAAACCAGTTTGTTCTCCTCTCAAAGATCTCACCCAAATGTAAATTAGCTCCTGCTATTGTGCTTCTTGTTGAAATGCCATCTATGCTTGCAAAGCGATCCTTAGGGAAAATGGTGCCTTGGGCAAACTTGAATTTGAGCACATCCCCTCCCCCCCACCCCCGGCACCCCATTCCTGGCACTCTCCCTTGGCTCTTGCCCCTGGAGATCCCCTCTTCTGCCACCCACCCTTAAGGCCATCTCTGCCTACCATAAATGATTGTAGAGTCTGCAAATATTTGGCAGACCCTAGCAACTGATACTTCAGCCATGGAGACTTTTTTTTAAGCCAACAGGATTTTGTCATGGAGCACTTGGCAAAACAGCTCCCAGAGGTTAGACGTCTTAGAATCTGCTGATTTCTAGCCTTAAAATATGGTTTCCAGCTTGTGTACAAATATCCCAGATTGGGTCCTTTTATCCCCACCCCAAGAAAATGTGGGGGTAAGGGGTGTTGTATCAGAATCTCAGCTGCTTTGGAATGGGCAATAAAACTGTGTAAGGCACAAACTGGTCAGCCCAAACAACTCACTGTAGTTATGAGTTAAGATAACTAAATAAAAACATACCTCCCTCTCTCTTTTTTTTTCCAAGCAGGTTGATCCTGACTGTTTCATATAATAAAGGAGGTAACAACCTGTAACCCAAGTGTGGTTAACAGGAGGTCATTATTAGGGGCTTAGGGGTCCTCTTGCAGCTCAACTGGATGAGCCAAGCATTAACCAAGCAACTGGGCTTATTGGCAGATTTGCAATGTTTGTGAAATGGATGTCCGTGGGGAAAGAAACAAGTGATTTCTTTCCATGAATGATTTACAGGGATGGATCAGTTTCTGGATTTTACAGCTCACCGGACCCGGATCTAAGGGCCTTGAGTCCCATTTCTGGGTTTTGGAATGCACCAGACCCAGATCCGGCTTCCCGGAGTCCGTTTTCTGGGTTTTCTTGCCCGTCTGACCAGGATCCTGGCCCCCAGAGTCCGTTTTCCGGGTTTTCCAGCCCGCCGGACCCAAATCCAGGCCCCCAGAGTCTGGTTTCCAGGTTTTCCGGCTCTCAGTCCTGGATCCAAGCCCACGGAGTCCGGTTTCCAGGTTTTCCAGCCCACCGGACCTGGCCCCGGGCCCCTGGAGACGGGTTTCCAGGTTTTCTGGCTCTCCGGTCCAGGATCCGGGCCCCCGAAGTCCGGTTTCTGGGTTTTCTGGCATGTCAGACCTGGATCCGGGGTCCGGTTTCGGGTTTTCCGGCCTGCTGGACCCAGATCCAGTCCCCCGGAGTCTGGTTTCTGGGTTTTCCGGCACGCCACACCTGGATCCGGGTCACTAGAGTCCCGTTTCCGGGTTTTCTGCCCCACTGGACCCGGATCCGGGCCCCCAGAATATGGTTCCTGGGTTTTCCAGCCTGACGGACCCGGATCTGGGTCCCTGGTGTCCGGTTTCCGGGTTTTCCAACTCACAGACCCTGGCCCCCGGAGTCCGGTTTCTGGGTTTTCAGGCCCGCTAGACCCGGATCCGGGCCACCAGAGTCCCATTTCTGGGGTTTTTGGCCCGCCGGTCCTGGATCCGGGCCCCTGGAGTTCGGTTTCCAGGTCTTCCAGCCCACCGGACCTGTATCCGGGCCCCCAGAGTCCGGTCTCTGGGTTGTCCGGCTTGCCAGACCCAGATCTGGGCCCTCAGAGTCTGATTCCCGGGTTTTCCAGCAACCTGGACCCGGATCTGGTCCCCCGAAGTCCGTTTTCTGGGATTTTGGCCTCTCCGGACCAGAAACCAGGTCCCCAGGGTCCGTTTACTGGGTTTCTGGGCTCTTTGGACCCGGGTCCGGGCCCCCGGAGTGTGTTTTCTGGGTTTTGGGGCTTTCCGGACCCGATTTGGGGAGTCCGGAGACCGTTTTATGGGTTTCAGGGCTCTCTGGATCCAAATCCAGGCCCCCGGAGTCCGTTTTCCAGGTTTTCCGGCTCTCCGGACTGGGATACGGGACCCCAGATTCCGTTTTTTGGGGTTTCAGGCTGTCCGGATCTGGACCCCCGGAGTCCGTTACTGGGTTTTCTGGCACGCCAGCCCCGGATCCAGGATCTGGTGTCCGGTTTCTGGGATTTCCTGCCTGCTGGACCCAGATCCGGGCCCCGGAGTCTGGTTTCTGCATTTTCCAGCCCACTGGACCCGGATCTTGGGCACCGGAGTCCCGTTTCTGGGTTTTCGGCCTGCCAGACCCAGATCCGGCCCCCCCGGAGTCCAGTTTCCTGGTTTTGCAGCCCGCTGGACCCGGATCTGGGCCCCTGGAGTCTGGTTTCTGGGTTTTCCAGCCCACCAGACCCGGATCTGGGTCCCCGGTGTCCGGTTTCTGGGTTTTCCAATTCATGGACCGTGGCCCCCATTGTCCAGTTTCTGGGTTTTTTTGCCCGCCGGACCCAGATCCGGGCCCCCGGAATCCGTTTTCCAGGTTTCTGGGCTCTCTGGTCCCAGATCCAGGCCCCCAGAGCCTGGTTCCCAGGATTTCCTGCCTGCCGGACCTGGATCCGGGCCCCCAGAGTCCGGTTCCCGGGTTTTCCGACAAGCTGGACCCAGATCCAGGCCCCCGCAGTCCGTTTTCTGGGTTTTCGGGCTCTCCGGATCCGGGTCCCCAGAGTCAGTTTTCCAGGTTTTGGGGCTCCCCGGACCCAGATCCAGGCCCCCGGTATCCGTTTTCCGGTTTTTCCGGCCTGCCAGACCCAGATCTGGGCCCCACGAGTCCGGTTTCCTGGTTTTCTGCCCACCAGTCCCGGATCTGGGCCCCTGGAGTCCGGTTTCCGGGTTGTCCGGCTCACTGGACCCATATCTGGGCCCCCGGAGTCCAGTTTCTGGGTTTTCTGGCCCGCAGAACCCAGATCTGGGCACCCAGAGTCTGGTTACTGGGTTTTCCCACCCGCCTGACTTGGATCTGGGCCCCCGGAGTTGGTTTAAAGGTTCTTGGGGCCGTCAGACCCACACCCGGGCCCCCAGAGTTTGGTTTCCCAGTTTTCCGGCAGCCGGGTCCCCAGAGTCCCCATTCTGGTTGTCTGGCCTGCCGGACCCAGATCCGGGTTCCCGGAGTCGGGTTTTGGGGTTTTCCGCCTCCTGTACCCAGATCTGGGCCCCTGGAGTCCAGTTTCTGGGTTCTTGGGCCCACCGGACCCGGATCTAGGACTCGGGGTCCCTTTTCCGGGTTTCCAGTCCGCTGGACCAGGATCCAGGCCACCAGAGTCCCGTTTCTGGGTTTTCAGGCCCACCGGTCCCAGATCTGTGCTACTGGAGTCCGGTTTCTGGGTTGTCCGGCCTACCTGTCCTGGATCCGGGGCCCCGGAGTCACATTTCCGGGTTTTCCAGCTGCCGGACTCGGATCCTTGCCCCTGGAGTCCCGTTTCTGGGTTTTCTGGCTGGTTGGACCCGGATCCGGGTCCCCGGATACCATTTTCTGGGTTTTCGGCCTCTCCGGACCTGGATCCAGGCCCCCGAGTCCGTTTTCCAGGTTTTCGGGCTCTCAGGACCTGTATCCAGGCCCCTGGAGTCTGTTTTCTGGGTTTGGGGACTCTCCAGACCAGGATCCAGGCCTCCCGAGGCTGTTTTTTGGATTTTTGGGCTCTTCAGATCCTGGATCCAGGCCCCTGGAGTCCATTTTCTGGCTTTTTGGGCTCTCTGGACCCAGAACCGGGCCCCTGGAGTCTGTTTTCCAGGTTTTCAGGCTCTCGGGACCTGTATCCGGGCCCCTGGAGTCCGTTTTTCAGAGTTTCAGGATGTCCTGATCTGGGCCCCCGGAGTCCGTTGCTGGGTTTTCTGGCACACCAGACCCAGATCCAGGATCCGGGGTCTGATTTCCGGGTTTTCCGTCCTTCCAGACCCGGATCCGGGCCCTGGAGTCTGGTTTCTGGGATTTCCAGCCCGCTGTACCCAGATCCGGGGCACCAGAGTCCCATTTCCGGGTTTTTGGCCTGCCGAACCCAGATCTGGGCCCCCGGATTCTGGTTCCTGGTTTTCCAGCCCTCTGGACCCAGATCTGGGCCCCTGGAGTATGGTTTCTGGGTTTCCCAGCCCGCCAGACCCAGATCCGGGCCCCCAGTGTCTGTTTCCCATGTTTTCCACCCCACTGGACCCGGGTCTGGGTCCCTGGTGTCCAGTTTCCAGGTTTTCCAACTCGCGGACTCTTGCCCCAGAGTCCAGTTTCCGGGTTTTCCAGGCATCTGGACTCGGACCCAGGCCACCAGAGCCCATTTCCAGGTTTTTTGTCCTGCCAGTTCTGGATCCAAGCCCCCGGAGTCAGTATTCTGGGTTTTCGGCCTATCCGGAGCCGGATCTGGGCCCCCCCGGAGTCCGTTTTCTGGGTTTTGGGACTCTCCGGATACAGATGTGGGCCCCCTGAGGATGTATTCCGGGTTTCTGGGCTCTCCGGACCCAGATCCAGGCCCCCAGAGTCCGTTTCCGGGTTTTCTGGCTCTCTGGACCTGGATCCAGGTCCCCAGAGTCCGTTTATTGGGTTACTGGGCTTTCTGGACCTGGATCCAGGCCCCCAGAGTCTGTTTTCTGGGTTTTCAGGCTCTTCGGACCCAGACTCAGGCCCCCTGAGGCCGTTTTCTGGGTTCTCAGGCTCTCCAGAACCTGGATCCGGGCCACCGGAGTCTGTATTCCGGGACTTCGGCTTATCCGTACCTGGATCCAGCCCCACGAAAATCATTTTCTGGGTTCTAGGGCTCTCCGGACCCGGATCCTGGCCCCCAGAGTCCGTATTCTGGGATTTTGGCCTATATGGAGCTGGAGCCGGGCCTCCGGAGTCCATTTTCTGGGTTTTGGAGCTCTCCGGATCTGGATCTGGGCCCCCAAAAGACGTTTTCTGGATTTTCTGGGTTTGGGAGCTCCCAGGACCCGGATCCAGGCCCCCGAAGTCCATTTTCCTTGTTTTCGGTCTCTCTGGACCAGGATCTGTGCTCCTGGAGTCCATTTTCCGGGCTCTCCGGAGCTGGATCCGGGCCCCCAGAGTCCGGTTCCCAGGTTCTCCGGCCCGCTGGACCCGTATCCAGGCCCCCAGATTCCTGTTTCCTGGTTTTCCATCCTTATGGACCCGGATCTGGGCCCAAGGAGTCCGTTTAACGGGTAACTGGGCTCTCTGGACCCAGATCCAGGGCCCTGGAATCAATTTCTTGGGTTTTCAGGCTCTCTGGACGCGGATCTCGGCCCCAGGACTCCGTTTTCCGAGTTCTCAGTCTCTCAGGACCCGGATCCATGTCCCCAAGGCCGTTTTCTGGGTTTTCAGGCTTTCCAGATCCCAGATCCGGGTCCATGTAGTCCATTTCTGGGTTTTTGGGCTCTCCAGACCTGGATCTTGGCCCCCGGAGTCTGTTTTCTGGGTTTTCTGTCTCTCGGGACCTGTATCTGGGCACCCGAACTCCGTTTTCTGGGTTCTTGGACTCTTCAGACCTGGATCTGAGCCCCCCCGAGACTGTTTTCCTGTTTACTCGCTCTCCAGACCCGGATTCGGGCCCCCACAGTCCGTTTTCTGGGTCCTCCGGCACTCTGGACCCGTATCCAGGTTCCTGGAGTACTTTTTCCAGGTTTTCAGGCTCTCTGGACCTGGATCCTTGACCCTGGAGAACTTCTTCCTGGTTTCCGGGGTCTCCAGACCTGGATCCAGGCCCCCGGAGTCCATTTACTGGGTTTTCCGGCTCTGTTGACCCAGATCTGCACCCCCAGTGTATGTTTTCTGGGTGTTCAGGATGTCAGGACCAGGACACGTGGCCCTGGAGTCCATTTTTTGGGTTTCTGGGCTCTCCAGACCTGCATACAGGGTCCTGGAGTCCGGTTCCCAGGTTTTTTGGCTCTCCAGAACTGGATGTGGGCCTCTGGAGTCCGTTTTCCGGGTTTTGTGGCTCTGCAGAAAAAGATACGGGCCCCCGGTGTCCGGTATCTGGGTTTTAGGGCTCTCCAGACCCAGATCCAGGTGCCCAGAGTCCATTCTCCGGGTTTTAAGTCTCTCCAGACCCAGATTCGGGCCCCTGGACACCATTTTCTGGGTTATTGGGCTCTCCGGTACTTGATCCGGGGACACGGATTCCATTTATTGGGTTTACTGGCTCTCTGGAACCAGATCCCATGCCTGTGAGGCTGTTTTTCGGGGGGGGACAAATTTAAGCACGACACTGGAGGTACAGACCGGAAAACCTGGGTATTAACCAAAAAATGAGGCCACCATTTCTGGAGGATCCATTTAAGAGTGACACCAGAGGTAGGACGCAAAAAAAAGTGTACGAACAAAAAAAAACAGGGCCCCGTTTTGTGGGGGACCCATTTAAAAGAAACACCAGGGGTAGGAACCAAAAAAATGGGGTAGGAACCAAAAAACCAGGGTCCCGTTTCCAGGGGGACACATTTAAGTGCAAAACCAGGGGTACAAACCAAAAAACGGAGGTAGGAACAAAAAAATCAAGGCCCCATTTCCGGGGGGACCTATTTAATTGTGACACTGGGGCTAGGAACAAAAAAACCCAGTAGGAATCAAAAAACCGAACCCCGTTTCCGGGGCCACCCATTTCATAGCGACAGCGGGGTTACAAACCAAAAAACAGGGGTAAGACTCAAAACATGGGGGTAGGAACCAAAAACATGGGGGCCGTTTCGGGGGAGGGGCATTTAAGCACGACACCAGGTGTAGGAACAAAAAGGGGTAGGAACCAAAAAAACAGGGCCCCGTTTCCGGAGGGACCCATTTATGCGTGGCAGTGGGAGTAGGATCCAAAAGACTGGGGTAGCAGCCAAAGAAGTGTAGCCCTGTTTACGGGGGGACCCAATTAATCGACACACGGGGCGTGGGAACCAAAAAAAGGGGGGCGGAACCAAAGAAAAGGTGCCCTGTTCCCGGGGGGAACCATTTAACCGTGACACCGGGGGAAGAAACCGAAAAATGGGGGTAGCAACCAAAAAAATTGGAGCCCTGTTTCTGGGGAGACCCAATTAAGCACCACAAGGGGGGTAGGAACCAAAAAACGGTGGTTGGAACCAAAGAAACGGTGCCCCGTTTCCGGGGGGACCCATTTAAGTGTGACACTGGGGGGGGTAGGAAACAAAAAATGGTGAAAGGAACCAAAAATATGGGGCCTCGTTTGTGGGGGTACCCATTTAAGCGCGACACCGGGGGTAGCAACCAAAAAACGGGGGTAGGAACAAAAATAATGGGGCCATGTTTCCGGGGGCACCCATTTATGCATGACCCCCAGGGGTAGGATCCAAAAAACAGGGGTAGGAAACAAAAAAGCAGGTCCCAGTTTCCGAGGGGCCCCATTTAAGCACGGCAACAGAGGTAGGAACCAAAAAACGAGTAGGAACCAAAAAAACGGGGCCCCGTTTCTGGGGATGACTCATTTAAGCACGACACCAGGGGTAGGGACGAAAAAACGGGGGTAGGAACCAAAAAAACGCGGCCCCATTTACGGAGGGACCCATTTATACATGGTACCGGGGGCAGGATCCAAAAGACGGGGGTAGCAAACCAAGTAGTGGAGCCCTGTTTACGGGGGGACCCAATTAAACGCCACACAGGGGGTAGGAAGCAAAAAAATGGGACCTGTTTCCGGGGGGACATATTTAAGCGCGACACCAGGGGTAGGAACCAAAAAACGGGGGTAGGAACCAAAAAAATGGGGCCCCGTTTCTGGGGGCACCCATTTATGCGTGACACTGGGGGGGGTAGGATCCAAAAAAATGGGGGTAGGAAACAAAAAAGCGGGTCCCCATTTCCAAGGGGCCCCATTAAAGCACCACAACGGAGGTAGGAACCAAAAAACAGGGGTAGGAACCAAAAAAACGGGGCCTGTTTCCGGGGGTGACTCATTTAAACGCGGCACTGAGGGTAGGAAACCAAAAAACAGGTCTCCGTTTCTGGTAGGGGCATTTATGCATGACACCAGGGGCAGGAACCAAAAAACGGGGGTAGGAAACAAAAAAACGGGGCCAAGTTTCGGGGGTACTCATTTAAGTGCGAAACCATGGGTAGGGACCAAAAAACGGGGGTAGGAACCAAAAAAACGGGGCCCCATATCCGGAGGGACCCATTTATGTGTTGCACCGGGGGTAGGATCCAAAAGACGGGGGTAGCAACCAAAAAAGTGGAACCCTGTTTACGGTAGGACACTATTAAGCGCCACAAGGGGGTATGAAAAAAAAATCGGGGGTAGAAACCAAAAAAAGGTGCCCTGTTTCCGGGGGGGACACATTTAAACGTGACACCGGGGGGTAGGAATCAAAAAACGGGGGTAGTAACCAAAAAAGCGGGGCCACGTTTCTGGGGGTGATACATTTATGCGTGACACCGGGGGGTAGGATCCAAAAAACGGGGAAGGAAACAAAACCGGGTCCCTGTTTCCGAGGGGACCCATTTACGCGCCGCAACCAAGGTAGGAACCAAAAAACGGGTAGGAACCAAAAAACCGGGGCCCATTTCTGGGGGGACACATTTAAGCGCGACACCGGGGGTGGGAACCAAAAAACGGGGTTAGGAACCAAAAAACCGGGCCCTCGTTTCCAGGGGGACCCATTTAAGCGCGACACTTGGGGTAGGAACCAAAAAACTGGGGTAGGAACCAAAAAACCGGGCCCCCTTTTCTGGGGGGACCCATTTAAGTGCGACACCGAGGGTAGGAACCAAAAAACGGGGGTAGGAACCAAAAAACCGGGTCTCTGTTTCCGGGGGGACCCATTTAAGCTCGACACTTGGTGTAGGAACCAAAAAACGGGGGTAGGAACCAAAAAACCGGGCCCCCGTTTCCGGGGGGACCCATTTAATCGCGACACCGGGGGTAGGAACCAAAAAACGGAGGTAAGAACCAAAAATCTGGCCCCCTTTTCCGGGGGGACCCATTTAAGAGGGACACCGGGGGTAAAAACCAAAAAACGGGGGTAGGAACCAAAAAACCGGGCCCCCGTTTCCGGGGGGACCCATTTAAGCGCGACACCGGGGGTCGGAACCAAAAAACGGGGGTAGGAACCAAAAAACCGAGTCCCCGTTTCCGGGGGGACCGATTTAAGCGCGACACCGGGGGTAGGAACCAAAAAACGGGGGTAGGAACCAAGAAACCGGGCCCCCGTTTCCGGGGGGACCCATTTAAGTGCGACACTTGGTGTAGGAACCAAGAAACGGGGGTAGGAACCAAAAAACCGGGCCCCTGTTTCCGGGGGGACCCATTTAAGTGCGACACCGGGGGTGGGAACTAAAAAATTGGGGTAGAAACCAAAAAACCGGGCCCCCGTTATTGGGGGGACCCATTTAAGCACGACACAGGGGGTAGGAACCAAAAAACGGGGGTAGGAAGTAAAAAACCGGGCCCCCGTTTCCGGGGGGACCCATTTATCGCGACACCGGGGGTAGGAACCAAAAAACTGGGGTAGGAACCAAAAAACCGGGCCCCTGTTTCCGGGGGACCCATTTAAGCGCGACACCGGGGGTAGGAACCAAAAAACGGGGGTAGGAACCAAAAAACCGGGCCCCAGTTTCCGGGGGGACCCATTTAAGCGCGACACCGGGGGTAGGAACCAAAAAACGGGGGTAAGAACGAAAAACCGGGCCCCCGTTTTCGGTGGGACCCATTTAAGCGCGACACCGGGGGTAGGAATAGAAAAACGGGGGAAGGAACCAAAAAACCGGGCACCCGTTTCCGGGGGGACCCATTTAAGCGTGACACCGGGGGTAGGAACGAAAAAAAGGGGGTAAGAACGAAAAACCGGGCCCCCGTTTCCGGTGGGACCCATTTAAGCGCGACACCGGGGGTAGGAACCAAAAAACGGGGGTAGGAACCAAAAAACCGGGCCCCCGTTTCCGGGGGGACCCATTTAAGTACGACACCGAGGGTAGGAACCAAAAAACGGGGGTAGGAACCAAAAAACCGGGCCCCCGTTTCCAGGGGGACCCATTTAAGTACGACACCGAGGGTAGGAACCAAAAAACGGGGGTAGGAACCAAAAAACCGGGGCCCCGTTTCCGGGGGGACCCATTTAAGCACGACACCGGGGGTAGGAACCAAAAAACGGGGGTAAGAACGAAAAACCGGGCCCCCGTTTCCGGTGGGACCCATTTAGGCGCGACACCGGGGGTAGGAAAAGAAAAACGGGGAAAGGAACGAAAAAACCGGGCCACCGTTTCCTGGGGGACCCATTTAAGCGCGACACCGGGGGTAGGAACCAAAAAATGGAGGTAGAAACCAAAAAAACAGGCCCCCGTTTCTGGGGGGACCCATTTAAGCACGACACAGGGGGTAGGAACCAAAAAACGGGGGTAGGAACTAAAAAACCGGGCCCCCGTTTCCGGGGGGACCCATTTAACCGCGACACCGGGGGTAGGAACCAAAAAACGGAGGTAAGAACCAAAAATCTGGCCCCCTTTTCCGGGGGGACCCATTTAAGAGGGACACCGGGGGTAAAAACCAAAAAACGGGGGTAGGAACCAAAAAACCGGGCCCCCGTTTCCGGGGGGACCCATTTAAGCGCGACACCGGGGGTCGGAACCAAAAAACGGGGGTAGGAACCAAAAAACCGAGTCCCTGTTTCCGGGGGGACCGATTTAAGCGCGACACCGGGGGTAGGAACCAAAAAACGGGGGTAGGAACCAAGAAACCGGGCCCCCGTTTCCGGGGGGACCCATTTAAGTGCGACACTTGGTGTAGGAACCAAGAAACGGGGGTAGGAACCAAAAAACCGGGCCCCTGTTTCCGGGGGGACCCATTTAAGTGCGACACCGGGGGTGGGAACTAAAAAATTGGGGTAGAAACCAAAAAACCGGGCCCCCGTTATTGGGGGGACCCATTTAAGCACGACACAGGGGGTAGGAACCAAAAAACGGGGGTAGGAAGTAAAAAAACGGGCCCCCGTTTCCGGGGGGACCCATTTATCGCGACACCGGGGGTAGGAACCAAAAAACTGGGGTAGGAACCAAAAAACCGGGCCCCTGTTTCCGGGGGACCCATTTAAGCGCGACACCGGGGGTAGGAACCAAAAAACGGGGGTAGGAACCAAAAAACCGGGCCCCAGTTTCCGGGGGGACCCATTTAAGCGCGACACCGGGGGTAGGAACCAAAAAACGGGGGTAAGAACGAAAAACCGGGCCCCCGTTTTCGGTGGGACCCATTTAAGCGCGACACCGGGGGTAGGAATAGAAAAACGGGGGAAGGAACCAAAAAACCGGGCACCCGTTTCCGGGGGGACCCATTTAAGCGTGACACCGGGGGTAGGAACCAAAAAACGGGGGTAAGAACGAAAAACCGGGCCCCCGTTTCCGGTGGGACCCATTTAAGCGCGACACCGGGGGTAGGAACCAAAAAACGGGGGTAGGAACCAAAAAACCGGGCCCCCGTTTCCGGGGGGACCCATTTAAGTACGACACCGAGGGTAGGAACCAAAAAACGGGGGTAGGAACCAAAAAACCGGGCCCCCGTTTCCGGGGGGACCCATTTAAGTACGACACCGAGGGTAGGAACCAAAAAACGGGGGTAGGAACCAAAAAACCGGGGCCCCGTTTCCGGGGGGACCCATTTAAGCACGACACCGGGGGTAGGAACCAAAAAACGGGGGTAAGAACGAAAAACCGGGCCCCCGTTTCCGGTGGGACCCATTTAGGCGCGGCACCGGGGGTAGGAAAAGAAAAACGGGGAAAGGAACGAAAAAACCGGGCCCCCGTTTCCTGGGGGACCCATTTAAGCGCGACACCGGGGGTAGGAACCAAAAAATGGAGGTAGAAACCAAAAAAACGGGCCCCCGTTTCTGGGGGGACCCATTTAAGCACGACACAGGGGGTAGGAACCAAAAAACGGGGGTAGGAACTAAAAAACCGGGCCCCCGTTTCCGGGGGGACCCATTTAACCGCGACACCGGGGGTAGGAACCAAAAAACTGGGGTAGGAACCAAAAAACCGGGCCCCTGTTTCCGGGGGGACACATTTAAGCGCGACACCGGGGGTAGGAACCAAAAAACGGGAGTAGGAACCAAAAAACCGGACCCCACTTTCCGGGGGGACCCATTTAAGTGCGACACCGGAGGTAGGAACCAAAAAATGGAGGTAGAAACCAAAAAAACGGGCCCCCGTTTCTGGGGGACCCATATAAGCACGACACAGGGGGTAGGAACCAAAAAACGGGGGTAGGAACTAAAAAACCGGGCCCCCGTTTCCGGGGGGACCCATTTAAGCGCGACACCGGGGGTAGGAACCAAAAAATGGAGGTAGAAACCAAAAAAACGGGCCCCCGTTTCTGGGGGAACCCATTTAAGCACGACACAGGGGGTAGGAACCAAAAAACGGGGGTAGGAACTAAAAAACCGGGCCCCCGTTTCCGGGGGGACCCATTTAACCGCGACACCGGGGGTAGGAACCAAAAAACTGGGGTAGGAACCAAAAAACCGGGCCCCTGTTTCCGGGGGGACACATTTAAGCGCGACACCGGGGGTGGGAACCAAAAAACGGGAGTAGGAACCAAAAAACCGGGCCCCCGTTTCCGGGGGAACCCATTTAAGTGCGACACCGCGGGTAGGAACCAAAAAACGGGGGTAGGAACAAAAAAACCGGGCCCCCGTTTCCAGGGGGACCCATTTAAGCGCGACACCGGGGGTAGGAACCAAAAAACTGGGGTAGGAACCAAAAAAAAGGGCCCCCGTTTCCGGGGGGACCCATTTAAGCGCGACACAGGGGGTAGGAACCAAAAAATGGGGGTAGGAACAAAAAACCGGGCCCACGTTTCCGGGGGGACCCATTTAAGCGCGACACCGGGGGTAGGAACCAAAAAATGGGGGTAGAAACCAAAAAACCGGGCCCCTGTTTCTGGGGGGACCCATTTAAGCACGACACAGGGGGTAGGAACCAAAAAACGGGGGTAGGAACCAAAAAATCTGGCCGCCATTTAAGGGGGAACCCATTTAATCTCGACACCGGGGGTAGGAACCCAAAAACTGGGGTAGGAACCAAAAAACCGGGCCCCTGTTTCCGGTGGGACCCATTTAGGCGCGACACCGGGGGTAGGAAAAGAAAAACGGGGAAAGGAACGAAAAAACCGGGCCCCCGTTTCCTGGGGGACCCATTTAAGCGCGACACCGGGGGTAGGAACCAAAAAACTGGGGTAGGAACGAAAAAACCGGGCCCCTGTTTCCGGGGGGACCCATTTAAGCGCGTCACCGGGGGTAGGAACCAAAAAACGGGGGTAGGAACCAAAAAATCTGGGCGCCATTTAAGGGGGAACCCATTTAATCTCGACACAGGGGTAGGAACCAAAAAACGGGGGTAAGAACGAAAAACCGGGCCCCCGTTTCCGGTGGGACCCATTTAGGCGAGACACCGGGGGTAGGAAAAGAATAACGGGGAAAGGAACGAAAAAACCGGGCCCCCGTTTCCTGGGGGACCCATTTAAGCGCGACACCGGGGGTAGGAACCAAAAACTGGAGGTAGAAACCAAAAAAACGGGCCCCCGTTTCTGGGGGGACCCATTTAAGCACGACACAGGGGGTAGGAACCAAAAAACGGGGGTAGGAACTAAAAAACCGGGCCCCCGTTTCCGGGGGGACCCATTTAACCGCGACACCGGGGGTAGGAACAAAAAAACTGGGGTAGGAACCAAAAAACCGGGCCCCTGTTTCCGGGGGGACACATTTAAGCGCGACACCGGGGGTAGGAACCAAAAAACGGGAGTAGGAACCAAAAAACCGGGCCCCCGTTTCCGGGGGGACCCATTTAAGTGCGACACCGCGGGTAGGAACCAAAAAACGGGGGTAGGAACAAAAAAACCGGGCCCCCGTTTCCAGGGGGACCCATTTAAGCGCGACACCGGGGGTAGGAACCAAAAAACTGGGGTAGGAACCAAAAAAAAGGGCCCCCGTTTCCGGGGGGACCCATTTAAGCGCGACACCGGGGGTAGGAACCAAAAAATGGGGGTAGGAACAAAAAACCGGGCCCACGTTTCTGGGGGGACCCATTTAAGCACGGCACAGGGGGTAGGAACCAAAAATCGGGGGTAGGAACTAAAAAAACTGGGCCCCCGTTTCCTAGGGGAACCATTTAACCGCGACACCGGGGGTAGGAACCAAAAAACTGGGGTAGGAACGAAAAAACCGGGCCCCTGTTTCCGGGGGGACCCATTTAAGCGCGTCACCGGGGGTAGGAATCAAAAAAACGGGGGTAGGAACCAAAAAATCTGGCCGCCATTTAAGGGGGAACCCATTTAATCTCGACACCGGGGGTAGGAACCCAAAAACTGGGGTAGGAACCAAAAAACCGGGCCCCTGTTTCCGGGCGGACCCATTTAAGCGTGACACCGGGGGTAGGAACCAAAAAACGGGGTTACGAACCAAAAAACCGGGCCCCCGTTTCCGGGGGGACCCATTTAAGCGCGACACCGGGGGTAGGAACCAAAAAACAGGGGTAAGAACCAAAAACCGGGCCCCCGTTTCCGGGGGGACCCATTTAAGCGCGACACCGCGGGTAGGAACCAAAAAATGGGGGTAGGAACCATTTACCGGGCCCCCGTTTCCGGGGGGACCCATTTAAGCGCGGCACCGGGGGTAGAAACCAAAAAACGGGGGTAGGAACCAAAAAAACGGGCCCCGCTTTCCGGTGGGACCCATTTAAGCGCGAGACCCGGGGTAGGAAAAGAAAAAAGGGGGTAGGATCCAAAAAACCGGGCCCCCGTTTCCGGGGGGACCCATTTAAGCGCGACACCGGGGGTAGGAACAAAAAAACTGGGGTACGAACCAAAAAACCGAGCCCCTGTTTCCGGGGGGACCCATTTAAGCGCGACACCGGGGGTAGGAACCAAAAAACGGGGGTAAGAACGAAAAAACGGGCCCCCGTTTACGGGGGGACCCAGTTAAGCGAGACACCGGATGTAGGAAAAAAAAACGGGGATAGGAACCAAAAAACCGGGCCCCCGTTTCCGGGGGGACCCATTGAAGCGCGACACCGGGGGTAGGAACCAAAAAACGGGGGTAGGAACCAAAAAACCGGGCCCCCGTTTCCGGGGGGACCCATTTAAGCGCGACACCGGGGGTAGGAACCAAAAAACTGGGGTAGGAACCAAAAAACAGGGCCCCCGTTTCCAGGGGGACACATTTAAGCGCGACACCGGGGGTAGGAACCAAAAAACGGGGGTAGGAACCATTTACCGGGCCCCCGTTTCCGGGGGGACCCTTTTAAGCACGACACCGGGGGCAGGAACCAAAAAACGGGGGTAAGAACGAAAAACCGGGCCCCTGTTTCCGGTGGGACCCATTTAAGCGCGACACCGGGGGTAGGAAAAGAAAAACTGGGGAAGGAACCAAAAAACCGGGCCCCCGTTTCCGTGGGGACCCATTTAAGCGCGAGACCCGGGGTAGGAAAAGAAAAAAGGGGGTAGGAACCAAAAAACCGGGCCCCCGTTTCCGGGGGGACCCATTTAAGCGCGACACCGGGGGGTAGGAACAAAAAAACTGGGGTACGAACCAAAAAACCGAGCCCCTGTTTCCGGGGGGACCCATTTAAGCGCGACACCGGGGGTAGGATCCAAAAAACGGGGGTAAGAACGAAAAAACGGGCCCCCGTTTACGGGGGGACCCAGTTAAGCGAGACACCGGATGTAGGAAAAAAAAACGGGGATAGGAACCAAAAAACCGGGCCCCCGTTTCCGGGGGGACCCATTGAAGCGTGACACCGGGGGTAGGAACCAAAAAACGGGGGTAGGAACCAAAAAACCGGGCCCCCGTTTCCGGGGGGACCCATTTAAGCGCGACACCGGTGGTAGGAACCAAAAAACTGGGGTAGGAACCAAAAAACAGGGCCCCCGTTTCCAGGGGGACACATTTAAGCGCGACACCGGGGGTAGGAACCAAAAAACAGGGGTAGGAACCATTTACCGGGCCTCCGTTTCCGGGGGGACCCTTTTAAGCACGACACCGGGGGCAGGAACCAAAAAACGGGGGTAAGAACGAAAAACCGGGCCCCTGTTTCCGGTGGGACCCATTTAAGCGCGACACCGGGGGTAGGAAAAGAAAAACTGGGGAAGGAACCAAAAAACCGGGCCCCCGTTTCCGTGGGGACCCATTTAAGCGCGACACCGGGGGTAGGAACCAAAAAACGGGGGTAGGAAACAAAAAACCGGGCCCCCGTTTCCGGGGGGACCCATTTAAGCGCGACACCGGGGGTAGGAACCAAAAAACGGGGGTAGGAAACAAAAAACCGGGCCCCCGTTTCTGGGGGGACCCATTTAAGCGCGACACCGGATGTAGGAACCAAAAAACTGGGGTAGGAACCAAAAAACCGGGCCCCTGTTTCCGGGGGGACCCATTTAAGCGCGACACCGGGGGTAGGAACCAAAAAACGGGGGTAGGAACCAAAAAACCGGGGCCCAGTTTCCAGGGGGACCCATTTAAGCGAGACACCGGGGGTAGGAACCAAAAAACTGGGGTAGGAACCAAAAAACAGGGCCCCCGTTTCCGGGGGGACCCATTTAAGCGCGACACCGGGGGTAGGAACCAAAAAACGGTGGTAGGAACCATTTACCGGGCCCCCGTTTCCGGGGGGACCCATTTAAGCACGACACCGGGGGTAGGAACCAAAAAACGGGGGTAGGAACCAAAAAACCGGGGCCCCGTTTCCGGGGGGACCCATTTAACCGCGACACCGGGGGTAGGAACCAAAAAACGGGGGTAGGAACCAAAAAACCGGGCCCCCGTTTCCGGGGGGACCCATTTAAGCGCGACACCGGGGGGTAGGAACCAGAAAACGGGGGTAGGAAACAAAAAACCGGGCCCCCGTTTCCGGGGGACCCATTTAACGCGACACCGGGGGTAGGAACCAAAAAACGGGGGTAGGAACAAAAAACCGGGCTCCCGTTTCCGGGGGACCCATTTAAGCGCGACACCGGGGGTAGGAACCAAAAAATGGGGGTAGAAACCAAAAAACCGGGCCCCCGTTTCCGGGGGGACCCATTTAAGCGCGACACCGGGGGTAGGAACCAAAAAACGGGGGTAGGAAACAAGAAACCGGGCCCCCGTTTCCGGGGGACCCATTTAAGCGCGACACCGGGGGTAGGAACCAAAAAACGGGGGTAGGAACAAAAAACCAGGCTCCCGTTTCCGGGGGACCCATTTAAGCGCGACACCGGGGGTAGGAACCAAAAAACGGTGGTAGGAACCATTTAGCGGGCCCCCGTTTCCGGGGGGACCCATTTAAGCACGACACTGGGTGTAGGAACCAAAAAACGGGGGTAAGAACGAAAAACCGGACCCCTGTTTCCGGGGGGACCCATTTAAGCGTGACACCGGGGGTAGGAACCAAAAAATGGAGGTAGAAACCAAAAAAACGGGCCCCCGTTTCTGGGGGGACCCATATAAGCACGACACAGGGGGTAGGAACCAAAAAACGGGGGTAGGAACTAAAAAACCGGGCCCCCGTTTCCGGGGGGACCCATTTAAGCGCGACACCGGGGGTAGGAACCAAAAAATGGAGGTAGAAACCAAAAAAACGGGCCCCCGTTTCTGGGGGGAGCCATTTAAGCACGACACAGGGGGTAGGAACCATAAAACAGGGGTAGGAACTAAAAAACCGGGCCCCCGTTTCCGGGGGGACCCATTTAAGCGCGACACCGGGGGTAGGAACCAAAAAACGGGGGTAGGAAACAAAAAGCCGGGCCCCAGTTTCCGGGGGGACCCATTTAAGAGCGACACCGGGGGTAGGAACCAAAAAACTGGGGTAGGAACCAAAAAACAGGGCCCCCGTTTCCGGGGGGACCCATTTAAGCGCGACACCGGGGGTAGGAACCAAAAAACGGTGGTAGGAACCATTTACCGGGCCCCCGTTTCCGGGGGGACCCTTTTAAGCACGACACCGGGGGCAGGAACCAAAAAACGGGGGTAAGAACGAAAAACCGGGCCCCCGTTTCCGGTGGGACCCATTTAAGCGCGACACCGGGGGTAGGAAAAGAAAAACTGGGAAAGGAACCAAAAAACCGGGCCCCCGTTTCCGTGGGGACCCATTTTAGCGAGACACCGGGGGTAGGAACCAAAAAATGGGGGTAGAAACCAAAAAACCGGGCCCCCGTTTCTGGGGGGACCCATTTAAGCGCGACACCGGGGGTAGGAACCAAAGAACAGGGGTAGGAACAAAAAACCGGGCCCCCGTTTCCGGGGGGACCCAGTTAAGCGCGACACCGGGGGTAGGAACCATAAAATGGGGGTAGAAACCAAAAAACCGGGCCCCCGTTTCTGGGGGGACCCATTTAAGCACGACACAGGGGGTAGGAACCAAAAAACGGGGGTAGGAACTAAAAAACCGGGCCCCCGTTTCCGGGGGGACCCATTTAAGCGCGACACCGGGGGTAGGAACCAAAAAACGGGGGTAGGAAACAAAAAACCGGGCCCCCGTTTCCGGGGGGACCCATTTAAGCGCGACACCGGGGGTAGGAACCAAAAAACGGGGGTAGGAAACAAAAAACCGGGCCCCCGTTTCCGGGGGGACCCATTTAAGCGCGACACCGGATGTAGGAACCAAAAAACTGGGGTAGGAACCAAAAAACAGGGCCCCCGTTTCCGGGGGGACCCATTTAAGCGCGCACCGGGGGTAGGAACCAAAAAATGGGGGTAGGAACAAAAAACCGGGCCCCCGTTTCCGGGGGGACCCATTTAAGCGCGACACCGGGGGTAGGAACCAAAAAATGGGGGTAGAAACCAAAAAACCGGGCCCCCGTTTCTAGGGGGACCCATTTAAGCACGACACAGGGGGTAGGAACCAAAAAACTGGGGTAGGAACCAAAAAACCGGGCCCCTGTTTCCGGGGGGACCCATTTAAGCGCGACACCGGGGGTAGGAACCAAAAAACGGGGGTAGGAACCAAAAAACCGGGGCCCAGTTTCCAGGGGGACCCATTTAAGCGAGACACCGGGGGTAGGAACCAAAAAACTGGGGTAGGAACCAAAAAACAGGGCCCCCGTTTCCGGGGGGACCCATTTAAGCGCGACACCGGGGGTAGGAACCAAAAAACGGTGGTAGGAACCATTTACCGGGCCCCCGTTTCCGGGGGGACCCATTTAAGCACGACACCGGGGGTAGGAACCAAAAAACGGGGGTAGGAACCAAAAAACCGGGGCCCCGTTTCCGGGGGGACCCATTTAACCGCGACACCGGGGGTAGGAACCAAAAAACGGGGGTAGGAACCAAAAAACCGGGCCCCCGTTTCCGGGGGGACCCATTTAAGCGCGACACCGGGGGGTAGGAACCAGAAAACGGGGGTAGGAAACAAAAAACCGGGCCCCCGTTTCCGGGGGACCCATTTAACGCGACACCGGGGGTAGGAACCAAAAAACGGGGGTAGGAACAAAAAACCGGGCTCCCGTTTCCGGGGGACCCATTTAAGCGCGACACCGGGGGTAGGAACCAAAAAATGGGGGTAGAAACCAAAAAACCGGGCCCCCGTTTCCGGGGGGACCCATTTAAGCGCGACACCGGGGGTAGGAACCAAAAAACGGGGGTAGGAAACAAGAAACCGGGCCCCCGTTTCCGGGGGACCCATTTAAGCGCGACACCGGGGGTAGGAACCAAAAAACGGGGGTAGGAACAAAAAACCAGGCTCCCGTTTCCGGGGGACCCATTTAAGCGCGACACCGGGGGTAGGAACCAAAAAACGGTGGTAGGAACCATTTAGCGGGCCCCCGTTTCCGGGGGGACCCATTTAAGCGCGACACCGGGGGTAGGAACCAAAAAATGGAGGTAGAAACCAAAAAAACGGGCCCCCGTTTCTGGGGGGACCCATATAAGCACGACACAGGGGGTAGGAACCAAAAAACGGGGGTAGGAACTAAAAAACCGGGCCCCCGTTTCCGGGGGGACCCATTTAAGCGCGACACCGGGGGTAGGAACCAAAAAACGGGGGTAGGAACAAAAAACCGGGCTCCCGTTTCCGGGGGACCCATTTAAGCGCGACACCGGGGGTAGGAACCAAAAAATGGGGGTAGAAACCAAAAAACCGGGCCCCCGTTTCCGGGGGGACCCATTTAAGCGCGACACCGCGGGTAGGAACCAAAAAACTGGGGTAGGAATCAAAAAACAGGGCCCCCGTTTCCAGGGGGACACATTTAAGCGCGACACCGGGGGTAGGAACCAAAAAACGGGGGTAGGAACCATTTACCGGGCCCCCGTTTCCGGGGGGACCCATTTAAGCGCGACACCGGGGGTAGGAAAAGAAAAACTGGGAGAGGAACCAAAAAACCGGGCCCCCGTTTCCGTGGGGACCCATTTTAGCGAGACACCGGGGGTAGGAACCAAAAAATGGGGGTAGAAACCAAAAAACCGGGCCCCCGTTTCTGGGGGGACCCATTTAAGCGCGACACAGGGGGTAGGAACCAAAAAACGGTGGTAGGAACCATTTACCGGGCCCCCGTTTCCGGGGGGACCCATTTAAGCACGACACCGGGGGTAGGAACCAAAAAACGGGGGTAGGAACCAAAAAACCGGGGCCCCGTTTCCGGGGGGACCCATTTAACCGCGACACCGGGGGTAGGAACAAAAAAACGGTGGTAGGAACCAAAAAACCGGGCCCCAGTTTCCGGGGGGACCCATTTCAGCACGACACCGGGGGTAGGAACCAAAAAACGGGGGTAGGAACCAAAAAACCGGGGCCCCGTTTCCGGGGGGACCCATTTAACCGCGACACCGGGTGTAGGAACCAAAAAACGGGGGTAGGAACCAAAAAACCGGGCCCCCGTTTCCGGGGGGACCCATTTAAGCGCGACACCGGGGGTAGGAACCAAAAAACGGGGGTAGGAACAAAAAACCGGGCTCCCGTTTCCGGGGGACCCATTTAAGCGCGACACCGGGGGTAGGAACCAAAAAATGGGGGTAGAAACCAAAAAACCGGGCCCCCGTTTCCGGGGGGACCCATTTAAGCGCGACACCGCGGGTAGGAACCAAAAAACTGGGGTAGGAACCAAAAAACAGGGCCCCCGTTTCCAGGGGGACACATTTAAGCGCGACACCGGGGGTAGGAACCAAAAAACGGGGGTAGGAACCATTTACCGGGCCCCCGTTTCCGGGGGGACCCTTTTAAGCACGACACCGGGGGCAGGAACCAAAAAACGGGGGTAAGAACGAAAAACCGGGCCCCCGTTTCCGGTGGGACCCATTTAAGCGCGACACCGGGGGTAGGAAAAGAAAAACTGGGAAAGGAACCAAAAAACCGGGCCCCCGTTTCCGTGGGGACCCATTTTAGCGAGACACCGGGGGGTAGGAACCAAAAAATGGGGGTAGAAACCAAAAAACCGGGCCCCCGTTTCTGGGGGGACCCATTTAAGCGCGACACAGGGGGTAGGAACCAAAAAACGGGGGTAGGAACCAAAAAACCGGCGCCCCGTTTCCGGGGGGACCCATTTAAGCGCGACACTGGGGGTAGGAACCAAAGAACAGGGGTAGGAACAAAAAACCGGGCCCCCGTTTCCGGGGGGACCCAGTTAAGCGCGACACCGGGGGTAGGAACCATAAAATGGGGGTAGAAACCAAAAAACCGGGCCCCCGTTTCTGGGGGGACCCATTTAAGCACGACACAGGGGGTAGGAACCAAAAAACGGGGGTAGGAACTAAAAAACCGGGCCCCCGTTTCCGGGGGGACCCATTTAAGCGCGACACCGGGGGTAGGAACCAAAAAACGGGGGTAGGAAACAAAAAACCGGGCCCCCGTTTCCGGGGGGACCCATTTAAGCGCGACACCGGGGGTAGGAACCAAAAAACGGGGGTAGGAAACAAAAAACCGGGCCCCCGTTTCCGGGGGGACCCATTTAAGCGCGACACCGGATGTAGGAACCAAAAAACTGGGGTAGGAACCAAAAAACAGGGCCCCCGTTTCCGGGGGGACCCATTTAAGCGCGACACCGGGGGTAGGAACCAAAAAATGGGGGTAGGAACAAAAAACCGGGCCCCCGTTTCCGGGGGGACCCATTTAAGCGCGACACCGGATGTAGGAACCAAAAAACTGGGGTAGGAACCAAAAAACAGGGCCCCCGTTTCCGGGGGGACCCATTTAAGCGCGACACTGGGGGTAGGAACCAAAAAACGGGGGTGGGAACCAAAAAACCGGGGCCCCGTTTCCGGGGGGACCCATTTAACCGCGACACCGGGGGTAGGAACCAAAAAACGGGGGTAGGAACCAAAAAACCAGGCCCCCGTTTCCGGGGGGACCCATTTAAGCGCGACACCGGGGGTAGGAACCAAAAAACGGGGGTAGGAACAAAAAACCGGGCTCCCGTTTCCGGGGGACCCATTTAAGCGCGACACCGGGGTAGGAACCAAAAAATGGGGGTAGAAACCAAAAAACCGGGCCCCCGTTTCCGGGGGGACCCATTTAAGCGCGACACCGGGGGTAGGAACCAAAAACCGGGGGTAGGAACCAAAAAACCGGGCCCCCGTTTCCGGGGGGACCCATTTAAGCGCGACACCGGGGGTAGGAACCAAAAAACGGGGGTAGGAACAAAAAACCGGGCTCCCGTTTCCGGGGGACCCATTTAAGCGCGACACCGGGGGTAGGAACCAAAAAACGGTGGTAGGAACCATTTAGCGGGCCCCCGTTTCCGGGGGGACCCATTTAAGCACGACACTGGGTGTAGGAACCAAAAAACGGGGGTAAGAACGAAAAACCGGACCCCTGTTTCCGGGGGGACCCATTTAAGCGCGACACCGGGGGTAGGAACCAAAAAATGGAGGTAGAAACCAAAAAAACGGGCCCCCGTTTCTGGGGGGACCCATATAAGCACGACACAGGGGGTAGGAACCAAAAAACGGGGGTAGGAACTAAAAAACCGGGCCCCAGTTTCCAGGGGGACCCATTTAAGCGAGACACCGGGGGTAGGAACCAAAAAACTGGGGTAGGAACCAAAAAACAGGGCCCCCGTTTCCGGGGGGACCCATTTAAGCGCGACACCGGGGGTAGGAACCAAAAAACGGTGGTAGGAACCATTTACCGGGCCCCCGTTTCCGGGGGGACCCAGTTAAGCACGACACCGGGGGTAGGAACCAAAAAACGGGGGTAGGAACCAAAAAACCGGGGCCCCGTTTCCGGGGGGACCCATTTAACCGCGACACCGGGGGTAGGAACCAAAAAACGGGGGTAGGAACCAAAAAACCGGGCCCCCGTTTCCGGGGGGACCCATTTAAGCGCGACACCGGGGGGTAGGAACCAGAAAACGGGGGTAGGAAACAAAAAACCGGGCCCCCGTTTCCGGGGGACCCATTTAACGCGACACCGGGGGTAGGAACCAAAAAACGGGGGTAGGAACAAAAAACCGGGCT
This sequence comes from Alligator mississippiensis, assembly GCF_030867095.1. Taxonomy (NCBI): domain Eukaryota; kingdom Metazoa; phylum Chordata; order Crocodylia; family Alligatoridae; genus Alligator; species Alligator mississippiensis. The sequence continues at coordinate 33,036,736 of NC_081835.1, read as the reverse complement.
CCCGTTTCCGGGGGACCCATTTAAGCGCGACACCGGGGGTAGGAACCAAAAAATGGGGGTAGAAACCAAAAAACCGGGCCCCCGTTTCCGGGGGGACCCATTTAAGCGCGACACCGGGGGTAGGAACCAAAAAACGGGGGTAGGAAACAAGAAACCGGGCCCCCGTTTCCGGGGGACCCATTTAAGCGCGACACCGGGGGTAGGAACCAAAAAACGGGGGTAGGAACAAAAAACCAGGCTCCCGTTTCCGGGGGACCCATTTAAGCGCGACACCGGGGGTAGGAACCAAAAAATGGAGGTAGAAACCAAAAAAACGGGCCCCCGTTTCTGGGGGGACCCATATAAGCACGACACAGGGGGTAGGAACCAAAAAACGGGGGTAGGAACTAAAAAACCGGGCCCCCGTTTCCGGGGGGACCCATTTAAGCGCGACACCGGGGGTAGGAACCAAAAAATGGAGGTAGAAACCAAAAAAACGGGCCCCCGTTTCTGGGGGGACCCATATAAGCACGACACAGGGGGTAGGAACCAAAAAACGGGGGTAGGAACTAAAAAACCGGGCCCCCGTTTCCGGGGGGACCCATTTAAGCGCGACACCGGGGGTAGGAACCAAAAAACGGGGGTAGAAAACAAAAAACCGGGCCCCCGTTTCCGGGGGGACCCATTTAAGCGCGACACCGGGGGTAGGAACGAAAAAACGGGGGTAGGAACAAAAAACCGGGCTCCCGTTTCCGGGGGACCCATTTAAGCGCGACACCGGGGGCAGGAACCAAAAAATGGGGGTAGAAACCAAAAAACCGGGGCCCCGTTTCCGTGGGGACCCATTTAAGCGCGACACCGGGGTAGGAACCAAAAAATGGGGGTAGGAACAAAAAACCGGGCCCCCGTTTCCGGGGGGACCCATTTAAGCGCGACACCGGGGGTAGGAACCAAAAAATGGGGGTAGAAACCAAAAAACCGGGCCACCGTTTCTTGGGGGACCCATTTAAGCACGACACAGGGGGTAGGAACCAAAAAACGGGGGTAGGAACTAAAAAACCGGGCCCCCGTTTCCGGGGGGACCCATTTAAGCGCGACACCGGGGGTAGGAACCAAAAACCGGGGGTAGGAACCAAAAAACAGGGCCCCCGTTTCCGGGGGGACCCATTTAAGCGCGACACCGGGGGTAGGAACCAAAAAACGGTGGTAGGAACCATTTACCGGGCCCCCGTTTCCGGGGGGACCCATTTAAGCACGACACCGGGGGTAGGAACCAAAAAACGGGGGTAGGAACCAAAAAACCGGGGCCCCGTTTCCGGGGGGACCCATTTAACCGCGACACCGGGGGTAGGAACCAAAAAACGGTGGTAGGAACCAAAAAACCGGGCCCCAGTTTCCGGGGGGACCCATTTCAGCACGACACCGGGGGTAGGAACCAAAAAACGGGGGTAGGAACCAAAAAACCGGGGCCCCGTTTCCGGGGGGACCCATTTAACCGCGACACCGGGTGTAGGAACCAAAAAACGGGGGTAGGAACCAAAAAACCGGGCCCCCGTTTCCGGGGGGACCCATTTAAGCGCGACACCGGGGGTAGGAACCAAAAAACGGGGGTAGGAACAAAAAACCGGGCTCCCGTTTCCGGGGGACCCATTTAAGCGCGACACCGGGGGTAGGAACCAAAAAATGGGGGTAGAAACCAAAAAACCGGGCCCCCGTTTCCGGGGGGACCCATTTAAGCGCGACACCGCGGGTAGGAACCAAAAAACTGGGGTAGGAACCAAAAAACAGGGCCCCCGTTTCCAGGGGGACACATTTAAGCGCGACACCGGGGGTAGGAACCAAAAAACGGGGGTAGGAACCATTTACCGGGCCCCCGTTTCCGGGGGGACCCTTTTAAGCACGACACCGGGGGCAGGAACCAAAAAACGGGGGTAAGAACGAAAAACCGGGCCCCCGTTTCCGGTGGGACCCATTTAAGCGCGACACCGGGGGTAGGAAAAGAAAAACTGGGAGAGGAACCAAAAAACCGGGCCCCCGTTTCCGTGGGGACCCATTTTAGCGAGACACCGGGGGTAGGAACCAAAAAATGGGGGTAGAAACCAAAAAACCGGGCCCCCGTTTCTGGGGGGACCCATTTAAGCGCGACACAGGGGGTAGGAACCAAAAAACGGGGGTAGGAACCAAAAAACCGGCGCCCCGTTTCCGGGGGGACCCATTTAAGCGCGACACTGGGGGTAGGAACCAAAGAACAGGGGTAGGAACAAAAAACCGGGCCCCCGTTTCCGGGGGGACCCAGTTAAGCGCGACACCGGGGGTAGGAACCATAAAATGGGGGTAGAAACCAAAAAACCGGGCCCCCGTTTCTGGGGGGACCCATTTAAGCACGACACAGGGGGTAGGAACCAAAAAACGGGGGTAGGAACTAAAAAACCGGGCCCCCGTTTCCGGGGGGACCCATTTAAGCGCGACACCGGGGGTAGGAACCAAAAAACGGGGGTAGGAAACAAAAAACCGGGCCCCCGTTTCCGGGGGGACCCATTTAAGCGCGACACCGGGGGTAGGAACCAAAAAACGGGGGTAGGAAACAAAAAACCGGGCCCCCGTTTCCGGGGGGACCCATTTAAGCGCGACACCGGATGTAGGAACCAAAAAACTGGGGTAGGAACCAAAAAACCGGGCCCCCGTTTCCGGGGGGACCCATTTAAGCGCGACACCGGGGGTAGGAACCAAAAAATGGGGGTAGGAACAAAAAACCGGGCCCCCGTTTCCGGGGGGACCCATTTAAGCGCGACACCGGATGTAGGAACCAAAAAACTGGGGTAGGAACCAAAAAACAGGGCCCCCGTTTCCGGGGGGACCCATTTAAGCGCGACACTGGGGGTAGGAACCAAAAAACGGGGGTGGGAACCAAAAAACCGGGGCCCCGTTTCCGGGGGGACCCATTTAACCGCGACACCGGGGGTAGGAACCAAAAAACGGGGGTAGGAACCAAAAAACCAGGCCCCCGTTTCCGGGGGGACCCATTTAAGCGCGACACCGGGGGTAGGAACCAAAAAACGGGGGTAGGAACAAAAAACCGGGCTCCCGTTTCCGGGGGACCCATTTAAGCGCGACACCGGGGTAGGAACCAAAAAATGGGGGTAGAAACCAAAAAACCGGGCCCCCGTTTCCGGGGGGACCCATTTAAGCGCGACACCGGGGGTAGGAACCAAAAACCGGGGGTAGGAACCAAAAAACCGGGCCCCCGTTTCCGGGGGGACCCATTTAAGCGCGACACCGGGGGTAGGAACCAAAAAACGGGGGTAGGAACAAAAAACCGGGCTCCCGTTTCCGGGGGACCCATTTAAGCGCGACACCGGGGGTAGGAACCAAAAAACGGTGGTAGGAACCATTTAGCGGGCCCCCGTTTCCGGGGGGACCCATTTAAGCACGACACTGGGTGTAGGAACCAAAAAACGGGGGTAAGAACGAAAAACCGGACCCCTGTTTCCGGGGGGACCCATTTAAGCGCGACACCGGGGGTAGGAACCAAAAAATGGAGGTAGAAACCAAAAAAACGGGCCCCCGTTTCTGGGGGGACCCATATAAGCACGACACAGGGGGTAGGAACCAAAAAACGGGGGTAGGAACTAAAAAACCGGGCCCCAGTTTCCAGGGGGACCCATTTAAGCGAGACACCGGGGGTAGGAACCAAAAAACTGGGGTAGGAACCAAAAAACAGGGCCCCCGTTTCCGGGGGGACCCATTTAAGCGCGACACCGGGGGTAGGAACCAAAAAACGGTGGTAGGAACCATTTACCGGGCCCCCGTTTCCGGGGGGACCCATTTAAGCACGACACCGGGGGTAGGAACCAAAAAACGGGGGTAGGAACCAAAAAACCGGGGCCCCGTTTCCGGGGGGACCCATTTAACCGCGACACCGGGGGTAGGAACCAAAAAACGGGGGTAGGAACCAAAAAACCGGGCCCCCGTTTCCGGGGGGACCCATTTAAGCGCGACACCGGGGGGTAGGAACCAGAAAACGGGGGTAGGAAACAAAAAACCGGGCACCCGTTTCCGGGGGACCCATTTAACGCGACACCGGGGGTAGGAACCAAAAAACGGGGGTAGGAACAAAAAACCGGGCTCCCGTTTCCGGGGGACCCATTTAAGCGCGACACCGGGGGTAGGAACCAAAAAATGGGGGTAGAAACCAAAAAACCGGGCCCCCGTTTCCGGGGGGACCCATTTAAGCGCGACACCGGGGGTAGGAACCAAAAAACGGGGGTAGGAAACAAGAAACCGGGCCCCCGTTTCCGGGGGACCCATTTAAGCGCGACACCGGGGGTAGGAACCAAAAAACGGGGGTAGGAACAAAAAACCAGGCTCCCGTTTCCGGGGGACCCATTTAAGCGCGACACCGGGGGTAGGAACCAAAAAATGGAGGTAGAAACCAAAAAAACGGGCCCCCGTTTCTGGGGGGACCCATATAAGCACGACACAGGGGGTAGGAACCAAAAAACGGGGGTAGGAACTAAAAAACCGGGCCCCCGTTTCCGGGGGGACCCATTTAAGCGCGACACCGGGGGTAGGAACCAAAAAATGGAGGTAGAAACCAAAAAAACGGGCCCCCGTTTCTGGGGGGACCCATATAAGCACGACACAGGGGGTAGGAACCAAAAAACGGGGGTAGGAACTAAAAAACCGGGCCCCCGTTTCCGGGGGGACCCATTTAAGCGCGACACCGGGGGTAGGAACCAAAAAACGGGGGTAGAAAACAAAAAACCGGGCCCCCGTTTCCGGGGGGACCCATTTAAGCGCGACACCGGGGGTAGGAACGAAAAAACGGGGGTAGGAACAAAAAACCGGGCTCCCGTTTCCGGGGGACCCATTTAAGCGCGACACCGGGGGCAGGAACCAAAAAATGGGGGTAGAAACCAAAAAACCGGGGCCCCGTTTCCGTGGGGACCCATTTAAGCGCGACACCGGGGTAGGAACCAAAAAATGGGGGTAGGAACAAAAAACCGGGCCCCCGTTTCCGGGGGGACCCATTTAAGCGCGACACCGGGGGTAGGAACCAAAAAATGGGGGTAGAAACCAAAAAACCGGGCCACCGTTTCTTGGGGGACCCATTTAAGCACGACACAGGGGGTAGGAACCAAAAAACGGGGGTAGGAACTAAAAAACCGGGCCCCCGTTTCCGGGGGGACCCATTTAAGCGCGACACCGGGGGTAGGAACCAAAAACCGGGGGTAGGAACCAAAAAACAGGGCCCCCGTTTCCGGGGGGACCCATTTAAGCGCGACACCGGGGGTAGGAACCAAAAAACGGTGGTAGGAACCATTTACCGGGCCCCCGTTTCCGGGGGGACCCATTTAAGCACGACACCGGGGGTAGGAACCAAAAAACGGGGGTAGGAACCAAAAAACCGGGGCCCCGTTTCCGGGGGGACCCATTTAACCGCGACACCGGGGGTAGGAACCAAAAAACGGTGGTAGGAACCAAAAAACCGGGCCCCAGTTTCCGGGGGGACCCATTTCAGCACGACACCGGGGGTAGGAACCAAAAAACGGGGGTAGGAACCAAAAAACCGGGGCCCCGTTTCCGGGGGGACCCATTTAACCGCGACACCGGGTGTAGGAACCAAAAAACGGGGGTAGGAACCAAAAAACCGGGCCCCCGTTTCCGGGGGGACCCATTTAAGCGCGACACCGGGGGTAGGAACCAAAAAACGGGGGTAGGAACAAAAAACCGGGCTCCCGTTTCCGGGGGACCCATTTAAGCGCGACACCGGGGGTAGGAACCAAAAAATGGGGGTAGAAACCAAAAAACCGGGCCCCCGTTTCCGGGGGGACCCATTTAAGCGCGACACCGCGGGTAGGAACCAAAAAACTGGGGTAGGAACCAAAAAACAGGGCCCCCGTTTCCAGGGGGACACATTTAAGCGCGACACCGGGGGTAGGAACCAAAAAACGGGGGTAGGAACCATTTACCGGGCCCCCGTTTCCGGGGGGACCCTTTTAAGCACGACACCGGGGGCAGGAACCAAAAAACGGGGGTAAGAACGAAAAACCGGGCCCCCGTTTCCGGTGGGACCCATTTAAGCGCGACACCGGGGGTAGGAAAAGAAAAACTGGGAGAGGAACCAAAAAACCGGGCCCCCGTTTCCGTGGGGACCCATTTTAGCGAGACACCGGGGGTAGGAACCAAAAAATGGGGGTAGAAACCAAAAAACCGGGCCCCCGTTTCTGGGGGGACCCATTTAAGCGCGACACAGGGGGTAGGAACCAAAAAACGGTGGTAGGAACCATTTACCGGGCCCCCGTTTCCGGGGGGACCCATTTAAGCACGACACCGGGGGTAGGAACCAAAAAACGGGGGTAGGAACCAAAAAACCGGGGCCCCGTTTCCGGGGGGACCCATTTAACCGCGACACCGGGGGTAGGAACAAAAAAACGGTGGTAGGAACCAAAAAACCGGGCCCCAGTTTCCGGGGGGACCCATTTCAGCACGACACCGGGGGTAGGAACCAAAAAACGGGGGTAGGAACCAAAAAACCGGGGCCCCGTTTCCGGGGGGACCCATTTAACCGCGACACCGGGTGTAGGAACCAAAAAACGGGGGTAGGAACCAAAAAACCGGGCCCCCGTTTCCGGGGGGACCCATTTAAGCGCGACACCGGGGGTAGGAACCAAAAAACGGGGGTAGGAACAAAAAACCGGGCTCCCGTTTCCGGGGGACCCATTTAAGCGCGACACCGGGGGTAGGAACCAAAAAATGGGGGTAGAAACCAAAAAACCGGGCCCCCGTTTCCGGGGGGACCCATTTAAGCGCGACACCGCGGGTAGGAACCAAAAAACTGGGGTAGGAACCAAAAAACAGGGCCCCCGTTTCCAGGGGGACACATTTAAGCGCGACACCGGGGGTAGGAACCAAAAAACGGGGGTAGGAACCATTTACCGGGCCCCCGTTTCCGGGGGGACCCTTTTAAGCACGACACCGGGGGCAGGAACCAAAAAACGGGGGTAAGAACGAAAAACCGGGCCCCCGTTTCCGGTGGGACCCATTTAAGCGCGACACCGGGGGTAGGAAAAGAAAAACTGGGAAAGGAACCAAAAAACCGGGCCCCCGTTTCCGTGGGGACCCATTTTAGCGAGACACCGGGGGTAGGAACCAAAAAATGGGGGTAGAAACCAAAAAACCGGGCCCCCGTTTCTGGGGGGACCCATTTAAGCGCGACACAGGGGGTAGGAACCAAAAAACGGGGGTAGGAACCAAAAAACCGGCGCCCCGTTTCCGGGGGGACCCATTTAAGCGCGACACTGGGGGTAGGAACCAAAGAACAGGGGTAGGAACAAAAAACCGGGCCCCCGTTTCCGGGGGGACCCAGTTAAGCGCGACACCGGGGGTAGGAACCATAAAATGGGGGTAGAAACCAAAAAACCGGGCCCCCGTTTCTGGGGGGACCCATTTAAGCACGACACAGGGGGTAGGAACCAAAAAACGGGGGTAGGAACTAAAAAACCGGGCCCCCGTTTCCGGGGGGACCCATTTAAGCGCGACACCGGGGGTAGGAACCAAAAAACGGGGGTAGGAAACAAAAAACCGGGCCCCCGTTTCCGGGGGGACCCATTTAAGCGCGACACCGGGGGTAGGAACCAAAAAACGGGGGTAGGAAACAAAAAACCGGGCCCCCGTTTCCGGGGGGACCCATTTAAGCGCGACACCGGATGTAGGAACCAAAAAACTGGGGTAGGAACCAAAAAACAGGGCCCCCGTTTCCGGGGGGACCCATTTAAGCGCGACACCGGGGGTAGGAACCAAAAAATGGGGGTAGGAACAAAAAACCGGGCCCCCGTTTCCGGGGGGACCCATTTAAGCGCGACACCGGATGTAGGAACCAAAAAACTGGGGTAGGAACCAAAAAACAGGGCCCCCGTTTCCGGGGGGACCCATTTAAGCGCGACACTGGGGGTAGGAACCAAAAAACGGGGGTGGGAACCAAAAAACCGGGGCCCCGTTTCCGGGGGGACCCATTTAACCGCGACACCGGGGGTAGGAACCAAAAAACGGGGGTAGGAACCAAAAAACCAGGCCCCCGTTTCCGGGGGGACCCATTTAAGCGCGACACCGGGGGTAGGAACCAAAAAACGGGGGTAGGAACAAAAAACCGGGCTCCCGTTTCCGGGGGACCCATTTAAGCGCGACACCGGGGTAGGAACCAAAAAATGGGGGTAGAAACCAAAAAACCGGGCCCCCGTTTCCGGGGGGACCCATTTAAGCGCGACACCGGGGGTAGGAACCAAAAACCGGGGGTAGGAACCAAAAAACCGGGCCCCCGTTTCCGGGGGGACCCATTTAAGCGCGACACCGGGGGTAGGAACCAAAAAACGGGGGTAGGAACAAAAAACCGGGCTCCCGTTTCCGGGGGACCCATTTAAGCGCGACACCGGGGGTAGGAACCAAAAAACGGTGGTAGGAACCATTTAGCGGGCCCCCGTTTCCGGGGGGACCCATTTAAGCACGACACTGGGTGTAGGAACCAAAAAACGGGGGTAAGAACGAAAAACCGGACCCCTGTTTCCGGGGGGACCCATTTAAGCGCGACACCGGGGGTAGGAACCAAAAAATGGAGGTAGAAACCAAAAAAACGGGCCCCCGTTTCTGGGGGGACCCATATAAGCACGACACAGGGGGTAGGAACCAAAAAACGGGGGTAGGAACTAAAAAACCGGGCCCCCGTTTCCGGGGGGACCCATTTAAGCGCGACACCGGGGGTAGGAACCAAAAAACGGGGGTAGGAAACAAAAAACCGGGCCCCCGTTTCCGGGGGGACCCATTTAAGCGCGACACCGGGGGTAGGAACCAAAAAACGGGGGTAGGAACAAAAAACCGGGCTCCCGTTTCCGGGGGACCCATTTAAGCGCGACACCGGGGGCAGGAACCAAAAAATGGGGGTAGAAACCAAAAAACCGGGGCCCCGTTTCCGTGGGGACCCATTTAAGCGCGACACCGGGGTAGGAACCAAAAAATGGGGGTAGGAACAAAAAACCGGGCCCCCGTTTCCGGGGGGACCCATTTAAGCGCGACACCGGGGGTAGGAACCAAAAAATGGGGGTAGAAACCAAAAAACCGGGCCACCGTTTCTTGGGGGACCCATTTAAGCACGACACAGGGGGTAGGAACCAAAAAACGGGGGTAGGAACTAAAAAACCGGGCCCCCGTTTCCGGGGGGACCCATTTAAGCGCGCCACCGGGGGTAGGAACCAAAAACCGGGGGTAGGAACCAAAAAACAGGGCCCCCGTTTCCGGGGGGACCCATTTAAGCGCGACACCGGGGGTAGGAACCAAAAAACGGTGGTAGGAACCATTTACCGGGCCCCCGTTTCCGGGGGGACCCATTTAAGCACGACACCGGGGGTAGGAACCAAAAAACGGGGGTAGGAACCAAAAAACCGGGGCCCCGTTTCCGGGGGGACCCATTTAACCGCGACACCGGGGGTAGGAACCAAAAAACGGTGGTAGGAACCAAAAAACCGGGCCCCAGTTTCCGGGGGGACCCATTTCAGCACGACACCGGGGGTAGGAACCAAAAAACGGGGGTAGGAACCAAAAAACCGGGGCCCCGTTTCCGGGGGGACCCATTTAACCGCGACACCGGGTGTAGGAACCAAAAAACGGGGGTAGGAACCAAAAAACCGGGCCCCCGTTTCCGGGGGGACCCATTTAAGCGCGACACCGGGGGTAGGAACCAAAAAACGGGGGTAGGAACAAAAAACCGGGCTCCCGTTTCCGGGGGACCCATTTAAGCGCGACACCGGGGGTAGGAACCAAAAAATGGGGGTAGAAACCAAAAAACCGGGCCCCCGTTTCCGGGGGGACCCATTTAAGCGCGACACCGCGGGTAGGAACCAAAAAACGGGGGTAGGAACCATTTACCGGGCCCCCGTTTCCGGGGGGACCCTTTTAAGCACGACACCGGGGGCAGGAACCAAAAAACGGGGGTAAGAACGAAAAACCGGGCCCCCGTTTCCGGGGGGACCCATTTAAGCGCGACACCGGGGGTAGGAAAAGAAAAACTGGGAAAGGAACCAAAAAACCGGGCCCCCGTTTCCGTGGGGACCCATTTTAGCGAGACACCGGGGGTAGGAACCAAAAAATGGGGGTAGAAACCAAAAAACCGGGCCCCCGTTTCTGGGGGGACCCATTTAAGCGCGACACAGGGGGTAGGAACCAAAAAACGGGGGTAGGAACCAAAAAACCGGCGCCCCGTTTCCGGGGGGACCCATTTAAGCGCGACACTGGGGGTAGGAACCAAAGAACAGGGGTAGGAACAAAAAACCGGGCCCCCGTTTCCAGGGGGACCCAGTTAAGCGCGACACCGGGGGTAGGAACCATAAAATGGGGGTAGAAACCAAAAAACCGGGCCCCCGTTTCTGGGGGGACCCATTTAAGCACGACACAGGGGGTAGGAACCAAAAAACGGGGGTAGGAACTAAAAAACCGGGCCCCCGTTTCCGGGGGGACCCATTTAAGCGCGACACCGGGGGTAGGAACCAAAAAACGGGGGTAGGAAACAAAAAACCGGGCCCCCGTTTCCGGGGGGACCCATTTAAGCGCGACACCGGGGGTAGGAACCAAAAAACGGGGGTAGGAAACAAAAAACCGGGCCCCCGTTTCCGGGGGGACCCATTTAAGCGCGACACCGGATGTAGGAACCAAAAAACTGGGGTAGGAACCAAAAAACAGGGCCCCCGTTTCCGGGGGGACCCATTTAAGCGCGACACCGGGGGTAGGAACCAAAAAATGGGGGTAGGAACAAAAAACCGGGCCCCCGTTTCCGGGGGGACCCATTTAAGCGCGACACCGGGGGTAGGAACCAAAAAATGGGGGTAGAAACCAAAATACCTGGCCCCCGTTTCTAGGGGGACCCATTTAAGCACGACACAGGGGGTAGGAACCAAAAAACTGGGGTAGGAACCAAAAAACCGGGCCCCTGTTTCCGGGGGGACCCATTTAAGCGCGACACCGGGGGTAGGAACCAAAAAACGGGGGTAGGAACCAAAAAACTGGGCCCCAGTTTCCAGGGGGACCCATTTAAGCGAGACACCGGGGGTAGGAACCAAAAAACTGGGGTAGGAACCAAAAAACAGGGCCCCCGTTTCCGGGGGGACCCATTTAAGCGCGACACCGGGGGTAGGAACCAAAAAACGGTGGTAGGAACCATTTACCGGGCCCCCGTTTCCGGGGGGACCCATTTAAGCACGACACCGGGGGTAGGAACCAAAAAACGGGGGTAGGAACCAAAAAACCGGGGCCCCGTTTCCGGGGGGACCCATTTAACCGCGACACCGGGGGTAGGAAGCAAAAAACGGGGGTAGGAACCAAAAAACCGGGCCCCCGTTTCCGGGGGGACCCATTTAAGCGCGACACCGGGGGGTAGGAACCAGAAAACGGGGGTAGGAAACAAAAAACCGGGCCCCCGTTTCCGGGGGACCCATTTAACGCGACACCGGGGGTAGGAACCAAAAAACGGGGGTAGGAACAAAAAACCGGGCTCCCGTTTCCGGGGGACCCATTTAAGCGCGACACCGGGGGTAGGAACCAAAAAATGGGGGTAGAAACCAAAAAACCGGGCCCCCGTTTCCGGGGGGACCCATTTAAGCGCGACACCGGGGGTAGGAACCAAAAAACGGGGGTAGGAAACAAGAAACCGGGCCCCCGTTTCCGGGGGACCCATTTAAGCGCGACACCGGGGGTAGGAACCAAAAAACGGGGGTAGGAACAAAAAACCAGGCTCCCGTTTCCGGGGGACCCATTTAAGCGCGACACCGGGGGTAGGAACCAAAAAATGGAGGTAGAAACCAAAAAAACGGGCCCCCGTTTCTGGGGGGACCCATATAAGCACGACACAGGGGGTAGGAACCAAAAAACGGGGGTAGGAACTAAAAAACCGGGCCCCCGTTTCCGGGGGGACCCATTTAAGCGCGACACCGGGGGTAGGAACCAAAAAATGGAGGTAGAAACCAAAAAAACGGGCCCCCGTTTCTGGGGGGAGCCATTTAAGCACGACACAGGGGGTAGGAACCATAAAACAGGGGTAGGAACTAAAAAACCGGGCCCCCGTTTCCGGGGGGACCAATTTAAGCGCGACACCGGGGGTAGGAACCAAAAAACGGGGGTAGGAAACAAAAAGCCGGGCCCCAGTTTCCGGGGGGACCCATTTAAGAGCGACACCGGGGGTAGGAACCAAAAAACTGGGGTAGGAACCAAAAAACAGGGCCCCCGTTTCCGGGGGGACCCATTTAAGCGCGACACCGGGGGTAGGAACCAAAAAACGGTGGTAGGAACCATTTACCGGGCCCCCGTTTCCGGGGGGACCCATTTAAGCACGACACCGGGGGTAGGAACCAAAAAACGGGGGTAAGAACGAAAAACCGGGCCCCCGTTTCCGGTGGGACCCATTTAAGCGCGACACCGGGGGTAGGAATGCAAAAACGGGGGAAGGAAACAAAAAAACGGGCCCCCGTTTCCGGGGGGACCCATTTAAGCGCGACACCGGTGGTAGGAACTAAAAAATTGGGGTAGAAACCAAAAAACCGGGCCCCCGTTTCTGGGGGGACCCATTTAAGCACGACACAGGGGGTAGGAACCAAAAAACGGGGGTAGGAACTAAAAAACCGGGCCCCCGTTTTCGGGGGGACCCATTTAAGCGCGACACCGGGGGTAGAAACCAAAAAACGGGGGTAGGAACCAAAAAACCGGGCCGCCGTTTCCGGGGGGACCCATTTAAGCGCGACACCGGGGGTAGGAACCAAAAAACGGGGGTAGGAAACAAAAAACCGGGCCCCCGTTTCCGGGGGGACCCATTTAAGCGCGACACCGGATGTAGGAACCAAAAAACTGGGGTAGGAACCAAAAAACAGGGCCCCCGTTTCCGGGGGGACCCATTTAAGCGCGACACTGGGGGTAGGAACCAAAAAACGGGGGTGGGAACCAAAAAACCGGGGCCCCGTTTCCGGGGGGACCCATTTAACCGCGACACCGGGGGTAGGAACCAAAAAACGGGGGTAGGAACCAAAAAACCAGGCCCCCGTTTCCGGGGGGACCCATTTAAGCGCGACACCGGGGGTAGGAACCAAAAAACGGGGGTAGGAACAAAAAACCGGGCTCCCGTTTCCGGGGGACCCATTTAAGCGCGACACCGGGGTAGGAACCAAAAAATGGGGGTAGAAACCAAAAAACCGGGCCCCCGTTTCCGGGGGGACCCATTTAAGCGCGACACCGGGGGTAGGAACCAAAAACCGGGGGTAGGAACCAAAAAACCGGGCCCCCGTTTCCGGGGGGACCCATTTAAGCGCGACACCGGGGGTAGGAACCAAAAAACGGGGGTAGGAACAAAAAACCGGGCTCCCGTTTCCGGGGGACCCATTTAAGCGCGACACCGGGGGTAGGAACCAAAAAACGGTGGTAGGAACCATTTAGCGGGCCCCCGTTTCCGGGGGGACCCATTTAAGCACGACACTGGGTGTAGGAACCAAAAAACGGGGGTAAGAACGAAAAACCGGACCCCTGTTTCCGGGGGGACCCATTTAAGCGCGACACCGGGGGTAGGAACCAAAAAATGGAGGTAGAAACCAAAAAAACGGGCCCCCGTTTCTGGGGGGACCCATATAAGCACGACACAGGGGGTAGGAACCAAAAAACGGGGGTAGGAACTAAAAAACCGGGCCCCCGTTTCCGGGGGGACCCATTTAAGCGCGACACCGGGGGTAGGAACCAAAAAACGGGGGTAGGAAACAAAAAACCGGGCCCCCGTTTCCGGGGGGACCCATTTAAGCGCGACACCGGGGGTAGGAACCAAAAAACGGGGGTAGGAACAAAAAACCGGGCTCCCGTTTCCGGGGGACCCATTTAAGCGCGACACCGGGGGCAGGAACCAAAAAATGGGGGTAGAAACCAAAAAACCGGGGCCCCGTTTCCGTGGGGACCCATTTAAGCGCGACACCGGGGTAGGAACCAAAAAATGGGGGTAGGAACAAAAAACCGGGCCCCCGTTTCCGGGGGGACCCATTTAAGCGCGACACCGGGGGTAGGAACCAAAAAATGGGGGTAGAAACCAAAAAACCGGGCCACCGTTTCTTGGGGGACCCATTTAAGCACGACACAGGGGGTAGGAACCAAAAAACGGGGGTAGGAACTAAAAAACCGGGCCCCCGTTTCCGGGGGGACCCATTTAAGCGCGACACCGGGGGTAGGAACCAAAAACCGGGGGTAGGAACCAAAAAACAGGGCCCCCGTTTCCGGGGGGACCCATTTAAGCGCGACACCGGGGGTAGGAACCAAAAAACGGTGGTAGGAACCATTTACCGGGCCCCCGTTTCCGGGGGGACCCATTTAAGCACGACACCGGGGGTAGGAACCAAAAAACGGGGGTAGGAACCAAAAAACCGGGGCCCCGTTTCCGGGGGGACCCATTTAACCGCGACACCGGGGGTAGGAACCAAAAAACGGTGGTAGGAACCAAAAAACCGGGCCCCAGTTTCCGGGGGGACCCATTTCAGCACGACACCGGGGGTAGGAACCAAAAAACGGGGGTAGGAACCAAAAAACCGGGGCCCCGTTTCCGGGGGGACCCATTTAACCGCGACACCGGGTGTAGGAACCAAAAAACGGGGGTAGGAACCAAAAAACCGGGCCCCCGTTTCCGGGGGGACCCATTTAAGCGCGACACCGGGGGTAGGAACCAAAAAACGGGGGTAGGAACAAAAAACCGGGCTCCCGTTTCCGGGGGACCCATTTAAGCGCGACACCGGGGGTAGGAACCAAAAAATGGGGGTAGAAACCAAAAAACCGGGCCCCCGTTTCCGGGGGGACCCATTTAAGCGCGACACCGCGGGTAGGAACCAAAAAACTGGGGTAGGAACCAAAAAACAGGGCCCCCGTTTCCAGGGGGACACATTTAAGCGCGACACCGGGGGTAGGAACCAAAAAACGGGGGTAGGAACCATTTACCGGGCCCCCGTTTCCGGGGGGACCCTTTTAAGCACGACACCGGGGGCAGGAACCAAAAAACGGGGGTAAGAACGAAAAACCGGGCCCCCGTTTCCGGTGGGACCCATTTAAGCGCGACACCGGGGGTAGGAATGCAAAAACGGGGGAAGGAAACAAAAAAACGGGCCCCCGTTTCCGGGGGGACCCATTTAAGCGCGACACCGGTGGTAGGAACTAAAAAATTGGGGTAGAAACCAAAAAACCGGGCCCCCGTTTCTGGGGGGACCCATTTAAGCACGACACTGGGTGTAGGAACCAAAAAACGGGGGTAAGAACGAAAAACCGGACCCCTGTTTCCGGGGGGACCCATTTAAGCGCGACACCGGGGGTAGGAACCAAAAAATGGAGGTAGAAACCAAAAAAACGGGCCCCCGTTTCTGGGGGGACCCATATAAGCACGACACAGGGGGTAGGAACCAAAAAACGGGGGTAGGAACTAAAAAACCGGGCCCCCGTTTCCGGGGGGACCCATTTAAGCGCGACACCGGGGGTAGGAACCAAAAAACGGGGGTAGGAAACAAAAAACCGGGCCCCCGTTTCCGGGGGGACCCATTTAAGCGCGACACCGGGGGTAGGAACCAAAAAACGGGGGTAGGAACAAAAAACCGGGCTCCCGTTTCCGGGGGACCCATTTAAGCGCGACACCGGGGGTAGGAACCAAAAAATGGGGGTAGAAACCAAAAAACCGGGGCCCCGTTTCCGTGGGGACCCATTTAAGCGCGACACCGGGGTAGGAACCAAAAAATGGGGGTAGAAACAAAAAACCGGGCCCCCGTTTCCGGGGGGACCCATTTAAGCGCGACACCGGGGGTAGGAACCAAAAAATGGGGGTAGAAACCAAAAAACCGGGCCACCGTTTCTTGGGGGACCCATTTAAGCACGACACAGGGGGTAGGAACCAAAAAACGGGGGTAGGAACTAAAAAACCGGGCCCCCGTTTCCGGGGGGACCCATTTA
Organism: Alligator mississippiensis; assembly: GCF_030867095.1. Classification (NCBI taxonomy): domain Eukaryota; kingdom Metazoa; phylum Chordata; order Crocodylia; family Alligatoridae; genus Alligator; species Alligator mississippiensis. The sequence continues at coordinate 33,020,767 of NC_081835.1, read as the reverse complement.
AGCGCGACACCGGGGGTAGGAACCAAAAACCGGGGGTAGGAACCAAAAAACAGGGCCCCCGTTTCCGGGGGGACCCATTTAAGCGCGACACCGGGGGTAGGAACCAAAAAACGGTGGTAGGAACCATTTACCGGGCCCCCGTTTCCGGGGGGACCCATTTAAGCACGAGACCGGGGGTAGGAACCAAAAAACGGGGGTAGGAACCAAAAAACCGGGGCCCCGTTTCCGGGGGGACCCATTTAACCGCGACACCGGGGGTAGGAACCAAAAAACGGGGGTAGGAACCAAAAAACCGGGCCCCCGTTTCCGGGGGGACCCATTTAAGCGCGACACCGGGGGGTAGGAACCAGAAAACGGGGGTAGGAAACAAAAAACCGGGCCCCCGTTTCCGGTGGACCCATTTAACGCGACACCGGGGGTAGGAACCAAAAAACGGGGGTAGGAACAAAAAACCGGGCTCCCGTTTCCGGGGGACCCATTTAAGCGCGACACCGGGGGTAGGAACCAAAAAATGGGGGTAGAAACCAAAAAACCGGGCCCCCGTTTCCGGGGGGACCCATTTAAGCGCGACACCGGGGATAGGAACCAAAAAACGGGGGTAGGAAACAAAAAACCGGGCCCCCGTTCCCGGGGGACCCATTTAAGCGCGACACCGGGGGTAGGAACCAAAAAACGGGGGTAGGAACAAAAAACCGGGCTCCCGTTTCCGGGGGACCCATTTAAGCGCGACACCGGGGGTAGGAACCAAAAAACGGTGGTAGGAACCATTTAGCGGGCCCCCGTTTCCGGGGGGACCCATTTAAGCACGACACTGGGTGTAGGAACCAAAAAACGGGGGTAAGAACGAAAAACCGGACCCCTGTTTCCGGGGGGACCCATTTAAGCGCGACACCGGGGGTAGGAACCAAAAAATGGAGGTAGAAACCAAAAAAACGGGCCCCCGTTTCTGGGGGGACCCATATAAGCACGACACAGGGGGTAGGAACCAAAAAACGGGGGTAGGAACTAAAAAACCGGGCCCCCGTTTCCGGGGGGACCCATTTAAGCGCGACACCGGGGGTAGGAACCAAAAAATGGAGGTAGAAACCAAAAAAACGGGCCCCCGTTTCTGGGGGGAGCCATTTAAGCACGACACAGGGGGTAGGAACCATAAAACAGGGGTAGGAACTAAAAAACCGGGCCCCCGTTTCCGGGGGGACCCATTTAAGCGCGACACCGGGGGTAGGAACCAAAAAACGGGGGTAGGAAACAAAAAGCCGGGCCCCAGTTTCCGGGGGGACCCATTTAAGAGCGACACCGGGGGTAGGAACCAAAAAACTGGGGTAGGAACCAAAAAACAGGGCCCCCGTTTCCGGGGGGACCCATTTAAGCGCGACACCGGGGGTAGGAACCAAAAAACGGTGGTAGGAACCATTTACCGGGCCCCCGTTTCCGGGGGGACCCATTTAAGCACGACACCGGGGGTAGGAACCAAAAAACGGGGGTAAGAACGAAAAACCGGGCCCCCGTTTCCGGTGGGACCCATTTAAGCGCGACACCGGGGGTAGGAATGCAAAAACGGGGGAAGGAAACAAAAAAACGGGCCCCCGTTTCCGGGGGGACCCATTTAAGCGCGACACCGGTGGTAGGAACTAAAAAATTGGGGTAGAAACCAAAAAACCGGGCCCCCGTTTCTGGGGGGACCCATTTAAGCACGACACAGGGGGTAGGAACCAAAAAACGGGGGTAGGAACTAAAAAACCGGGCCCCCGTTTTCGGGGGGACCCATTTAAGCGCGACACCGGGGGTAGAAACCAAAAAACGGGGGTAGGAACCAAAAAACCGGGCCGCCGTTTCCGGGGGGACCCATTTAAGCGCGACACCGGGGGTAGGAACCAAAAAACGGGGGTAGGAAACAAAAAACCGGGCCGCCGTTTCCGGGGGGACCCATTTAAGCGCGACACCGGGGGTAGGAACCAAAAAACGGGGGTAGGAAACAAAAAACCGGGCCCCCGTTTCCGGGGGGACCCATTTAAGCGCGACACCGGGGGTAGGAACCAAAAAACTGGGGTAGGAACAAAAAACCGGGCTCCCGTTTCCGGGGGACCCATTTAAGCGCGACACCGGGGGTAGGAACCAAAAAATGGGGGTAGAAACCAAAAAACCGGGCCCCCGTTTCCGGGGGGACCCATTTAAGCGCGACACCGGGGGTAGGAACCAAAAACCGGGGGTAGGAACCAAAAAACCGGGCCCCCGTTTCCGGGGGGACCCATTTAAGCGCGACACCGGGGGTAGGAACCAAAAAACGGGGGTAGGAACAAAAAACCGGGCTCCCGTTTCCGGGGGACCCATTTAAGCGCGACACCGGGGGTAGGAACCAAAAAACGGTGGTAGGAACCATTTAGCGGGCCCCCGTTTCCGGGGGGACCCATTTAAGCGCGACACCGGGGGTAGGAACCAAAAAACGGGGGTAGGAACAAAAAACCGGGCTCCCGTTTCCGGGGGACCCATTTAAGCGCGACACCGGGGGCAGGAACCAAAAAATGGGGGTAGAAACCAAAAAACCGGGGCCCCGTTTCCGTGGGGACCCATTTAAGCGCGACACCGGGGTAGGAACCAAAAAATGGGGGTAGGAACAAAAAACCGGGCCCCCGTTTCCGGGGGGACCCATTTAAGCGCGACACCGGGGGTAGGAACCAAAAAATGGGGGTAGAAACCAAAAAACCGGGCCACCGTTTCTTGGGGGACCCATTTAAGCACGACACAGGGGGTAGGAACCAAAAAACGGGGGTAGGAACTAAAAAACCGGGCCCCCGTTTCCGGGGGGACCCATTTAAGCGCGACACCGGGGGTAGGAACCAAAAACCGGGGGTAGGAACCAAAAAACAGGGCCCCCGTTTCCGGGGGGACCCATTTAAGCGCGACACCGGGGGTAGGAACCAAAAAACGGTGGTAGGAACCATTTACCGGGCCCCCGTTTCCGGGGGGACCCATTTAAGCACGACACCGGGGGTAGGAACCAAAAAACGGGGGTAGGAACCAAAAAACCGGGGCCCCGTTTCCGGGGGGACCCATTTAACCGCGACACCGGGGGTAGGAACCAAAAAACGGTGGTAGGAACCAAAAAACCGGGCCCCAGTTTCCGGGGGGACCCATTTCAGCACGACACCGGGGGTAGGAACCAAAAAACGGGGGTAGGAACCAAAAAACCGGGGCCCCGTTTCCGGGGGGACCCATTTAACCGCGACACCGGGTGTAGGAACCAAAAAACGGGGGTAGGAACCAAAAAACCGGGCCCCCGTTTCCGGGGGGACCCATTTAAGCGCGACACCGGGGGTAGGAACCAAAAAACGGGGGTAGGAACAAAAAACCGGGCTCCCGTTTCCGGGGGACCCATTTAAGCGCGACACCGGGGGTAGGAACCAAAAAATGGGGGTAGAAACCAAAAAACCGGGCCCCCGTTTCCGGGGGGACCCATTTAAGCGCGACACCGCGGGTAGGAACCAAAAAACTGGGGTAGGAACCAAAAAACAGGGCCCCCGTTTCCAGGGGGACACATTTAAGCGCGACACCGGGGGTAGGAACCAAAAAACGGGGGTAGGAACCATTTACCGGGCCCCCGTTTCCGGGGGGACCCTTTTAAGCACGACACCGGGGGCAGGAACCAAAAAACGGGGGTAAGAACGAAAAACCGGGCCCCCGTTTCCGGTGGGACCCATTTAAGCGCGACACCGGGGGTAGGAATGCAAAAACGGGGGAAGGAAACAAAAAAACGGGCCCCCGTTTCCGGGGGGACCCATTTAAGCGCGACACCGGTGGTAGGAACTAAAAAATTGGGGTAGAAACCAAAAAACCGGGCCCCCGTTTCTGGGGGGACCCATTTAAGCACGACACTGGGTGTAGGAACCAAAAAACGGGGGTAAGAACGAAAAACCGGACCCCTGTTTCCGGGGGGACCCATTTAAGCGCGACACCGGGGGTAGGAACCAAAAAATGGAGGTAGAAACCAAAAAAACGGGCCCCCGTTTCTGGGGGGACCCATATAAGCACGACACAGGGGGTAGGAACCAAAAAACGGGGGTAGGAACTAAAAAACCGGGCCCCCGTTTCCGGGGGGACCCATTTAAGCGCGACACCGGGGGTAGGAACCAAAAAACGGGGGTAGGAAACAAAAAACCGGGCCCCCGTTTCCGGGGGGACCCATTTAAGCGCGACACCGGGGGTAGGAACCAAAAAACGGGGGTAGGAACAAAAAACCGGGCTCCCGTTTCCGGGGGACCCATTTAAGCGCGACACCGGGGGTAGGAACCAAAAAATGGGGGTAGAAACCAAAAAACCGGGGCCCCGTTTCCGTGGGGACCCATTTAAGCGCGACACCGGGGTAGGAACCAAAAAATGGGGGTAGAAACAAAAAACCGGGCCCCCGTTTCCGGGGGGACCCATTTAAGCGCGACACCGGGGGTAGGAACCAAAAAATGGGGGTAGAAACCAAAAAACCGGGCCCCCGTTTCCGGTGGACCCATTTAAGCACGACACCGGGGGTAGGAACCAAAAAACGGGGGTAGGAACAAAAAACCGGGCTCCCGTTTCCGGGGGACCCATTTAAGCGCGACACCGGGGGTAGGAACCAAAAAATGGGGGTAGAAACCAAAAAACCGGGCCCCCGTTTCCGGGGGGACCCATTTAAGCGCGACACCGGGGGTAGGAACCAAAAAACGGTGGTAGGAACCATTTACCGGGCCCCCGTTTCCGGGGGGACCCATTTAAGCACGACACCGGGGGTAGGAACCAAAAAACGGGGGTAGGAACCAAAAAACCGGGGCCCCGTTTCCGGGGGGACCCATTTAACCGCGACACCGGGGGTAGGAACCAAAAAACGGTGGTAGGAACCAAAAAACCGGGCCCCAGTTTCCGGGGGGACCCATTTCAGCACGACACCGGGGGTAGGAACCAAAAAACGGGGGTAGGAACCAAAAAACCGGGGCCCCGTTTCCGGGGGGACCCATTTAACCGCGACACCGGGTGTAGGAACCAAAAAACGGGGGTAGGAACCAAAAAACCGGGCCCCCGTTTCCGGGGGGACCCATTTAAGCGCGACACCGGGGGTAGGAACCAAAAAACGGGGGTAGGAACAAAAAACCGGGCTCCCGTTTCCGGGGGACCCATTTAAGCGCGACACCGGGGGTAGGAACCAAAAAATGGGGGTAGAAACCAAAAAACCGGGCCCCCGTTTCCGGGGGGACCCATTTAAGCGCGACACCGCGGGTAGGAACCAAAAAACTGGGGTAGGAACCAAAAAACAGGGCCCCCGTTTCCAGGGGGACACATTTAAGCGCGACACCGGGGGTAGGAACCAAAAAACGGGGGTAGGAACCATTTACCGGGCCCCCGTTTCCGGGGGGACCCTTTTAAGCACGACACCGGGGGCAGGAACCAAAAAACGGGGGTAAGAACGAAAAACCGGGCCCCCGTTTCCGGTGGGACCCATTTAAGCGCGACACCGGGGGTAGGAATGCAAAAACGGGGGAAGGAAACAAAAAAACGGGCCCCCGTTTCCGGGGGGACCCATTTAAGCGCGACACCGGTGGTAGGAACTAAAAAATTGGGGTAGAAACCAAAAAACCGGGCCCCCGTTTCTGGGGGGACCCATTTAAGCACGACACTGGGTGTAGGAACCAAAAAACGGGGGTAAGAACGAAAAACCGGACCCCTGTTTCCGGGGGGACCCATTTAAGCGCGACACCGGGGGTAGGAACCAAAAAATGGAGGTAGAAACCAAAAAAACGGGCCCCCGTTTCTGGGGGGACCCATATAAGCACGACACAGGGGGTAGGAACCAAAAAACGGGGGTAGGAACTAAAAAACCGGGCCCCCGTTTCCGGGGGGACCCATTTAAGCGCGACACCGGGGGTAGGAACCAAAAAACGGGGGTAGGAAACAAAAAACCGGGCCCCCGTTTCCGGGGGGACCCATTTAAGCGCGACACCGGGGGTAGGAACCAAAAAACGGGGGTAGGAACAAAAAACCGGGCTCCCGTTTCCGGGGGACCCATTTAAGCGCGACACCGGGGGTAGGAACCAAAAAATGGGGGTAGAAACCAAAAAACCGGGGCCCCGTTTCCGTGGGGACCCATTTAAGCGCGACACCGGGGTAGGAACCAAAAAATGGGGGTAGAAACAAAAAACCGGGCCCCCGTTTCCGGGGGGACCCATTTAAGCGCGACACCGGGGGTAGGAACCAAAAAATGGGGGTAGAAACCAAAAAACCGGGCCACCGTTTCTTGGGGGACCCATTTAAGCACGACACAGGGGGTAGGAACCAAAAAACGGGGGTAGGAACTAAAAAACCGGGCCCCCGTTTCCGGGGGGACCCATTTAAGCGCGACACCGGGGGTAGGAACCAAAAACCGGGGGTAGGAACCAAAAAACAGGGCCCCCGTTTCCGGGGGGACCCATTTAAGCGCGACACCGGGGGTAGGAACCAAAAAACGGTGGTAGGAACCATTTACCGGGCCCCCGTTTCCGGGGGGACCCATTTAAGCACGAGACCGGGGGTAGGAACCAAAAAACGGGGGTAGGAACCAAAAAACCGGGGCCCCGTTTCCGGGGGGACCCATTTAACCGCGACACCGGGGGTAGGAACCAAAAAACGGGGGTAGGAACCAAAAAACCGGGCCCCCGTTTCCGGGGGGACCCATTTAAGCGCGACACCGGGGGGTAGGAACCAGAAAACGGGGGTAGGAAACAAAAAACCGGGCCCCCGTTTCCGGTGGACCCATTTAACGCGACACCGGGGGTAGGAACCAAAAAACGGGGGTAGGAACAAAAAACCGGGCTCCCGTTTCCGGGGGACCCATTTAAGCGCGACACCGGGGGTAGGAACCAAAAAATGGGGGTAGAAACCAAAAAACCGGGCCCCCGTTTCCGGGGGGACCCATTTAAGCGCGACACCGGGGATAGGAACCAAAAAACGGGGGTAGGAAACAAAAAACCGGGCCCCCGTTCCCGGGGGACCCATTTAAGCGCGACACCGGGGGTAGGAACCAAAAAACGGGGGTAGGAACAAAAAACCGGGCTCCCGTTTCCGGGGGACCCATTTAAGCGCGACACCGGGGGTAGGAACCAAAAAACGGTGGTAGGAACCATTTAGCGGGCCCCCGTTTCCGGGGGGACCCATTTAAGCACGACACTGGGTGTAGGAACCAAAAAACGGGGGTAAGAACGAAAAACCGGACCCCTGTTTCCGGGGGGACCCATTTAAGCGCGACACCGGGGGTAGGAACCAAAAAATGGAGGTAGAAACCAAAAAAACGGGCCCCCGTTTCTGGGGGGACCCATATAAGCACGACACAGGGGGTAGGAACCAAAAAACGGGGGTAGGAACTAAAAAACCGGGCCCCCGTTTCCGGGGGGACCCATTTAAGCGCGACACCGGGGGTAGGAACCAAAAAATGGAGGTAGAAACCAAAAAAACGGGCCCCCGTTTCTGGGGGGAGCCATTTAAGCACGACACAGGGGGTAGGAACCATAAAACAGGGGTAGGAACTAAAAAACCGGGCCCCCGTTTCCGGGGGGACCCATTTAAGCGCGACACCGGGGGTAGGAACCAAAAAACGGGGGTAGGAAACAAAAAGCCGGGCCCCAGTTTCCGGGGGGACCCATTTAAGAGCGACACCGGGGGTAGGAACCAAAAAACTGGGGTAGGAACCAAAAAACAGGGCCCCCGTTTCCGGGGGGACCCATTTAAGCGCGACACCGGGGGTAGGAACCAAAAAACGGTGGTAGGAACCATTTACCGGGCCCCCGTTTCCGGGGGGACCCATTTAAGCACGACACCGGGGGTAGGAACCAAAAAACGGGGGTAAGAACGAAAAACCGGGCCCCCGTTTCCGGTGGGACCCATTTAAGCGCGACACCGGGGGTAGGAATGCAAAAACGGGGGAAGGAAACAAAAAAACGGGCCCCCGTTTCCGGGGGGACCCATTTAAGCGCGACACCGGTGGTAGGAACTAAAAAATTGGGGTAGAAACCAAAAAACCGGGCCCCCGTTTCTGGGGGGACCCATTTAAGCACGACACAGGGGGTAGGAACCAAAAAACGGGGGTAGGAACTAAAAAACCGGGCCCCCGTTTTCGGGGGGACCCATTTAAGCGCGACACCGGGGGTAGAAACCAAAAAACGGGGGTAGGAACCAAAAAACCGGGCCGCCGTTTCCGGGGGGACCCATTTAAGCGCGACACCGGGGGTAGGAACCAAAAAACGGGGGTAGGAAACAAAAAACCGGGCCGCCGTTTCCGGGGGGACCCATTTAAGCGCGACACCGGGGGTAGGAACCAAAAAACGGGGGTAGGAAACAAAAAACCGGGCCCCCGTTTCCGGGGGGACCCATTTAAGCGCGACACCGGGGGTAGGAACCAAAAAACTGGGGTAGGAACAAAAAACCGGGCTCCCGTTTCCGGGGGACCCATTTAAGCGCGACACCGGGGGTAGGAACCAAAAAATGGGGGTAGAAACCAAAAAACCGGGCCCCCGTTTCCGGGGGGACCCATTTAAGCGCGACACCGGGGGTAGGAACCAAAAACCGGGGGTAGGAACCAAAAAACCGGGCCCCCGTTTCCGGGGGGACCCATTTAAGCGCGACACCGGGGGTAGGAACCAAAAAACGGGGGTAGGAACAAAAAACCGGGCTCCCGTTTCCGGGGGACCCATTTAAGCGCGACACCGGGGGTAGGAACCAAAAAACGGTGGTAGGAACCATTTAGCGGGCCCCCGTTTCCGGGGGGACCCATTTAAGCGCGACACCGGGGGTAGGAACCAAAAAACGGGGGTAGGAACAAAAAACCGGGCTCCCGTTTCCGGGGGACCCATTTAAGCGCGACACCGGGGGCAGGAACCAAAAAATGGGGGTAGAAACCAAAAAACCGGGGCCCCGTTTCCGTGGGGACCCATTTAAGCGCGACACCGGGGTAGGAACCAAAAAATGGGGGTAGGAACAAAAAACCGGGCCCCCGTTTCCGGGGGGACCCATTTAAGCGCGACACCGGGGGTAGGAACCAAAAAATGGGGGTAGAAACCAAAAAACCGGGCCACCGTTTCTTGGGGGACCCATTTAAGCACGACACAGGGGGTAGGAACCAAAAAACGGGGGTAGGAACTAAAAAACCGGGCCCCCGTTTCCGGGGGGACCCATTTAAGCGCGACACCGGGGGTAGGAACCAAAAACCGGGGGTAGGAACCAAAAAACAGGGCCCCCGTTTCCGGGGGGACCCATTTAAGCGCGACACCGGGGGTAGGAACCAAAAAACGGTGGTAGGAACCATTTACCGGGCCCCCGTTTCCGGGGGGACCCATTTAAGCACGACACCGGGGGTAGGAACCAAAAAACGGGGGTAGGAACCAAAAAACCGGGGCCCCGTTTCCGGGGGGACCCATTTAACCGCGACACCGGGGGTAGGAACCAAAAAACGGTGGTAGGAACCAAAAAACCGGGCCCCAGTTTCCGGGGGGACCCATTTCAGCACGACACCGGGGGTAGGAACCAAAAAACGGGGGTAGGAACCAAAAAACCGGGGCCCCGTTTCCGGGGGGACCCATTTAACCGCGACACCGGGTGTAGGAACCAAAAAACGGGGGTAGGAACCAAAAAACCGGGCCCCCGTTTCCGGGGGGACCCATTTAAGCGCGACACCGGGGGTAGGAACCAAAAAACGGGGGTAGGAACAAAAAACCGGGCTCCCGTTTCCGGGGGACACATTTAAGCGCGACACCGGGGGTAGGAACCAAAAAATGGGGGTAGAAACCAAAAAACCGGGCCCCCGTTTCCGGGGGGACCCATTTAAGCGCGACACCGCGGGTAGGAACCAAAAAACTGGGGTAGGAACCAAAAAACAGGGCCCCCGTTTCCAGGGGGACACATTTAAGCGAGACACCGGGGGTAGGAACCAAAAAACGGGGGTAGGAACCATTTACCGGGCCCCCGTTTCCGGGGGGACCCTTTTAAGCACGACACCGGGGGCAGGAACCAAAAAACGGGGGTAAGAACGAAAAACCGGGCCCCCGTTTCCGGTGGGACCCATTTAAGCGCGACACCGGGGGTAGGAATGCAAAAACGGGGGAAGGAAACAAAAAAACGGGCCCCCGTTTCCGGGGGGACCCATTTAAGCGCGACACCGGTGGTAGGAACTAAAAAATTGGGGTAGAAACCAAAAAACCGGGCCCCCGTTTCTGGGGGGACCCATTTAAGCACGACACTGGGTGTAGGAACCAAAAAACGGGGGTAAGAACGAAAAACCGGACCCCTGTTTCCGGGGGGACCCATTTAAGCGCGACACCGGGGGTAGGAACCAAAAAATGGAGGTAGAAACCAAAAAAACGGGCCCCCGTTTCTGGGGGGACCCATATAAGCACGACACAGGGGGTAGGAACCAAAAAACGGGGGTAGGAACTAAAAAACCGGGCCCCCGTTTCCGGGGGGACCCATTTAAGCGCGACACCGGGGGTAGGAACCAAAAAACGGGGGTAGGAAACAAAAAACCGGGCCCCCGTTTCCGGGGGGACCCATTTAAGCGCGACACCGGGGGTAGGAACCAAAAAACGGGGGTAGGAACAAAAAACCGGGCTCCCGTTTCCGGGGGACCCATTTAAGCGCGACACCGGGGGTAGGAACCAAAAAATGGGGGTAGAAACCAAAAAACCGGGGCCCCGTTTCCGTGGGGACCCATTTAAGCGCGACACCGGGGTAGGAACCAAAAAATGGGGGTAGAAACAAAAAACCGGGCCCCCGTTTCCGGGGGGACCCATTTAAGCGCGACACCGGGGGTAGGAACCAAAAAATGGGGGTAGAAACCAAAAAACCGGGCCACCGTTTCTTGGGGGACCCATTTAAGCACGACACAGGGGGTAGGAACCAAAAAACGGGGGTAGGAACTAAAAAACCGGGCCCCCGTTTCCGGGGGGACCCATTTAAGCGCGACACCGGGGGTAGGAACCAAAAACCGGGGGTAGGAACCAAAAAACAGGGCCCCCGTTTCCGGGGGGACCCATTTAAGCGCGACACCGGGGGTAGGAACCAAAAAACGGTGGTAGGAACCATTTACCGGGCCCCCGTTTCCGGGGGGACCCATTTAAGCACGAGACCGGGGGTAGGAACCAAAAAACGGGGGTAGGAACCAAAAAACCGGGGCCCCGTTTCCGGGGGGACCCATTTAACCGCGACACCGGGGGTAGGAACCAAAAAACGGGGGTAGGAACCAAAAAACCGGGCCCCCGTTTCCGGGGGGACCCATTTAAGCGCGACACCGGGGGGTAGGAACCAGAAAACGGGGGTAGGAAACAAAAAACCGGGCCCCCGTTTCCGGTGGACCCATTTAACGCGACACCGGGGGTAGGAACCAAAAAACGGGGGTAGGAACAAAAAACCGGGCTCCCGTTTCCGGGGGACCCATTTAAGCGCGACACCGGGGGTAGGAACCAAAAAATGGGGGTAGAAACCAAAAAACCGGGCCCCCGTTTCCGGGGGGACCCATTTAAGCGCGACACCGGGGATAGGAACCAAAAAACGGGGGTAGGAAACAAAAAACCGGGCCCCCGTTCCCGGGGGACCCATTTAAGCGCGACACCGGGGGTAGGAACCAAAAAACGGGGGTAGGAACAAAAAACCGGGCTCCCGTTTCCGGGGGACCCATTTAAGCGCGACACCGGGGGTAGGAAACAAAAAACGGTGGTAGGAACCATTTAGCGGGCCCCCGTTTCCGGGGGGACCCATTTAAGCACGACACTGGGTGTAGGAACCAAAAAACGGGGGTAAGAACGAAAAACCGGACCCCTGTTTCCGGGGGGACCCATTTAAGCGCGACACCGGGGGTAGGAACCAAAAAATGGAGGTAGAAACCAAAAAAACGGGCCCCCGTTTCTGGGGGGACCCATATAAGCACGACACAGGGGGTAGGAACCAAAAAACGGGGGTAGGAACTAAAAAACCGGGCCCCCGTTTCCGGGGGGACCCATTTAAGCGCGACACCGGGGGTAGGAACCAAAAAATGGAGGTAGAAACCAAAAAAACGGGCCCCCGTTTCTGGGGGGAGCCATTTAAGCACGACACAGGGGGTAGGAACCATAAAACAGGGGTAGGAACTAAAAAACCGGGCCCCCGTTTCCGGGGGGACCCATTTAAGCGCGACACCGGGGGTAGGAACCAAAAAACGGGGGTAGGAAACAAAAAGCCGGGCCCCAGTTTCCGGGGGGACCCATTTAAGAGCGACACCGGGGGTAGGAACCAAAAAACTGGGGTAGGAACCAAAAAACAGGGCCCCCGTTTCCGGGGGGACCCATTTAAGCGCGACACCGGGGGTAGGAACCAAAAAACGGTGGTAGGAACCATTTACCGGGCCCCCGTTTCCGGGGGGACCCATTTAAGCACGACACCGGGGGTAGGAACCAAAAAACGGGGGTAAGAACGAAAAACCGGGCCCCCGTTTCCGGTGGGACCCATTTAAGCGCGACACCGGGGGTAGGAATGCAAAAACGGGGGAAGGAAACAAAAAAACGGGCCCCCGTTTCCGGGGGGACCCATTTAAGCGCGACACCGGTGGTAGGAACTAAAAAATTGGGGTAGAAACCAAAAAACCGGGCCCCCGTTTCTGGGGGGACCCATTTAAGCACGACACAGGGGGTAGGAACCAAAAAACGGGGGTAGGAACTAAAAAACCGGGCCCCCGTTTTCGGGGGGACCCATTTAAGCGCGACACCGGGGGTAGAAACCAAAAAACGGGGGTAGGAACCAAAAAACCGGGCCGCCGTTTCCGGGGGGACCCATTTAAGCGCGACACCGGGGGTAGGAACCAAAAAACGGGGGTAGGAAACAAAAAACCGGGCCGCCGTTTCCGGGGGGACCCATTTAAGCGCGACACCGGGGGTAGGAACCAAAAAACGGGGGTAGGAAACAAAAAACCGGGCCCCCGTTTCCGGGGGGACCCATTTAAGCGCGACACCGGGGGTAGGAACCAAAAAACTGGGGTAGGAACAAAAAACCGGGCTCCCGTTTCCGGGGGACCCATTTAAGCGCGACACCGGGGGTAGGAACCAAAAAATGGGGGTAGAAACCAAAAAACCGGGCCCCCGTTTCCGGGGGGACCCATTTAAGCGTGACACCGGGGGTAGGAACCAAAAACCGGGGGTAGGAACCAAAAAACCGGGCCCCCGTTTCCGGGGGGACCCATTTAAGCGCGACACCGGGGGTAGGAACCAAAAAACGGGGGTAGGAACAAAAAACCGGGCTCCCGTTTCCGGGGGACCCATTTAAGCGCGACACCGGGGGTAGGAACCAAAAAACGGTGGTAGGAACCATTTAGCGGGCCCCCGTTTCCGGGGGGACCCATTTAAGCACGACACTGGGTGTAGGAACCAAAAAACGGGGGTAAGAACGAAAAACCGGACCCCTGTTTCCGGGGGGACCCATTTAAGCGCGACACCGGGGGTAGGAACCAAAAAATGGAGGTAGAAACCAAAAAAACGGGCCCCCGTTTCTGGGGGGACCCATATAAGCACGACACAGGGGGTAGGAACCAAAAAACGGGGGTAGGAACTAAAAAACCGGGCCCCCGTTTCCGGGGGGACCCATTTAAGCGCGACACCGGGGGTAGGAACCAAAAAACGGGGGTAGGAAACAAAAAACCGGGCCCCCGTTTCCGGGGGGACCCATTTAAGCGCGACACCGGGGGTAGGAACCAAAAAACGGGGGTAGGAACAAAAAACCGGGCTCCCGTTTCCGGGGGACCCATTTAAGCGCGACACCGGGGGTAGGAACCAAAAAATGGGGGTAGAAACCAAAAAACCGGGGCCCCGTTTCCGCGGGGACCCATTTAAGCGCGACACCGGGGTAGGAACCAAAAAATGGGGGTAGGAACAAAAAACCGGGCCCCCGTTTCCGGGGGGACCCATTTAAGCGCGACACCGGGGGTAGGAACCAAAAAATGGGGGTAGAAACCAAAAAACCGGGCCACCGTTTCTTGGGGGACCCATTTAAGCACGACACCGGGGGTAGGAACCAAAAAACGGGGGTAGGAACTAAAAAACCGGGCCCCCGTTTCCGGGGGGACCCATTTAAGCGCGACACCGGGGGTAGGAACCAAAAACCGGGGGTAGGAACCAAAAAACAGGGCCCCCGTTTCCGGGGGGACCCATTTAAGCGCGACACCGGGGGTAGGAACCAAAAAACGGTGGTAGGAACCATTTACCGGGCCCCCGTTTCCGGGGGGACCCATTTAAGCACGACACCGGGGGTAGGAACCAAAAAACGGGGGTAGGAACCAAAAAACCGGGGCCCCGTTTCCGGGGGGACCCATTTAACCGCGACACCGGGGGTAGGAACCAAAAAACGGGGGTAGGAACCAAAAAACCGGGCCCCAGTTTCCGGGGGGACCCATTTCAGCACGACACCGGGGGTAGGAACCAAAAAACGGGGGTAGGAACCAAAAAACCGGTGCCCCGTTTCCGGGGGGACCCATTTAACAGCGACACCTGGTGTAGGAACCAAAAAACGGGGGTAGGAACCAAAAAACCGGGCCCCCGTTTCCGGGGGGACCCATTTAAGCGCGACACCGGGTGTAGGAACCAAAAAACGGGGGTAGGAACAAAAAACCGGGCTCCTGTTTCCGGGGGACCCATTTAAGCGCGACACCGGGGGTAGGAACCAAAAAATGGGGGTAGAAACCAAAAAACCGGGCCCCCGTTTCCGGGGGGACCCATTTAAGCGCGACACCGCGGGTAGGAACCAAAAAACTGGGGTAGGAACCAAAAAACAGGGCCCCCGTTTCCATGGGGACACATTTAAGCGCGACACCGGGGGTAGGAACCAAAAAACGGGGGTAAGAACGAAAAACCGGGCCCCCGTTTCCGGTGGGACCCATTTAAGCGCGACACCGGGGGTAGGAAAAGAAAAACTGGGAAAGGAACCAAAAAACCGGGCCCCCGTTTCCGTGGGGACCCATTTTAGCGAGACACCGGGGGTAGGAACCAAAAAATGGGGGTAGAAACCAAAAAACCGGGCCCCCGTTTCTGGGGGGACCCATTTAAGCGCGACACAGGGGGTAGGAACCAAAAAACGGGGGTAGGAACCAAAAAACCGGCGCCCCGTTTCCGGGGGGACCCATTTAAGCGCGACACCGGGGGTAGGAACCAAAGAACAGGGGTAGGAACAAAAAACCGGGCCCCCGTTTCCGGGGGGACCCAGTTAAGCGCGACACCGGGGGTAGGAACCATAAAATGGGGGTAGAAACCAAAAAACCGGGCCCCCGTTTCTGGGGGGACCCATTTAAGCACGACACAGGGGGTAGGAACCAAAAAACGGGGGTAGGAAACAAAAAACCGGGCCCCCGTTTCCGGGGGGACCCATTTAAGCGCGACACCGGGGGTAGGAACCAAAAAACGGGGGTAGGAAACAAAAAACCGGGCCCCCGTTTCCGGGGGGACCCATTTAAGCGCGACACCGGATGTAGGAACCAAAAAACTGGGGTAGGAACCAAAAAACAGGGCCCCCGTTTCCGGGGGGACCCATTTAAGCGCGCACCGGGGGTAGGAACCAAAAAATGGGGGTAGGAACAAAAAACCGGGCCCCCGTTTCCGGGGGGACCCATTTAAGCGCGACACCGGGGGTAGGAACCAAAAAATGGGGGTAGAAACCAAAAAACCGGGCCCCCGTTTCTAGGGGGACCCATTTAAGCACGACACAGGGGGTAGGAACCAAAAAACTGGGGTAGGAACCAAAAAACCGGGCCCCTGTTTCCGGGGGGACCCATTTAAGCGCGACACCGGGGGTAGGAACCAAAAAACGGGGGTAGGAACCAAAAAACCGGGCCCCAGTTTCCAGGGGGACCCATTTAAGCGAGACACCGGGGGTAGGAACCAAAAAACTGGGGTAGGAACCAAAAAACAGGGCCCCCGTTTCCGGGGGGACCCATTTAAGCGCGACACCGGGGGTAGGAACCAAAAAACGGTGGTAGGAACCATTTACCGGGCCCCCGTTTCCGGGGGGACCCATTTAAGCACGACACCGGGGGTAGGAACCAAAAAACGGGGGTAGGAACCAAAAAACCGGGGCCCCGTTTCCGGGGGGACCCATTTAACCGCGACACCGGGGGTAGGAACCAAAAAATGGGGGTAGGAACCAAAAAACCGGGCCCCCGTTTCCGGGGGGACCCATTTAAGCGCGACACCGGGGGGTAGGAACCAGAAAACGGGGGTAGGAAACAAAAAACCGGGCCCCCGTTTCCGGGGGACCCATTTAACGCGACACCGGGGGTAGGAACCAAAAAATGGGGGTAGAAACCAAAAAACCGGGCCCCCGTTTCCGGGGGGACCCATTTAAGCGCGACACCGGGGGTAGGAACCAAAAAACGGGGGTAGGAAACAAAAAACCGGGCCCCCGTTTCCGGGGGACCCATTTAAGCGCGACACCGGGGGTAGGAACCAAAAAACGGGGGTAGGAACAAAAAACCAGGCTCCCGTTTCCGGGGGACCCATTTAAGCGCGACACCGGGGGTAGGAACCAAAAAACGGTGGTAGGAACCATTTAGCGGGCCCCCGTTTCCGGGGGGACCCATTTAAGCACGACACTGGGTGTAGGAACCAAAAAACGGGGGTAAGAACGAAAAACCGGACCCCTGTTTCCGGGGGGACCCATTTAAGCGCGACACCGGGGGTAGGAACCAAAAAATGGAGGTAGAAACCAAAAAAACGGGCCCCCGTTTCTGGGGGGACCCATATAAGCACGACACAGGGGGTAGGAACCAAAAAACGGGGGTAGGAACTAAAAAACCGGGCCCCCGTTTCCGGGGGGACCCATTTAAGCGCGACACCGGGGGTAGGAACCAAAAAATGGAGGTAGAAACCAAAAAAACGGGCCCCCGTTTCTGGGGGGAGCCATTTAAGCACGACACAGGGGGTAGGAACCATAAAACAGGGGTAGGAACTAAAAAACCGGGCCCCCGTTTCCGGGGGGACCCATTTAAGCGCGACACCGGGGGTAGGAACCAAAAAACGGGGGTAGGAAACAAAAAGCCGGGCCCCAGTTTCCGGGGGGACCCATTTAAGAGCGACACCGGGGGTAGGAACCAAAAAACTGGGGTAGGAACCAAAAAACAGGGCCCCCGTTTCCGGGGGGACCCATTTAAGCGCGACACCGGGGGTAGGAACCAAAAAACGGTGGTAGGAACCATTTACCGGGCCCCCGTTTCCGGGGGGACCCATTTAAGCACGACACAGGGGGTAGGAACCAAAAAACGGGGGTAGGAACTAAAAAACCGGGCCCCCGTTTTCGGGGGGACCCATTTAAGCGCGACACCGGGGGTAGGAACCAAAAAACGGGGGTAGGAACCAAAAAACCGGGCCGCCGTTTCCGGTGGGACCCATTTAAGCGCGACACCGGGGGTAGGAACCAAAAAACGGGGGTAGGAAACAAAAAACCGGGCCCCCGTTTCCGGGGGGACCCATTTAAGCGCGACACCGGATGTAGGAACCAAAAAACTGGGGTAGGAACCAAAAAACAGGGCCCCCGTTTCCGGGGGGACCCATTTAAGCGCGACACCGGGGGTAGGAACCAAAAAACGGGGGTGGGAACCAAAAAACCGGGGCCCCGTTTCCGGGGGGACCCATTTAACCGCGACACCGGGGGTAGGAACCAAAAAACGGGGGTAGGAACCAAAAAACCGGGCCCCCGTTTCCGGGGGGACCCATTTAAGCGCGACACCGGGGGTAGGAACCAAAAAACGGGGGTAGGAACAAAAAACCGGGCTCCCGTTTCCGGGGGACCCATTTAAGCGCGACACCGGGGGTAGGAACCAAAAAATGGGGGTAGAAACCAAAAAACCGGGGCCCCGTTTCCGTGGGGACCCATTTAAGCGCGACACCGGGGTAGGAACCAAAAAATGGGGGTAGGAACAAAAAACCGGGCCCCCGTTTCCGGGGGGACCCATTTAAGCGCGACACCGGGGGTAGGAACCAAAAAATGGGGGTAGAAACCAAAAAACCGGGCCACCGTTTCTTGGGGGACCCATTTAAGCACGACACAGGGGGTAGGAACCAAAAAACGGGGGTAGGAACTAAAAAACCGGGCCCCCGTTTCCGGGGGGACCCATTTAAGCGCGACACCGGGGGTAGGAACCAAAAACCGGGGGTAGGAACCAAAAAACAGGGCCCCCGTTTCCGGGGGGACCCATTTAAGCGCGACACCGGGGGTAGGAACCAAAAAACGGTGGTAGGAACCATTTACCGGGCCCCCGTTTCCGGGGGGACCCATTTAAGCACGAGACCGGGGGTAGGAACCAAAAAACGGGGGTAGGAACCAAAAAACCGGGGCCCCGTTTCCGGGGGGACCCATTTAACCGCGACACCGGGGGTAGGAACCAAAAAACGGGGGTAGGAACCAAAAAACCGGGCCCCCGTTTCCGGGGGGACCCATTTAAGCGCGACACCGGGGGGTAGGAACCAGAAAACGGAGGTAGGAAACAAAAAACCGGGCCCCCGTTTCCGGGGGACCCATTTAACGCGACACCGGGGGTAGGAACCAAAAAACGGGGGTAGGAACAAAAAACCGGGCTCCCGTTTCCGGGGGACCCATTTAAGCGCGATACCGGGGGTAGGAACCAAAAAATGGGGGTAGAAACCAAAAAACCGGGCCCCCGTTTCCGGGGGGACCCATTTAAGCGCGACACCGGGGGTAGGAACCAAAAAACGGGGGTAGGAAACAAAAAACCGGGCCCCCGTTTCCGGGGGACCCATTTAAGCGCGACACCGGGGGTAGGAACCAAAAAACGGGGGTAGGAACAAAAAACCGGGCTCCCGTTTCCGGGGGACCCATTTAAGCGCGACACCGGGGGTAGGAACCAAAAAACGGTGGTAGGAACCATTTAGCGGGCCCCCGTTTCCGGGGGGACCCATTTAAGCGCGACACCGGGGGTAGGAACCAAAAAATGGGGGTAGAAACCAAAAAACCGGGGCCCCGTTTCCGTGGGGACCCATTTAAGCGCGACACCGGGGTAGGAACCAAAAAATGGGGGTAGGAACAAAAAACCGGGCCCCCGTTTCCGGGGGGACCCATTTAAGCGCGACACCGGGGGTAGGAACCAAAAAATGGGGGTAGAAACCAAAAAACCGGGCCACCGTTTCTTTGGGGACCCATTTAAGCACGACACAGGGGGTAGGAACCAAAAAACGGGGGTAGGAACTAAAAAACCGGGCCCCCGTTTCCGGGGGGACCCATTTAAGCGCGACACCGGGGGTAGGAACCAAAAACCGGGTGTAGGAACCAAAAAACAGGGCCCCCGTTTCCGGGGGGACCCATTTAAGCGCGACACCGGGGGTAGGAACCAAAAAACGGTGGTAGGAACCATTTACCGGGCCCCCGTTTCCGGGGGGACCCATTTAAGCACGACACCGGGGGTAGGAACCAAAAAACGGGGGTAGGAACCAAAAAACCGGGGCCCCGATTCCGGGGGGACCCATTTAACCGCGACACCGGGGGTAGGAACCAAAAAACGGTGGTAGGAACCAAAAAACCGGGCCCCAGTTTCCGGGGGGACACATTTCAGCACGACACCAGGGGTAGGAACCAAAAAACGGGGGTAGGAACCAAAAAACCGGGGCCCCGTTTCCGGGGGGACCCATTTAACCGCGACACCTGGTGTAGGAACCAAAAAACGGGGGTAGGAACCAAAAAACCGGGCCCCCGTTTCCGGGGGGACCCATTTAAGCGCGACACCGGGTGTAGGAACCAAAAAACGGGGGTAGGAACAAAAAACCGGGCTCCCGTTTCCGGGGGACCCATTTAAGCGCGACACCGGGGGTAGGAACCAAAAAACTGGGGTAGGAACCAAAAAACAGGGCCCCCGTTTCCATGGGGACACATTTAAGCGCGACACCGGGGGTAGGAACCAAAAAACGGGGGTAGGAACCATTTACCGGGCCCCCGTTTCCGGGGGGACCCTTTTAAGCACGACACCGGGGGCAGGAACCAAAAAACGGGGGTAAGAACGAAAAACCGGGCCCCCGTTTCCGGTGGGACCCATTTAAGCGCGACACCGGGGGTAGGAAAAGAAAAACTGGGAAAGGAACCAAAAAACCGGGCCCCCGTTTCCGTGGGGACCCATTTTAGCGAGACACCGGGGGTAGGAACCAAAAAATGGGGGTAGAAACCAAAAAACCGGGCCCCCGTTTCTGGGGGGACCCATTTAAGCGCGACACAGGGGGTAGGAACCAAAAAACGGGGGTAGGAACCAAAAAACCGGCGCCCCGTTTCCGGGGGGACCCATTTAAGCGCGACACCGGGGGTAGGAACCAAAGAACAGGGGTAGGAACAAAAAACCGGGCCCCCGTTTCCGGGGGGACCCAGTTAAGCGCGACACCGGGGGTAGGAACCATAAAATGGGGGTAGAAACCAAAAAACCGGGCCCCCATTTCTGGGGGGACCCATTTAAGCACGACACAGGGGGTAGGAACCAAAAAACGGGGGTAGGAACTAAAAAACCGGGCCCCCGTTTCCGGGGGGACCCATTTAAGCGCGACACCGGGGGTAGGAACCAAAAAACGGGGGTAGGAAACAAAAAACCGGGCCCCCGTTTCCGGGGGGACCCATTTAAGCGCGACACCGGGGGTAGGAACCAAAAAACGGGGGTAGGAAACAAAAAACCGGGCCCCCGTTTCCGGGGGGACCCATTTAAGCGCGACACCGGATGTAGGAACCAAAAAACTGGGGTAGGAACCAAAAAACAGGGCCCCCGTTTCCGGGGGGACCCATTTAAGCGCGCACCGGGGGTAGGAACCAAAAAATGGGGGTAGGAACAAAAAACCGGGCCCCCGTTTCCGGGGGGACCCATTTAAGCGCGACACCGGGGGTAGGAACCAAAAAATGGGGGTAGAAACCAAAAAACCGGGCCCCCGTTTCTAGGGGGACCCATTTAAGCACGACACAGGGGGTAGGAACCAAAAAACTGGGGTAGGAACCAAAAAACCGGGCCCCTGTTTCCGGGGGGACCCATTTAAGCGCGACACCGGGGGTAGGAACCAAAAAACGGGGGTAGGAACCAAAAAACCGGGGCCCAGTTTCCAGGGGGACCCATTTAAGCGAGACACCGGGGGTAGGAACCAAAAAACTGGGGTAGGAACCAAAAAACAGGGCCCCCGTTTCCGGGGGGACCCATTTAAGCGCGACACCGGGGGTAGGAACCAAAAAACGGTGGTAGGAACCATTTACCGGGCCCCCGTTTCCGGGGGGACCCATTTAAGCACGACACCGGGGGTAGGAACCAAAAAACGGGGGTAGGAACCAAAAAACCGGGGCCCCGTTTCCGGGGGGACCCATTTAACCGCGACACCGGGGGTAGGAACCAAAAAACGGGGGTAGGAACCAAAAAACCGGGCCCCCGTTTCCGGGGGGACCCATTTAAGCGCGACACCGGGGGGTAGGAACCAGAAAACGGGGGTAGGAAACAAAAAACCGGGCCCCCGTTTCCGGGGGACCCATTTAACGCGACACCGGGGGTAGGAACCAAAAAACGGGGGTAGGAACAAAAAACCGGGCTCCCGTTTCCGGGGGACCCATTTAAGCGCGACACCGGGGGTAGGAACCAAAAAATGGGGGTAGAAACCAAAAAACCTGGCCCCCGTTTCCGGGGGGACCCATTTAAGCGCGACACCGGGGGTAGGAACCAAAAAACGGGGGTAGGAAACAAGAAACCGGGCCCCCGTTTCCGGGGGACCCATTTAAGCGCGACACCGGGGGTAGGAACCAAAAAACGGGGGTAGGAACAAAAAACCAGGCTCCCGTTTCCGGGGGACCCATTTAAGCGCGACACCGGGGGTAGGAACCAAAAAACGGTGGTAGGAACCATTTAGCGGGCCCCCGTTTCCGGGGGGACCCATTTAAGCACGACACTGGGTGTAGGAACCAAAAAACGGGGGTAAGAACGAAAAACCGGACCCCTGTTTCCGGGGGGACCCATTTAAGCGTGACACCGGGGGTAGGAACCAAAAAATGGAGGTAGAAACCAAAAAAACGGGCCCCCGTTTCTGGGGGGACCCATATAAGCACGACACAGGGGGTAGGAACCAAAAAACGGGGGTAGGAACTAAAAAACCGGGCCCCCGTTTCCGGGGGGACCCATTTAAGCGCGACACCGGGGGTAGGAACCAAAAAATGGAGGTAGAAACCAAAAAAACGGGCCCCCGTTTCTGGGGGGAGCCATTTAAGCACGACACAGGGGGTAGGAACCATAAAACAGGGGTAGGAACTAAAAAACCGGGCCCCCGTTTCCGGGGGGACCCATTTAAGCGCGACACCGGGGGTAGGAACCAAAAAACGGGGGTAGGAAACAAAAAGCCGGGCCCCAGTTTCCGGGGGGACCCATTTAAGAGCGACAGCGGGGGTAGGAACCAAAAAACTGGGGTAGGAACCAAAAAACAGGGCCCCCGTTTCCGGGGGGACCCATTTAAGCGCGACACCGGGGGTAGGAACCAAAAAACGGTGGTAGGAACCATTTACCGGGCCCCCGTTTCCGGGGGGACCCTTTTAAGCACGACACCGGGGGCAGGAACCAAAAAACGGGGGTAAGAACGAAAAACCGGGCCCCCGTTTCCGGTGGGACCCATTTAAGCGCGACACCGGGGGTAGGAAAAGAAAAACTGGGAAAGGAACCAAAAAACCGGGCCCCCGTTTCCGTGGGGACCCATTTTAGCGAGACACCGGGGGTAGGAACCAAAAAATGGGGGTAGAAACCAAAAAACCGGGCCCCCGTTTCTGGGGGGACCCATTTAAGCGCGACACAGGGGGTAGGAACCAAAAAACGGGGGTAGGAACCAAAAAACCGGCGCCCCGTTTCCGGGGGGACCCATTTAAGCGCGACACCGGGGGTAGGAACCAAAGAACAGGGGTAGGAACAAAAAACCGGGCCCCCGTTTCCGGGGGGACCCAGTTAAGCGCGACACCGGGGGTAGGAACCATAAAATGGGGGTAGAAACCAAAAAACCGGGCCCCCGTTTCTGGGGGGACCCATTTAAGCACGACACAGGGGGTAGGAACCAAAAAACGGGGGTAGGAACTAAAAAACCGGGCCCCCGTTTCCGGGGGGACCCATTTAAGCGCGACACCGGGGGTAGGAACCAAAAAACGGGGGTAGGAAACAAAAAACCGGGCCCCCGTTTCCGGGGGGACCCATTTAAGCGCGACACCGGGGGTAGGAACCAAAAAACGGGGGTAGGAAACAAAAAACCGGGCCCCCGTTTCCGGGGGGACCCATTTAAGCGCGACACCGGATGTAGGAACCAAAAAACTGGGGTAGGAACCAAAAAACAGGGCCCCCGTTTCCGGGGGGACCCATTTAAGCGCGCACCGGGGGTAGGAACCAAAAAATGGGGGTAGGAACAAAAAACCGGGCCCCCGTTTCCGGGGGGACCCATTTAAGCGCGACACCGGGGGTAGGAACCAAAAAATGGGGGTAGAAACCAAAAAACCGGGCCCCCGTTTCTAGGGGGACCCATTTAAGCACGACACAGGGGGTAGGAACCAAAAAACTGGGGTAGGAACCAAAAAACCGGGCCCCTGTTTCCGGGGGGACCCATTTAAGCGCGACACCGGGGGTAGGAACCAAAAAACGGGGGTAGGAACCAAAAAACCGGGGCCCAGTTTCCAGGGGGACCCATTTAAGCGAGACACCGGGGGTAGGAACCAAAAAACTGGGGTAGGAACCAAAAAACAGGGCCCCCGTTTCCGGGGGGACCCATTTAAGCGCGACACCGGGGGTAGGAACCAAAAAACGGTGGTAGGAACCATTTACCGGGCCCCCGTTTCCGGGGGGACCCATTTAAGCACGACACCGGGGGTAGGAACCAAAAAACGGGGGTAGGAACCAAAAAACCGGGGCCCCGTTTCCGGGGGGACCCATTTAACCGCGACACCGGGGGTAGGAACCAAAAAACGGGGGTAGGAACCAAAAAACCGGGCCCCCGTTTCCGGGGGGACCCATTTAAGCGCGACACCGGGGGGTAGGAACCAGAAAACGGGGGTAGGAAACAAAAAACCGGGCCCCCGTTTCCGGGGGACCCATTTAACGCGACACCGGGGGTAGGAACCAAAAAACGGGGGTAGGAACAAAAAACCGGGCTCCCGTTTCCGGGGGACCCATTTAAGCGCGACACCGGGGGTAGGAACCAAAAAATGGGGGTAGAAACCAAAAAACCGGGCCCCCGTTTCCGGGGGGACCCATTTAAGCGCGACACCGGGGGTAGGAACCAAAAAACGGGGGTAGGAAACAAGAAACCGGGCCCCCGTTTCCGGGGGACCCATTTAAGCGCGACACCGGGGGTAGGAACCAAAAAACGGGGGTAGGAACAAAAAACCAGGCTCCCGTTTCCGGGGGACCCATTTAAGCGCGACACCGGGGGTAGGAACCAAAAAACGGTGGTAGGAACCATTTAGCGGGCCCCCGTTTCCGGGGGGACCCATTTAAGCGCGACACCGGGGGTAGGAACCAAAAAATGGAGGTAGAAACCAAAAAAACGGGCCCCCGTTTCTGGGGGGACCCATATAAGCACGACACAGGGGGTAGGAACCAAAAAACGGGGGTAGGAACTAAAAAACCGGGCCCCCGTTTCCGGGGGGACCCATTTAAGCGCGACACCGGGGGTAGGAACCAAAAAATGGAGGTAGAAACCAAAAAAACGGGCCCCCGTTTCTGGGGGGAGCCATTTAAGCACGACACAGGGGGTAGGAACCATAAAACAGGGGTAGGAACTAAAAAACCGGGCCCCCGTTTCCGGGGGGACCCATTTAAGCGCGACACCGGGGGTAGGAACCAAAAAACGGGGGTAGGAAACAAAAAGCCGGGCCCCAGTTTCCGGGGGGACCCATTTAAGAGCGACACCGGGGGTAGGAACCAAAAAACTGGGGTAGGAACCAAAAAACAGGGCCCCCGTTTCCGGGGGGACCCATTTAAGCGCGACACCGGGGGTAGGAACCAAAAAACGGTGGTAGGAACCATTTACCGGGCCCCCGTTTCCGGGGGGACCCATTTAAGCACGACACCGGGGGTAGGAACCATAAAACGGGGGTAAGAACGAAAAACCGGGCCCCCGTTTCCGGTGGGACCCATTTAAGCGCGACACCGGGGGTAGGAATGCAAAAACGGGGGAAGGAAACAAAAAAACGGGCCCCCGTTTCCGGGGGGACCCATTTAAGCGCGACACCGGTGGTAGGAACTAAAAAATTGGGGTAGAAACCAAAAAACCGGGCCCCCGTTTCTGGGGGGACCCATTTAAGCACGACACAGGGGGTAGGAACCAAAAAACGGGGGTAGGAACTAAAAAACCGGGCCCCCGTTTTCGGGGGGACCCATTTAAGCGCGACACCGGGGGTAGAAACCAAAAAACGGGGGTAGGAACCAAAAAACCGGGCCGCCGTTTCCGGGGGGACCCATTTAAGCGCGACACCGGGGGTAGGAACCAAAAAACGGGGGTAGGAAACAAAAAACCGGGCCCCCGTTTCCGGGGGGACCCATTTAAGCGCGACACCGGATGTAGGAACCAAAAAACTGGGGTAGGAACCAAAAAACAGGGCCCCCGTTTCCGGGGGGACCCATTTAAGCGCGACACTGGGGGTAGGAACCAAAAAACGGGGGTGGGAACCAAAAAACCGGGGCCCCGTTTCCGGGGGGACCCATTTAACCGCGACACCGGGGGTAGGAACCAAAAAACGGGGGTAGGAACCAAAAAACCAGGCCCCCGTTTCCGGGGGGACCCATTTAAGCGCGACACCGGGGGTAGGAACCAAAAAACGGGGGTAGGAACAAAAAACCGGGCTCCCGTTTCCGGGGGACCCATTTAAGCGCGACACCGGGGTAGGAACCAAAAAATGGGGGTAGAAACCAAAAAACCGGGCCCCCGTTTCCGGGGGGACCCATTTAAGCGCGACACCGGGGGTAGGAACCAAAAACCGGGGGTAGGAACCAAAAAACCGGGCCCCCGTTTCCGGGGGGACCCATTTAAGCGCGACACCGGGGGTAGGAACCAAAAAACGGGGGTAGGAACAAAAAACCGGGCTCCCGTTTCCGGGGGACCCATTTAAGCGCGACACCGGGGGTAGGAACCAAAAAACGGTGGTAGGAACCATTTAGCGGGCCCCCGTTTCCGGGGGGACCCATTTAAGCACGACACTGGGTGTAGGAACCAAAAAACGGGGGTAAGAACGAAAAACCGGACCCCTGTTTCCGGGGGGACCCATTTAAGCGCGACACCGGGGGTAGGAACCAAAAAATGGAGGTAGAAACCAAAAAAACGGGCCCCCGTTTCTGGGGGGACCCATATAAGCACGACACAGGGGGTAGGAACCAAAAAACGGGGGTAGGAACTAAAAAACCGGGCCCCCGTTTCCGGGGGGACCCATTTAAGCGCGACACCGGGGGTAGGAACCAAAAAACGGGGGTAGGAAACAAAAAACCGGGCCCCCGTTTCCGGGGGGACCCATTTAAGCGCGGCACCGGGGGTAGGAACCAAAAAACGGGGGTAGGAACAAAAAACCGGGCTCCCGTTTCCGGGGGACCCATTTAAGCGGAACACCGGGGGCAGGAACCAAAAAATGGGGGTAGAAACCAAAAAACCGGGGCCCCGTTTCCGTGGGGACCCATTTAAGCGCGACACCGGGGTAGGAACCAAAAAATGGGGGTAGGAACAAAAAACCGGGCCCCCGTTTCCGGGGGGACCCATTTAACCGCGACACCGGGGGTAGGAACCAAAAAACGGGGGTAGAAACCAAAAAACCGGGCCCCAGTTTCCGGGGGGACCCATTTCAGCACGACACCGGGGGTAGGAACCAAAAAACGGGGGTAGGAACCAAAAAACCGGGGCCCCGTTTCCGGGGGGACCCATTTAACCGCGACACCGGGTGTAGGAACCAAAAAACGGGGGTAGGAACCAAAAAACCGGGCCCCCGTTTCCGGGGGGACCCATTTAAGCGCGACACCGGGGGTAGGAACCAAAAAACGGGGGTAGGAACAAAAAACCGGGCTCCCGTTTCCGGGGGACCCATTTAAGCGCGACACCGGGGGTAGGAACCAAAAAATGGGGGTAGAAACCAAAAAACCGGGCCCCCGTTTCCGGGGGGACCCATTTAAGCGCGACACCGCGGGTAGGAACCAAAAAACTGGGGTAGGAACCAAAAAACAGGGCCCCCGTTTCCAGGGGGACACATTTAAGCGCGACACCGGGGGTAGGAACCAAAAAACGGGGGTAGGAACCATTTACCGGGCCCCCGTTTCCGGGGGGACCCTTTTAAGCACGACACCGGGGGCAGGAACCAAAAAACGGGGGTAAGAACGAAAAACCGGGCCCCCGTTTCCGGTGGGACCCATTTAAGCGCGACACCGGGGGTAGGAAAAGAAAAACTGGGAAAGGAACCAAAAAACCGGGCCCCCGTTTCCGTGGGGACCCATTTTAGCGAGACACCGGGGGTAGGAACCAAAAAATGGGGGTAGAAACCAAAAAACCGGGCCCCCGTTTCTGGGGGGACCCATTTAAGCGCGACACAGGGGGTAGGAACCAAAAAACGGGGGTAGGAACCAAAAAACCGGCGCCCCGTTTCCGGGGGGACCCATTTAAGCGCGACACTGGGGGTAGGAACCAAAGAACAGGGGTAGGAACAAAAAACCGGGCCCCCGTTTCCGGGGGGACCCAGTTAAGCGCGACACCGGGGGTCGGAACCATAAAATGGGGGTAGAAACCAAAAAACCGGGCCCCCGTTTCCGGGGGGACCCATTTAAGCGCGACACCGGGGGTAGGAACCAAAAAACGGGGGTAGGAAACAAAAAACCGGGCCCCCGTTTCCGGGGGGACCCATTTAAGCGCGACACCGGATGTAGGAACCAAAAAACTGGGGTAGGAACCAAAAAACAGGGCCCCCGTTTCCGGGGGGACCCATTTAAGCGCGACACCGGGGGTAGGAACCAAAAAATGGGGGTAGGAACAAAAAACCGGGCCCCCGTTTCCGGGGGGACCCATTTAAGCGCGACACCGGATGTAGGAACCAAAAAACTGGGGTAGGAACCAAAAAACAGGGCCCCCGTTTCCGGGGGGACCCATTTAAGCGCGACACTGGGGGTAGGAACCAAAAAACGGGGGTGGGAACCAAAAAACCGGGGCCCCGTTTCCGGGGGGACCCATTTAACCGCGACACCGGGGGTAGGAACCAAAAAACGGGGGTAGGAACCAAAAAACCAGGCCCCCGTTTCCGGGGGGACCCATTTAAGCGCGACACCGGGGGTAGGAACCAAAAAACGGGGGTAGGAACAAAAAACCGGGCTCCCGTTTCCGGGGGACCCATTTAAGCGCGACACCGGGGTAGGAACCAAAAAATGGGGGTAGAAACCAAAAAACCGGGCCCCCGTTTCCGGGGGGACCCATTTAAGCGCGACACCGGGGGTAGGAACCAAAAACCGGGGGTAGGAACCAAAAAACCGGGCCCCCGTTTCCGGGGGGACCCATTTAAGCGCGACACCGGGGGTAGGAACCAAAAAACGGGGGTAGGAACAAAAAACCGGGCTCCCGTTTCCGGGGGACCCATTTAAGCGCGACACCGGGGGTAGGAACCAAAAAACGGTGGTAGGAACCATTTAGCGGGCCCCCGTTTCCGGGGGGACCCATTTAAGCACGACACTGGGTGTAGGAACCAAAAAACGGGGGTAAGAACGAAAAACCGGACCCCTGTTTCCGGGGGGACCCATTTAAGCGCGACACCGGGGGTAGGAACCAAAAAATGGAGGTAGAAACCAAAAAAACGGGCCCCCGTTTCTGGGGGGACCCATATAAGCACGACACAGGGGGTAGGAACCAAAAAACGGGGGTAGGAACTAAAAAACCGGGCCCCCGTTTCCGGGGGGACCCATTTAAGCGCGACACCGGGGGTAGGAACCAAAAAACGGGGATAGGAAACAAAAAACCGGGCCCCCGTTTCCGGGGGGACCCATTTAAGCGCGACACCGGGGGTAGGAACCAAAAAACGGGGGTAGGAACAAAAAACCGGGCTCCCGTTTCCGGGGGACCCATTTAAGCGCGACACCGGGGGCAGGAACCAAAAAATGGGGGTAGAAACCAAAAAACCGGGGCCCCGTTTCCGTGGGGACCCATTTAAGCGCGACACCGGGGTAGGAACCAAAAAATGGGGGTAGGAACAAAAAACCGGGCCCCCGTTTCCGGGGGGACCCATTTAAGCGCGACACCGGGGGTAGGAACCAAAAAATGGGGGTAGAAACCAAAAAACCGGGCCACCGTTTCTTGGGGGACCCATTTAAGCACGACACAGGGGGTAGGAACCAAAAAACGGGGGTAGGAACCAAAAAACCGGGGCCCCGTTTCCGGGGGGACCCATTTAACCGCGACACCGGGGGTAGGAACCAAAAAACGGTGGTAGGAACCAAAAAACCGGGCCCCAGTTTCCGGGGGGACCCATTTCAGCACGACACCGGGGGTAGGAACCAAAAAACGGGGGTAGGAACCAAAAAACCGGGGCCCCGTTTCCGGGGGGACCCATTTAACCGCGACACCGGGTGTAGGAACCAAAAAACGGGGGTAGGAACCAAAAAACCGGGCCCCCGTTTCCGGGGGGACCCATTTAAGCGCGACACCGCGGGTAGGAACCAAAAAACTGGGGTAGGAACCAAAAAACAGGGCCCCCGTTTCCAGGGGGACACATTTAAGCGCGACACCGGGGGTAGGAACCAAAAAACGGGGGTAGGAACCATTTACCGGGCCCCCGTTTCCGGGGGGACCCTTTTAAGCACGACACCGGGGGCAGGAACCAAAAAACGGGGGTAAGAACGAAAAACCGGGCCCCCGTTTCCGGTGGGACCCATTTAAGCGCGACACCGGGGGTAGGAAAAGAAAAACTGGGAAAGGAACCAAAAAACCGGGCCCCCGTTTCCGTGGGGACCCATTTTAGCGAGACACCGGGGGTAGGAACCAAAAAATGGGGGTAGAAACCAAAAAACCGGGCCCCCGTTTCTGGGGGGACCCATTTAAGCGCGACACAGGGGGTAGGAACCAAAAAACGGGGGTAGGAACCAAAAAACCGGCGCCCCGTTTCCGGGGGGACCCATTTAAGCGCGACACTGGGGGTAGGAACCAAAGAACAGGGGTAGGAACAAAAAACCGGGCCCCCGTTTCCGGGGGGACCCAGTTAAGCGCGACACCGGGGGTCGGAACCATAAAATGGGGGTAGAAACCAAAAAACCGGGCCCCCGTTTCCGGGGGGACCCATTTAAGCGCGACACCGGGGGTAGGAAACAAAAAACGGGGGTAGGAAACAAAAAACCGGGCCCCCGTTTCCGGGGGGACCCATTTAAGCGCGACACCGGATGTAGGAACCAAAAAACTGGGGTAGGAACCAAAAAACAGGGCCCCCGTTTCCGGGGGGACCCATTTAAGCGCGACACCGGGGGTAGGAACCAAAAAATGGGGGTAGGAACAAAAAACCGGGCCCCCGTTTCCGGGGGGACCCATTTAAGCGCGACACCGGGGGTAGGAACCAAAAAACGGTGGTAGGAACCATTTAGCGGGCCCCCGTTTCCGGGGGGACCCATTTAAGCGCGACACCGGGGGTAGGAACCAAAAAATGGAGGTAGAAACCAAAAAAACGGGCCCCCGTTTCTGGGGGGACCCATATAAGCACGACACAGGGGGTAGGAACCAAAAAACGGGGGTAGGAACTAAAAAACCGGGCCCCCGTTTCCGGGGGGACCCATTTAAGCGCGACACCGGGGGTAGGAACCAAAAAATGGAGGTAGAAACCAAAAAAACGGGCCCCCGTTTCTGGGGGGAGCCATTTAAGCACGACACAGGGGGTAGGAACCATAAAACAGGGGTAGGAACTAAAAAACCGGGCCCCCGTTTCCGGGGGGACCCATTTAAGCGCGACACCGGGGGTAGGAACCAAAAAACGGGGGTAGGAAACAAAAAGCCGGGCCCCAGTTTCCGGGGGGACCCATTTAAGAGCGACACCGGGGGTAGGAACCAAAAAACTGGGGTAGGAACCAAAAAACAGGGCCCCCGTTTCCGGGGGGACCCATTTAAGCGCGACACCGGGGGTAGGAACCAAAAAACGGTGGTAGGAACCATTTACCGGGCCCCCGTTTCCGGGGGGACCCATTTAAGCACGACACCGGGGGTAGGAACCATAAAACGGGGGTAAGAACGAAAAACCGGGCCCCCGTTTCCGGTGGGACCCATTTAAGCGCGACACCGGGGGTAGGAATGCAAAAACGGGGGAAGGAAACAAAAAAACGGGCCCCCGTTTCCGGGGGGACCCATTTAAGCGCGACACCGGTGGTAGGAACTAAAAAATTGGGGTAGAAACCAAAAAACCGGGCCCCCGTTTCTGGGGGGACCCATTTAAGCACGACACAGGGGGTAGGAACCAAAAAACGGGGGTAGGAACTAAAAAACCGGGCCCCCGTTTTCGGGGGGACCCATTTAAGCGCGACACCGGGGGTAGAAACCAAAAAACGGGGGTAGGAACCAAAAAACCGGGCCGCCGTTTCCGGGGGGACCCATTTAAGCGCGACACCGGGGGTAGGAACCAAAAAACGGGGGTAGGAAACAAAAAACCGGGCCCCCGTTTCCGGGGGGACCCATTTAAGCGCGACACCGGATGTAGGAACCAAAAAACTGGGGTAGGAACCAAAAAACAGGGCCCCCGTTTCCGGGGGGACCCATTTAAGCGCGACACTGGGGGTAGGAACCAAAAAACGGGGGTGGGAACCAAAAAACCGGGGCCCCGTTTCCGGGGGGACCCATTTAACCGCGACACCGGGGGTAGGAACCAAAAAACGGGGGTAGGAACCAAAAAACCAGGCCCCCGTTTCCGGGGGGACCCATTTAAGCGCGACACCGGGGGTAGGAACCAAAAAACGGGGGTAGGAACAAAAAACCGGGCTCCCGTTTCCGGGGGACCCATTTAAGCGCGACACCGGGGTAGGAACCAAAAAATGGGGGTAGAAACCAAAAAACCGGGCCCCCGTTTCCGGGGGGACCCATTTAAGCGCGACACCGGGGGTAGGAACCAAAAACCGGGGGTAGGAACCAAAAAACCGGGCCCCCGTTTCCGGGGGGACCCATTTAAGCGCGACACCGGGGGTAGGAACCAAAAAACGGGGGTAGGAACAAAAAACCGGGCTCCCGTTTCCGGGGGACCCATTTAAGCGCGACACCGGGGGTAGGAACCAAAAAACGGTGGTAGGAACCATTTAGCGGGCCCCCGTTTCCGGGGGGACCCATTTAAGCACGACACTGGGTGTAGGAACCAAAAAACGGGGGTAAGAACGAAAAACCGGACCCCTGTTTCCGGGGGGACCCATTTAAGCGCGACACCGGGGGTAGGAACCAAAAAATGGAGGTAGAAACCAAAAAAACGGGCCCCCGTTTCTGGGGGGACCCATATAAGCACGACACAGGGGGTAGGAACCAAAAAACGGGGGTAGGAACTAAAAAACCGGGCCCCCGTTTCCGGGGGGACCCATTTAAGCGCGACACCGGGGGTAGGAACCAAAAAACGGGGGTAGGAAACAAAAAACCGGGCCCCCGTTTCCGGGGGGACCCATTTAAGCGCGGCACCGGGGGTAGGAACCAAAAAACGGGGGTAGGAACAAAAAACCGGGCTCCCGTTTCCGGGGGACCCATTTAAGCGGAACACCGGGGGCAGGAACCAAAAAATGGGGGTAGAAACCAAAAAACCGGGGCCCCGTTTCCGTGGGGACCCATTTAAGCGCGACACCGGGGTAGGAACCAAAAAATGGGGGTAGGAACAAAAAACCGGGCCCCCGTTTCCGGGGGGACCCATTTAACCGCGACACCGGGGGTAGGAACCAAAAAACGGGGGTAGAAACCAAAAAACCGGGCCCCAGTTTCCGGGGGGACCCATTTCAGCACGACACCGGGGGTAGGAACCAAAAAACGGGGGTAGGAACCAAAAAACCGGGGCCCCGTTTCCGGGGGGACCCATTTAACCGCGACACCGGGTGTAGGAACCAAAAAACGGGGGTAGGAACCAAAAAACCGGGCCCCCGTTTCCGGGGGGACCCATTTAAGCGCGACACCGGGGGTAGGAACCAAAAAACGGGGGTAGGAACAAAAAACCGGGCTCCCGTTTCCGGGGGACCCATTTAAGCGCGACACCGGGGGTAGGAACCAAAAAATGGGGGTAGAAACCAAAAAACCGGGCCCCCGTTTCCGGGGGGACCCATTTAAGCGCGACACCGCGGGTAGGAACCAAAAAACTGGGGTAGGAACCAAAAAACAGGGCCCCCGTTTCCAGGGGGACACATTTAAGCGCGACACCGGGGGTAGGAACCAAAAAACGGGGGTAGGAACCATTTACCGGGCCCCCGTTTCCGGGGGGACCCTTTTAAGCACGACACCGGGGGCAGGAACCAAAAAACGGGGGTAAGAACGAAAAACCGGGCCCCCGTTTCCGGTGGGACCCATTTAAGCGCGACACCGGGGGTAGGAAAAGAAAAACTGGGAAAGGAACCAAAAAACCGGGCCCCCGTTTCCGTGGGGACCCATTTTAGCGAGACACCGGGGGTAGGAACCAAAAAATGGGGGTAGAAACCAAAAAACCGGGCCCCCGTTTCTGGGGGGACCCATTTAAGCGCGACACAGGGGGTAGGAACCAAAAAACGGGGGTAGGAACCAAAAAACCGGCGCCCCGTTTCCGGGGGGACCCATTTAAGCGCGACACTGGGGGTAGGAACCAAAGAACAGGGGTAGGAACAAAAAACCGGGCCCCCGTTTCCGGGGGGACCCAGTTAAGCGCGACACCGGGGGTCGGAACCATAAAATGGGGGTAGAAACCAAAAAACCGGGCCCCCGTTTCCGGGGGGACCCATTTAAGCGCGACACCGGGGGTAGGAACCAAAAAACGGGGGTAGGAAACAAAAAACCGGGCCCCCGTTTCCGGGGGGACCCATTTAAGCGCGACACCGGATGTAGGAACCAAAAAACTGGGGTAGGAACCAAAAAACAGGGCCCCCGTTTCCGGGGGGACCCATTTAAGCGCGACACCGGGGGTAGGAACCAAAAAATGGGGGTAGGAACAAAAAACCGGGCCCCCGTTTCCGGGGGGACCCATTTAAGCGCGACACCGGATGTAGGAACCAAAAAACTGGGGTAGGAACCAAAAAACAGGGCCCCCGTTTCCGGGGGGACCCATTTAAGCGCGACACTGGGGGTAGGAACCAAAAAACGGGGGTGGGAACCAAAAAACCGGGGCCCCGTTTCCGGGGGGACCCATTTAACCGCGACACCGGGGGTAGGAACCAAAAAACGGGGGTAGGAACCAAAAAACCAGGCCCCCGTTTCCGGGGGGACCCATTTAAGCGCGACACCGGGGGTAGGAACCAAAAAACGGGGGTAGGAACAAAAAACCGGGCTCCCGTTTCCGGGGGACCCATTTAAGCGCGACACCGGGGTAGGAACCAAAAAATGGGGGTAGAAACCAAAAAACCGGGCCCCCGTTTCCGGGGGGACCCATTTAAGCGCGACACCGGGGGTAGGAACCAAAAACCGGGGGTAGGAACCAAAAAACCGGGCCCCCGTTTCCGGGGGGACCCATTTAAGCGCGACACCGGGGGTAGGAACCAAAAAACGGGGGTAGGAACAAAAAACCGGGCTCCCGTTTCCGGGGGACCCATTTAAGCGCGACACCGGGGGTAGGAACCAAAAAACGGTGGTAGGAACCATTTAGCGGGCCCCCGTTTCCGGGGGGACCCATTTAAGCACGACACTGGGTGTAGGAACCAAAAAACGGGGGTAAGAACGAAAAACCGGACCCCTGTTTCCGGGGGGACCCATTTAAGCGCGACACCGGGGGTAGGAACCAAAAAATGGAGGTAGAAACCAAAAAAACGGGCCCCCGTTTCTGGGGGGACCCATATAAGCACGACACAGGGGGTAGGAACCAAAAAACGGGGGTAGGAACTAAAAAACCGGGCCCCCGTTTCCGGGGGGACCCATTTAAGCGCGACACCGGGGGTAGGAACCAAAAAACGGGGATAGGAAACAAAAAACCGGGCCCCCGTTTCCGGGGGGACCCATTTAAGCGCGACACCGGGGGTAGGAACCAAAAAACGGGGGTAGGAACAAAAAACCGGGCTCCCGTTTCCGGGGGACCCATTTAAGCGCGACACCGGGGGCAGGAACCAAAAAATGGGGGTAGAAACCAAAAAACCGGGGCCCCGTTTCCGTGGGGACCCATTTAAGCGCGACACCGGGGTAGGAACCAAAAAATGGGGGTAGGAACAAAAAACCGGGCCCCCGTTTCCGGGGGGACCCATTTAAGCGCGACACCGGGGGTAGGAACCAAAAAATGGGGGTAGAAACCAAAAAACCGGGCCACCGTTTCTTGGGGGACCCATTTAAGCACGACACAGGGGGTAGGAACCAAAAAACGGGGGTAGGAACCAAAAAACCGGGGCCCCGTTTCCGGGGGGACCCATTTAACCGCGACACCGGGGGTAGGAACCAAAAAACGGTGGTAGGAACCAAAAAACCGGGCCCCAGTTTCCGGGGGGACCCATTTCAGCACGACACCGGGGGTAGGAACCAAAAAACGGGGGTAGGAACCAAAAAACCGGGGCCCCGTTTCCGGGGGGACCCATTTAACCGCGACACCGGGTGTAGGAACCAAAAAACGGGGGTAGGAACCAAAAAACCGGGCCCCCGTTTCCGGGGGGACCCATTTAAGCGCGACACCGCGGGTAGGAACCAAAAAACTGGGGTAGGAACCAAAAAACAGGGCCCCCGTTTCCAGGGGGACACATTTAAGCGCGACACCGGGGGTAGGAACCAAAAAACGGGGGTAGGAACCATTTACCGGGCCCCCGTTTCCGGGGGGACCCTTTTAAGCACGACACCGGGGGCAGGAACCAAAAAACGGGGGTAAGAACGAAAAACCGGGCCCCCGTTTCCGGTGGGACCCATTTAAGCGCGACACCGGGGGTAGGAAAAGAAAAACTGGGAAAGGAACCAAAAAACCGGGCCCCCGTTTCCGTGGGGACCCATTTTAGCGAGACACCGGGGGTAGGAACCAAAAAATGGGGGTAGAAACCAAAAAACCGGGCCCCCGTTTCTGGGGGGACCCATTTAAGCGCGACACAGGGGGTAGGAACCAAAAAACGGGGGTAGGAACCAAAAAACCGGCGCCCCGTTTCCGGGGGGACCCATTTAAGCGCGACACTGGGGGTAGGAACCAAAGAACAGGGGTAGGAACAAAAAACCGGGCCCCCGTTTCCGGGGGGACCCAGTTAAGCGCGACACCGGGGGTCGGAACCATAAAATGGGGGTAGAAACCAAAAAACCGGGCCCCCGTTTCCGGGGGGACCCATTTAAGCGCGACACCGGGGGTAGGAAACAAAAAACGGGGGTAGGAAACAAAAAACCGGGCCCCCGTTTCCGGGGGGACCCATTTAAGCGCGACACCGGATGTAGGAACCAAAAAACTGGGGTAGGAACCAAAAAACAGGGCCCCCGTTTCCGGGGGGACCCATTTAAGCGCGACACCGGGGGTAGGAACCAAAAAATGGGGGTAGGAACAAAAAACCGGGCCCCCGTTTCCGGGGGGACCCATTTAAGCGCGACACCGGGGGTAGGAACCAAAAAACGGTGGTAGGAACCATTTAGCGGGCCCCCGTTTCCGGGGGGACCCATTTAAGCGCGACACCGGGGGTAGGAACCAAAAAATGGAGGTAGAAACCAAAAAAACGGGCCCCCGTTTCTGGGGGGACCCATATAAGCACGACACAGGGGGTAGGAACCAAAAAACGGGGGTAGGAACTAAAAAACCGGGCCCCCGTTTCCGGGGGGACCCATTTAAGCGCGACACCGGGGGTAGGAACCAAAAAATGGAGGTAGAAACCAAAAAAACGGGCCCCCGTTTCTGGGGGGAGCCATTTAAGCACGACACAGGGGGTAGGAACCATAAAACAGGGGTAGGAACTAAAAAACCGGGCCCCCGTTTCCGGGGGGACCCATTTAAGCGCGACACCGGGGGTAGGAACCAAAAAACGGGGGTAGGAAACAAAAAGCCGGGCCCCAGTTTCCGGGGGGACCCATTTAAGAGCGACACCGGGGGTAGGAACCAAAAAACTGGGGTAGGAACCAAAAAACAGGGCCCCCGTTTCCGGGGGGACCCATTTAAGCGCGACACCGGGGGTAGGAACCAAAAAACGGTGGTAGGAACCATTTACCGGGCCCCCGTTTCCGGGGGGACCCATTTAAGCACGACACCGGGGGTAGGAACCATAAAACGGGGGTAAGAACGAAAAACCGGGCCCCCGTTTCCGGTGGGACCCATTTAAGCGCGACACCGGGGGTAGGAATGCAAAAACGGGGGAAGGAAACAAAAAAACGGGCCCCCGTTTCCGGGGGGACCCATTTAAGCGCGACACCGGTGGTAGGAACTAAAAAATTGGGGTAGAAACCAAAAAACCGGGCCCCCGTTTCTGGGGGGACCCATTTAAGCACGACACAGGGGGTAGGAACCAAAAAACGGGGGTAGGAACTAAAAAACCGGGCCCCCGTTTTCGGGGGGACCCATTTAAGCGCGACACCGGGGGTAGAAACCAAAAAACGGGGGTAGGAACCAAAAAACCGGGCCGCCGTTTCCGGGGGGACCCATTTAAGCGCGACACCGGGGGTAGGAACCAAAAAACGGGGGTAGGAAACAAAAAACCGGGCCCCCGTTTCCGGGGGGACCCATTTAAGCGCGACACCGGATGTAGGAACCAAAAAACTGGGGTAGGAACCAAAAAACAGGGCCCCCGTTTCCGGGGGGACCCATTTAAGCGCGACACTGGGGGTAGGAACCAAAAAACGGGGGTGGGAACCAAAAAACCGGGGCCCCGTTTCCGGGGGGACCCATTTAACCGCGACACCGGGGGTAGGAACCAAAAAACGGGGGTAGGAACCAAAAAACCAGGCCCCCGTTTCCGGGGGGACCCATTTAAGCGCGACACCGGGGGTAGGAACCAAAAAACGGGGGTAGGAACAAAAAACCGGGCTCCCGTTTCCGGGGGACCCATTTAAGCGCGACACCGGGGTAGGAACCAAAAAATGGGGGTAGAAACCAAAAAACCGGGCCCCCGTTTCCGGGGGGACCCATTTAAGCGCGACACCGGGGGTAGGAACCAAAAACCGGGGGTAGGAACCAAAAAACCGGGCCCCCGTTTCCGGGGGGACCCATTTAAGCGCGACACCGGGGGTAGGAACCAAAAAACGGGGGTAGGAACAAAAAACCGGGCTCCCGTTTCCGGGGGACCCATTTAAGCGCGACACCGGGGGTAGGAACCAAAAAACGGTGGTAGGAACCATTTAGCGGGCCCCCGTTTCCGGGGGGACCCATTTAAGCACGACACTGGGTGTAGGAACCAAAAAACGGGGGTAAGAACGAAAAACCGGACCCCTGTTTCCGGGGGGACCCATTTAAGCGCGACACCGGGGGTAGGAACCAAAAAATGGAGGTAGAAACCAAAAAAACGGGCCCCCGTTTCTGGGGGGACCCATATAAGCACGACACAGGGGGTAGGAACCAAAAAACGGGGGTAGGAACTAAAAAACCGGGCCCCCGTTTCCGGGGGGACCCATTTAAGCGCGACACCGGGGGTAGGAACCAAAAAACGGGGGTAGGAAACAAAAAACCGGGCCCCCGTTTCCGGGGGGACCCATTTAAGCGCGGC
Organism: Alligator mississippiensis; assembly: GCF_030867095.1. Taxonomy (NCBI): domain Eukaryota; kingdom Metazoa; phylum Chordata; order Crocodylia; family Alligatoridae; genus Alligator; species Alligator mississippiensis. The sequence goes on along the minus strand of NC_081835.1, from coordinate 32,982,030 downwards.
ACCGGGGGTAGGAACCAAAAAACGGGGGTAGGAACAAAAAACCGGGCTCCCGTTTCCGGGGGACCCATTTAAGCGGAACACCGGGGGCAGGAACCAAAAAATGGGGGTAGAAACCAAAAAACCGGGGCCCCGTTTCCGTGGGGACCCATTTAAGCGCGACACCGGGGTAGGAACCAAAAAATGGGGGTAGGAACAAAAAACCGGGCCCCCGTTTCCGGGGGGACCCATTTAACCGCGACACCGGGGGTAGGAACCAAAAAACGGGGGTAGAAACCAAAAAACCGGGCCCCAGTTTCCGGGGGGACCCATTTCAGCACGACACCGGGGGTAGGAACCAAAAAACGGGGGTAGGAACCAAAAAACCGGGGCCCCGTTTCCGGGGGGACCCATTTAACCGCGACACCGGGTGTAGGAACCAAAAAACGGGGGTAGGAACCAAAAAACCGGGCCCCCGTTTCCGGGGGGACCCATTTAAGCGCGACACCGGGGGTAGGAACCAAAAAACGGGGGTAGGAACAAAAAACCGGGCTCCCGTTTCCGGGGGACCCATTTAAGCGCGACACCGGGGGTAGGAACCAAAAAATGGGGGTAGAAACCAAAAAACCGGGCCCCCGTTTCCGGGGGGACCCATTTAAGCGCGACACCGCGGGTAGGAACCAAAAAACTGGGGTAGGAACCAAAAAACAGGGCCCCCGTTTCCAGGGGGACACATTTAAGCGCGACACCGGGGGTAGGAACCAAAAAACGGGGGTAGGAACCATTTACCGGGCCCCCGTTTCCGGGGGGACCCTTTTAAGCACGACACCGGGGGCAGGAACCAAAAAACGGGGGTAAGAACGAAAAACCGGGCCCCCGTTTCCGGTGGGACCCATTTAAGCGCGACACCGGGGGTAGGAAAAGAAAAACTGGGAAAGGAACCAAAAAACCGGGCCCCCGTTTCCGTGGGGACCCATTTTAGCGAGACACCGGGGGTAGGAACCAAAAAATGGGGGTAGAAACCAAAAAACCGGGCCCCCGTTTCTGGGGGGACCCATTTAAGCGCGACACAGGGGGTAGGAACCAAAAAACGGGGGTAGGAACCAAAAAACCGGCGCCCCGTTTCCGGGGGGACCCATTTAAGCGCGACACTGGGGGTAGGAACCAAAGAACAGGGGTAGGAACAAAAAACCGGGCCCCCGTTTCCGGGGGGACCCAGTTAAGCGCGACACCGGGGGTCGGAACCATAAAATGGGGGTAGAAACCAAAAAACCGGGCCCCCGTTTCCGGGGGGACCCATTTAAGCGCGACACCGGGGGTAGGAACCAAAAAACGGGGGTAGGAAACAAAAAACCGGGCCCCCGTTTCCGGGGGGACCCATTTAAGCGCGACACCGGATGTAGGAACCAAAAAACTGGGGTAGGAACCAAAAAACAGGGCCCCCGTTTCCGGGGGGACCCATTTAAGCGCGACACCGGGGGTAGGAACCAAAAAATGGGGGTAGGAACAAAAAACCGGGCCCCCGTTTCCGGGGGGACCCATTTAAGCGCGACACCGGATGTAGGAACCAAAAAACTGGGGTAGGAACCAAAAAACAGGGCCCCCGTTTCCGGGGGGACCCATTTAAGCGCGACACTGGGGGTAGGAACCAAAAAACGGGGGTGGGAACCAAAAAACCGGGGCCCCGTTTCCGGGGGGACCCATTTAACCGCGACACCGGGGGTAGGAACCAAAAAACGGGGGTAGGAACCAAAAAACCAGGCCCCCGTTTCCGGGGGGACCCATTTAAGCGCGACACCGGGGGTAGGAACCAAAAAACGGGGGTAGGAACAAAAAACCGGGCTCCCGTTTCCGGGGGACCCATTTAAGCGCGACACCGGGGTAGGAACCAAAAAATGGGGGTAGAAACCAAAAAACCGGGCCCCCGTTTCCGGGGGGACCCATTTAAGCGCGACACCGGGGGTAGGAACCAAAAACCGGGGGTAGGAACCAAAAAACCGGGCCCCCGTTTCCGGGGGGACCCATTTAAGCGCGACACCGGGGGTAGGAACCAAAAAACGGGGGTAGGAACAAAAAACCGGGCTCCCGTTTCCGGGGGACCCATTTAAGCGCGACACCGGGGGTAGGAACCAAAAAACGGTGGTAGGAACCATTTAGCGGGCCCCCGTTTCCGGGGGGACCCATTTAAGCACGACACTGGGTGTAGGAACCAAAAAACGGGGGTAAGAACGAAAAACCGGACCCCTGTTTCCGGGGGGACCCATTTAAGCGCGACACCGGGGGTAGGAACCAAAAAATGGAGGTAGAAACCAAAAAAACGGGCCCCCGTTTCTGGGGGGACCCATATAAGCACGACACAGGGGGTAGGAACCAAAAAACGGGGGTAGGAACTAAAAAACCGGGCCCCCGTTTCCGGGGGGACCCATTTAAGCGCGACACCGGGGGTAGGAACCAAAAAACGGGGATAGGAAACAAAAAACCGGGCCCCCGTTTCCGGGGGGACCCATTTAAGCGCGACACCGGGGGTAGGAACCAAAAAACGGGGGTAGGAACAAAAAACCGGGCTCCCGTTTCCGGGGGACCCATTTAAGCGCGACACCGGGGGCAGGAACCAAAAAATGGGGGTAGAAACCAAAAAACCGGGGCCCCGTTTCCGTGGGGACCCATTTAAGCGCGACACCGGGGTAGGAACCAAAAAATGGGGGTAGGAACAAAAAACCGGGCCCCCGTTTCCGGGGGGACCCATTTAAGCGCGACACCGGGGGTAGGAACCAAAAAATGGGGGTAGAAACCAAAAAACCGGGCCACCGTTTCTTGGGGGACCCATTTAAGCACGACACAGGGGGTAGGAACCAAAAAACGGGGGTAGGAACTAAAAAACCGGGCCCCCGTTTCCGGGGGGACCCATTTAAGCGCGACACCGGGGGTAGGAACCAAAAACCGGGGGTAGGAACCAAAAAACAGGGCCCCCGTTTCCGGGGGGACCCATTTAAGCGCGACACCGGGGGTAGGAACCAAAAAACGGTGGTAGGAACCATTTACCGGGCCCCCGTTTCTGGGGGGACCCATTTAAGCACGACACCGGGGGTAGGAACCAAAAAACGGGGGTAGGAACCAAAAAACCGGGGCCCCGTTTCCGGGGGGACCCATTTAACCGCGACACCGGGGGTAGGAACCAAAAAACGGTGGTAGGAACCAAAAAACCGGGCCCCAGTTTCCGGGGGGACCCATTTCAGCACGACACCGGGGGTAGGAACCAAAAAACGGGGGTAGGAACCAAAAAACCGGGGCCCCGTTTCCGGGGGGACCCATTTAACCGCGACACCGGGTGTAGGAACCAAAAAACGGGGGTAGGAACCAAAAAACCGGGCCCCCGTTTCCGGGGGGACCCATTTAAGCGCGACACCGCGGGTAGGAACCAAAAAACTGGGGTAGGAACCAAAAAACAGGGCCCCCGTTTCCAGGGGGACACATTTAAGCGCGACACCGGGGGTAGGAACCAAAAAACGGGGGTAGGAACCATTTACCGGGCCCCCGTTTCCGGGGGGACCCTTTTAAGCACGACACCGGGGGCAGGAACCAAAAAACGGGGGTAAGAACGAAAAACCGGGCCCCCGTTTCCGGTGGGACCCATTTAAGCGCGACACCGGGGGTAGGAAAAGAAAAACTGGGAAAGGAACCAAAAAACCGGGCCCCCGTTTCCGTGGGGACCCATTTTAGCGAGACACCGGGGGTAGGAACCAAAAAATGGGGGTAGAAACCAAAAAACCGGGCCCCCGTTTCTGGGGGGACCCATTTAAGCGCGACACAGGGGGTAGGAACCAAAAAACGGGGGTAGGAACCAAAAAACCGGCGCCCGTTTCCGGGGGGACCCATTTAAGCGCGACACTGGGGGTAGGAACCAAAGAACAGGGGTAGGAACAAAAAACCGGGCCCCCGTTTCCGGGGGGACCCAGTTAAGCGCGACACCGGGGGTCGGAACCATAAAATGGGGGTAGAAACCAAAAAACCGGGCCCCCGTTTCCGGGGGGACCCATTTAAGCGCGACACCGGGGGTAGGAAACAAAAAACGGGGGTAGGAAACAAAAAACCGGGCCCCCGTTTCCGGGGGGACCCATTTAAGCGCGACACCGGATGTAGGAACCAAAAAACTGGGGTAGGAACCAAAAAACAGGGCCCCCGTTTCCGGGGGGACCCATTTAAGCGCGACACCGGGGGTAGGAACCAAAAAATGGGGGTAGGAACAAAAAACCGGGCCCCCGTTTCCGGGGGGACCCATTTAAGCGCGACACCGGATGTAGGAACCAAAAAACTGGGGTAGGAACCAAAAAACAGGGCCCCCGTTTCCGGGGGGACCCATTTAAGCGCGACACTGGGGGTAGGAACCAAAAAACGGGGGTGGGAACCAAAAAACCGGGGCCCCGTTTCCGGGGGGACCCATTTAACCGCGACACCGGGGGTAGGAACCAAAAAACGGGGGTAGGAACCAAAAAACCAGGCCCCCGTTTCCGGGGGGACCCATTTAAGCGCGACACCGGGGGTAGGAACCAAAAAACGGGGGTAGGAACAAAAAACCGGGCTCCCGTTTCCGGGGGACCCATTTAAGCGCGACACCGGGGTAGGAACCAAAAAATGGGGGTAGAAACCAAAAAACCGGGCCCCCGTTTCCGGGGGGACCCATTTAAGCGCGACACCGGGGGTAGGAACCAAAAAACGGGGGTAGGAACCAAAAAACCGGGCCCCCGTTTCCGGGGGGACCCATTTAAGCGCGACACCGGGGGTAGGAACCAAAAAACGGGGTAGGAACAAAAAACCGGGCTCCCGTTTCCGGGGGACCCATTTAAGCGCGACACCGGGGGTAGGAACCAAAAAACGGTGGTAGGAACCATTTAGCGGGCCCCCGTTTCCGGGGGGACCCATTTAAGCACGACACTGGGTGTAGGAACCAAAAAACGGGGGTAAGAACGAAAAACCGGACCCCTGTTTCCGGGGGGACCCATTTAAGCGCGACACCGGGGGTAGGAACCAAAAAATGGAGGTAGAAACCAAAAAAACGGGCCCCCGTTTCTGGGGGGACCCATATAAGCACGACACAGGGGGTAGGAACCAAAAAACGGGGGTAGGAACTAAAAAACCGGGCCCCCGTTTCCGGGGGGACCCATTTAAGCGCGACACCGGGGGTAGGAACCAAAAAACGGGGGTAGGAACAAAAAACCGGGCTCCCGTTTCCGGGGGACCCATTTAAGCGCGACACCGGGGGCAGGAACCAAAAAATGGGGGTAGAAACCAAAAAACCGGGGCCCCGTTTCCGTGGGGACCCATTTAAGCGCGACACCGGGGTAGGAACCAAAAAATGGGGGTAGGAACAAAAAACCGGGCCCCCGTTTCCGGGGGGACCCATTTAAGCGCGACACCGGGGGTAGGAACCAAAAAATGGGGGTAGAAACCAAAAAACCGGGCCACCGTTTCTTGGGGGACCCATTTAAGCACGACACAGGGGGTAGGAACCAAAAAACGGGGGTAGGAACTAAAAAACCGGGCCCCCGTTTCCGGGGGGACCCATTTAAGCGCGACACCGGGGGTAGGAACCAAAAACCGGGGGTAGGAACCAAAAAACAGGGCCCCCGTTTCCGGGGGGACCCATTTAAGCGCGACACCGGGGGTAGGAACCAAAAAACGGTGGTAGGAACCATTTACCGGGCCCCCGTTTCCGGGGGGACCCATTTAAGCACGACACCGGGGGTAGGAACCAAAAAACGGGGGTAGGAACCAAAAAACCGGGGCCCCGTTTCCGGGGGGACCCATTTAACCGCGACACCGGGGGTAGGAACCAAAAAACGGTGGTAGGAACCAAAAAACCGGGCCCCAGTTTCCGGGGGGACCCATTTCAGCACGACACCGGGGGTAGGAACCAAAAAACGGGGGTAGGAACCAAAAAACCGGGGCCCCGTTTCCGGGGGGACCCATTTAACCGCGACACCGGGTGTAGGAACCAAAAAACGGGGGTAGGAACCAAAAAACCGGGCCCCCGTTTCCGGGGGGACCCATTTAAGCGCGACACCGGGGGTAGGAACCAAAAAACGGGGGTAGGAACAAAAAACCGGGCTCCTGTTTCCGGGGGACCCATTTAAGCGCGACACCGGGGGTAGGAACCAAAAAATGGGGGTAGAAACCAAAAAACCGGGCCCCCGTTTCCGGGGGGACCCATTTAAGCGCGACACCGCGGGTAGGAACCAAAAAACTGGGGTAGGAACCAAAAAACAGGGCCCCCGTTTCCAGGGGGACACATTTAAGCGCGACACCGGGGGTAGGAACCAAAAAACGGGGGTAGGAACCATTTACCGGGCCCCCGTTTCCGGGGGGACCCTTTTAAGCACGACACCGGGGGCAGGAACCAAAAAACGGGGGTAAGAACGAAAAACCGGGCCCCCGTTTCCGGTGGGACCCATTTAAGCGCGACACCGGGGGTAGGAAAAGAAAAACTGGGAAAGGAACCAAAAAACCGGGCCCCCGTTTCCGTGGGGACCCATTTTAGCGAGACACCGGGGGTAGGAACCAAAAAATGGGGGTAGAAACCAAAAAACCGGGCCCCCGTTTCTGGGGGGACCCATTTAAGCGCGACACAGGGGGTAGGAACCAAAAAACGGTGGTAGGAACCATTTACCGGGCCCCCGTTTCCGGGGGGACCCATTTAAGCACGACACCGGGGGTAGGAACCAAAAAACGGGGGTAGGAACCAAAAAACCGGGGCCCCGTTTCCGGGGGGACCCATTTAACCGCGACACCGGGGGTAGGAACAAAAAAACGGTGGTAGGAACCAAAAAACCGGGCCCCAGTTTCCGGGGGGACCCATTTCAGCACGACACCGGGGGTAGGAACCAAAAAACGGGGGTAGGAACCAAAAAACCGGGGCCCCGTTTCCGGGGGGACCCATTTAACCGCGACACCGGGTGTAGGAACCAAAAAACGGGGGTAGGAACCAAAAAACCGGGCCCCCGTTTCCGGGGGGACCCATTTAAGCGCGACACCGGGGGTAGGAACCAAAAAACGGGGGTAGGAACAAAAAACCGGGCTCCCGTTTCCGGGGGACCCATTTAAGCGCGACACCGGGGGTAGGAACCAAAATATGGGGGTAGAAACCAAAAAACCGGGCCCCCGTTTCCGGGGGGACCCATTTAAGCGCGACACCGCGGGTAGGAACCAAAAAACTGGGGTAGGAACCAAAAAACAGGGCCCCCGTTTCCAGGGGGACACATTTAAGCGCGACACCGGGGGTAGGAACCAAAAAACGGGGGTAGGAACCATTTACCGGGCCCCCGTTTCCGGGGGGACCCTTTTAAGCACGACACCGGGGGCAGGAACCAAAAAACGGGGGTAAGAACGAAAAACCGGGCCCCCGTTTCCGGTGGGACCCATTTAAGCGCGACACCGGGGGTAGGAAAAGAAAAACTGGGAAAGGAACCAAAAAACCGGGCCCCCGTTTCCGTGGGGACCCATTTTAGCGAGACACCGGGGGTAGGAACCAAAAAATGGGGGTAGAAACCAAAAAACCGGGCCCCCGTTTCTGGGGGGACCCATTTAAGCGCGACACAGGGGGTAGGAACCAAAAAACGGGGGTAGGAACCAAAAAACCGGCGCCCCGTTTCCGGGGGGACCCATTTAAGCGCGACACTGGGGGTAGGAACCAAAGAACAGGGGTAGGAACAAAAAACCGGGCCCCCGTTTCCGGGGGGACCCAGTTAAGCGCGACACCGGGGGTAGGAACCATAAAATGGGGGTAGAAACCAAAAAACCGGGCCCCCGTTTCTGGGGGGACCCATTTAAGCACGACACAGGGGGTAGGAACCAAAAAACGGGGGTAGGAACTAAAAAACCGGGCCCCCGTTTCCGGGGGGACCCATTTAAGCGCGACACCGGGGGTAGGAACCAAAAAACGGGGGTAGGAAACAAAAAACCGGGCCCCCGTTTCCGGGGGGACCCATTTAAGCGCGACACCGGGGGTAGGAACCAAAAAACGGGGGTAGGAAACAAAAAACCGGGCCCCCGTTTCCGGGGGGACCCATTTAAGCGCGACACCGGATGTAGGAACCAAAAAACTGGGGTAGGAACCAAAAAACAGGGCCCCCGTTTCCGGGGGGACCCATTTAAGCGCGACACCGGGGGTAGGAACCAAAAAATGGGGGTAGGAACAAAAAACCGGGCCCCCGTTTCCGGGGGGACCCATTTAAGCGCGACACCGGATGTAGGAACCAAAAAACTGGGGTAGGAACCAAAAAACAGGGCCCCCGTTTCCGGGGGGACCCATTTAAGCGCGACACTGGGGGTAGGAACCAAAAAACGGGGGTGGGAACCAAAAAACCGGGGCCCCGTTTCCGGGGGGACCCATTTAACCGCGACACCGGGGGTAGGAACCAAAAAACGGGGGTAGGAACCAAAAAACCAGGCCCCCGTTTCCGGGGGGACCCATTTAAGCGCGACACCGGGGGTAGGAACCAAAAAACGGGGGTAGGAACAAAAAACCGGGCTCCCGTTTCCGGGGGACCCATTTAAGCGCGACACCGGGGTAGGAACCAAAAAATGGGGGTAGAAACCAAAAAACCGGGCCCCCGTTTCCGGGGGGACCCATTTAAGCGCGACACCGGGGGTAGGAACCAAAAACCGGGGGTAGGAACCAAAAAACCGGGCCCCCGTTTCCGGGGGGACCCATTTAAGCGCGACACCGGGGGTAGGAACCAAAAAACGGGGGTAGGAACAAAAAACCGGGCTCCCGTTTCCGGGGGACCCATTTAAGCGCGACACCGGGGGTAGGAACCAAAAAACGGTGGTAGGAACCATTTAGCGGGCCCCCGTTTCCGGGGGGACCCATTTAAGCACGACACTGGGTGTAGGAACCAAAAAACGGGGGTAAGAACGAAAAACCGGACCCCTGTTTCCGGGGGGACCCATTTAAGCGCGACACCGGGGGTAGGAACCAAAAAATGGAGGTAGAAACCAAAAAAACGGGCCCCCGTTTCTGGGGGGACCCATATAAGCACGACACAGGGGGTAGGAACCAAAAAACGGGGGTAGGAACTAAAAAACCGGGCCCCCGTTTCCGGGGGGACCCATTTAAGCGCGACACCGGGGGTAGGAACCAAAAAACGGGGGTAGGAAACAAAAAACCGGGCCCCCGTTTCCGGGGGGACCCATTTAAGCGCGACACCGGGGGTAGGAACCAAAAAACGGGGGTAGGAACAAAAAACCGGGCTCCCGTTTCCGGGGGACCCATTTAAGCGCGACACCGGGGGCAGGAACCAAAAAATGGGGGTAGAAACCAAAAAACCGGGGCCCCGTTTCAGTGGGGACCCATTTAAGCGCGACACCGGGGTAGGAACCAAAAAATGGGGGTAGGAACAAAAAACCGGGCCCCCGTTTCCGCGGGGACCCATTTAAGCGCGACACCGGGGGTAGGAACCAAAAAACGGGGGTAGGAACCAAAAAACCGGGGCCCCGTTTCCGGGGGGACCCATTTAACCGCGACACCGGGGGTAGGAACCAAAAAACGGTGGTAGGAACCAAAAAACCGGGCCCCAGTTTCCGGGGGGACCCATTTCAGCACGACACCGGGGGTAGGAACCAAAAAACGGGGGTAGGAACCAAAAAACCGGGGCCCCGTTTCCGGGGGGACCCATTTAACCGCGACACCGGGTGTAGGAACCAAAAAACGGGGGTAGGAACCAAAAAACCGGGCCCCCGTTTCCGGGGGGACCCATTTAAGCGCGACACCGGGGGTAGGAACCAAAAAATGGGGGTAGTAACAAAAAACCGGGCTCCCGTTTCCGGGGGACCCATTTAAGCGCGACACCGGGGGCAGGAACCAAAAAATGGGGGTAGAAACCAAAAAACCGGGGCCCCGTTTCCGTGGGGACCCATTTAAGCGCGACACCGGGGTAGGAACCAAAAAATGGGGGTAGGAACAAAAAACCGGGCCCCCGTTTCCGGGGGGACCCATTTAAGCGCGACACCGGGGGTAGGAACCAAAAAATGGGGGTAGAAACCAAAAAACCGGGCCACCGTTTCTTGGGGGACCCATTTAAGCACGACACAGGGGGTAGGAACCAAAAAACGGGGGTAGGAACTAAAAAACCGGGCCCCCGTTTCCGGGGGGACCCATTTAAGCGCGACACCGGGGGTAGGAACCAAAAACCGGGGGTAGGAACCAAAAAACAGGGCCCCCGTTTCCGGGGGGACCCATTTAAGCGCGACACCGGGGGTAGGAACCAAAAAACGGTGGTAGGAACCATTTACCGGGCCCCCGTTTCCGGGGGGACCCATTTAAGCACGACACCGGGGGTAGGAACCAAAAAACGGGGGTAGGAACCAAAAAACCGGGGCCCCGTTTCCGGGGGGACCCATTTAACCGCGACACCGGGGGTAGGAACCAAAAAACGGTGGTAGGAACCAAAAAACCGGGCCCCAGTTTCCGGGGGGACCCATTTCAGCACGACACCGGGGGTAGGAACCAAAAAACGGGGGTAGGAACCAAAAAACCGGGGCCCCGTTTCCGGGGGGACCCATTTAACCGCGACACCGGGTGTAGGAACCAAAAAACGGGGGTAGGAACCAAAAAACCGGGCCCCCGTTTCCGGGGGGACCCATTTAAGCGCGACACCGGGGGTAGGAACCAAAAAACGGGGGTAGGAACAAAAAACCGGGCTCCTGTTTCCGGGGGACCCATTTAAGCGCGACACCGGGGGTAGGAACCAAAAAATGGGGGTAGAAACCAAAAAACCGGGCCCCCGTTTCCGGGGGGACCCATTTAAGCGCGACACCGCGGGTAGGAACCAAAAAACTGGGGTAGGAACCAAAAAACAGGGCCCCCGTTTCCAGGGGGACACATTTAAGCGCGACACCGGGGGTAGGAACCAAAAAACGGGGGTAGGAACCATTTACCGGGCCCCCGTTTCCGGGGGGACCCTTTTAAGCACGACACCGGGGGCAGGAACCAAAAAACGGGGGTAAGAACGAAAAACCGGGCCCCCGTTTCCGGTGGGACCCATTTAAGCGCGACACCGGGGGTAGGAAAAGAAAAACTGGGAAAGGAACCAAAAAACCGGGCCCCCGTTTCCGTGGGGACCCATTTTAGCGAGACACCGGGGGTAGGAACCAAAAAATGGGGGTAGAAACCAAAAAACCGGGCCCCCGTTTCTGGGGGGACCCATTTAAGCGCGACACAGGGGGTAGGAACCAAAAAACGGTGGTAGGAACCATTTACCGGGCCCCCGTTTCCGGGGGGACCCATTTAAGCACGACACCGGGGGTAGGAACCAAAAAACGGGGGTAGGAACCAAAAAACCGGGGCCCCGTTTCCGGGGGGACCCATTTAACCGCGACACCGGGGGTAGGAACAAAAAAACGGTGGTAGGAACCAAAAAACCGGGCCCCAGTTTCCGGGGGGACCCATTTCAGCACGACACCGGGGGTAGGAACCAAAAAACGGGGGTAGGAACCAAAAAACCGGGGCCCCGTTTCCGGGGGGACCCATTTAACCGCGACACCGGGTGTAGGAACCAAAAAACGGGGGTAGGAACCAAAAAACCGGGCCCCCGTTTCCGGGGGGACCCATTTAAGCGCGACACCGGGGGTAGGAACCAAAAAACGGGGGTAGGAACAAAAAACCGGGCTCCCGTTTCCGGGGGACCCATTTAAGCGCGACACCGGGGGTAGGAACCAAAAAATGGGGGTAGAAACCAAAAAACCGGGCCCCCGTTTCCGGGGGGACCCATTTAAGCGCGACACCGCGGGTAGGAACCAAAAAACTGGGGTAGGAACCAAAAAACAGGGCCCCCGTTTCCAGGGGGACACATTTAAGCGCGACACCGGGGGTAGGAACCAAAAAACGGGGGTAGGAACCATTTACCGGGCCCCCGTTTCCGGGGGGACCCTTTTAAGCACGACACCGGGGGCAGGAACCAAAAAACGGGGGTAAGAACGAAAAACCGGGCCCCCGTTTCCGGTGGGACCCATTTAAGCGCGACACCGGGGGTAGGAAAAGAAAAACTGGGAAAGGAACCAAAAAACCGGGCCCCCGTTTCCGTGGGGACCCATTTTAGCGAGACACCGGGGGTAGGAACCAAAAAATGGGGGTAGAAACCAAAAAACCGGGCCCCCGTTTCTGGGGGGACCCATTTAAGCGCGACACAGGGGGTAGGAACCAAAAAACGGGGGTAGGAACCAAAAAACCGGCGCCCCGTTTCCGGGGGGACCCATTTAAGCGCGACACTGGGGGTAGGAACCAAAGAACAGGGGTAGGAACAAAAAACCGGGCCCCCGTTTCCGGGGGGACCCAGTTAAGCGCGACACCGGGGGTAGGAACCATAAAATGGGGGTAGAAACCAAAAAACCGGGCCCCCGTTTCTGGGGGGACCCATTTAAGCACGACACAGGGGGTAGGAACCAAAAAACGGGGGTAGGAACTAAAAAACCGGGCCCCCGTTTCCGGGGGGACCCATTTAAGCGCGACACCGGGGGTAGGAACCAAAAAACGGGGGTAGGAAACAAAAAACCGGGCCCCCGTTTCCGGGGGGACCCATTTAAGCGCGACACCGGGGGTAGGAACCAAAAAACGGGGGTAGGAAACAAAAAACCGGGCCCCCGTTTCCGGGGGGACCCATTTAAGCGCGACACCGGATGTAGGAACCAAAAAACTGGGGTAGGAACCAAAAAACAGGGCCCCCGTTTCCGGGGGGACCCATTTAAGCGCGACACCGGGGGTAGGAACCAAAAAATGGGGGTAGGAACAAAAAACCGGGCCCCCGTTTCCGGGGGGACCCATTTAAGCGCGACACCGGATGTAGGAACCAAAAAACTGGGGTAGGAACCAAAAAACAGGGCCCCCGTTTCCGGGGGGACCCATTTAAGCGCGACACTGGGGGTAGGAACCAAAAAACGGGGGTGGGAACCAAAAAACCGGGGCCCCGTTTCCGGGGGGACCCATTTAACCGCGACACCGGGGGTAGGAACCAAAAAACGGGGGTAGGAACCAAAAAACCAGGCCCCCGTTTCCGGGGGGACCCATTTAAGCGCGACACCGGGGGTAGGAACCAAAAAACGGGGGTAGGAACAAAAAACCGGGCTCCCGTTTCCGGGGGACCCATTTAAGCGCGACACCGGGGTAGGAACCAAAAAATGGGGGTAGAAACCAAAAAACCGGGCCCCCGTTTCCGGGGGGACCCATTTAAGCGCGACACCGGGGGTAGGAACCAAAAACCGGGGGTAGGAACCAAAAAACCGGGCCCCCGTTTCCGGGGGGACCCATTTAAGCGCGACACCGGGGGTAGGAACCAAAAAACGGGGGTAGGAACAAAAAACCGGGCTCCCGTTTCCGGGGGACCCATTTAAGCGCGACACCGGGGGTAGGAACCAAAAAACGGTGGTAGGAACCATTTAGCGGGCCCCCGTTTCCGGGGGGACCCATTTAAGCACGACACTGGGTGTAGGAACCAAAAAACGGGGGTAAGAACGAAAAACCGGACCCCTGTTTCCGGGGGGACCCATTTAAGCGCGACACCGGGGGTAGGAACCAAAAAATGGAGGTAGAAACCAAAAAAACGGGCCCCCGTTTCTGGGGGGACCCATATAAGCACGACACAGGGGGTAGGAACCAAAAAACGGGGGTAGGAACTAAAAAACCGGGCCCCCGTTTCCGGGGGGACCCATTTAAGCGCGACACCGGGGGTAGGAACCAAAAAACGGGGGTAGGAAACAAAAAACCGGGCCCCCGTTTCCGGGGGGACCCATTTAAGCGCGACACCGGGGGTAGGAACCAAAAAACGGGGGTAGGAACAAAAAACCGGGCTCCCGTTTCCGGGGGACCCATTTAAGCGCGACACCGGGGGCAGGAACCAAAAAATGGGGGTAGAAACCAAAAAACCGGGGCCCCGTTTCCGTGGGGACCCATTTAAGCGCGACACCGGGGTAGGAACCAAAAAATGGGGGTAGGAACAAAAAACCGGGCCCCCGTTTCCGGGGGGACCCATTTAAGCGCGACACCGGGGGTAGGAACCAAAAAACGGGGGTAGGAACCAAAAAACCGGGGCCCCGTTTCCGGGGGGACCCATTTAACCGCGACACCGGGGGTAGGAACCAAAAAACGGTGGTAGGAACCAAAAAACCGGGCCCCAGTTTCCGGGGGGACCCATTTCAGCACGACACCGGGGGTAGGAACCAAAAAACGGGGGTAGGAACCAAAAAACCGGGGCCCCGTTTCCGGGGGGACCCATTTAACCGCGACACCGGGTGTAGGAACCAAAAAACGGGGGTAGGAACCAAAAAACCGGGCCCCCGTTTCCGGGGGGACCCATTTAAGCGCGACACCGGGGGTAGGAACCAAAAAACGGGGGTAGGAACAAAAAACCGGGCTCCCGTTTCCGGGGGACCCATTTAAGCGCGACACCGGGGGTAGGAACCAAAAAATGGGGGTAGAAACCAAAAAACCGGGCCCCCGTTTCCGGGGGGACCCATTTAAGCGCGACACCGCGGGTAGGAACCAAAAAACTGGGGTAGGAACCAAAAAACAGGGCCCCCGTTTCCAGGGGGACACATTTAAGCGCGACACCGGGGGTAGGAACCAAAAAACGGGGGTAGGAACCATTTACCGTGCCCCCGTTTCCGGGGGGACCCTTTTAAGCACGACACCGGGGGCAGGAACCAAAAAACGGGGGTAAGAACGAAAAACCGGGCCCCCGTTTCCGGTGGGACCCATTTAAGCGCGACACCGGGGCTAGGAAAAGAAAAACTGGGAAAGGAACCAAAAAACCGGGCCCCCGTTTCCGTGGGGACCCATTTTAGCGAGACACCGGGGGTAGGAACCAAAAAATGGGGGTAGAAACCAAAAAACCGGGCCCCCGTTTCTGGGGGGACCCATTTAAGCGCGACACAGGGGGTAGGAACCAAAAAACGGGGGTAGGAACCAAAAAACCGGCGCCCCGTTTCCGGGGGGACCCATTTAAGCGCGACACTGGGGGTAGGAACCAAAGAACAGGGGTAGGAACAAAAAACCGGGCCCCCGTTTCCGGGGGGACCCAGTTAAGCGCGACACCGGGGGTAGGAACCATAAAATGGGGGTAGAAACCAAAAAACCGGGCCCCCGTTTCTGGGGGGACCCATTTAAGCACGACACAGGGGGTAGGAACCAAAAAACGGGGGTAGGAACTAAAAAACCGGGCCCCCGTTTCCGGGGGGACCCATTTAAGCGCGACACCGGGGGTAGGAACCAAAAAACGGGGGTAGGAAACAAAAAACCGGGCCCCCGTTTCCGGGGGGACCCATTTAAGCGCGACACCGGGGGTAGGAACCAAAAAACGGGGGTAGGAAACAAAAAACAGGGCCCCCGTTTCCGGGGGGACCCATTTAAGCGCGACACCGGGGGTAGGAACCAAAAAATGGGGGTAGGAACAAAAAACCGGGCCCCCGTTTCCGGGGGGACCCATTTAAGCGCGACACCGGGGGTAGGAACCAAAAAATGGGGGTAGAAACCAAAATACCTGGCCCCCGTTTCTAGGGGGACCCATTTAAGCACGACACAGGGGGTAGGAACCAAAAAACTGGGGTAGGAACCAAAAAACCGGGCCCCTGTTTCCGGGGGGACCCATTTAAGCGCGACACCGGGGGTAGGAACCAAAAAACGGGGGTAGGAACCAAAAAACCGGGCCCCAGTTTCCAGGGGGACCCATTTAAGCGAGACACCGGGGGTAGGAACCAAAAAACTGGGGTAGGAACCAAAAAACAGGGCCCCCGTTTCCGGGGGGACCCATTTAAGCGCGACACCGGGGGTAGGAACCAAAAAACGGTGGTAGGAACCATTTACCGGGCCCCCGTTTCCGGGGGGACCCATTTAAGCACGACACCGGGGGTAGGAACCAAAAAACGGGGGTAGGAACCAAAAAACCGGGGCCCCGTTTCCGGGGGGACCCATTTAACCGCGACACCGGGGGTAGGAACCAAAAAACGGGGGTAGGAACCAAAAAACCGGGCCCCCGTTTCCGGGGGGACCCATTTAAGCGCGACACCGGGGGGTAGGAACCAGAAAACGGGGGTAGGAAACAAAAAACCGGGCCCCCATTTCCGGGGGACCCATTTAACGCGACACCGGGGGTAGGAACCAAAAAACGGGGGTAGGAACAAAAAACCGGGCTCCCGTTTCCGGGGGACCCATTTAAGCGCGACACCGGGGGTAGGAACCAAAAAATGGGGGTAGAAACCAAAAAACCGGGCCCCCGTTTCCGGGGGGACCCATTTAAGCGCGACACCGGGGGTAGGAACCAAAAAACGGGGGTAGGAAACAAGAAACCGGGCCCCCGTTTCCGGGGGACCCATTTAAGCGCGACACCGGGGGTAGGAACCAAAAAACGGGGGTAGGAACAAAAAACCAGGCTCCCGTTTCCGGGGGACCCATTTAAGCGCGACACCGGGGGTAGGAACCAAAAAATGGAGGTAGAAACCAAAAAAACGGGCCCCCGTTTCTGGGGGGACCCATATAAGCACGACACAGGGGGTAGGAACCAAAAAACGGGGGTAGGAACTAAAAAACCGGGCCCCCGTTTCCGGGGGGACCCATTTAAGCGCGACACCGGGGGTAGGAACCAAAAAATGGAGGTAGAAACCAAAAAAACGGGCCCCCGTTTCTGGGGGGAGCCATTTAAGCACGACACAGGGGGTAGGAACCAAAAAACGGGGGTAGGAAACAAAAAGCCGGGCCCCAGTTTCCGGGGGGACCCATTTAAGAGCGACACCGGGGGTAGGAACCAAAAAACTGGGGTAGGAACCAAAAAACAGGGCCCCCGTTTCCGGGGGGACCCATTTAAGCGCGACACCGGGGGTAGGAACCAAAAAACGGTGGTAGGAACCATTTACCGGGCCCCCGTTTCCGGGGGGACCCATTTAAGCACGACACCGGGGGTAGGAACCAAAAAACGGGGGTAAGAACGAAAAACCGGGCCCCCGTTTCCGGTGGGACCCATTTAAGCGCGACACCGGGGGTAGGAATGCAAAAACGGGGGAAGGAAACAAAAAAACGGGCCCCCGTTTCCGGGGGGACCCATTTAAGCGCGACACCGGTGGTAGGAACTAAAAAATTGGGGTAGAAACCAAAAAACCGGGCCCCCGTTTCTGGGGGGACCCATTTAAGCACGACACAGGGGGTAGGAACCAAAAAACGGGGGTAGGAACTAAAAAACCGGGCCCCCGTTTTCGGGGGGACCCATTTAAGCGCGACACCGGGGGTAGAAACCAAAAAACGGGGGTAGGAACCAAAAAACCGGGCCGCCGTTTCCGGGGGTACCCATTTAAGCGCGACACCGGGGGTAGGAACCAAAAAACGGGGGTAGGAAACAAAAAACCGGGCCCCCGTTTCCGGGGGGACCCATTTAAGCGCGACACCGGATGTAGGAACCAAAAAACTGGGGTAGGAACCAAAAAACAGGGCCCCCGTTTCCGGGGGGACCCATTTAAGCGCGACACTGGGGGTAGGAACCAAAAAACGGGGGTGGGAACCAAAAAACCGGGGCCCCGTTTCCGGGGGGACCCATTTAACCGCGACACCGGGGGTAGGAACCAAAAAACGGGGGTAGGAACCAAAAAACCAGGCCCCCGTTTCCGGGGGGACCCATTTAAGCGCGACACCGGGGGTAGGAACCAAAAAACGGGGGTAGGAACAAAAAACCGGGCTCCCGTTTCCGGGGGAC